>NW_027325367.1:23742997-24342997 GCF_036924035.1 Leuresthes tenuis
TTACCCATTTTTCAGTAATTATGGGTGGACATTCATACCTTCTTGCAGCTGAACACCTCCTCTCCCGCTATTGATTGTGTACAGTCGGGTATTTTAACCTTTTCTTACCCGCTTTTTACCAAATATGGTCGGACATTCACACCGTCTTACAGCGGAACACCTCTGCTCCCGCTTTTGATGGTGTATAGTCAGGCATTTGAACCTTTTCTTACCCGCTTTTTACAAACTATGGTCGGACATTCAAACCTTCTTGTAGCCGAAAACCTCCGCTCCCTCTTTTGATTATACATTGTTGGGCATTCGCACCTTATTTACAAACTATAGTCAGACATTCACACCTTGCAGCTGAGCCACCTCAGCTCCCTGTTTTGATAGTGTATGTTCGGGCATTCGAACCTATTCTTACCCCCTTTTTACAAACTATGCTCGGAGATTCACACCTACTCACAGCCGAACAACTCCGCTCCCGCATTTGGTGATGTCTTGTCCGGCATTCTAGTCTCTTCTAACACATTTTTCAGCAATTATGGTTGGACATTCACACCTACTCACAGCCGAACACTTCCGCTCCCACATTTGATGGTGTATAGCCGGGCATTTTCACCCTTTCTCATCAGCTTTTTCCAAATTATGATCTGACATTCACACCTACTTGCAGTCGAACAGCTCTGCTCCCGCTTTTGATTATGTTTGGTTGGATATTCGAACCTTTTCTTAACTGCTTTTTACAAACTTTGGTCGGACGTTCACACCTTCTTGCAGCCGAACACATCCACTTCCACTTTTGATGTTATATATTCGGGCATTCGAACCTTTTCTTACCCGCTTTTTACAAACCGTGGTCGGACTTTCACACCTTCTTGTAGCCAAACAACTCCGCTCCCGCTATTGATTGTGTACAGTCGGGTATTTTAACCTTTTCTTACCCGCTTTTTACCAACTATGGTCGGACATTTACACCTTCTTACAGCGGAACACCTCCGCTCCCTCTTTTGATGGTCTATGTTCGGGCATTCGAACCTTTTCTTACCCGCTTTTTACAAACTATGGTCGGATATTCAAACTTTCTTGTAGCCGAACACATCCACTCCTACTTTTGATGATGTATGGTTGGGCATTTTCACCTTTTCTTACCCATTTTTCAGTAATTATGGGTGGACATTCACACCTTCTTGCAGCTGAACAACTCCTCTCCCGCTTATGATCATGTGCGGTTTGATATTCGAAAATTTTCTTTCATGTTTTAAAGCAATTATTGATGGACATTCAAATCTTCTTGTAGCCGAACACATCCACTCCTGCTTTTGATGATGTATGGTAACCTTTTCTTACCCGCTTTTTACAAACTATGGTCGGACATTCAAACCTTCTTGTAGCCAAAACCCTCCGCTCCCTCTTTTGATCATACATTGTTGGGCATTCGCACCTTATCTTACCCGCTTTTTACAAACTATAGTCAGACATTCACACCTTGCAGCTGAACCACCTCCGCTCCCTGTTTTGATCATGTATGGTCTGGCAATACTACCTTTTCTTACCCGTTTGTGAGTAATTAATCCCAAAATATTGAGCATAAAATAAGTCTTTATGCTGATGATGTATTACTTTTCCTTCAGAACTCACAGACGTCTCTCAGTCACACGATCACACTCATAAATAAATTCTCAGCACTTTCTGACTACTCTATCAACTGGTCTAAGACCACAGTTCTGCCCATTAACTGTAGGGTCCATAATATACCTGCGATCACTTTACAGTCAGGAAATATTAGATATTTAGGCATAAACATTTCCTCCAGGCTCTCAGAGCTAACAAAGCTAAATTATGTGCAATTATTAAAGACAGTAGAGGACGATCTCTCGTTGGAAGTCCTTACCTATATCACTTATGGGGAGAGTTACATCCATTAAAATGATGATACTACCAAAAGTTAACTATTTGTTCTCAATGATCCCCATAAAACCATCTGCTACTTGGTTTAAGTCACTAGATTCATGCATCTCCAAATTTCTGTGGAAAAACAAACCACCACGTATTAGTTTAAAAACCCTCCAGAAGACCAAGGACAGTGGTGGATTAGATTTACCTCATTTTCAGCACTATTCCTTAGACAATAGGTTACAATATATATCAAAATGGTTTAAACCTTGTTGTTGTCACAGTTCCCAGAGACGTTGTAATCGTTGAGGATTCTATATTCACCCCCTCATTAGAGGCACGTAATGCAGATTGATGACACTGAATCTTCTTCTCTGTTCATTGCTGGCATCATTCCCAGCATCGTAAGTGTTCGTGGCATTGTTAGCCTCTTCTTCTGGATCTTGATATCGAGAATCCTTTTGTATTTCTGGTTTGTCAGTCCTCTGTCTTCGTTCACCGGAGTCTTTGTCTTTTTGTCCTTGAGTTTGGTGATTTTTTCTTCTTTTGATGCCTTGACACAATGTGACAGGTGATACCACGTGGGAGATCCTGTAACTTGGATTGCTGTCCCTGTGCTGCGAAATGGCTGTGCTGCTCAAATGGTCTCTCCTTCATCATGGTTACATGCTGCCATTCCGACATCTCGCCATTCCGACATGGGTCTCCAATTGTCGGAATGGCGACACTTAATTTTTTATCAAACGTCCCACCATTCCGACACTTTTTTCCTCCTATGGTCGGAATGGCGGTATGTTTTTTGTTTTTTTTAACATACCGCCATTCCGACAGTTCCTTTTAATAGCCTATTTTTTACCCAAAACATTTTGCACTAATGATATGCCGGCGCAAATACGCCCTAAAGTTTGGCGCACAAGCTTTGCACATGCAGAGGCCACAGCCTCGCAAACAAACTTTAATAATCTATTATCAAAATCCCCTGAATTTCAAATATAAAAATACAGATATTAATGTAACTCTGGCGAGACTGAAACTGATTAAGCAGAAATACAGTGTCAGTGAGCTGTCACAGCAGCCAGCTGGAGCGGAGCTCTCCACAGAGCCCATGCGTCTTTTGCACGCTGTCATCATATGCAAAAGTAATAATTGCAATTACAGATATCACGGCTACTGCACAGGACACAGTTGCGAGCACTCTGCCTTGCCTTGCCAATAGGAGAAGATAGAAATGACAGCATAGAACGTATAAAACACAACAAAATGCAGTAAAAACGTTTATTCATGTTATTCACGTGATTTATGAGTACTCACTCCAATTTTGGGAAGCGCGGATGGGCTTTGCGCATTTGGCACAAACACACAGCCGCAACGGTTGTAGCTTTATACAGCCTGTTGATATCTTAAGGACCTAACTGGTCACACCTGGGACTAAATGTCATGTAGAGATTGTTTTTACATGACATTACAGCTGAACATATAGCTTTCATCCACAAACCAACGTGGGAGAGCCCGAAGACGCATGTGCCAGACGCACATAGGCATGCGTAAAACCAATTTTGACCACTTCATACTGTTTATTTGCTTTCTTTTAGTTAACTTTCGTTTCTTTTGGATTCTTGTGCGTGTTATGGAGCCGTTTTGGTCCATGTTTGTAAGCCTTTTTTTCCTGGATTAAATTTTCGGAAGTTGAAACAAGTGGCATTGGAGTGTGTGATTGAAAACCACCGCGGACTGCTTCTCCTCCTCCAGTTGCCGAGACTTTGTGTTTTTAATAACGCTTGTCTATAAACATGTTAAACATATAAATTGCATGAACAGAAAGAAGGGACTCACCTGTTGAGTAACACACATTTCCTTATACGGAAAGCCTTGTCGGAATGGTGGGACATTTGAACGTCAGAATAGCGGGATGTCGCAATGGTGGGATGTCGGAATGGTGGGACGTTTGCATGTCGGAATGGTGGTATGTCGGAATGGTGGTATGTCGGAATGGTGGGATGTCGGAATAGCGGGATGTCGGAATGGCGGGATTTCGGAATGGGTGTTGCCACCCCCTTCATCATATACACAGTTATTTATACATCACCTTCCACCATGAAGCGTTGTCCCTTTTTGTTTCTCTCTTTGTTCTTAAAATGCTGTTATGCATGTCTAAACCAATCCATTAAATTAGATCATTTTGGCAGTAAAGCGATCTACAATGTGCTTGGTCGCAAAGCTGCTCATCTGTGGTAAACAGCTCTTCAGAAAGGCATTCTTCAATTGATTTCACTAATTCTATGTAATAATTTTGTGATTTCCTACAAAACTACACTTCTTCTCCCATCTGTCTGAGTATTTAATATTGTCTGGGTCCCGTTAAAACATGTATTTTTCCCATCTAATTCCTTGTTTGCTTTAAAACAAGTATTCCCCATTTTCTATCCCTTCAGTAGCCAACCAGTTTGTATGGAGTACACTGGAGCAACTTGACTGATCAGTAAAACACTGCTTTTGTTGTCACCGCAAGGCTTCCCCCGTCGGTTGTTTCACTGAGACACTACTGAGTAACTATAACTCAACACAGTTTATACACATAACATTCATATACATACTAACAAACAAACAAACAATTATTTATCGCAATTTTCTCATCTCTGTTTGAACGTACACCCAGGTAAATATTCCTGTAGTCTTCTCATACCGACTATGGACCCATTCATTGTTTAACTTCACTGTTTTGCAAATCCTAATTGAATATTACACATTGACATTGAACTTTACTTGATAAGCAGGTCTTCATTGCATTCAGCAGCCTATATGTGAGCATCTATGTGTAAGCTGTTCTTCTTTGCATTTATCAGCAGCAAGGAATTCTTCCTTGCACATGCATATGAAAATAGTAAAACAATTCCAATGCGTTAGCAAAACCTTCTATATCAGGAGTGTCCATCATGATGCTGGGAATAGAACCTCTTTCCCAGAATAGTTCAACCTTCATTACTCAACTGATCATAACTCCGCAATGAGCACATTTCAAAGTATCATTCCTCTACATATATTCAAAAATCTATGTGTAAATGTTTAATATTTCTTATATTTGTTGATGTCATTCTGTGTGCATGTGGCCTAAACCCAATCTCTGTGTGGCAATTTTAATTTAAACAAGTTGAACTCTGCCTCTGATCATTTAAAAAAGGTGTGTACCAATATCAACCTTTCTCAGGTAATTACTGATCCTACAAAACCAAAGAGATCCTTCAAGGTTGTCCCTGATTGGCTCAATCTTAACAAATCAAAGGTAGAAAATCCGCAGTATCTGAACTTGGTGTTAGTTATCACTGCTCAATAGCCTGTATCAGAATTGCAAAAATGAAAACATTAGGTCCACGCTTGGTATCCAGATCCTGAAACATCTCCATGAGCAGGCTTTTTTTTAACTGACCTGTTGAATAGTTATATGACACTGTTAAAATCCCAGATGAAGATCTAGCACTTGACCATTTTTGTAAATCTTCTAATTCCATAGTTGATAAACACGCCCCTTTTAAAAAGTATAGAACTTAGAACAGGTCTATCCCTGGCTTTCGGCAGAACTGTCTTCTTTACTTTTTTTTCCCCTTGTCCTGTTCAGCATTATGTCAGAAGAATTGTAGTCTGAATACCTTTGATGCCAAACAGATTTGTTTTGCCAAGGGAAGTTTTATAAATGTAAAGCTCCCCTTGATGCCCATTTATTTATTTCTGTTTACAATATATGACATGAACTGAACTGAACCGGACCGGGGGACAAGGAAAGAAGAAGAGGAAATAAGAGGAAACAGAAAAAAAATAGAAACAAAAACCAGACAACCAGCTGCTACACCTGTAAAAAACAAAACAGACAACAATCCATGGCCTATGAGGGGAATCCAGCCTTAGCGCCAAGAGGAGCACCTGAAAGCAGACAAGCAGAGAAAAAACAAACACACAAACAAACAAAAACAAGCACAAGAAGCGGCAATCGCATACAACACAGCTGTGGATATAGATGACCTGAGACGACATGATAATACATCAACTGCTTAGTGACAATGCTACTGGACTAATGAATGTGTGTGTGTGTGTGTGAGAACATGCAACAGCCATGGCACAGGACCTACATGATAACCGTGCTTAGTTATGAGTGTATAAGCGTACAGGGCCACAATCCACAGCCCCCCCCCCAAGCAATCAGAAGCAAGTAGAGAGGGCCACAAGACCCAGGCCACCAGCAGCCCCCACAGAGCACAGAACCCAGGCAGCCCACCGCAGGGGCAACCACGCATCCACCCAGAAGACTGCAGAGGAAGCCCCCGGAAAGAGCCCCCATAAGCATAGGGCAGAGGCACTCCGGGAACCAGGGGCAACAGCCCACCGACCCCGCCAGGCCCCAGCCGCCCAGACATGGGCCGTGCACTGGACCTGGGCCCCAGGAGCGCGAGCGCCCCCAAACCCCCCGGCAGAGGCCCCACCCAATACCCAGGAGGGCCAAGCGCCCCAGACAGCCACAAAGTGGGTCAGCGCCTGCCCCAGCGCCCCTGGCCAAGTGCCCTGGGAGTCAAGACGTGCCCACAGGTGGGTGAAGTCGCGAGCAGTGGGGAGAGGCAACGCTGATGCCCCATCGGGAGAAACACAGGCAGGCCAGGCGACAGCAAGTCCCAGATCCAGGCCCAATCATTACCACACACACTTTCACGTCCCATACATCCACACATCCACACATCCTACCTCCCTCGACTCTGCTGGGGTGTAGTGCAGCGGGAACACCAGGAGGCCAGCAACCCCCCAGCCACCACAGACCCCGAACCAGCAGAACAATTAATTAATCCTCCTGGCCCCTCCTGCCCCGAGCAGACACCAGGAAGCAGGGGTGTGCGAAGAAGACCCCTCCCCTCACCCTTCTGGCTCTTCAATATTTTCTAATAGTGAGCAATTAAAATTGAGGGGCAGCCAAACTTGTAGAACTGGGAGCGCGGCACTCTGGGCAGCCTACATACCCAAAGAGCCCCGCCCACCAGATGCCACTCAGTGTAACCACCCCCCAAGACCTAATGTGTGTGTGTGAGTGTGTTTGATAAGTACTAATGTCTAAGGTGTAATTAAAACAGGTGCAGGGAACTGCAGAGTGCAACCAAAGGGGACCACCTACGTGGCCCCATCCACTACACCCCACCGAACACACACGCCCCCAAAACCCTTCATGTGTGAGTGTGTGCTGTGTACAGGAGCCAGAAGGGAGAGGGGTATGGGGATATATACCGGGGGAGCTACTCTCCCCCAGAGAGGGCAGCCAGGGACTGGCTGCAATAGGCATCCCCGCTACCTGGGAGCCAACAATGGGCAGGAGGGCCTGATGTCCACCAGGCTCGGGGCCTGCAGCGACCATATTCCGGGAGCTACTGTACCCCTAGAAGGTACCCATCCCGCCCCACCCCACTCAACCCAACCCCACCCCGGAGGACCTCTACAAAAAACAAACAAACAAACCACCCGGTCACACCAGTCGCAGCAGCCCGGGCCTGAGACCCACCATCACCCAGCAACCCACCACCACCACTATGTGATAAAACTAATCAGAGGGGACCAGAGAGAATGAAATTCAGCCAATTGATGTTTTGAGGAGGCAGACATTGTTTCCATGCTAATATAATCTAAAAGAAAATTTCTAAACTGGTTAATACACAGATTGTTCTTCGCTTTCCAGTTCATGAGAATAGTCTTCTTTGCGATACATAACACTGTGACAACCATGTGTGCTGAGTTAATTTCCATGTTGATGTTGTCTAAGTCACCCAGTATGCACAGTGTGGGGCATGCAGGGATGCTACACTTTAGCCATGTTGATAGGTCCTCACAGACTTCAAGCCAGAACTTCTGGACAGGCGCAGAAAACCACAAAGCGTGTGCATAATCATCAGGTGTGTTATCTGTGCAATGTGAGCAGATGTTTGAGTGTGTTAGACCCATCCTGAACATCCTTTGTCCTGTATAGTGTGTTCTATGAAGGATTTTGTATTGTATGAGCTGTAAATTAGGATTTCGAGTCTTTATGAAGGTGTTCAAACATATTTGTGGTTAGAAGCTATGACCAGAACTGATGGATAAATCTGCCTCCCATTTTGAGGATGGAAGAGACATTGTGTCATCTATCTTAGACAATAATTTATATATTTTTGATAGTAGTTTTGGGGTACAGCTGCTTAGAAATTCTGCTACCCTAGTCGGGGGTTGTAAGTCTGGTTGGTGGAGGATATATCCATCCATCCATCCATCATCTGCCGCTTATCTGGGGGTCGGGTCGCGGGGGCAGCAGCTTGAGCAGAGAAACCCAGACGTCTCTGTCCCCGGCCACTTCCTCCAGCTCTTCCGGGGGGACCCCGAGGCGTTCCCAGGCCAGCCGAGAGACATAGTCTCTCCAACGTGTCCTGGGTCTCCCCCGGGTATAGAGCTGGTCCACTGTTCCAAAAGCCACACTGCATCTCCTGAATCCGAGGCTCGATTATCCGACGGATCCTCCTCTCCAATACCCCCGAATAGACCTTACCAGGGAGGCTGAGGAGTGTGATATCCCTATAGTTGGAACACCCTCCGGTCCCCCTTTTTAAAGAGGGGGACCACCACCCCAATCTTCCAGTCCAGAGGCACTGTCCCCGATGTCCACGCGATACTGCAGAGGCGTGTCAGCCAAGACAGCCCTACAACATCCAGAGCCTTGAGAAACTCAGGACGGACCTCATCCACCCCCGGGGCCTTGCCACCGAGGAACTTTTTAACCACCTCGGCAACCTCAGCCCCAGAAATGGGAGGCCCCGTCTCCGAGCTCTCCGACTCTGCCTCTTCCGAGCACGTGTTGGTAGGATTGAGGAGTTCCTCGAAGTACTCCCCCCACCGACTCACAACATCCCTAGTTGAGGTCAGCAAAGCCCCGTCCGCACTGTAAACAGTGTTGACTGTGAGCCGCTTCCCCCCCCTGAGACGCCGGATGGTGGACCAGAATCTTTTCGAGGCCGTCCGGAAATCGTTCTCCATGGTCTCACCGAACTCCTCCCAGGCCCGAGTTTTTGCCTCAGCAACCGCCGAAGCCGCGGCCCGTCTGGCCCGTCGGTACCTATCAGCTTCTTCCAGGGTCCCACTGGCCAAAAAGGCCCGATAGGACTCCTTCTTCAGCTTGACGGCTTCCCTCACCACTGGTGTCCACCAGCAGGTTGGAGGGTTGCCGCCACGACAGGCACCGACCACCTTACGGCCACAACTCCGACCAGCTGCCTCGGCAATGGAGTCACGGAACATGGCCCATTCAATGTCCCCCACCTCAAATATGGTTGAAGCTCTGCCGGAGGTGGGAGTTAAAGCTCCTTCTGACGGGGGATTCTGACAAACGCTCCCAGCAGACCCTCACAATACGTTTGGGCCTGCCAGGTCTGATCGGCATCCTCCCCCACCAGCGGAGCCAACTCACCACCAGGTGGTGATCAGTTGACAGCTCCGCCCCTCTCTCCACCTGAGTGTCCAGGACATACGGCCGCAAGTCCGATGATACAACCACAAAGTCGATCATCGAACTGCGGCCAAGGGTTTTCCTGGTGCCAAGTGCACATATGGACACCCTTATGCCTGAACATGGTGTTCGTTATGGACAGTCTATGACTGGCACAGAAGTCCAACAACATAACACCACTCTGATTCAGATCGGGGGGGCCGTTCCTCCCAATCACACCCCTCCAGGTCTCACTGTCATTGCCCACGTGAGCATTGAAGTCCCCCAGCAGAATGAGGGAGTCTCCGGTAGGAGCATTCTCCAGTGCCTCCCCCAGAGACTCCAAAAAGGGTAGGTACTCTGAACTGCTGTTTGGCGCATAGGCACAAACAACAGTCAGGACTCGTCCCCCCACCCAAGGCGGAGGGAGGCTACCCTCTCGTTCACTGGGGTAAACCCCAATGTACTGGCACACAGCCGGGGGGCAATAAGTATGCCCACACCTGCTCTGCGCCTCTCACCACGGGCAACTCCAGAGTGGAAGAGAGTCCAACCCCTCTCAAGAGTACTGGTTCCAGATCCCAAGCCGTGCGTCGAGGTGAGTCCGACTCTATCTAACGGTCTGATGAAGTTTCAACAATAAACAACAAACTTTGTATTATGAGAAAGAACCAGACTCATTCTTTAGGAATCCGAAAATAAGCTCTATTTTATGAGTTATGCACGAATTCGGATTCTCCTATAAAACGAATTCCTTAACTCAAACCAAGTTAAGACTGCTTTGTCCTTCATATTTATTCATGTCTAATCAAGTTTCAATGATAAACAACGTTGTACTTTGTAGAATGAAAAAGAACTTCCTCAGCAATAAGCATCTCTCGACAAATGACGAAATACAGATTTTGCTATAAAATTAATTGCTATCAGCCTGACTTAAAACTGTTTGTCTTCCTTATTTATCCACTTCAAATCAAGTTTCAACAATTAAAAAAATTTTGTAGTTTGAGAAAGAACAACTTAATCTTGAGCAATCAGTATAAAAAGAAGGTAAGCAAAGGTGCGAATGTCAAACCATACATGATCAAAACAGGGAGCGGAGGTGTTTGGCTGAGACAAGGTGTGAATGTCCACCCATAATTAATGAAAAGCGGGCAACAAGTAGGTTCGAATGCCCAACCATACATCATCAAAAGCAGGAGTGGATATGTTCGGCTACAAGAAGGTTTGAACGTCTGACCATAGTTTGTAAAAAGCGGGTAAGAAAAGGTTCGAATGCCCGAACATACACCATCAAAGGAGGGAGCGGAGGTGTTCCGCTGTAAGAAGGTGTGAATGTCCGACCATAGTTGGTAAAAAACGGGTAAGAAAAGGTTAAAATACCCGACTGTACACAATCAGTAGCGGGTGCGGAGTTGTTCGGCTACTAAAAGGTGTGAAAGTCCGACCATGGTTTGTAAAAAGCGGGTAAGAAAAGGTGCGAATGCCCGAAAATGTATGATCAAAAGCAGGAGTGGATGTGTTCGGCTACAAGAAGATTTGAATGTCCATCAATAATTGCTTTAAAACATGAAAGAAAATTTTCGAATATCAAACCGCACATGATCATAAGCGGGAGAGGAGTTGTTCAGCTGCAAGAAGGTGTGAATGTCCACCTAAATTACTAAAAAAATGGGTAAGAAAAGGTGAAAATGCCCAACCATATATCATCAAAAGCAGGAGTGGATGTGTTCGGCTACAAGAAGGTTTGAATGTCCAACCATAGTTTGTAATAAGCGGGTAAGAAAAGGTTCGAATGCACGAACATAGACCATCAAAAGAGGGAGCGGAGGATTTCCGCTGTAAGAAGGTGTAAATGTCCGATCATAGTTGGTAAAAAGCGGGTAAGAAAAGGTTAAAATACCCGACTGTACACAATCAATAGCGGGAGCGGAGTTGTTTGGCTACAAGAAGGTGTGAAAGTCCAACCATCGTTTGTAAAAAGCTGGTACGAAAAGGTTCGAATGCCCGAATATATACCATCAAAAGTGGAAGTGGATGTGTTCGGCTGCAAGAAGGTGTGAACGTCCGACCAAAGTTTGTAAAAAGCAGTTAAGAAAAGGTTCGAATATCCAACCAAACATAATCAAAAGCGGGATCAGAGCTGTTCGACTGCAAGTAGGTCTGAATGTCAGATCATAATTTGCAAAAAGCTGATGAGAAAGGGTGAGAATGCCCGGCTATACACCATCAAATGCGGGAGCGGAAGTGTTCGGCTGTGAGTAGGTGTGAATGTCCGACCATAATTGCTGAAAAATGTGTTAGAAGAGACTAGAATGCCGGACAAGACATCATCAAATGCGGGAGCGGAGTTGTTCGGCTGTGAGTAGGTGTGAATCTCCGAGCATAGTTTGTAAAAAGGGGGTAAGAATAGGTTCGAATGCCCGAACATACACTATCAAAACAGGGAGCTGAGGTGGCTCAGCTGCAAGGTGTGAATGTCTGACTATAGTTTGTAAATAAGGTGCGAATGCCCAACAATGTATAATCAAAAGAGGGAGCGGAGGTTTTCGGCTACAAGAAGGTTTGAATGTCCGACCATAGTTTGTAAAAAGCGGGTAAGAAAAGGTTCAAGCGCCTGACTATACACCATCAAAAGCGGGAGCAGAGGTGTTCCGCTGTAAGACGGTGTGAATGTCCAACCATATTTGGTAAAAAGCGGGTAAGAAAAGGTTAAAATACCCGACTGTACACAATCAATAGCGGGAGAGGAGGTGTTCAGCTGCAAGAAGGTGTGAATGTCCACCCATAATTACTGAAAAATGGGTAAGAAAAGGTGCGAATGCCCAACCATACATTATCAAAAGCAGGTGTGAATGTCAGATCATAATTTGCAAAAAGCTGATGAGAAAGGGTGAGAATGCCCGACTATACACCATCAAATGCGGGAGCGGAGTTGTTCGGCTGTGAGTAAGTGTGAATCTCCGACCATAATTGCTGAAAAATGTGTTAGAAAAGGTAAGAATGCCGGTCCATACATCATCAAAAGCGGGAGAGGTGGTGTTCGGCTGCAAGTAGGTGTGAATGTCCAGCCATAATTACTAACAAACGGGTAAGAAAAGGTAGTATTGCCATACCATACATGATCAAAACAGGGAGCGGAGGTGGTTCAGCTGCAAGAAGGTGTGAATGTCCGACTAAAGTTCAAATATATTAACAAAAGCGGGAGGAGAGGTCTTCGGATGAGAGTGGTTGAGAATTTCCAAAAATAATCTATAAAATGCGGTGAAAAAAAAGGTGTGATAGAACACTAAAAGGATTGAGCGGAAGTGTTCGGCTGCAAGAAGGTGTGAATGTCCTACTATATTTGGTGAAAAGCAGGTGATGCAAGGTCTGAATGCCCAACCTTACATCATCAAAAGCGAGATCAGAGGTGTTTGGCTGCATGAAGGCCATAGTTTGCCAAAAGCGGGTAAGCTGCGAATGACCGAATAAATATCAACAAAAGGTCTTCGGATGCAAGTGGGTGTGAATATCCCACCATACAAGTATGGTGGAGAGGAAGTTGTGAACGGCCGACCATAGTTGGCAAAAAGCGGGTGAGAAAAGGTGCGAATGTCCAACCATACATGATCAAAACAGGGAGTGGAGGTGTTTGGCTGTGACAAGGTGTGAATGTCCACCCAAAATTAATGAAAAGCGGGCAACAAGTAGGTTTGAATGCCCAACCATACATCATGAAAAGCAGGAGTGGATGTGTTCGGCTACAAGAAGGTTTGAATGTCCGAGCATAGTTTGTAAAAAGCGGGTAAGAAAAGGTTCGAATGCCCAAACATACACCATCAAAAGAGGGAGAGGAGGTGTTCCGCTGTAAGAAGGTGTGAATGTCCGACCATAGTTGGTAAAAAACGGGTAAGAAAAGGTTAAAATACCCGACTGTACACAATCAATAGCAGGAGCGGATGTGTTTGGCTACAAGAATGTGTGACAGTCCAAACATGGTTTGTAAAAAACGGGTAAGAAAAGGTGAAAATGCCCAACCATATATCATCAAAAGCAGGAGTGGATGTGTTCGGCTACAAGAAGGTTTGAATGTCCAACCATAGTTTGTAAAAAGCGGGTAAGAAAAGGTTCAAATGCCTGACTATACACCATCAAAAGCGGGAGTGGAGGTGTTCCGCTGTAAGACGGTGTGAATGTCTGACCATAGTTGGTAAAAAGCGGGTAAGAAAAGGTTAAAATACCCGATTGTACACAATCAATAGCGGGAGCGGAGTTGTTCGGCTACAAGAAGGTGTGAAAGTCCAACCATGGTTTGTAAAAAACTGCTAAGAAAAGGTTCGAATGCCCGAATATATACCATCAAAAGCGGAAGCGGAGGTGTTCGGCTGCAAGAAGGTGTGAACGTCCGACCAAAGTTTGTAAAAAGCAGTTAAGAAAAGGTTCGAATATCCAACCAAACATAATCAAAAGCGGGAGCAGAGCTGTTCGACTGCAAGTAGGTGTGAATGTCCAGCCATAATTACTCACAAACGGGTAAGAAAAGGTAGTATTGCCAGACCATACATGATCAAAGCAGGGAGCTGAGGTGGTTCAGCACCAAGGTGTGAATGTCTGACTATAGTTTGTAAAAAGCGGGTACGATAAGGTGCGAATGCCCGACAATGTATAATCAAAAGAGGGAGCAGAGGTTTTCGGCTACAATAAGGTTTGAATGTCCGACCATAGTTTGTAAAAAGCGGGTAAGAAAAGGTTCAAATGCCTGACTATACACCATCAAAAGCGGAAGCGGAGGTGTTCGGCTGCAAGAAGGTGTGAACGTCCGACCAAAATTGGCAAAAAGCAGTAAAGAAATGGTTCGAATATCCAAACATAATTAAAAGCGAGAGAGATTGTGTTCAGCTGCAAGAAGGTGTGAATATCCAGCCATAATTACTCACAAACGGGTAAGAAAATGTAGTATTGCCAGACCATACATGATCAAAACAGGGAGCGGAGGTGGTTTAGCTGCAAAAAGGGGTGAATGTCCAACTAAAGTTCAAATATATTAACAAAAGTGGGAGGAGAGGTCTTCGGATTAGAGTGGTCTAAATTTCCAACCATAATCTATAAAATGCGGTGAAAAAAAAGGTGTTAAGGAATGAATTTTATAGCAAAATCTGAAATCATGCATAACTCCGCAAAAGGAACGTATTGCTCAACCAAAGGGTTGCTTCTTTCTCATTCAGGGTAATATGAGGAGCTTGATACATTTTAGACATGGATAACTATGAAGGACAAAGCAATTTTAACTTGGTTTGAGCAAAGCAATTATTTTTATAGGAAAATCCGAAATCGTGCAGGACTCATGAAAGTAAGCTTATTCTCGGATTCCTGATCCTCCAGTGTTGCTCTTTCCTATACTGCAAAATACAGCCTTGTTCTTTGTTGAAATCGATATAGACATTGATAAATATGAAGGACAAAGCAGTTTCCACTTTGTTTGAGTGAAGGAATTAATTTTATAGCAAAATCCCAAATCAAGCAGAACGTATGAAAATAAGCGTGTTTTCGGATTCCTGATCCTTCAGTGTTGCTATTTCTTCTACTGCAAAATACAATGTTGTTCTTTGTTGAAGTCAATCTAGACATTGATAAATATGAAGGACAAAGCAGTTTTAACATAGTTTGAGTAAAGGAATTCATTTTATACATAAAATCCCAAATCATGCAGAACGTATGAAAATAAGCTTATTCTCGGATTCCTGTTCCTTCAAGTGTTGCTCTTTCTACTACTGCAAAATACAATGTTGTTCTTTGTTGAAGTAAATCTAGACATTGATAAATATGAAGGACAAAGCAGTTTTCACTTGGTTTGAGTGAAGGAATTCATTTTATACATAAAATCCCAAATCATGCAGAACGTATGAAAATAAGCTTATTCTCGGATTCCTGTTCCTTCAAGTGTTGCTCTTTCTACTACTGCAAAATACAATGTTGTTCTTTGTTGAAGTAAATCTAGACATTGATAAATATGAAGGACAAAGCAGTTTTAACTTGGTTTGAGTGAAGGAATTCATTTTATACATAAAATCCCAAATCATGCAGAACGTATGAAAATAAGCTTATTATCGGATTCCTGTTCCTTCAAGTGTTGCTCTTTCTACTACTGCAAAATACAATGTTGTTCTTTGTTGAAGTAAATCTAGACATTGATAAATATGAAGGACAAAGCAGTTTTCACTTGGTTTGAGTGAAGGAATTCATTTTATACATAAAATCCCAAATCATGCAGAACGTATGAAAATAAGCTTATTCTCGGATTCCTGTTCCTTCAAGTGTTGCTCTTTCTACTACTGCAAAATACAATGTTGTTCTTTGTTGAAGTAAATCTAGACATTGATAAATATGAAGGACAAAGCAGTTTTAACTTGGTTTGAGTGAAGGAATTCATTTTATACATAAAATCCCAAATCATGCAGAACGTATGAAAATAAGCTTATTCTCGGATTCCTGTTCCTTCAAGTGTTGCTCTTTCTTCTACTGCAAAATCCAGTGTTTTTCTTTGTTGAAGTCAATCTAGACATTGATAAATATGAAGGACAAAGCAGTTTTCACTTGGTTTGAGTGAAGGAATTCATTTTATACATAAAATCCCAAATCATGCAGAACGTATGAAAATAAGCTTATTATCGGATTCCTGTTCCTTCAAGTGTTGCTCTTTCTACTACTGCAAAATACAATGTTGTTCTTTGTTGAAGTAAATCTAGACATTGATAAATATGAAGGACAAAGCAGTTTTAACTTGGTTTGAGTGAAGGAATTCATTTTATACATAAAATCCCAAATCATGCAGAACGTATGAAAATAAGCTTATTCTCGGATTACTGATCCTTCAGTGTTGCTCTTTCTTCTACTGAAAAATCCAGTGTTTTTCTTTGTTGAAGTCAATCTAGACATTGATAAATATGAAGGACAAAGCAGTTTTAACATAGTTTGAGTGAAGGCATTCATTTATAGTAAAATCAATAATCGTGCAGAACTCATGAAAATAAGCTTATTCTCGGATTCCTAAAACTTTTGATTTGCTCTTTCTTTACTGCAAAGTACAATGTTGTTCTTTGTTGAAGTCGATCTAGACATTGATAAATATGAAGGACAAAGCAGTTTTCACTTGGTTTGAGTGAAGGATTTGCAGCTGAAAACCTCCCGCTCCCGCTTTTGATTGTGTATAGTCGGGCTTTCGAGCCTTTTCTTACCCGGTTTTTAGAAATTAAGGTTGGACATTCAGACCTTGCAGCCGAAGACCTCCACTCCCTCTTTTGATCATACATTGTCGGGCATTCGCACCTTGTCTTACCCGCTTTTTACAAACTATAGTCAGACATTCACACCTTGCAGCTGAACCACCTCAGCTCCCTGTTTTGATCATGTATGGTCTGGCAATACTACCTTTTCTTACCCGTTTGTGAGTAATTATGGCTGGACATTCACACCTACTTGCAGTCGAACAGCTCTGCTCCCGCTTTTGATGGTATATATTCGGGCATTCGAACCTTTTCTTAACTGCTTTTTGCAAACTTTGATCGGACGTTCACACCGTCTTGCAACCGAACATCTCCGCTTCCGCTTTTGATGGTATATATTCGGGCATTCGAACCTTTTCTTAGCAGCTTTTTAATAACCATGGTGGAACTTTCACACCTTCTTGTAGCCGAACACCTCCACTCCCGCTTTTGATGGTGTATAGTCAGGCATTTGAACCTTTTCTTACCCGCTTTTTACAAACTATGGTCGGACATTCAAACCTTCTTGTAGCCGAAAACCTCCGCTCCCTCTTTTGATCATACTTTGTCGGGCATTCGCACCTTTTCTTACCCGTTTTTTTTACAAACCATGGTCGGACTGTCACACATTCTTGCAGCCAAACACATCCGCTCCCGCTATTGATTGTGTACAGTCGGGTATTTTAACCTTTTCTTACCCGTTTTTTACCAACTATGGTCGGACATTCACACCTTCTTACAGCGGAACACCTCCGCTCCCTCTTTTGATGGTGTATGTTTGGGCATTCGAACCTTTTCTTACCCGCTTTTTACAAACTATGCTCGGACATTCAAACCTTCTTGTAGCCGAACACATCCACTCCTGCTTTTGATGATGTATGGTTGGGCATTCAAACCTACTTGTTGCCCGCTTTTCATTAATTTTGGGTGGACATTCACACCTTCTCACAGCCAAACACCTCCGCTCCCTGTTTTGATCATGTATGGTTGGACATTCGCACCTTTTCTCACCCGCTTTTCACCAACTATGGTCGGCTGTTCACAGCTTCCTCTCCACCATACTTGTATGGTGGGATATTCACACCCACTTGCATCCGAAGACCTTTTGTTGATATTTAGTCGGTCATTCGCAGCTTACCCGCTTTTGGCAAACTATGGCCTTCATGCAGCCAAACACCTCTGATCTCGCTTTTGATGATGTAAGGTTGGGCATTCAGACCTTGCTTCACCTGCTTTTCACCAAATATAGTCGGACATTCACACCTTCTTGCAGCCGAACACTTCCGCTCCACCTTTTAGTGTTCTATCACACCTTTTTTTTCACCGCATTTTATAGATTATGGTTGGAAATTCTCAACCACTCTCATCCGAAGACCTCTCCTCCCGCTTTTGTTAATATATTTGAACTTTAGTCGGACATTCACACCTTCTTGCAGCTGAACCACCTCCGCTCCCTGTTTTGATCATATATGGTCTGGCAATACTACCTTTTCTTACCCGTTTGTTAGTAATTATGGCTGGACATTCACACCTACTTGCAGCCGAACACCACCTCTCCCGCTTTTGATGATGTATGGACCGGCATTCTTACCTTTTCTAACACATTTTTCAGCAATTATGGTCGGAGATTCACTCTTACTCACAGCCGAACAACTCCGCTCCCGCATTTGATGGTGTATAGTCGGGCATTCTCACCCTTTCTCATCAGCTTTTTGCAAATTATGATCTGACATTCACACCTGCTTTTGATAATGTATGGTTTGGCATTCGCACCTTTTCTTACCAATTTTTTCAGTAATTATGGGTGGACATTCACACCTTGCAGCTTGCAGCTGAACACCTCCTCTCCCGCTATTGATTGTGTACAGTCGGGTATTTTAACCTTTTCTTACCCGCTTTTTACCAAATATGGTCGGACATTCACACCGTCTTACAGCGGAACACCTCTGCTCCCGCTTTTGATGGTGTATAGTCAGGCATTTGAACCTTTTCTTACCCGCTTTTTACAAACTATGGTCGGACATTCAAACCTTCTTGTAGCCGAAAACCTCCGCTCCCTCTTTTGATTATACATTGTTGGGCATTCGCACCTTATTTACAAACTATAGTCAGACATTCACACCTTGCAGCTGAGCCACCTCAGCTCCCTGTTTTGATAGTGTATGTTCGGGCATTCGAACCTATTCTTACCCCCTTTTTACAAACTATGCTCGGAGATTCACACCTACTCACAGCCGAACAACTCCGCTCCCGCATTTGATGATGTCTTGTCCGGCATTCTAGTCTCTTCTAACACATTTTTCAGCAATTATGGTTGGACATTCACACCTACTCACAGCCGAACACTTCCGCTCCCGCATTTGATGGTGTATAGCCGGGCATTCTCACCCAGTCTCATAAGCTTTTTGCAAATTATGATCTGACATTCACACCTACTTGCAGTCGAACAGCTCTGCTCCCGCTTTTGATTATGTTTGGTTGGATATTCGAACCTTTTCTTAACTGCTTTTTACAAACTTTGGTCGGACGTTCACACCTTCTTGCAGCCGAACACATCCACTTCCACTTTTGATGGTATATATTCGGGCATTCGAACCTTTTCTTACCCGCTTTTTACAAACCGTGGTCGGACTTTCACACCTTCTTGTAGCCAAACAACTCCGCTCCCGCTATTGATTGTGTACAGTCGGGTATTTTAACCTTTTCTTACCCGCTTTTTACCAACTATGGTCGGACATTTACACCTTCTTACAGCGGAACACCTCCGCTCCCTCTTTTGATGGTCTATGTTCGGGCATTCAAACCTTTTCTTACCCGCTTTTTACAAACTATGGTCGGACATACAAACCTTCTTGTAGCCGAACACATCCACTCCTGCTTTTGATGATGTATGGTTGGGCATTTTCACCTTTTCTTACCCATTTTTCAGTAATTATGGGTGGACATTCACACCTTCTTGCAGCTGAACAACTCCTCTCCCGCTTATGATCATGTGCGGTTTGATATTCGAAAATTTTCTTTCATGTTTTAAAGCAATTATTGATGGACATTCAAATCTTCTTGTAGCTGAACACATCCACTCCTGCTTTTGATGATGTATGGTAACCTTTTCTTACCCGCTTTTTACTAACTATGGTCGGACATTCAAACCGTCTTGTAGCCAAAAACCTCCGCTCCCTCTTTTGATCATACATTGTCGGGCATTCGCACCTTATCTTACCCGCTTTTTACAAACTATAGTCAGACATTCACACCTTGCAGCTGAACCACCTCCGCTCCCTGTTTTGATCATGTATGGTCTGGCAATACTACCTTTTCTTACCCGTTTGTGAGTAATTAATCCCAAAATATTGAGCATAAAATAAGTCTTTATGCTGATGATGTATTACTTTTCCTTCAGAACTCACAGACGTCTCTCAGTCACACGATCACACTCATAAATAAATTCTCAGCACTTTCTGACTACTCTATCAACTGGTCTAAGACCACAGTTCTGCCCATTAACTGTAGGGTCCATAATATACCTGCGATCACTTTACAGTCAGGAAATATTAGATATTTAGGCATAAACATTTCCTCCAGGCTCTCAGAGCTAACAAAGCTAAATTATGTGCAATTATTAAAGACAGTAGAGGACGATCTCTCGTTGGAAGTCCTTACCTATATCACTTATGGGGAGAGTTACATCCATTAAAATGATGATACTACCAAAAGTTAACTATTTGTTCTCAATGATCCCCATAAAACCATCTGCTACTTGGTTTAAGTCACTAGATTCATGCATCTCCAAATTTCTGTGGAAAAACAAACCACCACGTATTAGTTTAAAAACCCTACAGAAGACCAAGGACAGTGGTGGATTAGATTTACTTCATTTTCAGCACTATTCCTTAGACAATAGGTTACAATATATATCAAAATGGTTTAAACCTTGTTGTTGTCACAGTTCCCAGAGACGTTGTAATCGTTGAGGATTCTATATTCACCCCCTCATTAGAGGCACGTAATGCAGATTGATGACACTGAATCTTCTTCTCTGTTCATTGCTGGCATCATTCCCAGCATCGTAAGTGTTCGTGGCATTGTTAGCCTCTTCTTCTGGATCTTGATATCGAGAATCCTTTTGTATTTCTGGTTTGTCAGTACTCTCTCTTCGTTCACCGGAGTCTTTGTCTTTTTGTCCTTGAGTTTGGTGATTTTTTCTTCTTTTGATGCCTTGACACAATGTGACAGGTGATACCACGTGGGAGATCCTGTAACTTGGACTGCTGTCCCTGTGCTGCGAAATGGCTGTGCTGCTCAAATGGTCTCTCCTTCATCATGGTTACATGCTGCCATTCCGACATCTCGCCATTCCGACATGGGTCTCCAATTGTCGGAATGGCGACACTTAATTTTTTATCAAACGTCCCACCATTCCGACACTTTTTTCCTCCTATGGTCGGAATGGCGGTATGTTTTTTGTTTTTTTTAACATACCGCCATTCCGACAGTTCCTTTTAATAGCCTATTTTTTACCCAAAACATTTTGCACTAATGATATGCCGGCGCAAATACGCCCTAAAGTTTGGCGCACAAGCTTTGCACATGCAGAGGCCACAGCCTCGCAAACAAACTTTAATAATCTATTATCAAAATCCCCTGAATTTCAAATATAAAAATACAGATATTAATGTAACTCTGGCGAGACTGAAACTGATTAAGCAGAAATACAGTGTCAGTGAGCTGTCACAGCAGCCAGCTGGAGCGGAGCTCTCCACAGAGCCCATGCGTCTTTTGCACGCTGTCATCATATGCAAAAGTAATAATTGCAATTACAGATATCACGGCTACTGCACAGGACACAGTTGCGAGCACTCTGCCTTGCCTTGCCAATAGGAGAAGAGAGAAATGACAGCATAGAACGTATAAAACACAACAAAATGCAGTAAAAACGTTTATTCATGTTATTCACTTGATTTATGAGTACTCACTCCAATTTTGGGAAGCGCGGATGGGTTTTGCGCATTTGGCACAAACACACAGCCCCAACGGTTGTAGCTTTATACAGCCTGTTGATATCTTAAGGACCTAACTGGTCACACCTGGGAGTAAATGTCATGTAGAGATTGTTTTTACATGACATTACAGCTGAACATATAGCTTTCATCCACAAACCAACGTGGGAGAGCCCGAAGACGCATGTGCCAGACGCACATAGGCATGCGTAAAACCAATTTTGACCACTTCATACTGTTTATTTGCTTTATTTTAGTTAACTTTCGTTTCTTTTGGATTCTTGTGCGTGTTATGGAGCCGTTTTGGTCCATGTTTGTAAGCCTTTTTTTCCTGGATTAAATTTTCGGAAGTTGAAACAAGTGGCATTGGAGTGTGTGATTGAAAACCACCGCGGACTGCTTCTCCTCCTCCAGTTGCCGAGACTTTGTGTTTTTAATAACGCTTGTCTATAAACATGTGTTAAACATATAAATTGCATGAACAGAAAGAAGGGACTCACCTGTTGAGTAACACACATTTCCTTATACGGAAAGCCTTGTCGGAATGGTGGGACATTTGAACGTCAGAATAGCGGGATGTCGCAATGGTGGGATGTCAGAATGGTGGGACGTTTGCATGTCGGAATGGTGGTATGTCGGAATGGTGGTATGTCGGAATGGTGGGATGTCGGAATAGCGGGATGTCGGAATGGCGGGATTTCGGAATGGGTGTTGCCACCCCCTTCATCATATACACAGTTATTTATACATCACCTTCCACCATGAAGCGTTGTCCCTTTTTGTTTCTCTCTTTGTTCTTAAAATGCTGTTATGCATGTCTAAACCAATCCATTAAATTAGATCATTTTGGCAGTAAAGCGATCTACAATGTGCTTGGTCGCAAAGCTGCTCATCTGTGGTAAACAGCTCTTCAGAAAGGCATTCTTCAATTGATTTCACTAATTCTATGTAATAATTTTGTGATTTCCTACAAAACTACACTTCTTCTCCCATCTGTCTGAGTATTTAATATTGTCTGGGTCCCGTTAAAACATGTATTTTTCCCATCTAATTCCTTGTTTGCTTTAAAACAAGTATTCCCCATTTTCTATCCCTTCAGTAGCCAACCAGTTTGTATGGAGTACACTGGAGCAACTTGACTGATCAGTAAAACACTGCTTTTGTTGTCACCGCAAGGCTTCCCCCGTCGGTTGTTTCACTGAGACACTACTGAGTAACTATAACTCAACACAGTTTATACACATAACATTCATATACATACTAACAAACAAACAAACAATTATTCATCGCAATTTTCTCATCTCTGTTTGAACGTACACCCAGGTCAATATTCCTGTAGTCTTCTCATACCGACTATGGACCCATTCATTGTTTAACTTCACTGTTTTGCAAATCCTAATTGAATATTACACATTGACATTGAACTTTACTTGATAAGCAGGTCTTCATTGCATTCAGCAGCCTATATGTGAGCATCTATGTGTAAGATGTTCTTCTTTGCATTTATCAGCAGCAAGCAATTCTTCATTGCACATGCATATGAAAATAGTAAAACAATTCCAATGCGTTAGCGAAACCTTCTATATCAGGAGTGTCCATCATGATGCTGGGAATAGAACCTCTTTCCCAGAATAGTTCAACCTTCATTACTCAACTGATCATAACTCCGCAATGAGCACATTTCAAAGTATCATTCCTCTACATATATTCAAAAATCTATGTGTAAATGTTTAATATTTCTTATATTTGTTGATGTCATTCTGTGTGCATGTGGCCTAAACCCAATCTCTGTGTGGCAATTTTAATTTAAACAAGTTGAACTCTGCCTCTGATCATTTAAAAAAGGTGTGTACCAATATCAACCTTTCTCAGGTAATTACAGATCCTACAAAACCAAAGAGATCCTTCAAGGTTGTCCCTGATTGGCTCAATCTTAACAAATCAAAGGTAGAAAATCCGCAGTATCTGAACTTGGTGTTAGTTATCACTGCTCAATAGCCTGTATCAGAATTGCAAAAATGAAAACATTAGGTCCACGCTTGGTATCCAGATCCTGAAACATCTCCATGAGCAGGCTTTTTTTTAACTGATCTATTGAATAGTTATATGACACTGTTAAAATCCCAGATGAAGATCTAGCACTTGACCATTTTTGTAAATCTTCTAATTCCATAGTTGATAAACACGCCCCTTTTAAAAAGTATAGAACTTAGAACAGGTCTATCCCTGGCTTTCGGCAGAACTGTCTTCTTTACTTTTTTTTCCCCTTGTCCTGTTCAGCATTATGTCAGAAGAATTGTAGTCTGAATACCTTTGATGCCAAACAGATTTGTTTTGCCAAGGGAAGTTTTATAAATGTAAAGCTCCCCTTGATGCCCATTTATTTATTTCTGTTTACAATATATGACATGAACTGAACTGAACCGGACCGGGGGACAAGGAAAGAAGAAGAGGAAAGAAGAGGAAACAGAACAAAAATAGAAACAAAAACCAGACAACCAGCTGCTACACCTGTAAAAAACAAAACAGACAACAATCCATGGCCTATGAGGGGAATCCAGCCTTAGCGCCACCAGGAGCACCTGAAAGCAGACAAGCAGAGAAAAAACAAACACACAAACAAACAAAAACAAGCACAAGAAGCGGCAATCGCATACAACACAGCTGTGGATATAGATGACCTGAGACGACATGATAATACATCAACTGCTTAGTGACCATGCTACTGGACTAATGAATGTGTGTGTGTGTGTGTGAGAACATGCAACACCCATGGCACAGGACCTACATGATAACCGTGCTTAGTTATGAGTGTATAAGCGTACAGAGCCACAATCCACAGCCCCCCCCCCCAAGCAATCAGAAGCAGGCAGAGAGGGCCACAAGACCCAGGCCACCAGCAGCCCCCACAGAGCACAGAACCCAGGCAGCCCACCGCAGGGGCAACCACGCATCCACCCAGAAGACTGCAGAGGAAGCCCCCGGAAAGAGCCCCCATAAGCATAGGGCAGAGGCACTCCGGGAACCAGGGGCAACAGCCCACCGACCCCGCCAGGCCCCAGCCGCCCAGACATGGACCGGGCACTGGACCTGGGCCCCAGGAGCCCGAGCGCCCCCAAACCCCCCGGCAGAGGCCCCACCCAATACCCAGGAGGGCCAAGCGCCCCAGACAGCCACAAAGTGGGTCAGCGCCTGCCCCAGCGCCCCTGGCCAAGTGCCCTGGGAGTCAAGACGTGCCCACAGGTGGGTGAAGTCGCGAGCAGTGGGGAGAGGCAACGCTGATGCCCCATCGGGAGAAACACAGGCAGGCCAAGCGACAGCAAGTCCCAGATCCAGGCCCAATCATTACCACACACACTTTCACGTCCCATACATCCACACATCCTACCTCCCTCGACTCTGCTGGGGTGTAGTGCAGCGGGCACACCAGGAGGCCAGCAACCCCCCAGCCACCACAGACCCCGAACCAGCAGAACAATTAATTAATCCTCCTGGCCCCTCCTGCCCCGAGCAGACACCAGGAAGCAGGGGTGTGCGAAGAAGACCCCTCCCCTCACCCTTCTGGCTCTTCAATATTTTCTAATAGTGAGCAATTAAAATTGAGGGGCAGCCAAACTTGTAGAACTGGGAGCGCGGCACTCTGGGCCGCCTACATACCCAAAGAGCCCCGCCCACCAGATGCCACTCAGTGTAACCACCCCCCAAGACCTAATGTGTGTGTGTGAGTGTGTTTGATAAGTAGTAATGTCTAAGGTGTAATTAAAACAGGGGCAGGGAACTGCAGAGTGCAACCAAAGGGGACCACCTACGTGGCCCCATCCACTACACCCCACCGAACACACACGCCCCCAAAACCCTTCATGTGTGAGTGTGTGCTGTGTACAGGAGCCAGAAGGGAGAGGGGTATGGGGATATATACCGGGGGAGCTACTCTCCCCCAGACAGGGCAGCCAGGGACTGGCTGCAATAGGCATCCCCGCTACCTGGGAGCCAACAATGGGCAGGAGGGCCTGATGTCCACCAGGCTCGGGGCCTGCAGCGACCATATTCCGGGAGCTACTGTACCCCCAGAAGGTACCCATCCCGCCCCACCCCACTCAACCCAACCCCACCCAGGAGGACCTCTACAAAAAACAAACAAACAAACCACCCGGTCACACCAGTCGCAGCAGCCCGGGCCTGAGACCCACCATCACCCAGCAACCCACCACCACCACTATGTGATAAAACTAATCAGAGGGGACCAGAGAGAATGAAATTCAGCCAATTGATGTTTTGAGGAGGCAGACATTGTTTCCATGCTAATATAATCTAAAAGAAAATTTCTAAACTGGTTAATACACAGATTGTTCTTCGCTTTCCAGTTCATGAGAATAGTTTTCTTTGCGATACATAACACTGTGACAACCATGTGTGCTGAGTTAATTTCCATGTTGATGTTGTCTAAGTCACCCAGTATGCACAGTGTGGGGCATGCAGGGATGCTACACTTTAGCCATGTTGATAGGTCCTCACAGACTTCAAGCCAGAACTTCTGGACAGGCGCAGAAAAACCACAAAGCGTGTGCATAATCATCAGGTGTGTTATCTGTGCAATGTGAGCAGATGTTTGAGTGTGTTAGACCCATCCTGAACATCCTTTGTCCTGTATAGTGTGTTCTATGAAGGATTTTGTATTGTATGAGCTGTAAATTAGGATTTCGAGTCTTTATGAAGGTGTTCAAACATATTTGTGGTTAGAAGCTATGACCAGAACTGATGGATAAATCTGCCTCCCATTTTGAGGATGGAAGAGACATTGTGTCATCTATCTTAGACAATAATTTATATATTTTTGATAGTAGTTTTGGGGTACAGCTGCTTAGAAATTCTGCTACCCTAGTCGGGGGTTGTAAGTCTGGTTGGTGGAGGATATATCTATCCATCCATCCATCATCTGCCGCTTATCCGGGGGTCGGGTCGCGGGGGCAGCAGCTTGAGCAGAGAAACCCAGACGTCTCTGTCCCCGGCCACTTCCTCCAGCTCTTCCGGGGGGACCCCGAGGCGTTCCCAGGCCAGCCGAGAGACATAGTCTCTCCAACGTGTCCTGGGTCTCCCCCGGGGTCTACTCCCAGTGGGACGTGCCCGGAACACCTCCCCAGGGAGGCGCCCAGGGGGCATCCTAACCAGATGCCCGAGCCACCTCATCTGACTCCTCTCAATGCGGAGGAGCAGCGGTTCTACTCCGAGCCCCTCCCGGATGACTGAGCTTCTCACCCTATCTCTAAGGGAGAGCCCAGACACCCTGCGGAGGAAACCCATTTCGGCCGCTTGTATTCGCGATCTTGTTCTTTCGGTCACTACCCACAACTCGTGACCATAGGTGAGGATGGGAACATAGATTGACCAGTAAGTAGAGAGCTTCGCCTTCTGGCTCAGCTCCCTCTTCACAACGACGGGTCGGTGCAGAGCCTGCAACACTGCAGGCGCCGCACCGATCCGCCCGTCAATCTCCCGCTCCATTCGTCCGTCACTCGTGAACAAGACCCCGAGATACTTGAACTCCTCCTCTTGGGGAAGGATCTCATTCCCGACCCGGAGAGAGCATTCCACCCTTTTCCGGCTGAGAACCATAGTCTCGGATTTGGAGGTGCTGATTCTCATCCCAGCCGCTTCACACTCGGCTGCGAATCACTCCAGTGAGAGCTGAAGGTCACGGCCTGACGACGCTAACAGAACCACATCATCTGCAAAAAGCAGAGACCCGATTCTGAGGTCGCCAAATGGGACACCCTCAACGCCCTGGCTCCGCCTAGAAATTCTGTCCATAAAAGTTAGGAACAGAATCGGTGACAAAGGGCAGCCCTGACGGAGTCCAACTCTCACCGGAAACGTATCCGACTTACTGCCGGCAATGCGGACCAAACTCTGGCACCGGTCATACAGAGACCGAACGGCCCCTATCAAGGGGTCCGGCACTCCATATTCCCGGAGCACCCCCCACAGGACTCCACGAGGGACACGGTCGAACGCTTTCTCCAAGTCCACAAAACACATGTAGACTGGTTGGGCGAACTCCCATGCACCCTCCAGGATCCTGCCGAGGGTATAGAGCTGGTCCACTGTTCCACGGCCAGGACGAAAGCCACACTGCATCTCCTGAATCCGAGGCTCGATTATCCGACGGATCCTCCTCTCCAATACCCCCGAATAGACCTTACCAGGGAGGCTGAGGAGTGTGATACCCCTATAGTTGGAACACACCCTCCGGTCCCCCTTTTTAAAGAGGGGGACCACCACCCCAATCTGCCAGTCCAGAGGCACTGTCCCCCATGTCCACGCGATACTGCAGAGGCGTGTCAGCCAAGACAGCCCTACAACATCCAGAGCCTTGAGAAACTCAGGACGGACCTCATCCACCCCCGGGGCCTTGCCACCGAGGAACTTTTTAACCACCTCGGCAACCTCAGCCCCAGAAATGGGAGGCCCCGTCTCCGAGCTCTCCGACTCTGCCTCTTCCGAGCACGTGTTGGTAGGATTGAGGAGTTCCTCGAAGTACTCCCCCCACCGACTCACAACATCCCTAGTTGAGGTCAGCAAAGCCCCGTCCGCACTGTAAACAGTGTTGACTGTGAGCCGCTTCCCCCCCCTGGGACGCCGGATGGTGGACCAGAATCTTTTCGAGGCCGTCCGGAAATCGTTCTCCATGGTCTCACCGAACTCCTCCCAGGCCCGAGTTTTTGCCTCAGCAACCGCCGAAGCCGTGGCCTGTCTGGCCCGTCGGTACCTATCAGCTTCTTCCAGGGTCCCACTGGCCAAAAAGGCCCGATAGGACTCCTTCTTCAGCTTGACGGCTTCCCTCACCACTGGTGTCCACCAGCAGGTTCGAGGGTTGCCGCCACGACAGGCACCGACCACCTTACAGCCACAACTCCGACCAGCTGCCTCGGCAATGGAGTCACGGAACATTCAATGTCCCCCACCTCAAATATGGTTGAAGCTCTGCCGGAGGTGGGAGTTAAAGCTCCTTCTGACGGGGGATTCTGACAAACGCTCCCAGCAGACCCTCACAATACGTTTGGGCCTGCCAGGTCTGATCGGCATCCTCCCCCACCAGCGGAGCCAACTCACCACCAGGTGGTGATCAGTTGACAGCTCCGCCCCTCTCTTCACCCGAGTGTCCAGGACATACGGCCGCAAGTCCGATGATACAACCACAAAGTCGATCATCGAACTGCGGCCAAGGGTGTCCTGGTGCCAAGTGCACATATGGACACCCTTATGCCTGAACATGGTGTTCGTTATGGACAGTCTATGACTGGCACAGAAGTCCAACAACATAACACCACTCTGATTCAGATCGGGGGGGCCGTTCCTCCCAATCACACCCCTCCAGGTCTCACTGTCATTGCCCACGTGAGCATTGAAGTCCCCCAGCAGAATGAGGGAGTCTCCGGTAGGAGCATTCTCCAGTGCCTCCCCCAGAGACTCCAAAAAGGGTAGGTACTCTGAACTGCTGTTTGGCGCATAGGCACAAACAACAGTCAGGACTCGTCCCCCCACCCAAGGCGGAGGGAGGCTACCCTCTCGTTCACTGGGGTAAACCCCAATGTACTGGCACACAGCCGGGGGGCAATAAGTATGCCCACACCTGCTCTGCGCCTCTCACCACGGGCAACTCCAGAGTGGAAGAGAGTCCAACCCCTCTCAAGAGTACTGGTTCCAGATCCCAAGCCGTGCGTCGAGGTGAGTCCGACTATATCTAACGGTCTGATGAAGTTTCAACAATAAACAACAAACTTTGTATTATGAGAAAGAACCAGACTCATTCTTTAGGAATCCGAAAATAAGCTCTATTTTACGAGTTATGCACGAATTCGGATTCTCCTATAAAACGAATTCCTTAACTCAAACCAAGTTAAGACTGCTTTGTATTTCATATTTATTCATGTCTAATCAAGTTTCAATGATAAACAACGTTGTACTTTGTAGAATGAGAAAGAACTTCTTCAGCAATAAGCATCTCTCGACAAATGACGAAATACAGAGTTTGCTATAAAATTAATTGCTATCAGCCTGACTTAAAACTGTTTGTCTTCCTTATTTATCCACTTCAAATCAAGTTTCAACAATTAAAAAAATTTTCTAGTTTGAGAAAGAACAACTTAATCTTGAGCAATCAGTAAAAAAAGAAGGTAAGCAAAGGTGCGAATGTCAAACCATACATGATCAAAACAGGGAGCGGAGGTGTTTGGCTGAGACAAGGTGTGAATGTCCACCCATAATTAATGAAAAGCGGGCAACAAGTAGGTTCGAATGCCCAACCATACATCATCAAAAGCAGGAGTGGATATGTTCGGCTACAAGAAGGTTTGAACGTCTGACCATAGTTTGTAAAAAGCGGGTAAGAAAAGGTTCGAATGCCCGAACATACACCATCAAAGGAGGGAGCGGAGGTGTTCCGCTGTAAGAAGGTGTGAATGTCCGACCATAGTTGGTAAAAAACGGGTAAGAAAAGGTTAAAGTACCCGACTGTACACAATCAGTAGCGGGTGCGGAGTTGTTCGGCTACTAAAAGGTGTGAAAGTCCGACCATGGTTTGTAAAAAGCGGATAAGAAAAGGTGCGAATGCCCGAAAATGAATGATCAAAAGAGGGAGCGGAGGTGTTCGGCTGCAAGAAGGTGTGAATGTACACCCATAATTACTGAAAAATGGGTAAGAAAAGGTGCGAATGCCTAACTATACATAATCAAAAGCAGGAGTGGATGTGTTCGGCTCCAAGAAGGGTTGAATGTCTGACCATAGTTTGTAAAAAGCAGGTAAGAAAAGGTTTGACTGCCCGAACATACACCATCAAAAGAGGGAGCGGAGGTGTTCCGCTGTAAGAAGGTGTGAATGTCCGACCATAGTTGGTAAAAAGTGGGTAAGAAAAGGTTAAAATACCCGACTGTACACAATCAATAGCGGGAGCGGAGTTGTTCGGCTACTAAAAAATGTGAAAGTCCGACTATGGTTTGTAAAAAGCGGGTAAGAAAAGGTGCTAATGCCCGACAATGTATGATCAGAAGAGGGAGTGGAGGTTTTCGGCTGTAAGAAGGTCTGAATGTCCAACTATAATTTGTAAAAACCGGGTAAGAAAAGGCTTGAAAGCCCTACTATACACCATCATAAGCGGGAGAGGAGGTGTTCAGCTGCAAGAAGGTGTGAATGTCCACCCATAATTACTGAAAAATGGGTAAGAAAAGGTGCGAATGCCCGAACATACATCATCAAAAGCAGGAGTGGATGTGTTGGGCTACAAGAAGGTTTGAAAGTCCGACCATGGTTTGTAAAAAACGGGTAAGAAAAGGTGCGAATGCCCGACAATGTATGATCAAAAGAGGGAGCGGAGGTTTTTGGCTACAAGAAGGTTTGAATGTCCGACCATAGTTTGTAAAAAGCGGGTAAGAAAAGGTTCAAATGCCTGACAATACACCATCAAAAGCGGGAGCGGAGGTGTTCCGCTGTAAGACGGTGTGAATGTCCGACCATAGTTGGTAAAAAGCGGGTAAAAAAAGGTTAAAATACCCGACTGTACACAATCAATAGCGGGAGCGGAGTTGTTCGGCTACAAGAAGGTGTGAAAGTCCAACCATGGTTTGTAAAAAGCTGCTAAGAAAAGGTTCGAATGCCCGAATATATACCATCAAAAGCGGAAGCGGAGGTGTTCGGCTGCAAGAAGCTGTGAACGTCCGACCAAAGTTTGTAAAAAGCAGTTAAGAAAAGGTTCGAATATCCAACCAAACATAATCAAAAGCGGGAGCAGAGCTGTTCGACTGCAAGTAGGTGTGAATGTCCAGCCATAATTACTCACAAACGGGTAAGAAAAGGTAGTATTGCCAGACCATACATGATCAAAACAGGGAGCTGAGGTGGTTCAGCACCAAGGTGTGAATGTCTGACTATAGTTTGTAAAAAGCGGGTAAGATAAGGTGCGAATGCCCGACAATGTATGATCAAAAGAGGGAGCGGAGGTTTTCGGCTGCAAGAAGGTCTGAATGTCCACCCAAAATTCCTGAAAAATGGGTAAAAAATAGGTGCGAATGCCAAACCATACATCATCAAAAGCAGGAGTGGATGTGTTCGGCTACAAGAAGATTTGAATGTCCATCAATAATTGCTTTAAAACATGAAAGAAAATTTTCGAATATCAAACCGCACATGATCATAAGCGGGAGAGGAGTTGTTCAGCTGCAAGAAGGTGTGAATGTCCACCCATAATTACTGAAAAATGGGTAAGAAAAGGTGAAAATGCCCAACCATACATCATCAAAAGCAGGAGGGGATGTGTTCGGCTACAAGAAGGTTTGAATGTCCGACCATAGTTTGTAAAAAGCGGGTAAGAAAAGGTTCGAATGCCCGAATATAGACCATCAAAAGAGGGAGCGGAGGTGTTCCGCTGTAAGAAGGTGTAAATGTCCGACTATAGTTGGTAAAAAGCGGGTAAGAAAAGGTTAAAATACCCGACTGTACACAATCAATAGTGGGAGCGGAGTTGTTTGGCTACAAGAAGGTGTGAAAGTCCGACCACGGTTTGTAAAAAGCGGGTAAGAAAAGGTTCGAATGCCCGAATATATACCATCAAAAGTGGAAGTGGATGTGTTCGGCTGCAAGAAGGTGTGAACGTCCGACCAAAGTTTGTAAAAAGCAGTTAAGAAAAGGTTCGAATATCCAACCAAACATAATCAAAAGCGGGAGTAGAGCTGTTCGACTGCAAGTAGGTGTGAATGTCAGATCATAATTTGCAAAAAGCTGATGAGAAAGGGTGAGAATGCCCGGCTATACACCATCAAATGCGGGAGCGGAAGTGTTCGGTTGTGAGTAGGTGTGAATGTCCGACCATAATTGCTGAAAAATGTGTTAGAAGAGACTAGAATGCCGGACAAGACATCATCAAATGCGGGAGCGGAGTTGTTCGGCTGTGAGTAGGTGTGAATCTCCGAGCATAGTTTGTAAAAAGGGGGTAAGAATAGGTTCGAATGCCCGAACATACACTATCAAAACAGGGAGCTGAGGTGGCTCAGCTGCAAGGTGTGAATGTCTGACTATAGTTTGTAAATAAGGTGCGAATGCCCAACAATGTATAATCAAAAGAGGGAGCGGAGGTTTTCGGCTACAAGAAGGTTTGAATGTCCGACCATAGTTTGTAAAAAGCGGGTAAGAAAAGGTTCAAGCGCCTGACTATACACCATCAAAAGCGGGAGCAGAGGTGTTCCGCTGTAAGACGGTGTGAATGTCCGACCATATTTGGTAAAAAGTGGGTAAGAAAAGGTTAAAATACCCGACTGTACACAATCAATAGCGGGAGAGGAGGTGTTCAGCTGCAAGAAGGTGTGAATGTCCACCCATAATTACTGAAAAATGGGTAAGAAAAGGTGCGAATGCCCAACCATACATTATCAAAAGCAGGTGTGAATGTCAGATCATAATTTGCAAAAAGCTGATGAGAAAGGGTGAGAATGCCCGACTATACACCATCAAATGCGGGAGCGGAGTTGTTCGGCTGTGAGTAAGTGTGAATCTCCGACCATAATTGCTGAAAAATGTGTTAGAAAAGGTAAGAATGCCGGTCCATACATCATCAAAAGCGGGAGAGGTGGTGTTCGGCTGCAAGTAGGTGTGAATGTCCAGCCATAATTACTAACAAACGGGTAAGAAAAGGTAGTATTGCCATACCATACATGATCAAAACAGGGAGCGGAGGTGGTTAAGCTGCAAGAAGGTGTGAATGTCCGACTAAAGTTCAAATATATTAACAAAAGCGGGAGGAGAGGTCTTCGGATGAGAGTGGTTGAGAATTTCCAAAAATAATCTATAAAATGCGGTGAAAAAAAAGGTGTGATAGAACACTAAAAGGTGGAGCGGAAGTGTTCGGCTGCAAGAAGGTGTGAATGTCCTACTATATTTGGTGAAAAGCAGGTGATGCAAGGTCTGAATGCCCAACCTTACACCATCAAAAGCGGGAGCGGAGGTGTTCCGCTGTAAGACGGTGTGAATGTCCAACCATAGTTGGTAAAAAGCGGGTAAGAAAAGGTTAAAATACCTGACTGTACACAATCAATAGCGGGAGCGGAGTTTTTCGGCTACAAGAAGGTGTGAAAGTTCAACCATGGTTTGTAAAAAGCTGCTAAGAAAAGGTTCGAATGCCCGAATATATACCATCAAAAGCGGAAGCGGAGGTGTTCGGCTGCAAGAAGGTGTGAACGTCCGACCAAAGTTTGCAAAAAGCAGTTAAGAAAAGGTTCGAATGCCCGAATATATACCATCAAAAGCGGGAGCAGAGCTGTACGACTGCATGTAGGTGTGAATGTCCAGCCATAATTACTCACAAACGGGTAAGGAAAGGTAGTATTGCCAGACCATACATGATCAAAACAGGGAGCTGAGGTGGTTCAGCTGCAAGGTGTGAATGTCTGACTATAGTTTGTAAAAAGCGGGTAAGACAAGGTGCGAATGCCCGACAATGTATGATCAAAAGAGGGAGTGGAGGTCTTCGGCTGCAAGGTCTGAATGTCCAACCATAATTTCTAAAAACCGGGTAAGAAAAGGCCCGAAAGCCCGACTATACACAATCAAAAGCGGGAGCGGGAGGTTTTCAGCTGCAAATCCTTCACTCAAACCAAGCGAAAACTGCTTTGTCCTTCATATTTATCAATGTCTAGATCGACTTCAACAAAGAACAACATTGTACTTTGCAGCAAAGAAAGAGCAAATCAAAAGTTTTAGGAATCCGAGAATAAGCTTATTTTCATGAGTTCAGCACGATTATTGATTTTACTATAAATGAATGCCTTCACTCAAACTATGTTAAAACTGCTTTGTCCTTCATATTTATCAATGTCTAGATTGACTTCAACAAAGAAAAACACTGGATTTTGCAGTAGAAGAAAGAGCAACACTGAAGGATCAGTAATCCGAGAATAAGCTTATTTTCATACGTTCTGCATGATTTGGGATTTTATGTATAAAATGAATTCCTTCACTCAAACCAAGTTAAAACTTCTTTGTCCTTCATATTTATCAATGTCTAGATTTACTTCAACAAAGAACAACATTGTATTTTGCAGTAGAAGAAATAGCAACACTGAAGGATCAGGAATCCGAAAACAAGCTTATTTTCATACGTTCTGCTTGATTTGGGATTTTGCTATAAAATTAATTCCTTCACTCAAACAAAGTGGAAACTGCTTTGTCCTTCATATTTATCAATGTCTATATTGATTTCAACAAAGAACAAGGCTGTATTTTGCAGTATAGGAAAGAGCAACACTGGAGGATCAGGAATCCGAGAATAAGCTTACTTTCATGAGTCCTGCACGATTTCGGATTTTCCTATAAAATGAATTGCTTTGCTCAAACCAAGTTAAAATTGCTTTGTCCTCCATGTCTAAAATGTATCAAGCATAAAGTTCCTCATATTACCCTGAATGAGAAAGAAGCATCCCTTTGGTTGAGCAATACATTCCTTTTGCGGAGTTATGCATGATTTCGGATTTTGCTATAAAATTAATTCCTATTGATTGTGAACAGTCGGGTATTTTAACCTTTTCTTACCCGCTTTTTACCAACTATGGTCGGACATTCACACCGTCTTACAGCGGAACACCTCCGCTCCCGCTTTTGATGGTGTATAGTCAGGCATTTGAACCTTTTCTTACCCGCTTTTTACAAACTATGGTCGGACATTCAAACCTTCTTGTAGCCAAAAACCTCCGCTCCCTCTTTTGATCATACATTGTTGGGCATTCGCACCTTATCTTACCCGCTTTTTACAAACTATAGTCAGACATTCACACCTTGGTGCTGAACCACCTCAGCTCCCTGTTTTGATCATGTATGGTCTAGCAATACTACCTTTTCTTACCCGTTTGTGAGTAATTATGGCTGGACATTCACACCTACTTGCAGTCGAACAGCTCTGCTCCCGCTTTTGATTATGTTTGGTTGGATATTCGAACCTTTTCTTAACTGCTTTTTACAAACTTTGGTTGGACGTTCACACCTTCTTGCAGCCGAACACCTCCGCTCCCGCTATTGATTGTGTACAGTCAGGTATTTTAACCTTTTCTTACCCGCTTTTTACCAACTATTGTCGGACATTCACACCGTCTTACAGCGGAACACCTCCGCTCCCGCTTTTGATGGTGTATTGTCAGGCATTTGAACCTTTTCTTACCCGCTTTTTACAAACTATGGTCGGACATTCAAACCTTCTTGTAGCCAAAAACCTCCGCTCCCTCTTTTGATCATACATTGTCGGGCATTCGCACCTTTTCTTACCCGTTTTTTACAAACCATGGTCGGACTTTCAAACCTTCTTGTAGCCCAACACATCGACTCCTGCTTTTGATGATGTATGTTTGGGCATTCGCACCTTTTCTTACCCATTTTTCAGTAATTATGGGTGGACATTCACACCTTCTTGCAGCTGAACACCTCCTCCCCCGCTTATGATGGTGTATAGTCGGGCTTTCAAGCCTTTTCTTACCCGGTTTTTACAAATTATAGTTGGACATTAAGACCTTCTTACAGCCGAAAACCTCCACTCCTTCTTTTGATCATACATTGTCGGGCATTAGCACCTTTTCTTACCCGCTTTTTACAAACCATAGTCGGACTTTCACATTTTTTAGTAGCCGAACAACTCCGCTCCCGCTATTGATTGTGTACAGTCGGGTATTTTAACCTTTTCTTACCCGCTTTTTACCAACTATGGTCGGACATTCACACCGTCTTACAGCGGAACACCTCCGCTCCCTCTTTTGATGGTGTATGTTCGGGCAGTCAAACCTTTTCTTACCTGCTTTTTACAAACTATGGTCAGACATTCAACCCTTCTTGGAGCCGAACACATCCACTCCTGCTTTTGATTATGTATAGTTAGGCATTCGCACCTTTTCTTACCCATTTTTCAGTAATTATGGGTGTACATTCACACCTTCTTGCAGCCGAACACCTCCGCTCCCTCTTTTGATCATACATTTTCGGGCATTCGCACCTTTTCTTACCCGCTTTTTACAAACCATGGTCGGACTTTCACACCTTTTAGTAGCCGAACAACTCCGCACCCGCTATTGATTGTGTACAGTCGGGTACTTTAACCTTTTCTTACCCGTTTTTTACCAACTGTGGTCGGACATTCACACCTTCTTACAGCGGAACACCTCCGCTCCCTCCTTTGATGGTGTATGTTCGGGCATTCGAACCTTTTCTTACCCGCTTATTACAAACTATGGTCAGACGTTCAAACCTTCTTGTAGCCGAACATATCCACTCCTGCTTTTGATGATGTATGGTTGGGCATTCGAACCTACTTGTTGCCCGCTTTTCATTAATTATGGGTGGACATTCACACCTTGTCTCAGCCAAACACCTCCGCTCCCTGTTTTGATCATGTATGGTTTGACATTCGCACCTTTGCTTACCTTCTTTTTATACTGATTGCTCAAGATTAAGTTGTTCTTTCTCAAACTACAAATTTTTTTTAATTGTTGAAACTTGATTTGAAGTGGATAAATAAGGAAGACAAACAGTTTTAAGTCAGGCTGATAGCAATTAATTTTATAGCAAAATCTGTATTTCGTCATTTGTCGAGAGATGCTTATTGCTGAAGAAGTTCTTTCTCATTCTACAAAGTACAATGTTGTTTATCATTGAAACTTGATTAGACATGAATAAATATGAAGGACAAAGCAGTCTTAACTTGGTTTGGGTTTTATAGGAGAATCCGAATTCGTGCATAACTCGTAAAATAGAGCTTATTTTCGGATTCCTAAAGAATGAGTCTGGTTCTTTCTCATAATACAAAGTTTGTTGTTTATTGTTGAAACTTCATCAGACCGTTAGATATAGTCGGACTCTCCTCGACGCACGGCTTGGGATCTGGAACCAGTACTCTTGAGAGGGGTTGGACTCTCTTCCACTCTGGAGTTGCCCGTGGTGAGAGGCGCAGAGCAGGTGTGGGCATACTTATTGCCCCCCGGCTGTGTGCCAGTACATTGGGGTTTACCCCAGTGAACGAGAGGGTAGCCTCCCTCCGCCTTGGGTGGGGGGACGAGTCCTGACTGTTGTTTGTGCCTATGCGCCAAACAGCAGTTCAGAGTACCTACCCTTTTTGGAGTCTCTGGGGGAGGCACTGGAGAATGCTCCTACCGGAGACTCCCTCATTCTTCTGGGGGACTTCAATGCTCACGTGGGCAATGACAGTGAGACCTGGAGGGGTGTGATTGGGAGGAACGGCCCCCCCGATCTGAATCAGAGTGGTGTTATGTTGTTGGACTTCTGTGCCAGTCATAGACTGTCCATAACGAACACCATGTTCAGGCATAAGGGTGTCCATATGTGCACTTGGCACCAGGACACCCTTGGCCGCAGTTCGATGATCGACTTTGTGGTTGTATCATCGGACTTGCGGCCGTATGTCCTGGACACTCGGGTGAAGAAAGGGGCGGAGCTGTCAACTGATCACCACCTGGTGGTGAGTTGGCTCCGCTGGTGGGGGAGGATGCCGATCAGACCTGGCAGGCCCAAACGTATTGTGAGGGTTTGCTGGGAGCGTTTGTCAGAATCCCCCGTCAGAAGGAGCTTTAACTCCCACCTCCGGCAGAGCTTCAACCATATTTGAGGTGGGGGACATTGAATGTTCCGTGACTCCATTGCCGAGGCAGCTGGTCGGAGTTGTGGCCGTAAGGTGGTCGGTGCCTGTCGTGGCGGCAACCCTCGAACCTGCTGGTGGACACCAGTGGTGAGGGAAGCCGTCAAGCTGAAGAAGGAGTCCTATCGGGCCTTTTTGGCCAGTGGGACCCTGGAAGAAGCTGATAGGTACCGACGGGCCAGACGGGCCGCGGCTTCGGCGGTTGCTGAGGCAAAAACTCGGGCCTGGGAGGAGTTCGGTGAGACCATGGAGAACGATTTCCGGACGGCCTCGAAAAGATTCTGGTCCACCATCCGGCGTCTCAGGGGGGGGAAGCGGCTCACAGTCAACACTGTTTACAGTGCGGACGGGGCTTTGCTGACCTCAACTAGGGATGTTGTGAGTCGGTGGGGGGAGTACTTCGAGGAACTCCTCAATCCTACCAACACGTGCTCGGAAGAGGCAGAGTCGGAGAGCTCGGAGACGGGGCCTCCCATTTCTGGGGCTGAGGTTGCCGAGGTGGTTAAAAAGTTCCTCGGTGGCAAGGCCCCGGGGGTGGATGAGGTCCGTCCTGAGTTTCTCAAGGCTCTGGATGTTGTAGGGCTGTCTTGGCTGACACGCCTCTGCAGTATCGCGTGGACATGGGGGACAGTGCCTCTGGACTGGCAGATTGGGGTGGTGGTCCCCCTCTTTAAAAAGGGGGACCGGAGGGTGTGTTCCAACTATAGGGGTATCACACTCCTCAGCCTCCCTGGTAAGGTCTATTCGGGGGTATTGGAGAGGAGGATCCGTCGGATAATCGAGCCTCGGATTCAGGAGATGCAGTGTGGCTTTCGTCCTGGCCGTGGAACAGTGGACCAGCTCTATACCCTCGGCAGGATCCTGGAGGGTGCATGGGAGTTCGCCCAACCAGTCTACATGTGTTTTGTGGACTTGGAGAAAGCGTTCGACCGTGTCCCTCGTGGAGTCCTGTGGGGGGTGCTCCGGGAATATGGAGTGCCGAACCCCTTGATAGGGGCCGTTCGGTCTCTCTATGACCGGTGCCAGAGTTTGGTCCGCATTGCCGGCAGTAAGTCGGATACGTTTCCGGTGAGAGTTGGACTCCGTCAGGGCTGCCCTTTGTCACCGATTCTGTTCCTAACTTTTATGGACAGAATTTCTAGGCGGAGCCAGGGCGTTGAGGGTGTCCCATTTGGCGACCTCAGAATCGGGTCTCTGCTTTTTGCAGATGATGTGGTTCTGTTAGCGTCGTCAGGCCGTGACCTTCAGCTCTCACTGGAGTGATTCGCAGCCGAGTGTGAAGCGGCTGGGATGAGAATTAGCACCTCCAAATCCGAGACTATGGTTCTCAGCCGGAAAAGGGTGGAATGCTCTCTCCGGGTCGGGAATGAGATCCTTCCCCAAGAGGAGGAGTTCAAGTATCTCGGGGTCTTGTTCACGAGTGACGGACGAATGGAGCGGGAGATTGACGGGTGGATCGGTGCGGCGCCTGCAGTGTTGCAGGCTCTGCACCGACCCGTCGTTGTGAAGAGGGAGCTGAGCCAGAAGGCGAAGCTCTCTACTTACTGGTCAATCTACGTTCCCATCCTCACCTATGGTCACGAGTTGTGGGTAGTGACCGAAAGAACAAGATCGCGAATACAAGCGGCCGAAATGGGTTTCCTCCGCAGGGTGTCTGGGCTCTCCCTTAGAGATAGGGTGAGAAGCTCAGTCATCCGGGAGGGGCTCGGAGTCGAACCGCTGCTCCTCCGCATTGAGAGGAGTCAGATGAGGTGGCTCGGGCATCTGGTTAGGATGCCCCCTGGGCGCCTCCCTGGGGAGGTGTTCCGGGCACGTTCCACTGGGAGGAGACCCCGGGGGAGACCCAGGACACGTTGGAGAGACTATGTCTCTCGGCTGGCCTGGGAACGCCTCGGGGTCCCCCCGGAAGAGCTGGAGGAAGTGGCCGGGGACAGAGACGTCTGGGTTTCTCTGCTCAAGCTGCTGCCCCCGCGACCCGACCCCCGGATAAGCGGCAGATGATGGATGGATGGATGGATGGATATATCCTCCACCAACCAGACTTACAACCCCCGACTAGGGTAGCAGAATTTCTAAGCATCTGAACCCCAAAACTACTATCAAAAATATATAAATCATTGTCTAAGATAGATGACACAATGTCTCTTCCATCCTCAAAATGGGAGGCAGATTTATCCATCAGTTTTGGTCATAGCTTCTAACCACAAATATGTTTGAACACCTTCATAAAGACTCGAAATCCTAATTTACAGCTCATACAATACAAAATCCTTCATAGAACACACTATACAGGACAAAGGATGTTCAGGATGGGTCTAACACACTCAAACATCTGCTCACATTGCACAGATAACACACCTGATGATTATGCACACGCTTTGTGGTTTTCTGCGCCTGTCCAGAAGTTCTGGCTTGAAGTCTGTGAGGACCTATCAACATGGCTAAAGTGTAGCATCCCTGCATGCCCCACACTGTGCATACTGGGTGACTTAGACAACATCAACATGGAAATTAACTCAGCACACATGGTTGTCACAGTGTTATGTATCGCAAAGAAAACTTTTCTCATGAACTGGAAAGCGAAGAACAATCTGTATATTAACCAGTTTAGAAATTTTCTTTTAGATTATATTAGCATGGAAACAATGTCTGCCTCCTCAAAACATCAATTGGCTGAATTTCATTCTCTCTGGTCCCCTCTGATTAGTTTTATCACATAGTGGTGGTGGTGGGTTGCTGGGTGATGGTGGGTCTCAGGCCCGGGCTGCTGCGACTGGTGTGACCGGGTGGTTTGTTTGTTTGTTTTTTGTAGAGGTCCTCCTGGGTGGGGTTGGGTTGAGTGGGGTGGGGCGGGTTGGGTACCTTCTGGGGGTACAGTAGCTCCCGGAATATGGTCGCTGCAGGCCCCGAGCCTGGTGGACATCAGGCCCTCCTGCCCATTGTTGGCTCCCAGGTAGCGGGGATGCCTATTGCAGCCAGTCCCTGGCTGCCCTCTCTGGGGGAGAGTAGCTCCCCCGGTATATATCCCCATACCCCTCTCCCTTCTGGCTCCTGTACACAGCACACACTCACACATGAAGGGTTTTGGGGGCGTGTGTTCGGTGGGGTGTAGTGGATGGGGCCACGTAGGTGGTCCCCTTTGGTTGCACTCTGCAGTTCCCTGCCCCTGTTTTAATTACACCTTAGACATTACTACTTATCAAACACACTCACACACACACATTAGGTCTTGGGGGGTGGTTACACTGAGTGGTATCTGGTGGGCGGGGCTCTTTGGGTATGTAGGCGGCCCAGAGTGCCGCGCTCCCAGTTCTACAAGTTTGGCTGCCCCTCAATTTTAATTGCTCACTATTAGAAAATATTGAAGAGCCAGAAGGGTGAGGGGAGGGGTCTTCTTCGCACACCCCTGCTTCCTGGTGTCTGCTCGGGGCAGGAGGGGCCAGGAGGATTAATTAATTGTTCTGCTGGTTCGGGGTCTGTGGTGGCTGGGGGGTTGCTGGCCTCCTGGTGTGCCCGCTGCACTGCACCCCAGCAGAGTCGAGGGAGGTAGGATGTGTGGATGTGTGGATGTATGGGACGTGAAAGTGTGTGTGGTAATGATTGGGCCTGGATCTGGGACTTGCTGTCGCCTGGCCTGCCTGTGTTTCTCCCGATGGGGCATCAGCGTTGCCTCTCCCCACTGCTCGCGACTTCACCCACCTGTGGGCACGTCTTGACTCCCAGGGCACTTGGCCAGGGGCGCTGGGGCAGGCGCTGACCCACTTTGTGGCTGTCTGGGGCGCTTGGCCCTCCTGGGTATTGGGTGGGGCCTCTGCCGGGGGGTTTGGGGGCGCTCGGGCTCCTGGGGCCCAGGTCCAGTGCACGGCCCATGTCTGGGCAGCTGGGGCCTGGCGGGGTCGGTGGGCTGTTGCCCCTGGTTCCCGGAGTGCCTCTGCCCTATGCTTATGGGGGCTCTTTCCGGGGGCTTCCTCTGCAGTCTTCTGGGTGGATGCGTGGTTGCCCCTGCGGTGGGCTGCCTGGGTTCTGTGCTCTGTGGGGGCTGCTGGTGGCCTGGGTCTTGTGGCCCTCTCTGCCTGCTTCTGATTGCTTGGGGGGGGGCTGTGGATTGTGGCCCTGTACGCTTATACACTCATAACTAAGCACGGTTATCATGTAGGTCCTGTGCCATGGGTGTTGCATGTTCTCACACACACATTCATTAGTCCAGTAGCATGGTCACTAAGCAGTTGATGTATTATCATGTCGTCTCAGGTCATCTATATCCACAGCTGTGTTGTATGCGATTGCCGCTTCTTGTGCTTGTTTTTGTTTGTTTGTGTGTTTGTTTTTTCTCTGCTTGTCTGCTTTCAGGTGCTCCTGGTGGCGCTAAGGCTGGATTCCCCTCATAGGCCATGGATTGTTGTCTGTTTTGTTTTTTACAGGTGTAGCAGCTGGTTGTCTGGTTTTTGTTTCTATTTTTGTTCTATTTCCTCTTCTTTCCTCTTCTTCTTTCCTTGTCCCCCGGTCCGGTACAGTTCAGTTCATGTCATATATTGTAAACAGAAATAAATAAATGGGCATCAAGGGGAGCTTTACATTTATAAAACTTCCCTTGGCAAAACAAATCTGTTTGGCATCAAAGGTATTCAGACTACAATTCTTCTGACATAATGCTGAACAGGACAAGGGGAAAAAAAAGTAAAGAAGACAGTTCTGCCGAAAGCCAGGGATAGACCTGTTCTAAGTTCTATACTTTTTAAAAGGGGCGTGTTTATCAACTATGGAATTAGAAGATTTACAAAAATGGTCAAGTGCTAGATCTTCATCTGGGATTTTAACAGTGTCATATAACTATTCAACAGATCAGTTAAAAAAAAGCCTGCTCATGGAGATGTTTCAGGATCTGGATACCAAGCGTGGACCTAATGTTTTCATTTTTGCAATTCTGATACAGGCTATTGAGCAGTGATAACTAACACCAAGTTCAGATACTGCGGATTTTCTACCTTTGATTTTGTTAAGATTGAGCCAATCAGGGACAACCTTGAAGGATCTCTTTGGTTTTGTAGGATCTGTAATTACCTGAGAAAGGTTGATATTGGTACACACCTTTTTTAAATGATCAGAGGCAGAGTTCAACTTGTTTAAATTAAAATTGCCACACAGAGATTGGGTTTAGGCCACATGCACACAGAATGACATCAACAAATATAAGAAATATTAAACATTTACACATAGATTTTTGAATATATGTAGAGGAATGATACTTTGAAATGTGCTCATTGCGGAGTTATGATCAGTTGAGTAATGAAGGTTGAACTATTCTGGGAAAGAGGTTCTATTCCTAGCATCATGATGGACACTCCTGATATAGAAGGTTTCGCTAACGCATTGGAATTGTTTTACTATTTTCATATGCATGTGCAATGAAGAATTGCTTGCTGCTGATAAATGCAAAGAAGAACATCTTACACATAGATGCTCACATTTAGGCTGCTGAATGCAATGAAGACCTGCTTATCAAGTAAAGTTCAATGTCAATGTGTAATATTCAATTAGGATTTGCAAAACAGTGAAGTTAAACAATGAATGGGTCCATAGTCGGTATGAGAAGACTACAGGAATATTTACCTGGGTGTACGTTCAAACAGAGATGAGAAAATTGCGATGAATAATTGTTTGTTTGTTTGTTAGTATGTATATGAATGTTATGTGTATAAACTGTGTTGAGTTATAGTTACTCAGTAGTGTCTCAGTGAAACAACCGACGGGGGAAGCCTTGCGGTGACAACAAAAGCAGTGTTTTACTGATCAGTCAAGTTGCTCCAGTGTACTCCATACAAACTGGTTGGCTACTGAAGGGATAGAAAATGGGGAATACTTGTTTTAAAGCAAACAGGGAATTAGATGGGAAAAATACATGTTTTAACGGGACCCAGACAATATTAAATACTCAGACAGATGGGAGAAGAAGTGTAGTTTTGTAGGAAATCACAAAATTATTACATAGAATTAGTGAAATCAATTGAAGAATGCCTTTCTGAAGAGCTGTTTACCACAGATGAGCAGCTTTGCGACCAAGCACATTGTAGATCGCTTTACTGCCAAAATGATCTAATTTAATGGATTGGTTTAGACATGCATAACAGCATTTTAAGAACAAAGAGAGAAACAAAAAGGGACAACGCTTCATGGTGGAAGGTGATGTATAAATAACTGTGTATATGATGAAGGGGGTGGCAACACCCATTCCGAAATCCCGCCATTCCGACATCCCGCTATTCCGACATCCCACCATTCCGACATCCCACCATTCCGACATACCACCATTCCGACATCCCACCATTGCGACATCCCGCTATTCTGACGTTCAAATGTCCCACCATTCCGACAAGGCTTTTCGTATAAGGAAATGTGTGTTACTCAACAGGTGAGTCCCTTCTTTCTGTTCATGCAATTTATATGTAACACATGTTTATAGACAAGCGTTATTAAAAACACAAAGTCTCGGCAACTGGAGGAGGAGAAGCAGTCCGCGGTGGTTTTCAATCACACACTGCAATGCCACTTGTTTCAACTTCCGAAAATTTAATCCAGGAAAAAAAGGCTTACAAACATGGACCAAAACGGCTCCATAACACGCACAAGAATCCAAAAGAAACGAAAGTTAACTAAAAGAAAGCAAATAAACAGTATGAAGTGGTCAAAATTGGTTTTACGCATGCCTATGTGCGTCTGGCACATGCGTCTTCGGGCTCTCCCACGTTGGTTTGTGGATGAAAGCTATATGTTCAGCTGTAATGTCATGTAAAAACAATCTCTACATGACATTTAGTCCCAGGTGTGACCAGTTAGGTCCTTAAGATATCAACAGGCTGTATAAAGCTACAACCGTTGCGGCTGTGTGTTTGTGCCAAATGCGCAAAACCCATCCGCGCTTCCCAAAATTGGAGTGAGTACTCATAAATCCCGTGAATAACATGAATAAACGTTTTTACTGCATTTTGTTGTGTTTTATACGTTCTATGCTGTCATTTCTCTCTTCTCCTATTGGCAAGGCAAGGCAGAGTGCTCGCAACTGTGTCCTGTGCAGTAGCCGTGATATCTGTAATTGCAATTATTACTTTTGCATATGATGACAGCGTGCAAAAGACGCATGGGCTCTGTGGAGAGCTCCGCTCCAGCTGGCTGCTGTGACAGCTCACTGACACTGTATTTCTGCTTAATCAGTTTCAGTCTCGCCAGAGTTACATTAATATCTGTATTTTTATATTTGAAATTCAGGGGATTTTGATAATAGATTATTAAAGTTTGTTTGCGAGGCTGTGGCCTCTGCATGTGCAAAGCTTGTGCGCCAAACTTTAGGGCGTATTTGCGCCGGCATATCATTAGTGCAAAATGTTTTGGGTAAAAAATAGGCTATTAAAAGGAACTGTCGGAATGGCGGTATGTTAAAAAAAAAAAAAAACATACCGCCATTCCGACCATAGGAGGAAAAAAGTGTCGGAATGGTGGGACGTTTGATAAAAAATTAAGTGTTGAACAGAGGTGTTCCGCTGTAAGACGGTGTGAATGTCCGACCATATTTGGTAAAAAGCGGGTAAGAAAAGGTTAAAATACCCGACTGTACACAATCAATAGCGGGAGAGGAGGTGTTCAGCTGCAAGAAGGTGTGAATGTCCACCCATAATTACTGAAAAATGGGTAAGAAAAGGTGCGAATGCCCAACCATACATTATCAAAAGCAGGTGTGAATGTCAGATCATAATTTGCAAAAAGCTGATGAGAAAGGGTGAGAATGCCCGACTATACACCATCAAATGCGGGAGCGGAGTTGTTCGGCTGTGAGTAAGTGTGAATCTCCGACCATAATTGCTGAAAAATGTGTTAGAAAAGGTAAGAATGCCGGTCCATACATCATCAAAAGCGGGAGAGGTGGTGTTCGGCTGCAAGTAGGTGTGAATGTCCAGCCATAATTACTAACAAACGGGTAAGAAAAGGTAGTATTGCCAGACCATACATGATCAAAACAGGGAGCGGAGGTGGTTCAGCTGCAAGAAGGTGTGAATGTCCGACTAAAGTTCAAATATATTAACAAAAGCGGGAGGAGAGGTCTTCGGATGAGAGTGGTTGAGAATTTCCAACCATAATCTATAAAATGCGGTGAAAAAAAAGGTGTGATAGAACACTAAAAGGAGGAGCGGAAGTGTTCGGCTGCAAGAAGGTGTGAATGTCCGACTATATTTGGTGAAAAGCAGGTGAAGCAAGGTCTGAATGTCCAACCTTACATCATCAAAAGCGAGATCAGAGGTGTTTGGCTGCATGAAGGCCATAGTTTGCCAAAAGCGGGTAAGCTGCGAATGACCGACTAAATATCAACAAAAGGTCTTCGGATGCAAGTGGGTGTGAATATCCCACCATACAAGTATGGTGGAGAGGAAGCTGTGAACAGCCGACCATAGTTGCCAAAAAGCGGGTGAGAAAAGGTGCGAATGTCCAACCATACATGATCAAAACAGGGAGCGGAGGTGTTTGGCTGTGACAAGGTGTGAATGTCCACCCAAAATTAATGAAAAGCGGGCAAAAAGTAGGTTTGAATGCCCAACCATACATCATCAAAAGCAGGAGTGGATGTGTTCGGCTACAAGAAGGTTTGAATGTCCGAGCATAGTTTGTAAAAAGCGGGTAAGAAAAGGTTCGAATGCCCAAACATACACCATCAAAAGAGGGAGCGGAGGTGTTCCGCTGTAAGAAGGTGTGAATGTCCGACCATAGTTGGTAAAAAACGGGTAAGAAAAGGTTAAAATACCCGACTGTACACAATCAATAGCGGGAGCGGATGTGTTTGGCTACAAGAATGTGTGACAGTCCGACCATGGTTTGTAAAAAACGGGTAAGAAAAGGTGCGAATGCCCGACAATGTATGATCAAAAGAGGGAGCGGAGGTTTTCGGCTACAAGAAGGTGTGAATGTCCGACCATAGTTTGTAAAAAGCGGGTAAGAAAAGGTTCAAATGCCTGACTATACACCATCAAAAGCGGGAGCGGAGGTGTTCGGCTACAAGAAGGTGTGAAAGTTCAACCATGGTTTGTAAAAAGCTGCTAAGAAAAGGTTCGAATGCCCGAATATATACCATCAAAAGCGGAAGCGGAGATGTTCGGTTGCAAGACGGTGTGAACGTCCGATCAAAGTTTGCAAAAAGCAGTTAAGAAAAGGTTCGAATGCCCGAATATATACCATCAAAAGCGGGAGTGTGAATGTCCAGCCATAATTACTCACAAACGGGTAAGAAAAGGTAGTATTGCCAGACCATACATGATCAAAACAGGGAGCTGAGGTGGTTCAGCTGCAAGGTGTGAATGTCTGACTATAGTTTGTAAAAAGCGGGTAAGACAAGGCTCGAAAGCCCGACTATACACAATCAAAAGCGGGAGCGGGAGGTTTTCAGCTGCAAATCCTTCACTCAAACCAAGTGAAAACTGCTTTGTCCTTCATATTTAACAAAGAACAACATTGTACTTTGCAGCAAAGAAAGAGCAAATCAAAAGTTTTAGGAATCCGAGAATAAGCTTATTTTCATGAGTTCTGCACGATTATTGATTTTACTATAAATGAATGCCTTCACTCAAACTATGTTAAAACTGCTTTGTCCTTCATATTTATCAATGTCTAGATTGACTTCAACAAAGAAAAACACTGGATTTTGCAGTAGAAGAAAGAGCAACACTGAAGGATCAGTAATCCGAGAATAAGCTTATTTTCATACGTTCTGCATAATTTGGGATTTTATGTATAAAATGAATTCCTTCACTCAAACCAAGTTAAAACTGCTTTGTCCTTCATATTTATCAATGTCTAGATTTACTTCAACAAAGAACAACATTGTATTTTGCAGTAGTAGAAAGAGCAACACTTGAAGGAACAGGAATCCGAGAATAAGCTTATTTTCATACGTTCTGCATGATTTGGGATTTTATGTATAAAATGAATTCCTTCACTCAAACCAAGTGAAAACTGCTTTGTCCTTCATATTTATCAATGTCTAGATTTACTTCAACAAAGAACAACATTGTATTTTGCAGTAGTAGAAAGAGCAACACTTGAAGGAACAGGAATCCGAGAATAAGCTTATTTTCATACGTTCTGCATGATTTGGGATTTTATGTATAAAATGAATTCCTTTACTCAAACTATGTTAAAACTGCTTTGTCCTTCATATTTATCAATGTCTAGATTGACTTCAACAAAGAACAACATTGTATTTTGCAGTAGAAGAAATAGCAACACTGAAGGATCAGGAATCCGAAAACACGCTTATTTTCATACGTTCTGCTTGATTTGGGATTTTGCTATAAAATTAATTCCTTCACTCAAACAAAGTGGAAACTGCTTTGTCCTTCATATTTATCAATGTCTATATCGATTTCAACAAAGAACAAGGCTGTATTTTGCAGTATAGGAAAGAGCAACACTGGTGGATCAGGAATCCGAGAATAAGCTTACTTTCATGAGTCCTGCACGATTTCGGATTTTCCTATAAAATGAGATGCTTTGCTCAAACCAAGTTAAAATTGCTTTGTCCTTCATAGTTATCCATGTCTAAAATGTATCAAGCATAAAGTTCCTCATATTACCCTGAATGAGAAAGAAGCATCCCTTTGGTTGAGCAATACATTCCTTTTGCGGAGTTATGCATGATTTCGGATTTTGCTATAAAATTAATTCCTATTGATTGTGAACAGTCGGGTATTTTAACCTTTTCTTACCCGCTTTTTACCAACTATGGTCGGACATTCACACCGTCTTACAGCGGAACACCTCCGCTCCCGCTTTTGATGGTGTATAGTCAGGCATTTGAACCTTTTCTTATCCGCTTTTTACAAACTATGGTCGGACATTCAAACCTTGTAGCCAAAAACCTCCGCTCCCTCTTTTGATCATACATTGTCGGGCATTCGCACCTTATCTTACCCGCTTTTTACAAACTATAGTCAGACATTCACACCTTGGTGCTGAACCACCTCAGCTCCCTGTTTTGATCATGTATGGTCTAGCAATACTACCTTTTCTTACCCGTTTGTGAGTAATTATGGCTGGACATTCACACCTACTTGCAGTCGAACAGCTCTGCTCCCGCTTTTGATTATGTTTGGTTGGATATTCGAACCTTTTCTTAACTGCTTTTTACAAACTTTGGTTGGACGTTCACACCTTCTTGCAGCCGAACACCTCCGCTTCCGCTTTTGATGGTATATATTCGGGCATTCGAACCTTTTCTTAGCAGCTTTTTACAAACTTTGGTCGGACGTTCACACCTTCTTGCAGCCGAACACCTCCGCTCCCGCTATTGATTGTGTACAGTCAGGTATTTTAACCTTTTCTTACCCGCTTTTTACCAACTATGGTCGGACATTCACACCGTCTTACAGCGGAACACCTCCGCTCCCGCTTTTGATGGTGTATTGTCAGGCATTTGAACCTTTTCTTACCCGCTTTTTACAAACTATGGTCGGACATTCAAACCTTCTTGTAGCCAAAAACCTCCGCTCCCTCTTTTGATCATACATTGTCGGGCATTCGCACCTTTTCTTACCCGTTTTTTACAAACCATGGTCGGACTTTCAAACCTTCTTGTAGCCCAACACATCCACTCCTGCTTTTGATGATGTATGTTTGGGCATTCGCACCTTTTCTTACCCATTTTTCAGTAATTATGGGTGGACATTCACACCTTCTTGCAGCTGAACACCTCCTCCCCCGCTTATGATGGTGTATAGTCGGGCTTTCAAGCCTTTTCTTACCCGGTTTTTACAAATTATAGTTGGACATTAAGACCTTCTTACAGCCGAAAACCTCCACTCCTTCTTTTGATCATACATTGTCGGGCATTAGCACCTTTTCTTACCCGCTTTTTACAAACCATAGTCGGACTTTCACATTTTTTAGTAGCCGAACAACTCCGCTCCCGCTATTGATTGTGTACAGTCGGGTATTTTAACCTTTTCTTACCCGCTTTTTACCAACTATGGTCGGACATTCACACCGTCTTACAGCGGAACACCTCCGCTCCCTCTTTTGATGGTGTATGTTCGGGCAGTCAAACCTTTTCTTACCTGCTTTTTACAAACTATGGTCAGACATTCAACCCTTCTTGGAGCTGAACACATCCACTCCTGCTTTTGATTATGTATAGTTAGGCATTCGCACCTTTTCTTACCCATTTTTCAGTAATTATGGGTGTACATTCACACCTTCTTGCAGCCGAACACCTCCGCTCCCTCTTTTGATCATACATTTTCGGGCATTCGCACCTTTTCTTACCCGCCTTTTACAAACCATGGTCGGACTTTCACACCTTTTAGTAGCCGAACAACTCCGCACCCGCTACTGATTGTGTACAGTCGGGTACTTTAACCTTTTCTTACCCGTTTTTTACCAACTGTGGTCGGACATTCACACCTTCTTACAGCGGAACACCTCCGCTCCCTCCTTTGATGGTGTATGTTCGGGCATTCGAACCTTTTCTTACCCGCTTATTACAAACTATGGTCAGACGTTCAAACTTTCTTGTAGCCGAACATATCCACTCCTGCTTTTGATGATGTATGGTTGGGCATTCGAACCTACTTGTTGCCCGCTTTTCATTAATTATGGGTGGACATTCACACCTTGTCTCAGCCAAACACCTCCGCTCCCTGTTTTGATCATGTATGGTTTGACATTCGCACCTTTGCTTACCTTCTTTTTATACTGATTGCTCAAGATTAAGTTGTTCTTTCTCAAACTACAAATTTTTTTTAATTGTTGAAACTTGATTTGAAGTGGATAAATAAGGAAGACAAACAGTTTTAAGTCAGGCTGATAGCAATTAATTTTATAGCAAAATCTGTATTTCGTCATTTGTCGAGAGATGCTTATTGCTGAAGAAGTTCTTTCTCATTCTACAAAGTACAATGTTGTTTATCATTGAAACTTGATTAGACATGAATAAATATGAAGGACAAAGCAGTCTTAACTTGGTTTGGGTTTTATAGGAGAATCCGAATTCGTGCATAACTCGTAAAATAGAGCTTATTTTCGGATTCCTAAAGAATGAGTCTGGTTCTTTCTCATAATACAAAGTTTGTTGTTTATTGTTGAAACTTCATCAGACCGTTAGATATAGTCGGACTCTCCTCGACGCACGGCTTGGGATCTGGAACCAGTACTCTTGAGAGGGGTTGGACTCTCTTCCACTCTGGAGTTGCCCGTGGTGAGAGGCGCAGAGCAGGTGTGGGCATACTTATTGCCCCCCGGCTGTGTGCCAGTACATTGGGGTTTACCCCAGTGAACGAGAGGGTAGCCTCCCTCCGCCTTGGGTGGGGGGACGAGTCCTGACTGTTGTTTGTGCCTATGCGCCAAACAGCAGTTCAGAGTACCTACCCTTTTTGGAGTCTCTGGGGGAGGCACTGGAGAATGCTCCTACCGGAGACTCCCTCATTCTTCTGGGGGACTTCAATGCTCACGTGGGCAATGACAGTGAGACCTGGAGGGGTGTGATTGGGAGGAACGGCCCCCCCGATCTGAATCAGAGTGGTGTTATGTTGTTGGACTTCTGTGCCAGTCATAGACTGTCCATAACGAACACCATGTTCAGGCATAAGGGTGTCCATATGTGCACTTGGCACCAGGACACCCTTGGCCGCAGTTCGATGATCGACTTTGTGGTTGTATCATCGGACTTGCGGCCGTATGTCCTGGACACTCGGGTGAAGAGAGGGGCGGAGCTGTCAACTGATCACCACCTGGTGGTGAGTTGGCTCCGCTGGTGGGGGAGGATGCCGATCAGACCTGGCAGGCCCAAACGTATTGTGAGGGTTTGCTGGGAGCGTTTGTCAGAATCCCCCGTCAGAAGGAGCTTTAACTCCCACCTCCGGCAGAGCTTCAACCATATTTGAGGTGGGGGACATTGAATGTTCCGTGACTCCATTGCCGAGGCAGCTGGTCGGAGTTGTGGCCGTAAGGTGGTCGGTGCCTGTCGTGGCGGCAACCCTCGAACCTGCTGGTGGACACCAGTGGTGAGGGAAGCCGTCAAGCTGAAGAAGGAGTCCTATCGGGCCTTTTTGGCCAGTGGGACCCTGGAAGAAGCTGATAGGTACCGACGGGCCAGACGGGCCGCGGCTTCGGCGGTTGCTGAGGCAAAAACTCGGGCCTGGGAGGAGTTCGGTGAGACCATGGAGAACGATTTCCGGACGGCCTCGAAAAGATTCTGGTCCACCATCCGGCGTCTCAGGGGGGGGAAGCGGCTCACAGTCAACACTGTTTACAGTGCGGACGGGGCTTTGCTGACCTCAACTAGGGATGTTGTGAGTCGGTGGGGGGAGTACTTCGAGGAACTCCTCAATCCTACCAACACGTGCTCGGAAGAGGCAGAGTCGGAGAGCTCGGAGACGGGGCCTCCCATTTCTGGGGCTGAGGTTGCCGAGGTGGTTAAAAAGTTCCTCGGTGGCAAGGCCCCGGGGGTGGATGAGGTCCGTCCTGAGTTTCTCAAGGCTCTGGATGTTGTAGGGCTGTCTTGGCTGACACGCCTCTGCAGTATCGCGTGGACATGGGGGACAGTGCCTCTGGACTGGCAGATTGGGGTGGTGGTCCCCCTCTTTAAAAAGGGGGACCGGAGGGTGTGTTCCAACTATAGGGGTATCACACTCCTCAGCCTCCCTGGTAAGGTCTATTCGGGGGTATTGGAGAGGAGGATCCGTCGGATAATCGAGCCTCGGATTCAGGAGATGCAGTGTGGCTTTCGTCCTGGCCGTGGAACAGTGGACCAGCTCTATACCCTCGGCAGGATCCTGGAGGGTGCATGGGAGTTCGCCCAACCAGTCTACATGTGTTTTGTGGACTTGGAGAAAGCGTTCGACCGTGTCCCTCGTGGAGTCCTGTGGGGGGTGCTCCGGGAATATGGAGTGCCGAACCCCTTGATAGGGGCCGTTCGGTCTCTCTATGACCGGTGCCAGAGTTTGGTCCGCATTGCCGGCAGTAAGTCGGATACGTTTCCGGTGAGAGTTGGACTCCGTCAGGGCTGCCCTTTGTCACCGATTCTGTTCCTAACTTTTATGGACAGAATTTCTAGGCGGAGCCAGGGCGTTGAGGGTGTCCCATTTGGCGACCTCAGAATCGGGTCTCTGCTTTTTGCAGATGATGTGGTTCTGTTAGCGTCGTCAGGCCGTGACCTTCAGCTCTCACTGGAGTGATTCGCAGCCGAGTGTGAAGCGGCTGGGATGAGAATTAGCACCTCCAAATCCGAGACTATGGTTCTCAGCCGGAAAAGGGTGGAATGCTCTCTCCGGGTCGGGAATGAGATCCTTCCCCAAGAGGAGGAGTTCAAGTATCTCGGGGTCTTGTTCACGAGTGACGGACGAATGGAGCGGGAGATTGACGGGTGGATCGGTGCGGCGCCTGCAGTGTTGCAGGCTCTGCACCGACCCGTCGTTGTGAAGAGGGAGCTGAGCCAGAAGGCGAAGCTCTCTACTTACTGGTCAATCTACGTTCCCATCCTCACCTATGGTCACGAGTTGTGGGTAGTGACCGAAAGAACAAGATCGCGAATACAAGCGGCCGAAATGGGTTTCCTCCGCAGGGTGTCTGGGCTCTCCCTTAGAGATAGGGTGAGAAGCTCAGTCATCCGGGAGGGGCTCGGAGTCGAACCGCTGCTCCTCCGCATTGAGAGGAGTCAGATGAGGTGGCTCGGGCATCTGGTTAGGATGCCCCCTGGGCGCCTCCCTGGGGAGGTGTTCCGGGCACGTTCCACTGGGAGGAGACCCCGGGGGAGACCCAGGACACGTTGGAGAGACTATGTCTCTCGGCTGGCCTGGGAACGCCTCGGGGTCCCCCCGGAAGAGCTGGAGGAAGTGGCCGGGGACAGAGACGTCTGGGTTTCTCTGCTCAAGCTGCTGCCCCCGCGACCCGACCCCCGGATAAGCGGCAGATGATGGATGGATGGATGGATGGATATATCCTCCACCAACCAGACTTACAACCCCCGACTAGGGTAGCAGAATTTCTAAGCATCTGAACCCCAAAACTACTATCAAAAATATATAAATTATTGTCTAAGATAGATGACACAATGTCTCTTCCATCCTCAAAATGGGAGGCAGATTTATCCATCAGTTTTGGTCATAGCTTCTAACCACAAATATGTTTGAACACCTTCATAAAGACTCGAAATCCTAATTTACAGCTCATACAATACAAAATCCTTCATAGAACACACTATACAGGACAAAGGATGTTCAGGATGGGTCTAACACACTCAAACATCTGCTCACATTGCACAGATAACACACCTGATGATTATGCACACGCTTTGTGGTTTTCTGCGCCTGTCCAGAAGTTCTGGCTTGAAGTCTGTGAGGACCTATCAACATGGCTAAAGTGTAGCATCCCTGCATGCCCCACACTGTGCATACTGGGTGACTTAGACAACATCAACATGGAAATTAACTCAGCACACATGGTTGTCACAGTGTTATGTATCGCAAAGAAAACTTTTCTCATGAACTGGAAAGCGAAGAACAATCTGTATATTAACCAGTTTAGAAATTTTCTTTTAGATTATATTAGCATGGAAACAATGTCTGCCTCCTCAAAACATCAATTGGCTGAATTTCATTCTCTCTGGTCCCCTCTGATTAGTTTTATCACATAGTGGTGGTGGTGGGTTGCTGGGTGATGGTGGGTCTCAGGCCCGGGCTGCTGCGACTGGTGTGACCGGGTGGTTTGTTTGTTTGTTTTTTGTAGAGGTCCTCCTGGGTGGGGTTGGGTTGAGTGGGGTGGGGCGGGTTGGGTACCTTCTGGGGGTACAGTAGCTCCCGGAATATGGTCGCTGCAGGCCCCGAGCCTGGTGGACATCAGGCCCTCCTGCCCATTGTTGGCTCCCAGGTAGCGGGGATGCCTATTGCAGCCAGTCCCTGGCTGCCCTCTCTGGGGGAGAGTAGCTCCCCCGGTATATATCCCCATACCCCTCTCCCTTCTGGCTCCTGTACACAGCACACACTCACACATGAAGGGTTTTGGGGGCGTGTGTTCGGTGGGGTGTAGTGGATGGGGCCACGTAGGTGGTCCCCTTTGGTTGCACTCTGCAGTTCCCTGCCCCTGTTTTAATTACACCTTAGACATTACTACTTATCAAACACACTCACACACACACATTAGGTCTTGGGGGGTGGTTACACTGAGTGGTATCTGGTGGGCGGGGCTCTTTGGGTATGTAGGCGGCCCAGAGTGCCGCGCTCCCAGTTCTACAAGTTTGGCTGCCCCTCAATTTTAATTGCTCACTATTAGAAAATATTGAAGAGCCAGAAGGGTGAGGGGAGGGGTCTTCTTCGCACACCCCTGCTTCCTGGTGTCTGCTCGGGGCAGGAGGGGCCAGGAGGATTAATTAATTGTTCTGCTGGTTCGGGGTCTGTGGTGGCTGGGGGGTTGCTGGCCTCCTGGTGTGCCCGCTGCACTGCACCCCAGCAGAGTCGAGGGAGGTAGGATGTGTGGATGTGTGGATGTATGGGACGTGAAAGTGTGTGTGGTAATGATTGGGCCTGGATCTGGGACTTGCTGTCGCCTGGCCTGCCTGTGTTTCTCCCGATGGGGCATCAGCGTTGCCTCTCCCCACTGCTCGCGACTTCACCCACCTGTGGGCACGTCTTGACTCCCAGGGCACTTGGCCAGGGGCGCTGGGGCAGGCGCTGACCCACTTTGTGGCTGTCTGGGGCGCTTGGCCCTCCTGGGTATTGGGTGGGGCCTCTGCCGGGGGGTTTGGGGGCGCTCGGGCTCCTGGGGCCCAGGTCCAGTGCACGGCCCATGTCTGGGCAGCTGGGGCCTGGCGGGGTCGGTGGGCTGTTGCCCCTGGTTCCCGGAGTGCCTCTGCCCTATGCTTATGGGGGCTCTTTCCGGGGGCTTCCTCTGCAGTCTTCTGGGTGGATGCGTGGTTGCCCCTGCGGTGGGCTGCCTGGGTTCTGTGCTCTGTGGGGGCTGCTGGTGGCCTGGGTCTTGTGGCCCTCTCTGCCTGCTTCTGATTGCTTGGGGGGGGGCTGTGGATTGTGGCCCTGTACGCTTATACACTCATAACTAAGCACGGTTATCATGTAGGTCCTGTGCCATGGGTGTTGCATGTTCTCACACACACATTCATTAGTCCAGTAGCATGGTCACTAAGCAGTTGATGTATTATCATGTCGTCTCAGGTCATCTATATCCACAGCTGTGTTGTATGCGATTGCCGCTTCTTGTGCTTGTTTTTGTTTGTTTGTGTGTTTGTTTTTTCTCTGCTTGTCTGCTTTCAGGTGCTCCTGGTGGCGCTAAGGCTGGATTCCCCTCATAGGCCATGGATTGTTGTCTGTTTTGTTTTTTACAGGTGTAGCAGCTGGTTGTCTGGTTTTTGTTTCTATTTTTGTTCTATTTCCTCTTCTTTCCTCTTCTTCTTTCCTTGTCCCCCGGTCCGGTACAGTTCAGTTCATGTCATATATTGTAAACAGAAATAAATAAATGGGCATCAAGGGGAGCTTTACATTTATAAAACTTCCCTTGGCAAAACAAATCTGTTTGGCATCAAAGGTATTCAGACTACAATTCTTCTGACATAATGCTGAACAGGACAAGGGGAAAAAAAAGTAAAGAAGACAGTTCTGCCGAAAGCCAGGGATAGACCTGTTCTAAGTTCTATACTTTTTAAAAGGGGCGTGTTTATCAACTATGGAATTAGAAGATTTACAAAAATGGTCAAGTGCTAGATCTTCATCTGGGATTTTAACAGTGTCATATAACTATTCAACAGATCAGTTAAAAAAAAGCCTGCTCATGGAGATGTTTCAGGATCTGGATACCAAGCGTGGACCTAATGTTTTCATTTTTGCAATTCTGATACAGGCTATTGAGCAGTGATAACTAACACCAAGTTCAGATACTGCGGATTTTCTACCTTTGATTTTGTTAAGATTGAGCCAATCAGGGACAACCTTGAAGGATCTCTTTGGTTTTGTAGGATCTGTAATTACCTGAGAAAGGTTGATATTGGTACACACCTTTTTTAAATGATCAGAGGCAGAGTTCAACTTGTTTAAATTAAAATTGCCACACAGAGATTGGGTTTAGGCCACATGCACACAGAATGACATCAACAAATATAAGAAATATTAAACATTTACACATAGATTTTTGAATATATGTAGAGGAATGATACTTTGAAATGTGCTCATTGCGGAGTTATGATCAGTTGAGTAATGAAGGTTGAACTATTCTGGGAAAGAGGTTCTATTCCTAGCATCATGATGGACACTCCTGATATAGAAGGTTTCGCTAACGCATTGGAATTGTTTTACTATTTTCATATGCATGTGCAATGAAGAATTGCTTGCTGCTGATAAATGCAAAGAAGAACATCTTACACATAGATGCTCACATTTAGGCTGCTGAATGCAATGAAGACCTGCTTATCAAGTAAAGTTCAATGTCAATGTGTAATATTCAATTAGGATTTGCAAAACAGTGAAGTTAAACAATGAATGGGTCCATAGTCGGTATGAGAAGACTACAGGAATATTTACCTGGGTGTACGTTCAAACAGAGATGAGAAAATTGCGATGAATAATTGTTTGTTTGTTTGTTAGTATGTATATGAATGTTATGTGTATAAACTGTGTTGAGTTATAGTTACTCAGTAGTGTCTCAGTGAAACAACCGACGGGGGAAGCCTTGCGGTGACAACAAAAGCAGTGTTTTACTGATCAGTCAAGTTGCTCCAGTGTACTCCATACAAACTGGTTGGCTACTGAAGGGATAGAAAATGGGGAATACTTGTTTTAAAGCAAACAAGGAATTAGATGGGAAAAATACATGTTTTAACGGGACCCAGACAATATTAAATACTCAGACAGATGGGAGAAGAAGTGTAGTTTTGTAGGAAATCACAAAATTATTACATAGAATTAGTGAAATCAATTGAAGAATGCCTTTCTGAAGAGCTGTTTACCACAGATGAGCAGCTTTGCGACCAAGCACATTGTAGATCGCTTTACTGCCAAAATGATCTAATTTAATGGATTGGTTTAGACATGCATAACAGCATTTTAAGAACAAAGAGAGAAACAAAAAGGGACAACGCTTCATGGTGGAAGGTGATGTATAAATAACTGTGTATATGATGAAGGGGGTGGCAACACCCATTCCGAAATCCCGCCATTCCGACATCCCGCTATTCCGACATCCCACCATTCCGACATCCCACCATTCCGACATACCACCATTCCGACATCCCACCATTGCGACATCCCACTATTCTGACGTTCAAATGTCCCACCATTCCGACAAGGCTTTTCGTATAAGGAAATGTGTGTTACTCAACAGGTGAGTCCCTTCTTTCTGTTCATGCAATTTATATGTAACACATGTTTATAGACAAGCGTTATTAAAAACACAAAGTCTCGGCAACTGGAGGAGGAGAAGCAGTCCGCGGTGGTTTTCAATCACACACTCCAATGCCACTTGTTTCAACTTCCGAAAATTTAATCCAGGAAAAAAAGGCTTACAAACATGGACCAAAACGGCTCCATAACACGCACAAGAATCCAAAAGAAACGAAAGTTAACTAAAAGAAAGCAAATAAACAGTATGAAGTGGTCAAAATTGGTTTTACGCATGCCTATGTGCGTCTGGCACATGCGTCTTCGGGCTCTCCCACGTTGGTTTGTGGATGAAAGCTATATGTTCAGCTGTAATGTCATGTAAAAACAATCTCTACATGACATTTAGTCCCAGGTGTGACCAGTTAGGTCCTTAAGATATCAACAGGCTGTATAAAGCTACAACCGTTGCGGCTGTGTGTTTGTGCCAAATGCGCAAAACCCATCCGCGCTTCCCAAAATTGGAGTGAGTACTCATAAATCCCGTGAATAACATGAATAAACGTTTTTACTGCATTTTGTTGTGTTTTATACGTTCTATGCTGTCATTTCTCTCTTCTCCTATTGGCAAGGCAAGGCAGAGTGCTCGCAACTGTGTCCTGTGCAGTAGCCGTGATATCTGTAATTGCAATTATTACTTTTGCATATGATGACAGCGTGCAAAAGACGCATGGGCTCTGTGGAGAGCTCCGCTCCAGCTGGCTGCTGTGACAGCTCACTGACACTGTATTTCTGCTTAATCAGTTTCAGTCTCGCCAGAGTTACATTAATATCTGTATTTTTATATTTGAAATTCAGGGGATTTTGATAATAGATTATTAAAGTTTGTTTGCGAGGCTGTGGCCTCTGCATGTGCAAAGCTTGTGCGCCAAACTTTAGGGCGTATTTGCGCCGGCATATCATTAGTGCAAAATGTTTTGGGTAAAAAATAGGCTATTAAAAGGAACTGTCGGAATGGCGGTATGTTAAAAAAAACAAAAAACATACCGCCATTCCGACCATAGGAGGAAAAAAGTGTCGGAATGGTGGGACGTTTGATAAAAAATTAAGTGTTGAACAGAGGTGTTCCGCTGTAAGACGGTGTGAATGTCCGACCATATTTGGTAAAAAGCGGGTAAGAAAAGGTTAAAATACCCGACTGTACACAATCAATAGCGGGAGAGGAGGTGTTCAGCTGCAAGAAGGTGTGAATGTCCACCCATAATTACTGAAAAATGGGTAAGAAAAGGTGCGAATGCCCAACCATACATTATCAAAAGCAGGTGTGAATGTCAGATCATAATTTGCAAAAAGCTGATGAGAAAGGGTGAGAATGCCCGACTATACACCATCAAATGCGGGAGCGGAGTTGTTCGGCTGTGAGTAAGTGTGAATCTCCGACCATAATTGCTGAAAAATGTGTTAGAAAAGGTAAGAATGCCGGTCCATACATCATCAAAAGCGGGAGAGGTGGTGTTCGGCTGCAAGTAGGTGTGAATGTCCAGCCATAATTACTAACAAACGGGTAAGAAAAGGTAGTATTGCCAGACCATACATGATCAAAACAGGGAGCGGAGGTGGTTCAGCTGCAAGAAGGTGTGAATGTCCGACTAAAGTTCAAATATATTAACAAAAGCGGGAGGAGAGGTCTTCGGATGAGAGTGGTTGAGAATTTCCAACCATAATCTATAAAATGCGGTGAAAAAAAAGGTGTGATAGAACACTAAAAGGAGGAGCGGAAGTGTTCGGCTGCAAGAAGGTGTGAATGTCCGACTATATTTGGTGAAAAGCAGGTGAAGCAAGGTCTGAATGTCCAACCTTACATCATCAAAAGCGAGATCAGAGGTGTTTGGCTGCATGAAGGCCATAGTTTGCCAAAAGCGGGTAAGCTGCGAATGACCGACTAAATATCAACAAAAGGTCTTCGGATGCAAGTGGGTGTGAATATCCCACCATACAAGTATGGTGGAGAGGAAGCTGTGAACAGCCGACCATAGTTGCCAAAAAGCGGGTGAGAAAAGGTGCGAATGTCCAACCATACATGATCAAAACAGGGAGCGGAGGTGTTTGGCTGTGACAAGGTGTGAATGTCCACCCAAAATTAATGAAAAGCGGGCAAAAAGTAGGTTTGAATGCCCAACCATACATCATCAAAAGCAGGAGTGGATGTGTTCGGCTACAAGAAGGTTTGAATGTCCGAGCATAGTTTGTAAAAAGCGGGTAAGAAAAGGTTCGAATGCCCAAACATACACCATCAAAAGAGGGAGCGGAGGTGTTCCGCTGTAAGAAGGTGTGAATGTCCGACCATAGTTGGTAAAAAACGGGTAAGAAAAGGTTAAAATACCCGACTGTACACAATCAATAGCGGGAGCGGATGTGTTTGGCTACAAGAATGTGTGACAGTCCGACCATGGTTTGTAAAAAACGGGTAAGAAAAGGTGCGAATGCCCGACAATGTATGATCAAAAGAGGGAGCGGAGGTTTTCGGCTACAAGAAGGTGTGAATGTCCGACCATAGTTTGTAAAAAGCGGGTAAGAAAAGGTTCAAATGCCTGACTATACACCATCAAAAGCGGGAGCGGAGGTGTTCGGCTACAAGAAGGTGTGAAAGTTCAACCATGGTTTGTAAAAAGCTGCTAAGAAAAGGTTCGAATGCCCGAATATATACCATCAAAAGCGGAAGCGGAGATGTTCGGTTGCAAGACGGTGTGAACGTCCGATCAAAGTTTGCAAAAAGCAGTTAAGAAAAGGTTCGAATGCCCGAATATACACCATCAAAAGCGGGAGTGTGAATGTCCAGCCATAATTACTCACAAACGGGTAAGAAAAGGTAGTATTGCCAGACCATACATGATCAAAACAGGGAGCTGAGGTGGTTCAGCTGCAAGGTGTGAATGTCTGACTATAGTTTGTAAAAAGCGGGTAAGACAAGGCTCGAAAGCCCGACTATACACAATCAAAAGCGGGAGCGGGAGGTTTTCAGCTGCAAATCCTTCACTCAAACCAAGTGAAAACTGCTTTGTCCTTCATATTTATCAATGTCTAGATCGACTTCAACAAAGAACAACATTGTACTTTGCAGTAAAGAAAGAGTAAATCAAAAGTTTTAGGAATCCGAGAATAAGCTTATTTTCATGAGTTCTGCACGATTATTGATTTTACTATAAATGAATGCCTTCACTCAAACTATGTTAAAACTGCTTTGTCCTTCATATTTATCAATGTCTAGATTGACTTCAACAAAGAAAAACACTGGATTTTGCAGTAGAAGAAAGAGCAACACTGAAGGATCAGTAATCCGAGAATAAGCTTATTTTCATACGTTCTGCATAATTTGGGATTTTATGTATAAAATGAATTCCTTCACTCAAACCAAGTTAAAACTGCTTTGTCCTTCATATTTATCAATGTCTAGATTTACTTCAACAAAGAACAACATTGTATTTTGCAGTAGTAGAAAGAGCAACACTTGAAGGAACAGGAATCCGAGAATAAGCTTATTTTCATACGTTCTGCATGATTTGGGATTTTATGTATAAAATGAATTCCTTCACTCAAACCAAGTGAAAACTGCTTTGTCCTTCATATTTATCAATGTCTAGATTTACTTCAACAAAGAACAACATTGTATTTTGCAGTAGTAGAAAGAGCAACACTTGAAGGAACAGGAATCCGAGAATAAGCTTATTTTCATACGTTCTGCATGATTTGGGATTTTATGTATAAAATGAATTCCTTTACTCAAACTATGTTAAAACTGCTTTGTCCTTCATATTTATCAATGTCTAGATTGACTTCAACAAAGAACAACATTGTATTTTGCAGTAGAAGAAATAGCAACACTGAAGGATCAGGAATCCGAAAACACGCTTATTTTCATACGTTCTGCTTGATTTGGGATTTTGCTATAAAATTAATTCCTTCACTCAAACAAAGTGGAAACTGCTTTGTCCTTCATATTTATCAATGTCTATATCGATTTCAACAAAGAACAAGGCTGTATTTTGCAGTATAGGAAAGAGCAACACTGGTGGATCAGGAATCCGAGAATAAGCTTACTTTCATGAGTCCTGCACGATTTCGGATTTTCCTATAAAATGAGATGCTTTGCTCAAACCAAGTTAAAATTGCTTTGTCCTTCATAGTTATCCATGTCTAAAATGTATCAAGCATAAAGTTCCTCATATTACCCTGAATGAGAAAGAAGCATCCCTTTGGTTGAGCAATACGTTCCTTTTGCGGAGTTATGCATGATTTCAGATTTTGCTATAAAATTCATTCCTTCACACCTTTTTTTTACACCGCATTTTATAGATTATGTTTGGAAATTTCAACCACTCTAATCCGAAGACCTCTCCTCCCGCTTTTGTTAATATATTTGAACTTTAATTGGACATTCACCCCTTTTTGCAGCTAAACCACCTCCGCTCCCTGTTTTGATCATGTATGGTCTGGCAATACTACATTTTCTTACCCGTTTGTGAGTAATTATGGCTGGATATTCACACCTACTTGCAGCTGAACACAATCTCTCTTGCTTTTAATTATGTTTGGATATTCGAACCATTTCTTTACTGCTTTTTGCCAATTTTGGTCGGACGTTCACACCTTCTTGCAGCCGAACACCTCCGCTTCCGCTTTTGATGGTATATATTCGGGCATTCGAACCTTTTCTTACCAGCTTTTTACAAACGATGGTTGGACTTTCACACCTTCTTGTAGCCGAACAACTCCGCTCCCGCTATTGATTGTGTACAGTCGGGTATTTTAACCTTTTCTTACACGCTTTTTACCAACTATGGTCGGACATTCACACCGTCTTACAGCGGAACATCTCCGCTCCCGCTTTTGATGGTGTATAGTCAGGCATTTGAACCTTTTCTTACCCGCTTTTTACAAACTATGGTCGGACATTCAAACCTTATTGTAGCCGAAAACCTCTGCTCCCTCTTTTGATTATACATTGTCGGGCATTCGCACCTTATCGTACCCGCTTTTTACAAACTATAGTCAGACATTCACACCTTGGTGCTGAACCACCTCAGCTCCCTGTTTTGATCATGTATGGTCTGGCAATACTACCTTTTCTTACCCGTTTGTGAGTAATTATGGCTGGACATTCACACCTACTTGCAGTCGAACAGCTCTGCTCCCGCTTTTGATTATGTTTGGTTGGATATTCGAACCTTTTCTTAACTGCTTTTTACAAACTTTGGTCGGACGTTCACACCTTCTTGCAGCCGAACACCTCCGCTTCCGCTTTTGATGGTATATATTCGGGCATTCGAACCTTTTCTTACCAGCTTTTTACAAACCATGGTTGGACTTTTACACCTTCTTGTAGCCGAACAACTCCGCTACCCCTATTGATTGTGTACAGTCGGGTATTTTAACCTTTTCTTACCCACTTTTTACCAACTATGGTCGGACATTCACACCTACTCAGAGCCGAACACCTCCGCTCCCTCTTTTGATGGTGTATGTTTGGGCATTCGAACCTTTTCTTACCCGCTTTTTACAAACTATGCTCGGACATTCAAACCTTCTTGTAGCCGAACACATCCACTCCTTCTTTTGATGATGTATGCTTGGGCATTCAAACCTACTTTTTGCCCGCTTTTCATTAATTTTGGGTGGACATTCACACCTTGTCACAGCCAAACACCTCCGCTCCCTGTTTTGATCATGTATGGTTGGACATTCGCACCTTGTCTCACCCGCTTTTTGCAAACTATGGTCGGCTGTTCACAGCTTCCTCTCCACCATACTTGTATGGTGGGATGTTCACACCCAGTTGCATCCGAAGACCTCCGCCCCCACTTTTGTTGATATTTAGTTGGTCATTCACAGCTTACCCGCTTTTGGCAAACTATGGCCTTCTTGCAGCCAAACACCTCTGATCTCGCTTTTGATAATGTAAGGTTGGGCATTCAGACCTTGCTTCACCTGCTTTTCACCAAATATAGTCGGACATTCACACCTTCTTGCAGCCGAACACTTCCGCTCCACCTTTTAGTGTTCTATCACACCTTTTTTTCACCGAATTTTATAGATTATGGTTGGAAATTCTCAACCACTCTCATCCGAAGACCTCTCCTCCCGCTTTTGTTAATATATTTGAACTTTAGTCGGACATTCACACCTTCTTGCAGCTGAACCACCTCCGCTCCCTGTTTTGATCATGTATGGTCTGGCAATACTACCTTTTCTTACCCGTTTGTGAGTAATTATGGCTGGACATTCACACCTACTTGCAGCCGAACACCACCTCTCTCGCTTTTGATGATGTATGGACCGGCATTCTTACCTTTTCTAACACATTTTTCAGAAATTACAGTCGGAGATTCACACCTACTCACAGCCGAACAACTCCGCTCCCGCATTTGATGGTGTGCAGTCGGACATTCTCACCCTTTCTCATCAGCTTTTTGCAAATTATGATCTGACATTCACACCTACTTGCAGTCGAACAGCTCTTTTCCCGCTTTTGATTATGTTTGGTTGGATATTCGAACCTTTTCTTAACTGCTTTTTACAAACTTTGGTCGGACGTTCACACCTTCTTGCAGCCGAACACATCCACTTCCACTTTTGATGGTATATATTCGGGCATTCGAACCTTTTCTTACCCGCTTTTTACAAACCGTGGTCGGACTTTCACACCTTCTTGTAGCCAAACAACTCCGCTCCCGCTATTGATTGTGTACAGTCGGGTATTTTAACCTTTTCTTACCCGCTTTTTACCAACTATGGTCGGACATTTACACCTTCTTACAGCGGAACACCTCCGCTCCCTCTTTTGATGGTCTATGTTCGGGCATTCGAACCTTTTCTTACCCGCTTTTTACAAACTATGGTCGGACATTCAAACCTTCTTGTAGCCGAACACATCCACTCCTGCTTTTGATGATGTATGGTTGGGCATTTTCACCCTTTCTTACCCATTTTTCAGTAATTATGGGTGGACATTCACACCTTCTTGCAGCTGAACAACTCCTCTCCCGCTTATGATCATGTGCGGTTTGATATTCGAAAATTTTCTTTCATGTTTTAAAGCAATTATTGATGGACATTCAAATCTTCTTGTAGCCGAACACATCCACTCCTGCTTTTGATGATGTATGGTTTGGCATTCGCACCCTTTTTTTACCCATTTTTCAGGAATTTTGGGTGGACATTCAGACCTTCTTGCAGCCGAAAACCTCCGCTCCCTCTTTTGATCATACATTGTCGGGCATTCGCACCTTATCTTACCCGGTTTTTACAAACTATGGTCGGACATTCACACCTTGCAGCTGAACCACCTCCGCTCCCTGTTTTGATCATGTATGGTCTGGCAATACTACCTTTTCTTACCCGTTTGTGAATAATTAATCCCAAAATATTGAGCATAAAATAAGTCTTTATGCTGATGATGTATTACTTTTCCTTCAGAACTCACAGACGTCTCTCAGTCACACGATCACACTCATAAATAAATTCTCAGCACTTTCTGACTACTCTATCAACTGGTCTAAGACCACAGTTCTGCCCATTAACTGTAGGGTCCATAATATACCTGCGATCACTTTACAGTCAGGAAATATTAGATATTTAGGCATAAACATTTCCTCCAGGCTCTCAGAGCTAACAAAGCTAAATTATGTGCAATTATTAAAGACAGTAGAGGACGATCTCTCGTTGGAAGTCCTTACCTATATCACTTATGGGGAGAGTTACATGATGATACTACCAAAAGTTAACTATTTGTTCTCAATGATCCCCATAAAACCATCTGCTACTTGGTTTAAGTCACTAGATTCATGCATCTCCAAATTTCTGTGGAAAAACAAACCACCACGTATTAGTTTAAAAACCCTACAGAAGACCAAGGACAGTGGTGGATTAGATTTACCTCATTTTCAGCACTATTCCTTAGACAATAGGTTACAATATATATCAAAATGGTTTAAACCTTGTTGTTGTCACAGTTCCCAGAGACGTTGTAATCGTTGAGGATTCTATATTCACCCCCTCATTAGAGGCACGTAATGCAGATTGATGACACTGAATCTTCTTCTCTGTTCATTGCTGGCATCATTCCCAGCATCGTAAGTGTTTGTGGCATTGTTAGCCTCTTCTTCTGGATCTTGATATCGAGAATCCTTTTGTATTTCTGGTTTGTCAGTACTCTCTCTTCGTTCACCGGAGTCTTTGTCTTTTTGTCCTTGAGTTTGGTGATTTTTTCTTCTTTTGATGCCTTGACACAATGTGACAGGTGATACCACGTGGGAGATCCTGTAACTTGGACTGCTGTCCCTGTGCTGCGAAATGGCTGTGCTGCTCAAATGGTCTCTCCTTCATCATGGTTACATGCTGCCATTCCGACATCTTGCCATTCCGACATGGGTCTCCAATTGTCGGAATGGCGACACTTTTATCAAACGTCCCACCATTCCGACACTTTTTTCCTCCTATGGTCGGAATGGCGGTATGTTTTTTTTTTTTTTTTTAACATACCGCCATTCCGACAGTTCCTTTTAATAGCCTATTTTTTACCCAAAACATTTTGCACTAATGATATGGCGGCGCAAATACGCCCTAAAGTTTGGCGCACAAGCTTTGCACATGCAGAGGCCACAGCCTCGCAAACAAACTTTAATAATCTATTATCAAAATCCCCTGAATTTCAAATATAAAAATACAGATATTAATGTAACTCTGGCGAGACTGAAACTGATTAAGCAGAAATACAGTGTCAGTGAGCTGTCACAGCAGCCAGCTGGAGCGGAGCTCTCCACAGAGCCCATGCGTCTTTTGCACGCTGTCATCATATGCAAAAGTAATAATTGCAATTACAGATATCACGGCTACTGCACAGGACACAGTTGCGAGCACTCTGCCTTGCCTTGCCAATAGGAGAAGAGAGAAATGACAGCATAGAACGTATAAAACACAACAAAATTCAGTAAAAACGTTTATTCATGTTATTCACGTGATTTATGAGTACTCACTCCAATTTTGGGAAGCGCGGATGGGCTTTGCGCATTTGGCACAAACACACAGCCGCAACGGTTGTAGCTTTATACAGCCTGTTGATATCTTAAGGACCTAACTGGTCACACCTGGGAGTAAATGTCATGTAGAGATTGTTTTTACATGACATTACAGCTGAACATATAGCTTTCATCCACAAACCAACGTGGGAGAGCCCGAAGACGCATGTGCCAGACGCACATAGGCATGCGTAAAACCAATTTTGACCACTTCATACTGTTTATTTGCTTTCTTTTAGTTAACTTTCGTTTCTTTTGGATTCTTGTGCGTGTTATGGAGCCGTTTTGGTCCATGTTTGTAAGCCTTTTTTTCCTGGATTAAATTTTCGGAAGTTGAAACAAGTGGCATTGGAGTGTGTGATTGAAAACCACCGCGGACTGCTTCTCCTCCTCCAGTTGCCGAGACTTTGTGTTTTTAATAACGCTTGTCTATAAACATGTGTATATTAATATATATAAATTGCATGAACAGAAAGAAGAGACTCACCTGTTGAGTAACACACATTTCCTTATACGGAAAGCCTTGTCGGAATGGTGGGACATTTGAACGTCAGAATAGCGGGATGTCGCAATGGTGGGATGTCGGAATGGTGGGACGTTTGCATGTCGGAATGGTGGTATGTCGGAATGGTGGTATGTCAGAATGGTGGGATGTCGGAATAGCGGGATGTCGGAATGGCGGGATTTCGGAATGGGTGTTGCCAACCCCTTCATCATATACACAGTTATTTATACATCCCCTTCCACCATGAAGCGTTGTCCCTTTTTGTTTCTCTCTTTGTTCTTAAAATGCTGTTATGCATGTCTAAACCAATCCATTAAATTAGATCATTTTGGCAGTAAAGCGATCTACAATGTGCTTGGTCGCAAAGCTGCTCATCTGCTGTAAACAGCTCTTCAGAAAGGCATTCTTCAATTGATTTCACTAATTCTATGTAATAATTTTGTGATTTCCTACAAAACTACACTTCTTCTCCCATCTGTCTGAGTATTTAATATTGTCTGGGTCCCGTTAAAACATGTATTTTTCCCATCTAATTCCTTGTTTGCTTTAAAACAAGTATTCCCCATTTTCTATCCCTTCAGTAGCCAACCAGTTTGTATGGAGTACACTGGAGCAACTTGACTGATCAGTAAAACACTGCTTTTGTTGTCACCGCAAGACTTCCCCCGTCGGTTGTTTCACTGAGACACTACTGAGTAACTATAACTCAACACAGTTTATACACATAACATTCCTATACATACTAACAAACAAACAAACAATTATTTATCGCAATTTTCTCATCTCTGTTTGAACGTACACCCAGGTAAATATTCCTGTAGTCTTCTCATACCGACTATGGACCCATTCATTGTTTAACTTCACTGTTTTGCAAATCCTAATTGAATATTACACATTGACATTGAACTTTACTTGATAAGCAGGTCTTCATTGCATTCAGCAGCCTATATGTGAGCATCTATGTGTAAGCTGTTCTTCTTTGCATTTATCAGCAGCAAGCAATTCTTCATTGCACATGCATATGAAAATAGTAAAACAATTCCAATGCGTTAGCGAAACCTTCTATATCAGGAGTGTCCATCATGATGCTGGGAATAAAACCTCTTTCCTAGAATAGTTCAACCTTCATTACTCAACTGATCATAACTCCGCAATGAGCACATTTCAAAGTATCATTCCTCTATATGTATTCAAAAATCTATGTGTAAATGTTTAATATTTCTTATATTTGTTGATGTCATTCTGTGTGCATGTGGCCTAAACCCAATCTCTGTGTGGCAATTTTAATTTAAACAAGTTGAACTCTGCCTCTGATCATTTAAAAAAGGTGTGTACCAATATCAACCTTTCTCAGGTAATTACTGATCCTACAAAACCAAAGAGATCCTTCAAGGTTGTCCCTGATTGGCTCAATCTTAACATATCAAAGGTAGAAAATCCGCAGTATCTGAACTTGGTGTTAGTTATCACTGCTCAATAGCCTGTATCAGAATTGCAAAAATGAAAACATTAGGTCCACGCTTGGTATCCAGATCCTGAAACATCTCCATGAGCAGGCTTTTTTTTAACTGATCTGTTGAATAGTTATATGACACTGTTAAAATCCCAGATGAAGATCTAGCACTTGACCATTTTTGTAAATCTTCTAATTCCATAGTTGATAAACACGCCCCTTTTAAAAAGTATAGAACTTAGAACAGGTCTATCCCTGGCTTTCGGCAGAACTGTCTTCTTTACTTTTTTTTCCCCTTGTCCTGTTCAGCATTATGTCAGAAGAATTGTAGTCTGAATACCTTTGATGCCAAACAGATTTGTTTTGCCAAGGGAAGTTTTATAAATGTAAAGCTCCCCTTGATGCCCATTTATTTATTTCTGTTTACAATATATGACATGAACTGAACTGAACCGGACCGGGGGACAAGGAAAGAAGAAGAGGAAAGAAGAGGAAACAGAACAAAAATAGAAACAAAAACCAGACAACCAGCTGCTACACCTGTAAAAAACAAAACAGACAACAATCCATGGCCTATGAGGGGAATCCAGCCTTAGCGCCACCAGGAGCACCTGAAAGCAGACAAGCAGAGAAAAAACAAACACACAAACAAACAAAAACAAGCACAAGAAGCGGCAATCGCATACAACACAGCTGTGGATATAGATGACCTGAGACGACATGATAATACATCAACTGCTTAGTGACCATGCTACTGGACTAATGAATGTGTGTGTGTGTGTGTGTGAGAACATGCAACACCCATGGCACAGGACCTACATGATAACCGTGCTTAGTTATGAGTGTATAAGCGTACAGGGCCACAATCCACAGCCCCCCCCCCCAAGCAATCAGAAGCAGGCAGAGAGGGCCACAAGACCCAGGCCACCAGCAGCCCCCACAGAGCACAGAACCCAGGCAGCCCACTGCAGGGGCAACCACGCATCCACCCAGAAGACTGCAGAGGAAGCCCCCGGAAAGAGCCCCCATAAGCATAGGGCAGAGGCACTCCGGGAAGCAGGGGTAACAGCCCACCGACCCCGCCAGGCCCCAGCCGCCCAGACATGGGCCGTGCACTGGACCTGGGCCCCAGGAGCCCGAGCGCCCCCAAACCCCCCGGCAGAGGCCCCACCCAATACCCAGGAGGGCCAAGCGCCCCAGACAGCCACAAAGTGGGTCAGCGCCTGCCCCAGCGCCCCTGGCCAAGTGCCCTGGGAGTCAAGACGTGCCCACAGGTGGGTGAAGTCGCGAGCAGTGGGGAGAGGCAACGCTGATGCCCCATCGGGAGAAACACAGGCAGGCCAGGCGACAGCAAGTCCCAGATCCAGGCCCAATCATTACCACACACACTTTCACGTCCCATACATCCACACATCCACACATCCTACCTCCCTCGACTCTGCTGGGGTGTAGTGCAGCGGGCACACCAGGAGGCCAGCAACCCCCCAGCCACCACAGACCCCGAACCAGCAGAACAATTAATTAATCCTCCTGGCCCCTCCTGCCCCAAGCAGACACCAGGAAGCAGGGGTGTGCGAAGAAGACCCCTCCCCTCACCCTTCTGGCTCTTCAATATTTTCTAATAGTGAGCAATTAAAATTGAGGGGCAGCCAAACTTGTAGAACTGGGAGCGCGGCACTCTGGGCAGCCTACATACCCAAAGAGCCCCGCCCACCAGATGCCACTCAGTGTAACCACCCCCCAAGACCTAATGTGTGTGTGTGAGTGTGTTTGATAAGTAGTAATGTCTAAGGTGTAATTAAAACAGGGGCAGGGAACTGCAGAGTGCAACCAAAGGGGACCACCTACGTGGCCCCATCCACTACACCCCACCGAACACACACGCCCCCAAAACCCTTCATGTGTGAGTGTGTGCTGTGTACAGGAGCCAGAAGGGAGAGGGGTATGGGGATATATACCGGGGGAGCTACTCTCCCCCAGACAGGGCAGCCAGGGACTGGCTGCAATAGGCATCCCCGCTACCTGGGAGCCAACAATGGGCAGGAGGGCCTGATGTCCACCAGGCTCGGGGCCTGCAGCGACCATATTCCGGGAGCTACTGTACCCCCAGAAGGTACCCATCCCGCCCCACCCAACTCAACCCAACCCCACCCCGGAGGACCTCTACAAAAAACAAACAAACAAACCACCCGGTCACACCAGTCGCAGCAGCCCGGGCCTGAGACCCACCATCACCCAGCAACCCACCACCACCACTATGTGATAAAACTAATCAGAGGGGACCAGAGAGAATGAAATTCAGCCAATTGATGTTTTGAGGAGGCAGACATTGTTTCCATGCTAATATAATCTAAAAGAAAATTTCTAAACTGGTTAATACACAGATTGTTCTTCGCTTTCCAGTTCATGAGAATAGTTTTCTTTGCGATACATAACACTGTGACAACCATGTGTGCTGAGTTAATTTCCATGTTGATGTTGTCTAAGTCACCCAGTATGCACAGTGTGGGGCATGCAGGGATGCTACACTTTAGCCATGTGGATAGGTCCTCACAGACTTCAAGCCAGAACTTCTGGACAGGCGCAGAAAACCACAAAGCGTGTGCATAATCATCAGGTGTGTTATCTGTGCAATGTGAGCAGATGTTTGAGTGTGTTAGACCCATCCTGAACATCCTTTGTCCTGTATAGTGTGTTCTATGAAGGATTTTGTATTGTATGAGCTGTAAATTAGGATTTCGAGTCTTTATGAAGGTGTTCAAACATATTTGTGGTTAGAAGGTATGACCAGAACTGATGGATAAATCTGCCTCCCATTTTGAGGATGGAAGAGACATTGTGTCATCTGTCTTAGACAATAATTTATATATTTTTGATAGTAGTTTTGGGGTACAGCTGCTTAGAAATTCTGCTACCCTAGTCGGGGGTTGTAAGTCTGGTTGGTGGAGGATATATCCATCCATCCATCCATCCATCATCTGCCGCTTATCCGGGGGTCGGGTCGCGGGGGCAGCAGCTTGAGCAGAGAAACCCAGACGTCTCTGTCCCCGGCCACTTCCTCCAGCTCTTCCGGGGGGACCCCGAGGCGTTCCCAGGCCAGCCGAGAGACATAGTCTCTCCAATGTGTCCTGGGTCTCCCCCGGGGTCTCCTCCCAGTGGGACGTGCCCGGAACACCTCCCCAGGGAGGCGCCCAGGGGGCATCCTAACCAGATGCCCGAGCCACCTCATCTGACTCCTCTCAATGCGGAGGAGCAGCGGTTCTACTCCGAGCCCCTCCCGGATGACTGAGCTTCTCACCCTATCTCTAAGGGAGAGCCCAGACACCCTGCGGAGGAAACCCATTTCGGCCGCTTGTATTCGCGATCTTGTTCTTTCGGTCACTACCCACAACTCGTGACCATAGGTGAGGATGGGAACGTAGATTGACCAGTAAGTAGAGAGCTTCGCCTTCTGGCTCAGCTCCCTCTTCACAACGACGGGTCGGTGCAGAGCCTGCAACACTGCAGGCGCCGCACCGATCCGCCCGTCAATACCGACTTACTGCCGGCAATGCGGACCAAACTCTGGCACCGGTCATACAGAGACCGAACGGCCCCTATCAAGGGGTCCGGCACTCCATATTCCCGGAGCACCCCCCACAGGACTCCACGAGGGACACGGTCGAACGCTTTCTCCAAGTCCACAAAACACATGTAGACTGGTTGGGCGAATTCCCATGCACCCTCCAGGATCCTGCCGAGGGTATAGAGCTGGTCCACTGTTCCACGGCCAGGACGAAAGCCACACTGCATCTCCTGAATCCGAGGCTCGATTATCCGACGGATCCTCCTCTCCAATACCCCCGAATAGACCTTACCAGGGAGGCTGAGGAGTGTGATACCCCTATAGTTGGAACACACCCTCCGGTCCCCCTTTTTAAAGAGGGGGACCACCACCCCAATCTGCCAGTCCAGAGGCACTGTCCCCGATGTCCACGCGATACTGCAGAGGCGTGTCAGCCAAGACAGCCCTACAACATCCAGAGCCTTGAGAAACTCAGGACGGACCTCATCCACCCCCGGGGCCTTGCCACCGAGGAACTTTTTAACCACCTCGGCAACCTCAGCCCCAGAAATGGGAGGCCCCGTCTCCGAGCTCTCCGACTCTGCCTCTTCCGAGCACGTGTTGGTAGGACTGAGGAGTTCCTCGAAGTACTCCCCCCACCGACTCACAACATCCCTAGTTGAGGTCAGCAAAGCCCCGTCCGCACTGTAAACAGTGTTGACTGTGAGCCGCTTCCCCCCCCTGAGACGCCGGATGGTGGACCAGAATCTTTTCGAGGCCGTCCGGAAATCGTTCTCCATGGTCTCACCGAACTCCTCCCAGGCCCGAGTTTTTGCCTCAGCAACCGCCAAAGCCGCGGCCCGTCTGGCCCGTCGGTACCTATCAGCTTCTTCCAGGGTCCCACTGGCCAAAAAGGCCCGATAGGACTCCTTCTTCAGCTTGACGGCTTCCCTCACCACTGGTGTCCACCAGCAGGTTCGAGGGTTGCCGCCACGACAGGCACCGACCACCTTACGGCCACAACTCCGACCAGCTGCCTCGGCAATGGAGTCACGGAACATGGCCCATTCAATGTCCCCCACCTCAAATATGGTTGAAGCTCTGCTGGAGGTGGGAGTTAAAGCTCCTTCTGATGGGGGATTCTGACAAACGCTCCCAGCAGACCCTCACAATACGTTTGGGCCTGCCAGGTCTGATCGGCATCCTCCCCCACCAGCGGAGCCAACTCACCACCAGGTGGTGATCAGTTGACAGCTCCGCCCCTCTCTTCACCCGAGTGTCCAGGACATACGGCCGCAAGTCCGATGATACAACCACAAAGTCGATCATCGAACTGCGGCCAAGGGTGTCCTGGTGCCAAGTGCACATATGGACACCCTTATGCCTGAACATGGTGTTCGTTATGGACAGTCTATGACTGGCACAGAAGTCCAACAACATAACACCACTCTGATTCAGATCGGGGGGGCTGTTCCTCCCAATCACACCCCTCCAGGTCTCACTGTCATTGCCCACGTGAGCATTGAATTCCCCCAGCAAAATGAGGGAGTCTCCGGTAGGAGCATTCTCCAGTGCCTCCCCCAGAGACTCCAAAAAGGGTAGGTACTCTGAACTGCTGTTTGGCGCATAGGCACAAACAACAGTCAGGACTCGTCCCCCCACCCAAGGCGGAGGGAGGCTACCCTCTCGTTCACTGGGGTAAACCCCAATGTACTGGCACACAGCCGGGGGGCAATAAGTATGCCCACACCTGCTCTTCGCCTCTCACCACGGGCAACTCCAGAGTGGAAGAGAGTCCAACCCCTCTCAAGAGTACTGGTTCCAGATCCCAAGCCGTGCGTCGAGGTGAGTCCGACTATATCTAACGGTCTGATGAAGTTTCAACAATAAACAACAAACTTTGTATTATGAGAAAGAACCAGACTCATTCTTTAGGAATCCGAAAATAAGCTCTATTTTACGAGTTATGCACGAATTCGGATTCTCCTATAAAACGAATTCCTTAACTCAAACCAAGTTAAGACTGCTTTGTCCTTCATATTTATTCATGTCTAATCAAGTTTCAATGATAAACAACGTTGTACTTTGTAGAATGAGAAAGAACTTCTTCAGCAATAAGCATCTCTCGACAAATGACGAAATACAGATTTTGCTATAAAATCAATTGCTATCAGCCTGACTTAAAACTGTTTGTCTTCCTTATTTATCCACTTCAAATCAAGTTTCAACGATTAAAAAAATGTTGTAGTTTGAGAAAGAACAACTTAATCTTGAGCAATCAGTATAAAAAGAAGGTAAGCAAAGGTGCGAATGTCAAACCATACATGATCAAAACAGGGAGCGGAGGTGTTTGGCTGAGACAAGGTGTGAATGTCCACCCATAATTAATGAAAAGCGGTTAACAAGTAGGTTCGAATGCCCAACCATACATCATCAAAAGCAGGAGTGGATATGTTCGGCTACAAGAAGGTTTGAACGTCTGACCATAGTTTGTAAAAAGCGGGTAAGAAAAGGTTCGAATGCCCGAACATACACCATCAAAGGAGGGAGCGGAGGTGTTCCGCTGTAAGAAGGTGTGAATGTCCGACCATAGTTGGTAAAAAACGGGTAAGAAAAGGTTAAAATACCCGACTGTACACAATCAGTAGCGGGTGCGGAGTTGTTCGGCTACTAAAAGGTGTGAAAGTCCGACCATGGTTTGTAAATAGCGGGTAAGAAAAGGTGCGAATGCCCGAAAATGTATGATCAAAAGAGGGAGCGGAGGTGTTCGGCTGCAAGAAGGTGTGAATGTCCACCCATAATTACTGAAAAATGGGTAAGAAAAGGTGCGAATGCCCAAACATACATCATCAAAAGCAGGAGTGGATGTGTTGGGCTACAAGAAGGTTTGAAAGTCCGACCATGGTTTGTAAAAAACGGGTAAGAAAAGGTGCGAATGCCCGACAACGTATGATCAAAAGAGGGAGCGGAGGTTTTTGGCTACAAGAAGGTTTGAATGTCCGACCATACATGATCAAAACAGGGAGCGGAGGTGTTTGGCTGTGACAAGGTGTGAATGTCCACCCAAAATTAATGAAAAGCGGGTAAAAAGTAGGTTTGAATGCCCAAGCATACATCATCAAAAGAAGGAGTGGATGTGTTCGGCTACAAGAAGGTTTGAATGTCCGAGCATAGTTTGTAAAAAGCGGGTAAGAAAAGGTTCGAATGCCCAAACATACACCATCAAAAGAGGGAGCGGAGGTGTTCCGCTGTAAGAAGGTGTGAATGTCCGACCATAGTTGGTAAAAAGTGGGTAAGAAAAGGTTAAAATACCCGACTGTACACAATCAATAGCGGGAGCGGATGTGTTTGGCTACAAGAATGTGTGAAAGTCCAACCATGGTTTGTAAAAAACGGGTAAGAAAAGGTGCGAATGCCCGACAATGTATGATCAAAAGAGGGAGCGGAGGTTTTTGGCTACAAGAAGGTTTGAATGTCCGACCATAGTTTGTAAAAAGCTGGTAAGAAAAGGTTCGAATGCCCGAATATATACCATCAAAAGCGGAAGCGGAAGTGTTCGGCTGCAAGAAGGTGTGAACGTCCGACCAAAGTTTGTAAAAAGCAGTTAAGAAAAGGTTCGAATATCCAACCAAACATAATCAAAAGCGGGAGCAGAGCTGTTCGACTGCAAGTAGGTGTGAATGTCCAGCCATAATTACTCACAAACGGGTAAGAAAAGGTAGTATTGCCAGACCATACATGATCAAAACAGGGAGCTGAGGTGGTTCAGCACCAAGGTGTGAATGTCTGACTATAGTTTGTAAAAAGCGGGTAAGATAAGGTGCGAATGCCCGACAATGTATAATCAAAAGAGGGAGCAGAGGTTTTCGGCTACAAGAAGGTTTGAATGTCCGACCATAGTTTGTAAAAAGCGGGTAAGAAAAGGTTCAAATGCCTGACTATACACCATCAAAAGCGGGAGCGGAGATGTTCCGCTGTAAGATGGTGTGAATGTCCGACCATAGTTGGTAAAAAGTGGGTAAGAAAAGGTTAAAATACCCGACTGTACACAATCAATAGCGGGAGCGGAGTTGTTCGGCTACAAGAAGGTGTGAAAGTCCAACCATCGTTTGTAAAAAGCTGATAAGAAAAGGTTCGAATATCCAACCAAACATAATCAAAAGCGGGAGCAGAGCTGTTCGACTGCAAGTAGGTGTGAATGTCCAGCCATAATTACTCACAAACGGGTAAGAAAAGGTAGTATTGCCAGACCATACATGATCAAAACAGGGAGCTGAGGTGGTTCAGCACCAAGGTGTGAATGTCTGACTATAGTTTGTAAAAAGCGGGTAAGATAAGGTGCGAATGCCCGACAATGTATAATCAAAAGAGGGAGCAGAGGTTTTCGGCTACAAGAAGGTTTGAATGTCCGACCATAGTTTGTAAAAAGCGGGTAAGAAAAGGTTCAAATGCCTGACTATACACCATCAAAAGCGGGAGCGGAGATGTTCCGCTGTAAGATGGTGTGAATGTCCGACCATAGTTGGTAAAAAGTGGGTAAGAAAAGGTTAAAATACCCGACTGTACACAATCAATAGCGGGAGCGGAGTTGTTCGGCTACAAGAAGGTGTGAAAGTCCAACCATCGTTTGTAAAAAGCTGATAAGAAAAGGTTCGAATATCCAACCAAACATAATCAAAAGCGGGAGCAGAGCTCTTCGACTGCAAGTAGGTGTGAATGTCCAGCCATAATTACTCACAAACGGGTAAGAAAAGGTAGTATTGCCAGACCATACATGATCAAAACAGGGAGCTGAGGTGGTTCAGCACCAAGGTGTGAATGTCTGACTATAGTTTGTAAAAAGCGGGTAAGATAAGGTGCGAATGCCCGACAATGTATAATCAAAAGAGGGAGCAGAGGGCATTCGCACCTTATCTTACCCGCTTTTTACAAACTATAGTCAGACATTCACACCTTGGTGCTGAACCACCTCAGCTCCCTGTTTTGATCATGTATGGTCTGGCAATACTACCTTTTCTTACCCGTTTGTGAGTAATTATGGCTGGACATTCACACCTACTTGCAGTCGAACAGCTCTGCTCCCGCTTTTGATTATGTTTGGTTGGATATTCGAACCTTTTCTTAACTGCTTTTTACAAACTTTGGTCGGACGTTCACACCTTCTTGCAGCCGAACACTTCCGCTTCCGCTTTTGATGGTATATATTCGGGCATTCGAACCTTTTCTTACCAGCTTTTTACAAACTATGGTCGGACATTCAAACCTTCTTGTAGCCAAAAACCTCCGCTCCCTCTTTTGATCATACATTGTCGGGCATTCGCACCTTTTCTTACCCGTTTTTTACAAACCATGGTTGGACTTTCACACATTCTTGTAGCCAAACACATCCGCTCCCGCTATTGATTGTGTACAGTCGGGTATTTTAACCTTTTCTTAACCACTTTTTACCAACTATGGTCAGACATTCACACCTTCTTACAGCGGAACACCTCCGCTCCCTCTTTTGATGGTGTATGTTTGGGCATTCGAACCTTTTCTTACCCGCTTTTTACAAACTATGCTCGGACATTCAAACCTTCTTGTAGCCGAACACATCCACTCCTGCTTTTGATGATGTATGGTTGGGCATTCAAACCTACTTGTTGCCCGCTTTTCATTAATTTTGGGTGGACATTCACACCTTGTCACAGCCAAACACCTCCGCTCCCTGTTTTGATCATGTATGGTTGGACATTCGCACCTTTTCTCACCCGCTTTTTGCCAACTATGGTCGGCTGTTCACAGCTTCCTCTCCACCATACTTGTATGGTGGGATATTCACACCCACTTGCATCCGAAGACCTTTTGTTGATATTTAGTCGGTCATTCGCAGCTTACCCGCTTTTGGCAAACTATGGCCTTCATGCAGCCAAACACCTCTGATCTCGCTTTTGATAATGTAAGGTTGGGCATTCAGACCTTGCTTCACCTGCTTTTCACCAAATATAGTAGGACATTCACACCTTCTTGCAGCCGAACACTTCCGCTCCACCTTTTAGTGTTCTATCACACCTTTTTTTTCACCGCATTTTATAGATTATGGTTGGAAATTCTCAACCACTCTCATCCGAAGACCTCTCCTCCCGCTTTTGTTAATATATTTGAACTTTAGTCGGACATTCACACCTTCTTGCAGCTGAACCACCTCCGTTCCCTGTTTTGATCATGTATGGTATGGCAATACTACCTTTTCTTACCCGTTTGTTAGTAATTATGGCTGGACATTCACACCTACTTGCAGCCGAACACCACCTCTCCCGCTTTTGATGATGTATGGACCGGCATTCTTACCTTTTCTAACACATTTTTCAGCAATTATGGTCGGAGATTCACACTTACTCACAGCCGAACAACTCCGCTCCCGCATTTGATGGTGTATAGTCGGGCATTCTCACCCTTTCTCATCAGCTTTTTGCAAATTATGATCTGACATTCACACCTGCTTTTGATAATGTATGGTTGGGCATTCGCACCTTTTCTTACCCATTTTTCAGTAATTATGGGTGGACATTCACACCTTCTTACAGCGGAAAACCTCTGGTCCCGCTTTTGATGGTGTATAGTCAGGCGCTTGAACCTTTTCTTACCCGCTTTTTACAAACTATGGTCGGACATTCAAACCTTCTTGTAGCCGAAAACCTCCGCTCCCTCTTTTGATTATACATTGTTGGGCATTCGCACCTTATTTACAAACTATAGTCAGACATTCACACCTTGCAGCTGAGCCACCTCAGCTCCCTGTTTTGATAGTGTATGTTCGGGCATTCGAACCTATTCTTACCCCCTTTTTACAAACTATGCTCGGAGATTCACACCTACTCACAGCCGAACAACTCCGCTCCCGCATTTGATGATGTCTTGTCCGGCATTCTAGTCTCTTCTAACACATTTTTCAGCAATTATGGTTGGACATTCACACCTACTCACAGCCGAACACTTCCGCTCCCGCATTTGATGGTGTATAGCCGGGCATTCTCACCCTTTCTCATCAGCTTTTTGCAAATTATGATCTGACATTCACACCTACTTGCAGTCGAACAGCTCTGCTCCCGCTTTTGATTATGTTTGGTTGGATATTCGAACCTTTTCTTAACTGCTTTTTACCAACTATGGTCGGACATTCACACCGTCTTACAGCGGAACACCTCCGCTCCCGCTTTTGATGGTGTATAGTCAGGCATTTGAACCTTTTCTTACCCGCTTTTTACAAACTATGGTCGGACATTCAAACCTTCTTGTAGCCAAAAACCTCCGCTCCCTCTTTTGATCATACATTGTCGGGCATTCGCACCTTATCTTACCCGCTTTTTACAAACTATAGTCAGACATTCACACCTTGTTGCTGAACCACCTCAGCTCCCTGTTTTGATCATGTATGGTCTGGCAATACTACCTCTTCTTACCCGTTTGTGAGTAATTATGGCTGGACATTCACACCTACTTGCAGTCGAACAGCTCTGCTCCCGCTTTTGATTATGTTTGGTTGGATATTCGAACATTTTCTTAACTGCTTTTTACAAACTTTGGTCGGACGTTCACACCTTCTTGCAGCCAAACACCTCCGCTTCCGCTTTTGATGGTATATATTCGGGCATTCGAACCTTTTCTTACCAGCTTTTTACAAACCATGGTTGGACTTTCACACCTTCTTGTAGCCGAACAACTCCGCTCCCGCTATTGATTGTGTACAGTCGGGTATTTTAACCTTTTCTTACCCGCTTTTTACCAACTATGGTCGGACATTCACACCGTCTTACAGCGGAACACCTCCGCTCACGCTTTTGATGGTGTATTGTCAGGCATTTGAACCTTTTCTTACCCGCTTTTTACAAACTATGGTCGGACATTCAAACCTTCTTGTAGCCAAAAACCTCCGCTCCCTCTTTTGATCATACATTGTCGGGCATTCGCACCTTTTCTTACCCGTTTTTTACAAACCATGGTTGGACTTTCAAACCTTTTTGTAGCCCAACACATCCACTCCTGCTTTTGATGATGTATGTTTGGGCATTCGCACCTTTTCTTACCCATTTTTCAGTAATTATGGGTGGACATTCACACCTTCTTGCAGCTGAACACCTCCTCTCCCGCTTATGATGGTGTATAGTTGGGCTTTCAAGCCTTTTCTTACCCGGTTTTTACAAATTATAGTTGGACATTCAGACCTTCTTACAGCCGAAAACCTCCACTCCCTCTTTTGATCATACATTGTCGGGCATTAGCACCTTTTCTTACCCGCTTTTTACAAACCATAGTCGGACTTTCACATCTTTTAGTAGCCGAACAACTCCGCTCCCGCTATTGATTGTGTACAGTCGGGTATTTTAACCTTTTCTTACCCGCTTTTTACCAACTATGGTCGGACATTCACACCTTCTTACAGCGGAACACCTCCGCTCCCTCTTTTGATAGTGTATGTTCGGGCAGTCAAACCTTTTCTTACCTGCTTTTTACAAACTATGGTCAGACATTCAACCCTTCTTGGAGCCGAACACATCCACTCCTGCTTTTGATTATGTATAGTTGGGCATTCGCACCTTTTCTTACCCATTTTTCAGTAATTATGGGTGTACATTCACACCTTCTTGCAGCCGAACTCCTCCGCTCCTTCTTTTGATCATACATTTTCGGGCATTCGCACCTTTTCTTACCCGCTTTTTACACACCATGGTTGGACTTTCACACCTTTTAGTAGCCGAACAACTCCGCACCCGCTACTGATTGTGTACAGTCGGGTATTTTAACCTTTTCTTACCCGTTTTTTACCAACTATGGTCGGACATTCACACCTTCTTACAGCGGAACACCTCCGCTCCCTCCTTTGATGGTGTATGTTCGGGCATTCGAACCTTTTCTTACCCGCTTTTTACAAACTATGGTCAGACGTTCAAACCTTCTTGTAGCCGAACATATCCACTCCTGCTTTTGATGATGTATGGTTGGGCATTCGAACCTACTTGTTGCCCGCTTTTCATTAATTATGGGTGGACATTCACACCTTGTCTCAGCCAAACACCTCCGCTCCCTGTTTTGATCATGTATGGTTTGACATTTGCACCTTTGCTTACCCTCTTTTTATACTGATTGCTCAAGATTAAGTTGTTCTTTCTCAAACTACAAATTTTTTTTAATTGTTGAAACTTGATTTGAAGTGGATAAATAAGGAAGACAAACAGTTTTAAGTCAGGCTGATAGCAATTAATTTTATAGCAAAATCTGTATTTCGTCATTTGTCGAGAGATGCTTATTGCTGAAGAAGTTCTTTCTCATTCTACAAAGTACAACGTTGTTTATCATTGAAACTTGATTAGACATGAATAAATATGAAGGACAAAGCAGTCTTAACTTGGTTTGAGTTAAGGAATTCGTTTTATAGGAGAATCCGAATTCGTGCATAACTCGTAAAATAGAGCTTATTTTCGGATTCCTGAAGAATGAGTCTGGTTCTTTCTCATAATACAAAGTTTGTTGTTTATTGTTGAAACTTCATCAGACCGTTAGATATAGTCGGACTCACCTCGACGCACGGCTTGGGATCTGGAACCAGTACTCTTGAGAGGGGTTGGACTCTCTTCCACTCTGGAGTTGCCCGTGGTGAGAGGCGCAGAGCAGGTGTGGGCATACTTATTGCCCCCCGGCTGTGTGCCAGTACATTGGGGTTTACCCCAGTGAACGAGAGGGTAGCCTCCCTCCGCCTTGGGTGGGGGGACGAGTCCTGACTGTTGTTTGTGCCTATGCGCCAAACAGCAGTTCAGAGTACCTACCCTTTTTGGAGTCTCTGGGGGAGGCACTGGAGAATGCTCCTACCGGAGACTCCCTCATTCTGCTGGTGGACTTCAATGCTCACGTGGGCAATGACATTGAGACCTGGAGGGGTGTGATTGGGAGGAACGGCCCCCCCGATCTGAATCAGAGTGGTGTTATGTTGTTGGACTTCTGTGCCAGTCATAGACTGTCCATAACGAACACCATGTTCAGGCATAAGGGTGTCCATATGTGCACTTGGCACCAGGACACCCTTGGCCGCAGTTCGATGATCGACTTTGTGGTTGTATCATCGGACTTGCGGCCGTATGTCCTGGACACTCGGGTGAAGAGAGGGGCGGAGCTGTCAACTGATCACCACCTGGTGGTGAGTTGGCTCCGCTGGTGGGGGAGGATGCCGATCAGACCTGGCAGGCCCAAACGTATTGTGAGGCTCTGCTGGGAGCGTTTGTCAGAATCCCCCGTCAGAAGGAGCTTTAACTCCCACCTCCGGCAGAGCTTCAACCATATTTGAGGTGGGGGACATTGAATGGGCCATGTTCCGTGACTCCATTGCCGAGGCAGCTGGTCGGAGTTGTGGCCGTAAGGTGGTCGGTGCCTGTCGTGGCGGCAACCCTCGAACCTGCTGGTGGACACCAGTGGTGAGGGAAGCCGTCAAGCTGAAGAAGGAGTCCTATCGGGCCTTTTTGGCCAGTGGGACCCTGGAAGAAGCTGATAGGTACCAACGGGCCAGACGGGCCGCGGATTCGGCGGTTGCTGAGGCAAAAACTCGGGCCTGGGAGGAGTTCGGTGAGACCATGGAGAACGATTTCCGGACGGCCTCGAAAAGATTCTGGTCCACCATCCGGCGTCTCAGGGGGGGGAAGCGGCTCACAGTCAACACTGTTTACAGTGCGGACGGGGCTTTGCTGACCTCAACTAGGGATGTTGTGAGTCGGTGGGGGGAGTACTTCGAGGAACTCCTCAATCCTACCAACACATGCTCGGAAGAGGCAGAGTCGGAGAGCTCGGAGACGGGGCCTCCCATTTCGGGGGTTGAGGTTGCCGAGGTGGTTAAAAAGTTCCTCGGTGGCAAGGCCGTGGATGAGGTCCGTCCTGAGTTTCTCAAGGCTCTGGATGTTGTAGGGCTGTCTTGGCTGACACGCCTCTGCAGTATCGCGTGGACATCGGGGACAGTGCCTCTGGACTGGCAGATTGGGGTGGTGGTCCCCCTCTTTAAAAAGGGGGACCGGAGGGTGTGTTCCAACTATAGGGGTATCACTCTCCTCAGCCTCCCTGGTAAGGTCTATTCGGGGGTATTGGAGAGGAGGATCCGTCGGATAATCGAGCCTCGGATTCAGGAGATGCAGTGTGGCTTTTGGAACAGTGGACCAGCTCTATACCCTCGGCAGGATCCTGGAGGGTGCATGGGAGTTCGCCCAACCAGTCTACATGTGTTTTGTGGACTTGGAGAAAGCGTTCGACCGTGTCCCTCGTGGAGTCCTGTGGGGGGTGCTCCGGGAATATGGAGTGCCGGACCCCTTGATAGGGGCCGTTCGGTCTCTGTATGACCGGTGCCAGAGTTTGGTCCGCATTGCCGGCAGTAAGTCGGATACGTTTCCGGTGAGAGTTGGACTCCGTCAGGGCTGCCCTTTGTCACCGATTCTGTTCCTAACTTTTATGGACAGAATTTCTAGGCGGAGCCAGGGCGTTGAGGGTGTCCCATTTGGCGACCTCAGAATCGGGTCTCTGCTTTTTGCAGATGATGTGGTTCTGTTAGCGTCGTCAGGCCGTGACCTTCAGCTCTCACTGGAGTGATTCGCAGCCGAGTGTGAAGCGGCTGGGATGAGAATCAGCACCTCCAAATCCGAGACTATGGTTCTCAGCCGGAAAAGGGTGGAATGCTCTCTCCGGGTCGGGAATGAGATCCTTCCCCAAGAGGAGGAGTTCAAGTATCTCGGGGTCTTGTTCACGAGTGACGGACGAATGGAGCGGGAGATTGACGGGCGGATCGGTGCGGCGCCTGCAGTGTTGCAGGCTCTGCACCGACCCGTCGTTGTGAAGAGGGAGCTGAGCCAGAAGGCGAAGCTCTCTACTTACTCGTCAATCTACGTTCCCATCCTCACCTATGGTCACGAGTTGTGGGTAGTGACCGAAAGAACAAGATCGCGAATACAAGCGGCCGAAATGGGTTTCCTCCGCAGGGTGTCTGGGCTCTCCCTTAGAGATAGGGTGAGAAGCTCAGTCATCCGGGAGGGGCTCGGAGTAGAACCGCTGCTCCTCCACATTGAGAGGAGTCAGATGAGGTGGCTCGGGCTTCTGGTTAGGATGCCCCCTGGGCGCCTCCCTGGGGAGGTGTTCTGGGCACGTCCCACTGGGAGGAGACCCCGGGGGAGACCCAGGACACGTTGGAGAGACTATGTCTCTCGGCTGGCCTGGGAACGCCTCGGGGTCCCCCCGGAAGAGCTGGAGGAAGTGGCCGGGGACAGAGACGTCTGGGTTTCTCTGCTCAAGCTGCTGCCCCCGCGACCCGACCCCCGGATAAGCGGCAGATGATGGATGGATGGATGGATATATCCTCCACCAACCAGACTTACAACCCCCGACTAGGGTAGCAGAATTTCTAAGCATCTGTACCCCAAATCTACTATCAAAAATATATAAATTATTGTCTAAGATAGATGACACAATGTCTCTTCCATCCTCAAAATTGGAGGCAGATTTATCCATCAGTTCTGGTCATACCTTCTAACCACAAATATGTTTGAACACCTTCATAAAGACTCGAAATCCTAATTTACAGCTCATACAATACAAAATCCTTCATAGAACACACTATACAGGACAAAGGATGTTCAGGATGGGTCTAACACACTCAAACATCTGCTCACATTGCACAGATAACACACCTGATGATTATGCACACGCTTTGTGGTTTTCTGCGCCTGTCCAGAAGTTCTGGCTTGAAGTCTGTGAGGACCTATCAACATGGCTAAAGTGTAGCATCCCTGCATGCCCCACACTGTGCATACTGGGTGACTTAGACAACATCAACATGGAAATTAACTCAGCACACATGGTTGTCACAGTGTTATGTATCGCAAAGAAAACTATTCTCATGAACTGGAAAGAGAAGAACAATCTATGTATTAACCAGTTTAGAAATTTTCTTTTAGATTATATTAGCATGGAAACAATGTCTGCCTCCTCAAAACATCAATTGGCTGAATTTCATTCTCTCTGGTCCCCTCTGATTAGTTTTATCACATAGTGGTGGTGGTGGGTTGCTGGGTGATGGTGGGTCTCAGGCCCGGGCTGCTGCGACTGGTGTGACCGGGTGGTTTGTTTGTTTGTTTTTTGTAGAGGTCCTCCTGGGTGGGGTTGGGTTGAGTGGGGTGGGGCGGGATGGGTACCTTCTGGGGGTACAGTAGCTCCCGGAATATGGTCGCTGCAGGCCCCGAGCCTGGTGGACATCAGGCCCTCCTGCCCATTGTTGGCTCCCAGGTAGCGGGGATGCCTATTGCAGCCAGTCCCTGGCTGCCCTCTCTGGGGGAGAGTAGCTCCCCCGGTATATATCCCCATACCCCTCTCCCTTCTGGCTCCTGTACACAGCACACACTCACACATGAAGGGTTTTGGGGGCGTGTGTGTTCGGTGGGGTGTAGTGGATGGGGCCACGTAGGTGGTCCCCTTTGGTTGCACTCTGCAGTTCCCTGCCCCTGTTTTAATTACACCTTAGACATTACTACTTATCAAACACACTCACACACACACATTAGGTCTTGGGGGGTGGTTACACTGAGTGGCATCTGGTGGGCGGGGCTCTTTGGGTATGTAGGCTGCCCAGAGTGCCGCGCTCCCAGTTCTACAAGTTTGGCTGCCCCTCAATTTTAATTGCTCACTATTAGAAAATATTGAAGAGCCAGAAGGGTGAGGGGAGGGGTCTTCTTCGCACACCCCTGCTTCCTGGTGTCTGCTTGGGGCAGGAGGGGCCAGGAGGATTAATTAATTGTTCTGCTGGTTCGGGGTCTGTGGTGGCTGGGGGGTTGCTGGCCTCCTGGTGTGCCCGCTGCACTACACCCCAGCAGAGTCGAGGGAGGTAGGATGTGTGGATGTGTGGATGTATGGGACGTGAAAGTGTGTGTGGTAATGATTGGGCCTGGATCTGGGACTTGCTGTCGCCTGGCCTGCCTGTGTTTCTCCCGATGGGGCATCAGCGTTGCCTCTCCCCACTGCTCGCGACTTCACCCACCTGTGGGCACGTCTTGACTCCCAGGGCACTTGGCCAGGGGCGCTGGGGCAGGCGCTGACCCACTTTGTGGCTGTCTGGGGCGCTTGGCCCTCCTGGGTATTGGGTGGGGCCTCTGCCGGGGGGTTTGGGGGCGCTCGGGCTCCTGGGGCCCAGGTCCAGTGCACGGCCCATGTCTGGGCGGCTGGGGCCTGGCGGGGTCGGTGGGCTGTTACCCCTGCTTCCCGGAGTGCCTCTGCCCTATGCTTATGGGGGCTCTTTCCGGGGGCTTCCTCTGCAGTCTTCTGGGTGGATGCGTGGTTGCCCCTGCAGTGGGCTGCCTGGGTTCTGTGCTCTGTGGGGGCTGCTGGTGGCCTGGGTCTTGTGGCCCTCTCTGCCTGCTTCTGATTGCTTGGGGGGGGGGGGGGGCTGTGGATTGTGGCCCTGTACGCTTATACACTCATAACTAAGCACGGTTATCATGTAGGTCCTGTGCCATGGGTGTTGCATGTTCTCACACACACACACACACATTCATTAGTCCAGTAGCATGGTCACTAAGCAGTTGATGTATTATCATGTCGTCTCAGGTCATCTATATGCGATTGCCACTTCTTGTGCTTGTTTTTGTTTGTTTGTGTGTTTGTTTTTTCTCTGCTTGTCTGCTTTCAGGTGCTCCTGGTGGCGCTAAGGCTGGATTCCCCTCATAGGCCATGGATTGTTGTCTGTTTTGTTTTTTACAGGTGTAGCAGCTGGTTGTCTGGTTTTTGTTTCTATTTTTGTTCTGTTTCCTCTTCTTTCCTCTTCTTGTTTCCTTGTCCCCCGGTCCGGTTCAGTTCAGTTCATGTCATATATTGTAAACAGAAATAAATAAATGGGCATCAAGGGGAGCTTTACATTTATAAAACTTCCCTTGGCAAAACAAATCTGTTTGGCATCAAAGGTATTCAGACTACAATTCTTCTGACATAATGCTGAACAGGACAAGGGGAAAAAAAAGTAAAGAAGACAGTTCTGCCGAAAGCCAGGGATAGACCTGTTCTAAGTTCTATACTTTTTAAAAGGGGCGTGTTTATCAACTATGGAATTAGAAGATTTACAAAAATGGTCAAGTGCTAGATCTTCATCTGGGATTTTAACAGTGTCATATAACTATTCAACAGATCAGTTAAAAAAAAGCCTGCTCATGGAGATGTTTCAGGATCTGGATACCAAGCGTGGACCTAATGTTTTCATTTTTGCAATTCTGAAACAGGCTATTGAGCAGTGATAACTAACACCAAGTTCAGATACTGCGGATTTTCTACCTTTGATATGTTAAGATTGAGCCAATCAGGGACAACCTTGAAGGATCTCTTTGGTTTTGTAGGATCAGTAATTACCTGAGAAAGGTTGATATTGGTACACACCTTTTTTAAATGATCAGAGGCAGAGTTCAACTTGTTTAAATTAAAATTGCCACACAGAGATTGGGTTTAGGCCACATGCACACAGAATGACATCAACAAATATAAGAAATATTAAACATTTACACATAGATTTTTGAATACATGTAGAGGAATGATACTTTGAAATGTGCTCATTGCGGAGTTATGATCAGTTGAGTAATGAAGGTTGAACTATTCTAGGAAAGAGGTTTTATTCCCAGCATCATGATGGACACTCCTGATATAGAAGGTTTCGCTAACGCATTGGAATTGTTTTACTAATTTCATATGCATGTGCAATGAAGAATTGCTTGCTGCTGATAAATGCAAAGAAGAACAGCTTACACATAGATGCTCACATATAGGCTGCTGAATGCAATGAAGACCTGCTTATCAAGTAAAGTTCAATGTCAATGTGTAATATTCAATTAGGATTTGCAAAACAGTGAAGTTAAACAATGAATGGGTCCATAGTCGGTATGAGAAGACTACAGGAATATTTACCTGGGTGTACGTTCAAACAGAGATGAGAAAATTGCGATAAATAATTGTTTGTTTGTTTGTTAGTATGTATAGGAATGTTATGTGTATAAACTGTGTTGAGTTATAGTTACTCAGTAGTGTCTCAGTGAAACAACCGACGGGGGAAGCCTTGCGGTGACAACAAAAGCAGTGTTTTACTGATCAGTCAAGTTGCTCCAGTGTACTCCATACAAACTGGTTGGCTACTGAAGGGATAGAAAATGGGGAATACTTGTTTTAAAGCAAACAAGGAATTAGATGGGAAAAATACATGTTTTAACGGGACCCAGACAATATTAAATACTCAGACAGAAGGGAGAAGAAGTGTAGTTTTGTAGGAAATCACAAAATTATTACATAGAATTAGTGAAATCAATTGAAGAATGCCTTTCTGAAGAGCTGTTTACCACAGATGAGCAGCTTTGCGACCAAGCACATTGTAGATCGCTTTACTGCCAAAATGATCTAATTTAATGGATTGGTTTAGACATGCATAACAGCATTTTAAGAACAAAGAGAGAAACAAAAAGGGACAACGCTTCATGGTGGAAGGTGATGTATAAATAACTGTGTATATGATGAAGGGGGTGGCAACACCCATTCCGAAATCCCGCCATTCCGACATCCCGCTATTCCGACATCCCACCATTCCGACATCCCACCATTCCGACATACCACCATTCCGACATGCAAACGTCCCACCATTCCGACATCCCACCATTGCGACATCCCGCTATTCTGACGTTCAAATGTCCCACCATTCCGACAAGGCTTTCCGTATAAGGAAATGTGTGTTACTCAACAGGTGAGTCCCTTCTTTCTGTTCATGCAATTTATATGTTTAACACATGTTTATAGACAAGCGTTATTAAAAACACAAAGTCTCGGCAACTGGAGGAGGAGAAGCAGTCCGCGGTGGTTTTCAATCACACACTCCAATGCCACTTGTTTCAACTTCCGAAAATTTAATCCAGGAAAAAAAGGCTTACAAACATGGACCAAAACGGCTCCATAACACGCACAAGAATCCAAAAGAAACGAAAGTTAACTAAAAGAAAGCAAATAAACAGTATGAAGTGGTCAAAATTGGTTTTACGCATGCCTATGTGCGTCTGGCACATGCGTCTTCGGGCTCTCCCACGTTGGTTTGTGGATGAAAGCTATATGTTCAGCTGTAATGTCATGTAAAAACAATCTCTACATGACATTTACTCCCAGGTGTGACCAGTTAGGTCCTTAAGATATCAACAAGCTGTATAAAGCTACAACCGTTGCGGCTGTGTGTTTGTGCCAAATGCGCAAAGCCCATCCGCGCTTCCCAAAATTGGAGTGAGTACTCATAAATCACGTGAATAACATGAATAAACGTTTTTACTGAATTTTGTTGTGTTTTATACGTTCTATGCTGTCATTTCTCTCTTCTCCTATTGGCAAGGCAAGGCAGAGTGCTCGCAACTGTGTCCTGTGCAGTAGCCGTGATATCTGTAATTGCAATTATTACTTTTGCATATGTTGACAGCGTGCAAAAGACGCATGGGCTCTGTGGAGAGCTCCACTCCAGCTGGCTGCTGTGACAGCTCACTGACACTGTATTTCTGCTTAATCAGTTTCAGTCTCGCCAGAGTTACATTAATATCTGTATTTTTATATTTGAAATTCAGGGGATTTTGATAATAGATTATTAAAGTTCGTTTGCGAGGCTTTGGCCTCTGCATGTGCAAAGCTTGTGCGCCAAACTTTAGGGCGTATTTGCGCCGGCATATCATTAGTGCAAAATGTTTTGGGTAAAAAATAGGCTATTAAAAGGAACTGTCGGAATGGCGGTATGTTAAAAAAAACAAAAAACATACCGCCATTCCGACCATAGGAGGAAAAAAGTGTCGGAATGGTGGGACGTTTGATAAAAAATTAAGTGTCGCCATTCCGACAATTGGAGACCCATGTCGGAATGGCGAGATGTCGGAATGGCAGCATGTAACCATGATGAAGGAGAGACCATTTGAGCAGCACAGCCATTTCGCAGCACAGGGACAGCAGTCCAAGTTACAGGATCTCCCACGTGGTATCACCTGTCACATTGTGTCAAGGCATCAAAAGAAGAAAAAATCACCAAACTCAAGGACAAAAAGACAAAGACTCCGGTGAACGAAGACAGAGGACTGACAAACCAGAAATACAAAAGGATTCTCGATATCAAGATCCAGAAGAAGATGCCACGAACACTTACGATGCTGGGAATGATGCCAGCAATGAACAGAGAAGAAGATTCAGTGTCATCAATCTGCATTACGTGCCTCTAATGAGGGGGTGAATATAGAATCCTCAACGATTACAACGTCTCTGGGAACTGTGACAACAACAAGGTTTAAACCATTTTGATATATATCGTAACCTATTGGCTAAGGAATAGTGCTGAAAATGAGGTAAATCTAATCCACCACTCTCCGTGGTCTTCTGTAGGGTTTTTAAACTAATACGTGGTGGTTTGTTTTTCCACAGAAATTTGGAGATGCATGAATCTAGTGACTTAAACCAAGTAGCAGATGGTTTTATGGGGATCATTGAGAACAAATAGTTGACTTTTGGTAGTATCATCATTTTAATGGATGTAACTCTCCCCATAAGTGATATAGGTAAGGACTTCCAACGAGAGATCGTCCTCTACTGTCTTTAATAATTGCACATAATTTAGCTTTGTTAGCTCTGAGAGCCTGGAGGAAATGTTTATGCCTAAATATCTAATATTTCCTGACTGTAAAGTGATCGCAGGTATATTATGGACCCTACAGTTAATGGGCAGAACTGTGGTCTTAGACCAGTTGATAGAGTAGTCAGAAAGTGCTGAGAATTTATTTATGAGTGTGATCGTGTGACTGAGAGACGTCTGTGAGTTCTGAAGGAAAAGTAATACATCATCAGCATAAAGACTTATTTTATGCTCAATATTTTGGGATTAATTATTCACAAACGGGTAAGAAAAGGTAGTATTGCCAGACCATACATGATCAAAACAGGGAGCGGAGGTGGTTCAGCTGCAAGGTGTGAATGTCTGACTATAGTTTGTAAAAAGCGGGTAAGATAAGGTGCGAATGCCCGACAATGTATGATCAAAAGAGGGAGCGGAGGTTTTCGGCTGCAAGAAGGTCTGAATGTCCACCCAAAATTCCTGAAAAATGGGTAAAAAAAGGGTGCGAATGCCAACCCATACATCATCAAAAGCAGGAGGGGATGTGTTCGGCTACAAGAAGATTTGAATGTCCATCAATAATTGCTTTAAAACATGAAAGAAAATTTTCGAATATCAAACCGCACATGATCATAAGCGGGAGAGGAGTTGTTCAGCTGCAAGAAGGTGTGAATGTCCACCCATAATTACTGAAAAATGGGTAAGAAAAGGTGAAAATGCCCAACCATACATCATCAAAAGCAGGAGTGGATGTGTTCGGCTACAAGAAGGTTTGAATGTCCGACCATAGTTTGTAAAAAGCGGGTAAGAAAAGGTTCGAATGCCCGAACATAGACCATCAAAAGAGGGAGCGGAGGTGTTCCGCTGTAAGAAGGTGTAAATGTCCGACCATAGTTGGTAAAAAGCGGGTAAGAAAAGGTTAAAATACCCGACTGTACACAATCAATAGCGGGAGCGGAGTTGTTTGGCTACAAGAAGGTGTGAAAGTCCGACCACGGTTTGTAAAAAGCGGGTAAGAAAAGGTTCGAATGCCGGGAATATATACCATCAAAAGTGGAAGTGGATGTGTTCGGCTGCAAGAAGGTGTGAACGTCCGACCAAAGTTTGTAAAAAGCAGTTAAGAAAAGGTTCGAATATCCAACCAAACATAATCAAAAGCGGGAGCAGAGCTGTTCGACTGCAAGTAGGTGTGAATGTCAGATCATAATTTGCAAAAAGCTGATGAGAAAGGGTGAGAATGCCCGGCTATACACCATCAAATGCGGGAGCGGAAGTGTTCGGCTGTGAGTAGGTGTGAATGTCCAACCATAATTGCTGAAAAATGTGTTAGAAGAGACTAGAATGCCGGACAAGACATCATCAAATGCGGGAGCGGAGTTGTTCGGCTGTGAGTAGGTGTGAATCTCCGAGCATAGTTTGTAAAAAGGGGGTAAGAATAGGTTCGAATACCCGAACATACACTATCAAAACAGGGAGCTGAGGTGGCTCAGCTGCAAGGTGTGAATGTCTGACTATAGTTTGTAAATAAGGTGCGAATGCCCAACAATGTATAATCAAAAGAGGGAGCGGAGGTTTTTGGCTACAAGAAGGTTTGAATGTCCGACCATAGTTTGTAAAAAGCGGGTAAGAAAAGGTTCAAGCGCCTGACTATACACCATCAAAAGCGGGAGCAGAGGTGTTCCGCTGTAAGACGGTGTGAATGTCCGACCATATTTGGTAAAAAGCGGGTAAGAAAAGGTTAAAATACCCGACTGTACACAATCAATAGCGGGAGAGGAGGTGTTCAGCTGCAAGAAGGTGTGAATGTCCACCCATAATTACTGAAAAATGGGTAAGAAAAGGTGCGAATGCCCAACCATACATTATCAAAAGCAGGTGTGAATGTCAGATCATAATTTGCAAAAAGCTGATGAGAAAGGTTGTGAATGCCCGACTATACACCATCAAATGCGGGAGCGGAGTTGTTCGGCTGTGAGTAAGTGTGAATCTCCGACCATAATTGCTGAAAAATGTGTTAGAAAAGGTAAGAATGCCGGTCCATACATCATCAAAAGCGGGAGAGGTGGTGTTCGGCTGCAAGTAGGTGTGAATGTCCAGCCATAATTACTAACAAACGGGTAGGAAAAGGTAGTATTGCCATACCATATATGATCAAAACAGGGAGCGGAGGTGGTTCAGCTGCAAGAAGGTGAGAATGTCCGACTAAAGTTCAAATATATTAACAAAAGCGGGAGGAGAGGTCTTCGGATGAGAGTGATTGAGAATTTCCAACCATAATCTATAAAATGCGGTGAAAAAAAGGTGTGATAGAACACTAAAAGGTGGAGCGGAAGTGTTCGGCTGCAAGAAGGTGTAAATGTCCTACTATATTTGGTGAAAAGCAGGTGAAGCAAGGTCTGAATGCCCAACCTTACATCATCAAAAGCGAGATCAGAGGTGTTTGGCTGCATGAAGGCCATAGTTTGCCAAAAGCGGGTAAGCTGCGAATGACCGACTAAATATCAACAAAAGGTCTTCGGATGCAACTGGGTGTGAATATCCCACCATACAAGTATGGTGGAGAGGAAGCTGTGAAAAGCCGACCATAGTTGGCAAAAAGCGGGTGAAAAAAAGGTGCGAATGTCCAACCATACATGATCAAAACAGGGAGCGGAGGTGTTTGGCTGTGACAAGGTGTGAATGTCCACCCAAAATTAATGAAAAGTGGGAAACAAGTAGGTTTGAATGCCCAACCATACATCATCAAAAGCAGGAGTGGATGTGTTCGGCTACAAGAAGGTTTGAATGTCCGAGCATAGTTTGTAAAAAGCGGGTAAGAAAAGGTTCGAATGCCCAAACATACAGCATCAAAAGAGGGAGCGGAGGTGTTCCGCTGTAAGAAGGTGTGAATGTCCGACCATAGTTGGTAAAAAACGGGTAAGAAAAGGTTAAAATACCCGACTGTCACAATCTATAGCGGGAGCGGATGTGTTTGGCTACAAGAATGTGTGACAGTCCGACCATGGTTTGTAAAAAATGGGTAAGAAAAGGTGCGAATGCCCGACAATGTATGATCAAAAGAGGGAGCGGAGGTTTTCGGCTACAAGAAGGTTTGAATGTCCGACCATAGTTTGTAAAAAGCGGGTAAGAAAAGGTTCAAATGCCTGACTATACACCATCAAAAGCGGGAGCAGAGGTGTTCCGCTGTAAGACGGTGTGAATGTCCGACCATATTTGGTAAAAAGCGGGTAAGAAAAGGTTAAAATACCCGACTGTACACAATCAATAGCGGGAGAGGAGGTGTTCAGCTGCAAGAAGGTGTGAATGTCCACCCATAATTACTGAAAAATGGGTAAGAAAAGGTGCGAATGCCCAACCATACATTATCAAAAGCAGGTATGAATGTCAGATCATAATTTGCAAAAAGCTGATGAGAAAGGGTGAGAATGCCCGACTATACACCATCAAATGCGGGAGCGGAGTTGTTCGGCTGTGAGTAAGTGTGAATCTCCGACCATAATTGCTGAAAAATGTGTTAGAAAAGGTAAGAATGCCGGTCCATACATCATCAAAAGCGGGAGAGGTGGTGTTCGGCTGCAAGTAGGTGTGAATGTCCAGCCATAATTACTAACAAACGGGTAGGAAAAGGTAGTATTGCCATACCATATATGATCAAAACAGGGAGCGGAGGTGGTTCAGCTGCAAGAAGGTGAGAATGTCCGACTAAAGTTCAAATATATTAACAAAAGCGGGAGGAGAGGTCTTCGGATGAGAGTGGTTGAGAATTTCCAACCATAATCTATAAAATGCGGTGAAAAAAAGGTGTGATAGAACACTAAAAGGTGGAGCGGAAGTGTTCGGCTGCAAGAAGGTGTGAATGTCCTACTATATTTGGTGAAAAGCAGGTGAAGCAAGGTCTGAATGCCCAACCTTACATCATCAAAAGCGAGATCAGAGGTGTTTGGCTGCATGAAGGCCATAGTTTGCCAAAAGCGGGTAAGCTGCGAATGACCAACTAAATATCAACAAAAGTGGGGGCGGAGGTCTTCGGATGCAACTGGGTGTGAACATCCCACCATACAAGTATGGTGGAGAGGAAGCTGTGAACAGCCGACCATAGTTTGCAAAAAGCGGGTGAGACAAGGTGCGAATGTCCAACCATACATGATCAAAACAGGGAGCGGAGGTGTTTGGCTGTGACAAGGTGTGAATGTCCCAAAATTAATGAAAAGCGGGCAAAAAGTAGGTTTGAATGCCCAAGCATACATCATCAAAAGAAAGAGTGGATGTGTTCGGCTACAAGAAGGTTTGAAGTCCGAGCATAGTTTGTAAAAAGCGGGTAAGAAAAGTTTCGAATATCCAACCAAACATAATCAAAAGCGGGAGCAGAGCTGTTCGACTGCAAGTAGGTGTGAATGTCCAGCCATAATTACTCACAAACGGGTAAGAAAAGGTAGTATTGCCAGACCATACATGATCAAAACAGGGAGCGGAGGTGGTTTAGCTGCAAAAAGGGGTGAATGTCCAACTAAAGTTCAAATATATTAACAAAAGCGGGAGGAGAGGTCTTCGGATTAGAGTGGTTGAAATTTCCAACCATAATCTATAAAATGCGGTGAAAAAAACGGTGTGAAGGAATGAATTTTATAGCAAAATCCGAAATCATGCATAACTCCGCAAAAGGAACGTATTGCTCAACCAAAGGGATGCTTCTTTCTCATTCAGGGTAATATGAGGAACTTTATGCTTGATACATTTTAGACATGGATAACTATGAAGGACAAAGCAATTTTAACTTGGTTTGAGCAAAGCAATTCATTTTATAGGAAAATCCGAAATCGTGCAGGACTCATGAAAGTAAGCTTATTCTCGGATTCCTGATCCACCAGTGTTGCTCTTTCCTATACTACAAAATACAGCCTTGTTCTTTGTTGAAATCGATATAGACATTGATAAATATGAAGGACAAAGCAGTTTCCACTTTGTTTGAGTGAAGGAATTAATTTTATAGCAAAATCCCAAATCAAGCAGAACGTATGAAAATAAGCTTGTTTTCGGATTCCTGATCCTTCAGTGTTGCTATTTCTTCTACTGCAAAATACAATGTTGTTTTTTGTTGAAGTCAATCTAGACATTGATAAATATGAAGGACAAAGCAGTTTTCACTTGGTTTGAGTGAAGGAATTCATTTTATACATAAAATCCCAAATCATGCAGAACGTATGAAAAGAAGCTTATTCTCGGATTCCTGATCCTTCAGTGTTGCTTTTTCTTCTACTGCAAAATACAATGTTGTTCTTTGTTGAAGTCGATCTAGACATTGATAAATATGAAGGACAAAGCAGTTTTAACTTGGTTTGAGTGAAGGAATTCATTTTATACATAAAATCCCAAATCATGCAGAACGTATGAAAATAAGCTTATTCTCGGATTACTGATCCTTCAGTGTTGCTCTTTCTTCTACTGCAAAATCCAGTGTTGTTCTTTGTTGAAGTCAATCTAGACATTGATAAATATGAAGGACAAAGCAGTTTTAACATAGTTTGAGTGAAGGCATTCATTCATAGTAAAATCAATAATCGTGCAGAACTCATGAAAATAAGCTTATTCTCGGATTCCTAAAACTTTTGATTAGCTCTTTCTTTACTGCAAAGTACAATGTTGTTCTTTGTTGAAGTCGATCTAGACATTGATAAATATGAAGGACAAAGCAGTTTTCACTTGGTTTGAGTGAAGGATTTGCAGCTGAAAACCTCCCGCTCCCGCTCCCGCTTTTGATTGTGTATAGTCGGGCTTTCGAGCCTTTTCTTACCCGGTTTTTAGAAATTATGGTTGGACATTCAGACCTTGCATCTCCAAATTTCTGTGGAAAAACAAACCACCACGTATTAGTCTAAAAACCCTACAGAAGACCAACGACAGTGGTGGATTAGATTTACCTCATTTTCAGCACTATTCCTTAGACAATAGGTTACAATATATATCAAAATGGTTTAAACCTTGTTGTTGTCACAGTTCCCAGAGACGTTGTAATCGTTGAGGATTCTATATTCACCCCCTCATTAGAGGCACGTAATGCAGATTGATGACACTGAATCTTCTTCTCTGTTCATTGCTGGCATCATTCCCAGCATCGTAAGTGTTCGTGGCATTGTTAGCCTCTTCTTCTGGATCTTGATATCGAGAATCCTTTTGTATTTCTGGTTTGTCAGTCCTCTGTCTTCGTTCACCGGAGTCTTTGTCTTTTTGTCCTTGAGTTTGGTGATTTTTTCTTCTTTTGATGCCTTGACACAATGTGACAGGTGATACCACGTGGGAGATCCTGTAACTTGGACTGCTGTCCCTGTGCTGCGAAATGGCTGTGCTGCTCAAATGGTCTCTCCTTCATCATGGTTACATGCTGCCATTCCGACATCTCGCCATTCCGACATGGGTCTCCAATTGTCGGAATGGCGACACTTAATTTTTTATCAAACGTCCCACCATTCCGACACTTTTTTCCTCCTATGGTCGGAATGGCGGTATGTTTTTTGTTTTTTTTAACATACCGCCATTCCGACAGTTCCTTTTAATAGCCTATTTTTTACCCAAAACATTTTGCACTAATGATATGCCGGCGCAAATACGCCCTAAAGTTTGGCGCACAAGCTTTGCACATGCAGAGGCCACAGCCTCGCAAACAAACTTTAATAATCTATTATCAAAATCCCCTGAATTTCAAATATAAAAATACAGATATTAATGTAACTCTGGCGAGACTGAAACTGATTAAGCAGAAATACAGTGTCAGTGAGCTGTCACAGCAGCCAGCTGGAGCGGAGCTCTCCACAGAGCCCATGCGTCTTTTGCACGCTGTCATCATATGCAAAAGTAATAATTGCAATTACAGATATCACGGCTACTGCACAGGACACAGTTGCGAGCACTCTGCCTTGCCTTGCCAATAGGAGAAGAGAGAAATGACAGCATAGAACGTATAAAACATAATAAACTGAGAAGAGCTGCTCGAAGTAAGGTAAAGCACAGAGCTTTGAACTGCACGATTAAAGGCCTAATTCATGTCAAGAAAAAAATAAGAATGATCCTGAACAATTTAGCTAACATTCCAAAACTGCTACGAGGAAAAAATAAATAAAAAAAAATATTACAAAATAATATCAAGAATCTGGGCCCTTAGGTCAAAGCATGCATGCAAGATAACAGTGATCAATAACCAACCAAAGATCTGAACACAAGCACGATGCTGTGGCACTGCTAAGGAAAAAGTTAGCAGCACAAGGCCACATGGCTCATCTAAAAAATAAATAAATGAGGAATTGAGACAAATAGAAAAATAGAATAAACCTTTGTCTTTGATTCTAATTTGTATGGAAATATGTTATTGTATCATGTGATGTTATAAGAAACTCTGATGTCACACTGTTGGTACCCCATGAAGTGTTTCTAATTCAAATGGAGCAGAAAAAACTTAATGCTGATCCTGAACTGTCTGTGGATGGCTCAGCATCACGAAACACAGCCACTGGTAAGAATTAAATAGAATTTAGTATAAAGTAACAAGTGAGAATTAAGCAGATCGTGCTGAAATTTTATCAAAAGCACTCTGAGCTGAATTAAGAGGACAGACAATATTTATCCCAAAAAGGTTAATCAGTTACTCATTGAGAAGAAATGGCTGCTTTCTTGATGCTGTGCTGCTCCCAAAATGAACTCTAACCACAAACATTTCTGTCCTGCAGCAGCAACACAGGAGCAGAAACTGCAGTGGAAGAGTTCAGCAGAACTAACATACGGATGAGACTAAGTCTCATCGGGGGGTGGAGATACAACAATTAATCATAGTTTACTAACACTTCTCAAGATTTTCCCAAAATTCTGTGAGTCTTTGTCTTCCTTTTGTCTTTTGTTCTATGTTGTCTTGTGTTTTGTCTTTGTCTTGCTGTGTTCTCTAAATGGTTTGAAGTTTTTTCCACAGAAAAGGTTGATGGTACTGGATTTCACATTAATGCTGTACAGCAGGTTGGTGAGTCTAAGGTACTGTCCTAAAACATGGTTTCTATCAACTGGCCAGTTGTTTTGTTTTTCATTTCATTTATTTATTTATTTTTTTCGGTTTATTTATTTGTTTTTGTTTGGGGTTCATATGAAAACTTAATTTGTCGACCAATGAATACTGGGATTGAACCTGTTAAAAGGCAATTCCTGAATATAAAACATTGTGAAAATGACATGTTGTGCTGCTCAGTTCTCTCTCCTGCTAACATTCATCCACAGCTTAAATTAACTGCATCTGCAGCAGAACCTCTAAAGGACTCACAGCCAAGTGACTGACAAGACGTCAGTCTGAAATTCTGGGAGGCACGATCATCATGCCAAGATAATGGTTGAACAACCACACAACCTTCAACCACTGTCAACAAAATAATCTGAATTATCTCCTTAATTGTCCCAAAGAAAAAGATTAGTTAGGGAAAACGGGTGGTAAAGACCCCTTTGTGGAAGTGAAGTGCTGGTAACCTCTCCTTCCTAGTTAGCTCAGACTGCTGAACTGAGGTTAAGCCAGAAGGACAACCAAACACCAAGCAGTGACAGAATTGGACCACAAGAGACTGAGCTGCACTACACCACTCTGCACAATGTTATCATAAAATTTTCACTCAAAAGAAATTGTTAGTTTGTACACTACATCTATCATTACTCATCTGTTCTCAACAGGGTCATATCTTCATATTCACGTCATGTTTAAATGTATGTACTGTATTGTTTTGTGTTTTGTGATGTTCCTCTTTAGTTTAATGATTTTAAGTAGACCAATTACTAATCATAGGAATTCATACATATGTCCATTGCCATTGGTGTGAATTGGCTGTTCGGCGCGGGACCTTAGGCACTGAAAGGTAATTAAGTGGTCGGTCGCCAAGGGGGAATGGGGCCATAGGAGAATTTTCCCGGATATCAGCCATCGGGTTTTTCGCTCCTATTCGCTGCGAACAGTGGACGATCCTGATGGTAATGTTAATTGCCTTAAGCACTTTTTGAGTTTCAATATTTTATGAATTGTTGTAGCTTAGTTAATTATTGTTATGTGTTGTAATGGTACTTATGGGTGAGCAGGGTCTTGCCACTGCTTAAACCACATATAGTTTTGGGCCAAAATGAACTAAGATTCTACACAGAGATTGGGTTTGGGGCCACATACACACACTAATTTTAAGACATATTGAAACATTTATTAATTTATTCCTTGCATACACGTACAGGCGTGATACTTATAGCTTTTAAGAAATGTGCTCATTGCAGAGTTATGATCAGTTGAGTAATGAAGGTTGAACTATTCTGGGAAAGAGGTTCTGTTCCCAGCATCATGATAAACACTCCTGATACAGAAAGGTTTAGCTAATGCATTACAATTATTTTACACATGCATATGCAATGAAAACTTGCTTGCTGCTGATAATTGCAAAGAAGAACAGCTTACACATAACAGCTCACATAATGAAGTTATATCAAAAGGGGGATAACAAGAATCTTCTGTCTGGTTGTGCTGCACCTCAAGGTAGTTGGCCACTGGCAGTTTGGGGACCTGCTAAGTTGGCTGCCGCTAACAGGTGTGACACAATACAGAATATAACATTCCTACCTCATTTAGTTGACATGATTAAATCATGTCAAAAGGGGGAGTTGTTATAATTGGCTTTGTTCTTAGAAATTATAAATTCATTTTCTGTATTTTACTAAATAACCTATGTTCCTAGCTGTTACTTTTCCACTCTGCTCATACTGCACAACAGATGACCTTAAATGGTCCAAGACCTTAGAATGACATAAACAACTGGGTCAGACAAAACATCTCTATTAGGGCAGACAGGTCTGGTACATTAGACACCTAAAACAACACTCACACATACACACACATTGTTTATCACATCCAAAGAACACAACAAGGACAGCAGCTGGCCTGATCATGCCACTCAAAATTGGCCAATTATACTCTGACAAGAAATATGACATGTTTCCGGATAACAGGGCTCGGCCTGACGGATTTCCTGCGGGAGCTCTGGCACTCCGAGTCCAGCGCTGCAATATACTCTACTTGTGACCACTAATAAATACTGTTTTAATAAACCATTTCTCCAGCTTATTCTTGGGCTTCCAATGAAAAAATCGGGCCAACAATTGGTGCCGTGACCAGGATTGGCTGACTCTGAGACCGTGTCCGATCGAGGACTTCCGGAGCTGGTTGGAGGGGACCCTTCTTCAGACAATTCAAGGCGCCTAAAACACAAGGTGAGCAGAAAACCTCTTCTATCAGGATATGTGAAATTTCTGCACATTGGTCATTCTAAACTAAATTGTCTGAATTAGGATGTCCTCCGATCCCTAAATCAAAAGCACAAAATTTGTGTCTACAGGTTTACTAGGTGGTCACATGTAAAGTATAAACACATAGTCTCACATAGGGAGAGTCATATGTGTCCTAGTTTAGTACAATTTGGCCAAATAAAAGACATAAAATTCATCCTGTCTTCTAAACTGAATAGGAAGTAGATGCCAATGGGCGGGGTCTGTTAGTCCGCAATTGGCGGCGTGAGTAATGTCTGTGCAATTGGCACTTGGACCGTAAAATCCACAATCGGCGGTGGGTCTGCATTACTGCACAACAGGCGACGTGAGTAATTTCTGTGCACAAGGGCGCTTAGACCTTTATCTGCAATCAGCGATGGGTCTGTATTACTTCACAATAGGCGGCGTAAGTAATCTCTGTGCAATTGGCACTTGGACTGTAAAATCCGCAATCGGCGGTGTGTCTGTTATTACTACGCATTTGGTGCTTGGACTATAAAATCCACAATCGGCGGTGTGTCTGGGTTTTTTTTTTTCCTCCTCCGCAAGCGGCGGTGGTTCTGCAGTTGTTGTGAACAGGCGATACACTAAGTGTTTATTTCTGCATAAGGACACAGGGCTAAGTTGGTTATTTTTCATGAAAATGTGGGGTGGTTTGCTACTTGGTTGATATTTTACTGTGTTAGTGGAAGTGTATCTAGCAATAGAGACTGCTGGAGAATTCCTACACTGACACAGATCTCAAGTAGTTCTGTAAAAGGGGGCATTGGACTAGAAAATAAAGGGGAATTTAGTTAGGGTGTTACAGAGAATTAAAACGAGTGAAGAGACTGGGAGAACCCCCAGCGATCAAGCGCACAGAGTAAAAGATTCTGTGTAGAATCTTCTTGGTCGGGTCCAACACTCGGGCATTGCACCATTCACCCATTCTGATTAACACGTGAAATACCTGAATATGTCACAAACCTTTGTTGATAAGTGGAAAACATGTAAACCCGGCTCATTGGGGTCGGTATTATTTGACACGTTGACGAGATGGCAGAAAAAAGTTCCAAGAGATGACGAAAAAAGAGAGACAGATAGATTTGTAAATTGGACGAGAGAAATACAAGGGAAAGGAATGTTTGGAGGGTTTGAAAGTGCGCCACCGCAACTGAGTGATTTCTCTATGTTTTCAAAACAAGCAACAGGCAGTAGGAATCAAGCAACAGCAAAGCTAAAGGAGGCAGGTTTATTGCAGAGAGCAAGGGCAGAAAAAGACGAAAAAAAGAGCAGTAACATTTCTTTCAGACTGTCAGTATTTTTTTTGGAGAAGTTAAATTCTCTATTCAGACGCAGTCCTCTGCACCTCTACCACAGCACGTGCCAGACACAACGTCATCTTTTCCAGGGACACATCCTACTACACTAGCAGATAAGACACATCTTCCTAACATCACACTCAATAACAGAAGCATGCCATTTAGCAAAATAAAAAACTGATCATTTATACAGATTCAGCATAAACAGCTTAGGCTGTACATGTGGACATGTGTAATTGGAAAAGAAAAGGTTAGATATCCTTAGCTTTGTCATAAATGCTCTCACCCTAAGATTATCTCATCCCAACCCTGCTTCCTTCTTCCCCCATTCAGCCCTGAGAGTGAGGACAGATTCTGATTGATCATGGGTCTGTACTTAAAGAGTACCAGAGTTACATATAGTTATTTAGTCAAAAAATTTACAATGATAATGGAAGTTTTTACTAAAGCATTTATCATCAATTCAATAATTAATTTATTTTTAAATAAATTTGAATGGGAGAAATACCACATTGAATGGACAATCTGAAAACCGCTTTTCAATGCAAGTATTACAGTGAAGAGATAAGAAGCAATACAATGTCCAAAATAAATCCAGGAAGAACAGACTGTTTAAAACTAAACATTAGAACCAGTTTGTTGTTGAATTAAGATTTAACAGCTCTCTTAAAAAGTCAGACAAACAAACATAGCATTTAAATCTTTGATCCTTTAATTGAAAAACTGCCTGAACAAAAGATGTTCTACAAATTGAGACTTTATGATTTCCACCTGAAGCATGTCTGAGACCGGACAGTCAGACCATATGACATATTAGAAAATATCGGGATTTAACAGCAAGGTCAGGCAGATAGGTGTCAGACAGTTTCTTACCATCTTAAAGCATTAAAGGTTAGCCTTTATTGTGTTAGAGATCACAGTAACATGACTTAAAATTTAGCTGATCTAAATACTTCTTCTCTGCTTATTTTCACCAATTCTGAGTTAATATTTATCATCAGTATTTATAATTGATCTCATTAAACCATTTAACTATTTAACTGCAGCAGATCTATGAATCAATGGATCTGTTATCTTAACAGAGCAGCAACGTGCTTTATATAAAGGTTTAAAGTGAGTTAGATTCTTAGGAAATTAACAAAAAAACGGCAATAAAAGGCACAACGAGAGTCAGATATCACCAATGAGTTTCTTGAAGAAGAAAACTCTAAAAGAAATTTAAAGACAGCTGCAGTAAGTCTGAGTCATAACAAGTCAAGTCAAGTCAGCTGAACACTATATTAATACTATTAGCAAATTCTAACCCTGCAGATAAATATTAATTAATCTAACAATAAACATTGAATAAATTAGTGAAATAAAAACAGTGTTTACAGTTAAAGACATGCCTCTAAACCAGACATGTGTCACTGGAAAAGGAAAGGCTTTATGACCTCAGCAGGCACCCCGGTTAAACACTTGAATCAATTACTCGAACTATATTATGCCATACTTGAACCAAAACAAGTTGCTAGAGTCGAGTGCAGAGGACATCAAAAGGGAGATGGGAGAGTAGCGAGAGGCAACAATGCGGCAGATAAGGCAGCAAAAACAAAAGCAGGGTATACTGCATTTAACCAAATGTCTCAGAAAACATTGGAGGAAAAATCACAACGAGAATTATTTTTAGAAAACATTAAAGAACTTCACAAAGCAGCGGCACCATCTGAAAAGGAAGCATGGAACGAAAAAAAAAAGATTCCACAGGACGCTGCTGGAATCATAAAGGCAAAATAGTAGCTCCAACTGGACTACTAAATTTGCTATGTCAAGAAGCACACAGTAGAGCTCACTGTGCTAGCTCAAAAGTAACAGCGCTCATTTCACAACACTGGTGGCACCCCCACCTAAAAGACACAATAAAATATTTTGTGCAATCTTGTGAAATTTGCAAGCTGTTCAATCTCAAAGCAGGACTAGGTAGTTTCCCAGTACCTGATGCCCCTTGGAAACAGATAGTAATTGAGTTTACTGACATGGGAGCAGCGAACAGGACTGAAGGTAAATTATTTCTTCTAGTGTGTGTAGCTCCCTTTTCTAGATGGATAGAAGCCACACCTACTAAAACCGAAAAAGGAAAAGAAGTCATTAAATGGCTTACAAGAGACATAGCATTTAAATCTTTGATCCTTTAATTGAAAAACTGCCTGAACAAAAGATGTTCTACAAATTGAGACTTTATGATTTCCACCTGAAGCAGGTCTGAGACCGGACAGTCAGACCATATGACATATTAGAAAATATCGGGATTTGACAGTAAGGTCAGGCAGATAGGTGTCAGACAGTTTCTTACCATCTTAAAGCATTAAAGGTTAGCCTTTATTGTGTTAGAGATCACAGTAACATGACTTAAAATTTAGCTGATCTAAATACTTCTCCTCTGCTTATTTTCACCAATTCTGAGATAATATTTATCATCAGTATTTACAATTGATCTCATTAAACCATTTAACTATTTAACTGCAGCAGATCTATGAATCAATGGATCTGTTATCTTAACAGAGCAGCAACGTGCTTTATATAAAGGTTTAAAGTGAGTTAGATTATTAGGAAATTAACAAAAACACGGCAATAAAAGGCACAACGAGAGTCAGATATCACCAATGAGTTTCTTGAAGAAGAAAACTCTAAAAGAAATTTAAAGACAGCTGCAGTAAGTCTGAGTCATAACAAGTCAAGTCAAGGTTTGTTTTCATGGCACATTTAAAAACAGCCACAGCAACCAGAGAGCTGTACAGCTGAACACTATATTAATACTATTAGCAAATTCTAACCCTGCAGATAAATATTAATTAATCTAACAATAAACATTGAATAAATTAGTGAAATAAAAACAGTGTTTACAGTTAAAGACATGCCTCTAAACCAGACATGTGTCACTGGAAAAGGAAAGGCTTTGTGACCTCAGCAGGCACCCCGGTTAAACACTTGAATCAATTACTCGAACTATATTATGCAATACTTGAACCAAAACAAGTTGCTAGAGTCGAGTGCAGAGGACATCAAAAGGGAGATGGGAGAGTAGCGAGAGGCAACAATGCGGCAGATAAGGCAGCAAAAACAAAAGCAGGGTATACTGCATTTAACCAGATGTCTCAGAAAACATTGGAGGAAAAATCACAACGAGAATTATGTTTAGAAAACATTAAAGAACTTCACAAAGCAGCGGCACCATCTGAAAAGCAAGCATGGAACGAAAAAAAAAAGATTCCACAGGACGCTGCTGGAATCATAAAGGCAAAATAGTAGCTCCAACTGGACTACTAAATTTGCTATGTCAAGAAGCACACAGTAGAGCTCACTGTGCTAGCTCAAAAGTAACAGCGCTCATTTCACAACACTGGTGGCACCCCCACCTAAAAGACACAATAAAATATTTTGTGCAATCTTGTGAAATTTGCAAGCTGTTCAATCTGAAAGCAGGACTAGGTAGTTTCCCAGTACCTGATGCCCCTTGGAAACAGATAGTAATTGAGTTTACTGACATGGGAGCAGCGAACAGGACTGAAGGTAAATTATTTCTTCTAGTGTGTGTAGCTCCCTTTTCTAGATGGATAGAAGCCACACCTACTAAAACCGAAAAAGGAAAAGAAGTCATTAAATGGCTTACAAGAGACATAGCATTTAAATCTTTGATCCTTTAATTGAAAAACTGCCTGAACAAAAGATGTTCTACAAATTGAGACTTTATGATTTCCACCTGAAGCAGGTCTGAGACCGGACAGTCAGACCATATGACATATTAGAAAATATCGGGATTTGACAGTAAGGTCAGGCAGATAGGTGTCAGACAGTTTCTTACCATCTTAAAGCATTAAAGGTTAGCCTTTATTGTGTTAGAGATCACAGTAACATGACTTAAAATTTAGCTGATCTAAATACTTCTCCTCTGCTTATTTTCACCAATTCTGAGATAATATTTATCATCAGTATTTATAATTGATCTCATTAAACCATTTAACTATTTAACTGCAGCAGATCTATGAATCAATGGATCTGTTATCTTAACAGAGCAGCAACGTGCTTTATATAAAGGTTTAAAGTGAGTTAGATTATTAGGAAAAAACACGGCAATAAAAGGCACAACGAGAGTCAGATATCACCAATGAGTTTCTTGAAGAAGAAAACTCTAAAAGAAATTTAAAGACAGCTGCAGTAAGTCTGAGTCATAACAAGTCAAGTCAAGGTTTGTTTTCATGGCACATTTAAAAACAGCCACAGCAACCAGAGAGCTGTACAGCTGAACACTATATTAATACTATTAGCAAATTCTAACCCTGCAGATAAATATTAATTAATCTAACAATAAACATTGAATAAATTAGTGAAATAAAAACAGTGTTTACAGTTAAAGACATGCCTCTAAACCAAACATGTGTCACTGGAAAAGGAAAGGCTTTATGACCTCAGCAGGCACCCCGGTTAAACACTTGAATCAATTACTCGAACTATATTATGCCATACTTGAACCAAAAGAAGTTGCTAGAGTCGAGTGCAGAGGACATCAAAAGGGAGATGGGAGAGTAGCGAGAGGCAACAATGCGGCAGATAAGGCAGCAAAAACAAAAGCAGGGTATACTGCATTTAACCAGATGTCTCAGAAAACATTGGAGGAAAAATCACAACGAGAATTATGTTTAGAAAACATTAAAGAACTTCACAAAGCAGCGGCACCATCTGAAAAGCAAGCAGGGAACGAAAAAAAAAAGATTCCACAGGACGCTGCTGGAATCATAAAGGCAAAATAGTAGCTCCAACTGGACTACTAAATTTGCTATGTCAAGAAGCACACAGTAGAGCTCACTGTGCTAGCTCAAAAGTAACAGCGCTCATTTCACAACACTGGTGGCACCCCCACCTAAAAGACACAATAAAATATTTTGTGCAATCTTGTGAAATTTGCAAGCTGTTCAATCTGAAAGCAGGACTAGGTAGTTTCCCAGTACCTGATGCCCCTTGGAAACAGATAGTAATTGAGTTTACTGACATGGGAGCAGCGAACAGGACTGAAGGTAAATTATTTCTTCTAGTGTGTGTAGCTCCCTTTTCTAGATGGATAGAAGCCACACCTACTAAAACCGAAAAAGGAAAAGAAGTCATTAAATGGCTTACAAGAGACATAGCATTTAAATCTTTGATCCTTTAATTGAAAAACTGCCTGAACAAAAGATGTTCTACAAATTGAGACTTTATGATTTCCACCTGAAGCAGGTCTGAGACCGGACAGTCAGACCATATGACATATTAGAAAATATCGGGATTTGACAGTAAGGTCAGGCAGATAGGTGTCAGACAGTTTCTTACCATCTTAAAGCATTAAAGGTTAGCCTTTATTGTGTTAGAGATCACAGTAACATGACTTAAAATTTAGCTGATCTAAATACTTCTCCTCTGCTTATTTTCACCAATTCTGAGATAATATTTATCATCAGTATTTATAATTGATCTCATTAAACCATTTAACTATTTAACTGCAGCAGATCTATGAATCAATGGATCTGTTATCTTAACAGAGCAGCAACGTGCTTTATATAAAGGTTTAAAGTGAGTTAGATTATTAGGAAAAAACACGGCAATAAAAGGCACAACGAGAGTCAGATATCACCAATGAGTTTCTTGAAGAAGAAAACTCTAAAAGAAATTTAAAGACAGCTGCAGTAAGTCTGAGTCATAACAAGTCAAGTCAAGGTTTGTTTTCATGGCACATTTAAAAACAGCCACAGCAACCAGAGAGCTGTACAGCTGAACACTATATTAATACTATTAGCAAATTCTAACCCTGCAGATAAATATTAATTAATCTAACAATAAACATTGAATAAATTAGTGAAATAAAAACAGTGTTTACAGTTAAAGACATGCCTCTAAACCAGACATGTGTCACTGGAAAAGGAAAGGCTTTATGACCTCAGCAGGCACCCCGGTTAAACACTTGAATCAATTACTCGAACTATATTATGCCATACTTGAACCAAAACAAGTTGCTAGAGTCGAGTGCAGAGGACATCAAAAGGGAGATGGGAGAGTAGCGAGAGGCAACAATGCGGCAGATAAGGCAGCAAAAACAAAAGCAGGGTATACTGCATTTAACCAGATGTCTCAGAAAACATTGGAGGAAAAATCACAACGAGAATTATGTTTAGAAAACATTAAAGAACTTCACAAAGCAGCGGCACCATCTGAAAAGCAAGCATGGAACGAAAAAAAAAAGATTCCACAGGACGTTGCTGGAATCATAAAGGCAAAATAGTAGCTCCAACTGGACTACTAAATTTGCTATGTCAAGAAGCACACAGTAGAGCTCACTGTGCTAGCTCAAAAGTAACAGCGCTCATTTCACAACACTGGTGGCACCCCCACCTAAAAGACACAATAAAATATTTTGTGCAATCTTGTGAAATTTGCAAGCTGTTCAATCTCAAAGCAGGACTAGGTAGTTTCCCAGTACCTGATGCCCCTTGGAAACAGATAGTAATTGAGTTTACTGACATGGGAGCAGCGAACAGGACTGAAGGTAAACTATTTCTTCTAGTGTGTGTAGCTCCCTTTTCTAGATGGATAGAAGCCACACCTACTAAAACCGAAAAAGGAAAAGAATTCATTAAATGGCTTACAAGAGACATAGCATTTAAATCTTTGATCCTTTAATTGAAAAACTGCCTGAACAAAAGATGTTCTACAAATTGAGACTTTATGATTTCCACCTGAAGCAGGTCTGAGACCGGACAGTCAGACCATATGACATATTAGAAAATATCGGGATTTGACAGTAAGGTCAGGCAGATAGGTGTCAGACAGTTTCTTACCATCTTAAAGCATTAAAGGTTAGCCTTTATTGTGTTAGAGATCACAGTAACATGACTTAAAATTTAGCTGATCTAAATACTTCTCCTCTGCTTATTTTCACCAATTCTGAGATAATATTTATCATCAGTATTTATAATTGATCTCATTAAACCATTTAACTATTTAACTGCAGCAGATCTATGAATCAATGGATCTGTTATCTTAACAGAGCAGCAACGTGCTTTATATAAAGGTTTAAAGTGAGTTAGATTATTAGGAAATTAACAAAAACACGGCAATAAAAGGCACAACGAGAGTCAGATATCACCAATGAGTTTCTTGAAGAAGAAAACTCTAAAAGAAATTTAAAGACAGCTGCAGTAAGTCTGAGTCATAACAAGTCAAGTCAAGGTTTGTTTTCATGGCACATTTAAAAACAGCCACAGCAACCAGAGAGCTGTACAGCTGAACACTATATTAATACTATTAGCAAATTCTAACCCTGCAGATAAATATTAATTAATCTAACAATAAACATTGAATAAATTAGTGAAATAAAAACAGTGTTTACAGTTAAAGACATGCCTCTAAACCAGACATGTGTCACTGGAAAAGGAAAGGCTTTATGACCTCAGCAGGCACCCCGGTTAAACACTTGAATCAATTACTCGAACTATATTATGCCATACTTGAACCAAAAGAAGTTGCTAGAGTCGAGTGCAGAGGACATCAAAAGGGAGATGGGAGAGTAGCAAGAGGCAACAATGCGGCAGATAAGGCAGCAAAAACAAAAGCAGGGTATACTGCATTTAACCAGATGTCTCAGAAAACATTGGAGGAAAAATCACAACGAGAATTATGTTTAGAAAACATTAAAGAACTTCACAAAGCAGCGGCACCATCTGAAAAGCAAGCATGGAACGAAAAAAAAAAGATTCCACAGGACGCTGCTGGAATCATAAAGGCAAAATAGTAGCTCCAACTGGACTACTAAATTTGCTATGTCAAGAAGCACACAGTAGAGCTCACTGTGCTAGCTCAAAAGTAACAGCGCTCATTTCACAACACTGGTGGCACCCCCACCTAAAAGACACAATAAAATATTTTGTGCAATCTTGTGAAATTTGCAAGCTGTTCAATCTCAAAGCAGGACTAGGTAGTTTCCCAGTACCTGATGCCCCTTGGAAACAGATAGTAATTGAGTTTACTGACATGGGAGCAGCGAACAGGACTGAAGGTAAATTATTTCTTCTAGTGTGTGTAGCTCCCTTTTCTAGATGGATAGAAGCCACACCTACTAAAACCGAAAAAGGAAAAGAAGTCATTAAATGGCTTACAAGAGACATAGCATTTAAATCTTTGATCCTTTAATTGAAAAACTGCCTGAACAAAAGATGTTCTACAAATTGAGACTTTATGATTTCCACCTGAAGCAGGTCTGAGACCGGACAGTCAGACCATATGACATATTAGAAAATATCGGGATTTGACAGTAAGGTCAGGCAGATAGGTGTCAGACAGTTTCTTACCATCTTAAAGCATTAAAGGTTAGCCTTTATTGTGTTAGAGATCACAGTAACATGACTTAAAATTTAGCTGATCTAAATACTTCTCCTCTGCTTATTTTCACCAATTCTGAGATAATATTTATCATCAGTATTTATAATTGATCTCATTAAACCATTTAACTATTTAACTGCAGCAGATCTATGAATCAATGGATCTGTTATCTTAACAGAGCAGCAACGTGCTTTATATAAAGGTTTAAAGTGAGTTAGATTATTAGGAAAAAACACGGCAATAAAAGGCACAACGAGAGTCAGATATCACCAATGAGTTTCTTGAAGAAGAAAACTCTAAAAGAAATTTAAAGACAGCTGCAGTAAGTCTGAGTCATAACAAGTCAAGTCAAGGTTTGTTTTCATGGCACATTTAAAAACAGCCACAGCAACCAGAGAGCTGTACAGCTGAACACTATATTAATACTATTAGCAAATTCTAACCCTGCAGATAAATATTAATTAATCTAACAATAAACATTGAATAAATTAGTGAAATAAAAACAGTGTTTACAGTTAAAGACATGCCTCTAAACCAGACATGTGTCACTGGAAAAGGAAAGGCTTTATGACCTCAGCAGGCACCCCGGTTAAACACTTGAATCAATTACTCGAACTATATTATGCCATACTTGAACCAAAAGAAGTTGCTAGAGTCGAGTGCAGAGGACATCAAAAGGGAGATGGGAGAGTAGCAAGAGGCAACAATGCGGCAGATAAGGCAGCAAAAACAAAAGCAGGGTATACTGCATTTAACCAGATGTCTCAGAAAACATTGGAGGAAAAATCACAACGAGAATTATGTTTAGAAAACATTAAAGAACTTCACAAAGCAGCGGCACCATCTGAAAAGCAAGCATGGAACGAAAAAAAAAAGATTCCACAGGACGCTGCTGGAATCATGAAGGCAAAATAGTAGCTCCAACTGGACTACTAAATTTGCTATGTCAAGAAGCACACAGTAGAGCTCACTGTGCTAGCTCAAAAGTAACAGCGCTCATTTCACAACACTGGTGGCACCCCCACCTAAAAGACACAATAAAATATTTTGTGCAATCTTGTGAAATTTGCAAGCTGTTCAATCTCAAAGCAGGACTAGGTAGTTTCCCAGTACCTGATGCCCTTTGGAAACAGATAGTATTTGAGTTTACTGACATGGGAGCAGCGAACAGGACTGAAGGTAAACTATTTCTTCTAGTGTGTGTAGCTCCCTTTTCTAGATGGGTAGAAGCCACACCTACTAAAACCGAAAAAGGAAAAGAAGTCATTAAATGGCTTACAAGAGAAATTATTCCAAGATTTGGGGTACCAGAAGTGATAAGATCAGATAATGGTACTCACTTCTCCAATGAAGAACTAGGAGAAGTGGAAAAATTGTCTGGAATTACACATAAGCTCGGTGCAGTCTCTCACCCAGCTTTACAAGGACTAGTGAAAAGAGCAAATAGAACCATCAAAAAGGCCGAAAAGAAGTCTGTGCAGACACACAGTTAACCTGGGCTGAAGCTCTACGTATTGTGTTAGCCTAAGATTTACTCCAAATGCCACCATGAATGTTGTCATGTTGTCCCACATGAGGTCATGACAGGGAGGAAACACCCTGTCCATTTACAACTGCACCAACAGGCTCACCCCTTGTTGTACTACAGTATGGAAACTTGTGTGAATGTGAAACAACTGAATAACACGGTGATGAGTATATCTCAGCAAGGAACAGGACCAGGAAAGTGAACAAACTTAACTGGTCCTCTCCTATATGGACAGGACGCAGAAGCTACAACACATTGTGTAAAGGTATGGTTGACTGAGAATAGACTGAGTAACTGGATCCACAAGGATCACTGTACTCAGGCTCAAGATCCTACCGAAAGAACATTAACTGAGGTCTGGACTGACTTAGGAACCTCACCTGCTGACAAAGACTAGACCACGGGGACTAAAACTCTATCAGAGACTGAACGGACCACTGACGATGAAACCAAAGGAAAACACCACTGTGGAGACTAGACTGTAGAACCACAGTAGCAGAAACAATAAAGGTTACAATAACTAATTTTCACACCTCTGCTGTGTGAAAGTCAGACATTAAAAGCTCAAGTTACAAAGAACTACAACAGTAATCTGGACCTACCCTCTCTTCCCACCACTCCACACCAGGTGACTAAAAGATCTCTGGAAAATGGCAACAACCCACTTCAATTACAATTTATTGAGAAACAAGATACAAGGTACAATCCGATCTGTGCTCAGTCATGACATGTTGGTCGAACGAAAAAGATATGAATGGGATGAATAAAATGTTCTGTGAGAACAGTTTTAATCATGTGTTCTGGTTCATTCGAGAATTTACATGGGAGATGACCCAAGTTGTTTAATCTGGTGCAATCAATCAATCAATCAATCAAACTTTATTTTCATAACACTTTTCATACAAGAAAATGATAGAAGAAAATAAAACAAAGCAGTGAAACCCAAGGCCACATATAGACACACATACACACACACACACACGCACATCTATACGTACACATACACCCACATACATCCACACATACTGGAAGGAAGAAGTAAAGATTAAGTAAAACATAATAAACTGAGGCAGAGCTGCTCGAAGTAAGGTAAAGCACAGAGCTTTGAACTGCACGATTGAAGGCCTAATTCATGTCAAGAAAAAACAAGAATGATCCTGAACAATTTAGCTAACATTCCAAAACTGCTACCAGGAAAAAAAAAATTAAAAAAAATATTACAAAATAATATCAAGAATCCTGGCCCTTAGGTCAAAGCATGCATGCAAGATAACAGTGATCAATAACCAACCAAAGATCTGAACACAAGCACGATGCTGTGGCACTGCTAAGGAAAAATTTAGCAGCACAAGGCCACATGGCTCATCTAAAAAATAAATAAATGAGGAATTGAGACAAATAGAAAAATAGAATAAACCTTTGTATTTGATTCTAATTTGTATGGAAATATGTTATTGTATCATGTGATGTTATAAGAAACTCTGATGTCACACTGTTGGTACCCCATGAAGTGTTTCTAATTCAAATGGAGCAGAAAAAACTTAATGCTGATCCTGAACTGTCTGTGGATGGCTCAGCATCACGAAACACAGCCACTGGTAAGAATTAAATAGAATTTAGTATAAAGTAACAAGTGAGAATTAAGCAGATCGTGCTGAAATTTTATCAAACGCACTCTGAGCTGAATTAAGAGGACAGACAATATTTATCCCAAAAAGGTTAATCAGTTACTCATTGAGAAGAAATGGCTGCTTTCTTGATGCTTTGCTGCTCCCAAAATGAACTCTAACCACAAACATTTCTGTCCTGCAGCAGCAACACAGGAGCAGAAACTGCAGTGGAAGAGTTCAGCAGAACTAACATACGGATGAGACTAAGTCTCATCGGGGGGGTGGAGATACAACAATTAATCATAGTTTACTAACACTTCTCAAGATTTTCCCAAAATTCAGTGAGTCTTTGTCTTCCTTTTGTCTTTTGTTCTATGTTGTCTTGTGTTTTGTCTTTGTCTTGCTGTGTTCTCTAAATGGTTTGAAGTTTTTTCCACAGAAAAGGTTGATGGTACTGGATTTCACATTAATGCTGTACAGCAGGTTGGTGAGTCTAAGGTACTGTCCTAAAACATGTTTTCTATCAACTGGCCAGTTGTTTTGTTTTTCATTTCATTTATTTATTTATTTTTTTCGGTTTATTTATTTGTTTTTGTTTGGGGTTCATATGAAAACTTAATTTGTCGACCAATGAATACTGGGATTGAACCTGTTAAAAGGCAATTCCTGAATATAAAACATTGTGAAAATGACATGTTGTGCTGCTCAGTTCTCTCTCCTGCTAACATTCATCCACAGCTTAAATTAACTGCATCTGCAGCAGAACCTCTAAAGGACTCACAGCCAAGTGACTGACAAGACGTCAGTCTGAAATTCTGGGAGGCACGATCATCATGCCAAGATAATGGTTGAACAACCATACAACCTTCAACCACTGTCAACAAAATAATCTGAATTATCTCCTTAATTGTCCCAAAGAAAAAGATTAGTTAGGGAAAACGGGTGGTAAAGACCCCTTTGTGGAAGTGAAGTGCTGGTAACCTCTCCTTCCTAGTTAGCTCAGACTGCTGAACTGAGGTTCAGCCAGAAGGACAACCAAACACCAAGCAGTGACAGGATTGGACCACAAGAGACTGAGCTGCACTACACCACTCTGCACAATGTTATCATAAAATTTTCACTCAAAAGAAATTGTTAGTTTTTACACTACATCTATCATTACTCATCTGTTCTCAACAGGGTCATATCTTCATATTCAAGTCATGTTTAAATGTCTGTACTGTATTGTTTTGTGTTTTGTGATGTTCCTCTTTAGTTTAATGATTTTAAGTAGACCAATTACTAATCATAGGAATTCATACATATGTCCATTGCCATTGGTGTGAATCGGCTGTTCGGAGCGGGACCTTAGGCACTGAAAGGTAATTAAGTGGTCGGTCGCCAAGGGGGAATGGGGCCATAGGAGAATTTTCCCGGATATCAGCCATCGGGTTTTTCGCTCCTATTCGCTGCGAACAGTGGACGATCCTGATGGTAATGTTAATTGCCTTAAGCACTTTTTGAGTTTCAATATTTTATGAATTGTTGTAGCTTAGTTAATTATTGTTATGTGTTGTAATGGTACTTATGGGTGAGCAGGGTCTTGCCACTGCTTAAACCACATATAGTTTTGGGCCAAAATGAACTAAGATTCTACACAGAGATTGGGTTTGGGGCCACATACACACACTAATTTTAAGACATATTGAAACATTTATTAATTTATTCCTTGCATACACGTACAGGCGTGATACTTATAGATTTTAAGAAATGTGCTCATTGCAGAGTTATGATCAGTTGAGTAATGAAGGTTGAACTATTCTGGGAAAGAGGTTCTGTTCCCAGCATCATGATAAACACTCCTGATACAGAAAGGTTTAGCTAACGCATTACAATTATTTTACACATGCATATGCAATTAAAACTTGCTTGCTGCTGATAATTGCAAAGAAGAACAGCTTACACATAACAGCTCTCATAATGAAGTTATATCAAAAGGGGGATAACAAGAATCTCCTGTCTGGTTGTGCTGCACCTCAAGGTAGTTGGCCACTTGCAGTTTGGGGACCTGCTAAGTTGGCTGCCGCTAACAGGTGTGACACAATACAGAATATAACATTCCTACCCCATTTAGTTGACATGATTAAATCATGTCAAAAGGGGGAGTTGTTATAATTGGCTTTGTTCTTAGAAATTATAAATTCATTTTCTGTATTTTACTAAATAACCTATGTTCCTGGCTGGTACTTTTCCACTCTGCTCATACTGCACAACAGATGACCTTAAATGGTCCAAGACCTTAGAATGACATAAACAACTGGGTCAGACAAAACATCTCTATTAGGGCAGATAGGTCTGGTACATTAGACACCTAAAACAGCACTCACACATACACACACATTGTTTATCACATCCAAAAAACACAACAAGAACAGCAGCTGGCCTGATCATGCCACTCAAAACTGGCCAATTATACTCTGACAAGAAATATGACATGTTTCCGGATAACGGGGCTCGGCCTGACGGATTTCCTGCGGGAGCTCTGGCACTCCGAGTCCAGCGCTGCAATATACTCTACTTGTGACCACTAATAAATACTTTTTTAATAAACGATTTCTCCAGCTTATTCTTGGGCTTCCAATGAAAAAATCGGGCTAACAACACTGTGAGGACCATGTGTGCTGAGTTCATTTCCATGTTGATGTTGTCTAAGTCACCCAGTATGCACAGTGTGGGGCATGCAGGAATGCTACACTTTAGCCATGTTGAAAGGTCCGTACAGACTTCAAACCAGAACTTCTGGACAGGCGCACAAAACCACAAAGCGTGTGCATAATCATCAGGTGTGTTATCTGTGCAATGTGAGCAGATGTTTGAGTGTGTTAGACCCATCCTGAACATCCTTTGTCCTGTATAGTGTGTTCTATGAAGAATTTTGTATTGTATGAGCTGTAAATTAGGATTTCGAGTCATTCTAAAGGTGTTCAAACATGTTTGTGGCCAGAAGCTATGACTAGAACTAATAGATAAATCTCACTCCCATTTTGAGGATGGTAGAGACATTGTGTCATCTATCTTAGATAATAATTTATATATTTTTGATAGTAGTTTTGGGATGCAGATGCTTAGAAACTCTGCTACCCTAATCGGGAGTTGTAAGTCTGGTTGGTGGAAGATATATTTCTTTGTTATTATAGACTTAAGTTGTTGATATTCTAGGAAATTATTGTTGCCTATCTCATGTTGTGATATGAGCTCATCAAATGAAATAAATGTTCCATTTTGGATTATATGTTCCAGATGTTTGATTTCTTTGATCTTCCACAGAGTAAAGTTTAGCATTTTTTTGTTTTGCAGGATGTCAGGATTGTTCCAGATGGGTGTAAGCTTACACGGGACATGTGAAGACTTTGTTATTTTAAGAAATTCCCACCAGGCTGTCAGAGAGGTGCTGATGTTAATGCTTTTAAAACATTTGTGATTTTTTTACGTTTTGACTAATAAGTGGCAGGTCAGAGATTTCCAGATTATCCCACAATGCTTGTTCTATATATATCAATGGTGCATCTATTGGACTAGGTGCAAACTATGTTTTATATATACTGTAACCTATTGGCTAAGGAATAGTGCTGAAAATGAGGTAAATCTAATCCACCACTTTCCTTGGTTTTCTGTAGCGTTTTTAAACTAATACGTGGTGGTTTGTTTTTCCACAGAATTTGGAGATGCATGAATCTAGTGACTTAAACCAAGTAGCAGATGGTTTTATGGGGATCATTGAGAACAAATAGTTAACTTTTGATAGTATCATCATTTTAATGGTTGTAACTCTCCCCATAAGTGATATAGGTAAGGACTTCCAACGAGAGAGATCGTCCTCTACTGTCTTTAATAATTGCACATAATTTAGCTTTGTTAGCTCTGAGAGCCTGGAGGAAATGTTTATGCCTAAATATCTAATATTTCCTGACTGTAAAGTGATCGCAGGTATATTCTGGACCCTACAGTTAATGGGCATAACTGTGGTCTTAGACCAATTGATAGAGTAGTCAGAAAGTGCTGAGTATTTATTTATGAGTGTGATCGTGTGAGTGAGAGACGTCTGTGAGTTCTGGAGGAAAAGTAATACATCATCAGCATAAAGACTTATTTTATGCTCAATATTTTGGGGTTGGATGCCTTTAATATTTCTATCTTGTCTGATAGCAGCTGCTAAAGGTTCGATGAAAATAGCAAAAAGTGAGGGAGAAAGTGGGCAACCCTGTCTTGTACCTCTCTGCAGACTGAAGCTTGGAGAAGTTTGATCATTAGTCCTGACACTTGCATTTGGGGAGCTATATAATATCCTTATCCAGTTGATGAAGTGTGACCCAAACCCGAATTTGTTTAATGCTGCAAATAAAAATGTCCAGTTCACTCGATCAAATACTTTTTCTGCATCTAGAGAGACTATTGTGGTTTCCAGGTTGTTGACGGTAGAATAGTCTATGATCTATGAAACTGATCTATGTTACTGTCTGATGGATCATTTTGTGATGAATATAAGGTTTTATAGAAGTCCCTAAAAGCATTGTTGATTTCATGGGTGACATTTCCTTTTCAGTCTTGGTGGAATGAACTCTTCAAATCAGCTTTTCATTCAGTTGGGGTGGAGCGCTTAGCTTCGCCGTCCATCCTTTTGTACACATGTGGATAAAAATTTGTGATTGTTCCGCCATCATCTTGGCATGATGGGGATTCCAGAATTCCAGAAACCTGGTCAGTTACCTGACTTTGAGTCCTGTAGTGGTTCTGCTGCTGATGCAGTTCATCAAACTGTGGACAAATGTTAGCAGGAAGAAGCAACATATCATCTTTACAATGCTCTACATTCAGGAATTGTCTTTTAATAGGTCCAATTCCCATGTTCATTGGTCTTTCATATGAACGCAAAAATAATCATTAAAGAAATCATTGAGAATTCACTCGGGGTCATTCAAAGTACTTTAAATGTTATCTGTATCATCGTCTCCATCATCCATGTGTCGCTCGTTGTCATCATCTCCCTCTACCTGTTGATACATTATGCGGGTACGGATGGTTTCAATCAGTCTTTGGGACAGTCCTCTCAAGCATTTGATACAACATCAAGCACAGGTGGCTACTATGGCTACAACAGACAGAGACCAAACCACTTCTCCATCATGTCAGTGTAGGGATCGTTGATTTTCTATCAGCTCTGCAGAGAGTGATGCGAGTCCCTCTTTGTGATTCTGCCATCTGCGGAAGTATTGTTAGGAATAAAGGAACAGGATAAAGTTCCAAACAATTTAATTGTTCAGCAATGCCTTGTAGATGTAATTTATCCAATAAACATTTTTTTTTATTGTTGCCCACCAGAAAAGAAAAGATTCAAAGTCTGTAGTTACTTGATTTCTAGCTTTAAATTCATCTGGGACTCAGAATTCCAATGCTATCCAGGTACACTCTGTTGTCAAATGAACCTCCAGACACAGTTAAATGCTTGAGACATTGCAGCTTCTCACCCAAGGCCTTAAAGTCCCCCTCAGGGAACAGACGGAAAGGCATCAGTAGTTGGGCTATTGTGCAGCTGCCAGTTAGGCAGAAGGACGGACCTCAGTTTCATAACCCCACCAGAGGTCTGCTCTCATGGAAGTTTGGTTCCGAAACCAAGATGCTGAGTAGTTACCTGCGTCCTGAGTGACAATAGATGGATTCTTGACAATTATGTGACATGAGTGTACCCACATTCTTACCTGTACTCCTGTGGATGAAACATATATAAATTACCCGTATAAGCCAACGCTGAGGGCAGTTGTCTCTTTTCTTAACTGCTGGGAACAACAAAGAGAGAGTTTTACATTGCTCTGTGTTAGGTACAAAAGATTCATTATGCAATTGTAATGCAATTGTAATGCTTCATTTCTAAATTTATATTCTGGCTTTAGCACATTCAATACAATTAGATTGGATATTTTGTCAATCTGTATACATTCTAACAAAATTCCAACTGATACACAGGCGATTCTTCAGAAATCTTGTATTAACATACATTTCACATATGTACTTTTCAGAATACACATGGGCTTTTTGGTTGTCTTTACATAAAATAATTGAGCATAAGTCAATGTCAGCCACCCCATCTATTCCTGCAACAAAAAATAGGTTGACAAGTTGTCTGTTGGACCTGAGGGACCTCCTATCTCTGTGGTCAGTCTGTGTCCGTGTGATTCATTGTAGTGCATTATCTTTTAGTTTTTTATTAATCTGTGCTTAATCCCATAGAATTAGGAATACGATAATAAGAATAATGATTAACAATACACAACTGGTTCCTTTTAACCTACAAATCCTGGTAATTTAAATGGATGCCACGGCTGCTGTCTGTCTATCCCTGTCTTATTTTAGCCACACCCTATGTTCTCGTTTTAGCCGTTGTTTTCTTCACTGAGGTTGAGACGAACCCCCTCCTGTTGAGAGAATTCCCCTTTGTAGTCAGACTTATGCCTCAGAGAACGGTGGTGGGTAACTAATCTTTCCCTACTTCTGCAGGTCGTGGCCTTACTAGTTTACAGTGTGATAAGTGCATCCAGGATATATTAGTTTAGCTGCTGTGGTTTCTGTAAGCAGTACCTGATATGGACCTTCCCACCTTGGGCTGGAGCAGTTATCTTTCTTTATCACTTTGATGAGGATCCAGTCTCCAGGTTTTAGAGATTCCTCCAAAGGGTCACCTGGAACAGACACTAGACAGAAGAGATCTCTCTACTTGTTAACATTTTAACCATGTATCCTGCTAAGGTTTCTTCTCTTTCTTCATCATGTCCGGTGAATAGTTTTAACTGTGGTTGTAAAAATGGTCATACATTATACATTATCTCAAATGGAGTTAATCCTGTGCTAGTTAGAGTAATATGCATGTTTAGGACTACTAGTGGTAAACAGTAAACCCAATTCTTCCCAGTCTCTTCAGTCTTGACCTAATTATTCAATTGTGTCTTTCCAGCAAACCTGCTGATTGTGGATGATATGCAGAGTGGTTTCTGAGATCCTTTTTTGCTTTTAAGTTCTTCGCCATCAGGAAGATAATATTGTTTACAAAGTGCGTCCCTGTTATCACTGTAGATTTTTTCAGGAATTCCAAATCTAGGTAATATCTAATTCACCAGTGTTGAGGGTACATCTGCCTGTGCATTTGGAAATACTTCACTTCATTTGGTAAAACATCACTAATCACCAGGGAGACCCCTTTATTTAATTCAATGAAATCCATACAAACGTGTTGAAAAGGGTCCTCCGGCCTCGGGAACTGTCCTCGTCCCGGTCCTAGGCCATATGTATGGATCATATTTGCACATATTTGACATGTTAGACAAAAATTCTTTATTATCATATTATGATATTATGATTTTATTATAAATAAAACCATACACTGCAAAAACCTTGTTCATTATTGCTACCAGCCCTCCTGTAGAGACATGCCGTGCTCCATGGCTCGATACTGAAGCATATTTAAACAAACTCTTTGGCAGTATAAGTTCTACATTTCATAGTAAATGGCACCTTTATTCTTCCAGATCTGTCCTTGTAAGTGTACATTTGGTTTTGCATCCATGGTCCAATTTAATGGACTAGTATATGCATCCAGTTTCTCAGAATACTCTATTCCTGGATCCACCTCCTCCCAATCTGAGGCTTCTTCACATGCAGTCACAAACACACCTAAACGCCTCCAGTGGTCATCTGTGGGTTTGGAGAGTGACATATGGGGTGCATTCCATGATCTTTGGAGAGTAAGCAGCTGACTGCACAACAACCCTCTTTATTCCAGTATAAGTGTTTTAACTTCAGCACGTTTTAACTTTCTCATTTGTTTAAAAAATTAAATATGTCCTCCCCTTGAGTATATTTGTAATACACAGTACAGTGTACTTCATGTGGTGACCTGAGGGTGAGCTTTCCTGAGACGTGTTATTTTGCCTTCTTAAGGAGAGGAAGCGTGATAGCGCTGGGGCCTGTAGACACAAGATCCAAACTATACCAGTATGAAGGTGGTCTCATGCTGAATCATTGTTTGAGCGGACTTCATTCGAACTACAGTTAACCCTTTTTCTTCTGGAACTATTCTTAGCTTCAATAAATGGAGTAAATCCCTTCCCAGTAAGTTACAGGGACACAGAGTGGACAAGACAACTTGACAATCAGCACTTACTCCACTCCGTGTATCTGTTACTGTCAAGAGTTTTGATAAACGCTCAGGATGGCTCTTACCATTTGCTGATTTGACACAAATAATTTCTTTGGATTCCTCAACTCCCGAAATGTCATCAGGATGGATTACAGTTCGTTTTGCACCTGTGTCGCATAGAAAAGTTACCTCCGTCCCGGAAACATTCAATCTAATCTCAGGTTTGATGTCATACTATAAGATAAGTTCAATTCCCTCTAAGTTTAACACTTTTTCTGGCTTTTCTGCTTCTATCCTGGTTACGGCTCCTGTTTTTTTCTTATCTAGTCATAACTGACTCCCAAAATCTTCCTCTATCTTACTCTTGCTCCTGCAGTCGCCCAATGCCCCCTCCTTCCACACAGCCGACATGTATCTCCTCCTGCTCTGTCTCTCCTTCTCTGTCACTGCTCCTGTTGTGATCTGTGTTTTTGCTTTCCCTCATCACCTAAATAGTTGCTTCTCTCCCTTCCAACAAAAAGTTTAGTCCTTTCTTCCTTTTCTTTTTGTTGTTAGAGTGCTCCTCTGCTTTCCCTCTTTATTCCATTGCTGTGCAAACACATTAAGATGACTGTTTATTGTCATGTTACAAGTCAGACAAAATTACTCTCTGCATTTGACCCATCTAGTTTGGCACCTGTTGAACACACATGCAAAACCTTTCTGTTTAATTTAATTAATATTTATCTGCAGGCTTAGAAACTGCTTATAGTATTAATATATTACTCCATATATTACGCTGATTTATTGCAGCTGTCTTTAAATTTCTCCTTAAGAAAACTATTGTTTGATATCTGACTCACATAGCATATTTCATTGCTGTGTTGGTTTTTAAAAAATATATATTTTATATATAAAATATATATAAATATATTATATATATATATATATATATGTATATATATACTAATACTCTTTTGGTTCCCATTCTGTGAGATAAATGCTTTAATCTCTGATGAATATGATGTCAGTTCCTAAGCTCATAAATTCATAAGTTTTAGGGAAGTTAGTCAATCAGAAGTAATGAAGCATTACTTAACCATAGCATTACTTAACATTAATATGTTAAATTCTCTATTTCCGGCTTATGTTTCTGATACACTTATGATTTTTTTTCAGAAGAGCTAATCTCAAATTTAGAAAATGTTTAAGTTTGGCTTGAAAATCATCTGCACCTGAAAGGTCTGATTGTCTGGTCTCAGACCTGCTTCAGGTGGAAAGTATTTCATTTTTAATACCTTGAACTTTGTCATTAAAGAATATTCCAACTTCATTACCCTTATATGTAGAAATGAGTTCTAAATGCAACCTGGAGGGTTTGTTAATCTGTTTACTGTAGCAAGCAAGACACGAGAGTTGTTACTGCAGTTTTTTTTTTTTTATGATTTCAGAAAAATAACTCTCTCTTCATCTATGCAAAGTCACACGCTGAGTTAGACCAAACATTTCAAGGAAAGCAGTGAGTTCTTTAGCTTGCTTATTATGGGCTACATCCATGTGCACCTTCAAGTCCCCTGTTATGACTAAACAGTCAACAGCAGTGCACACAATTTAAAGAAATTCAGTAAAATCATCAATAAAATCATTCTGCGGTAAGACAAAGTATTTAAGATAATTTTATCTCCATTTTTAAATGACACATGCTCGAATTAAGGACAAAAATAAATGTTTTACCCTCCCCACTCTCGTCTTGTCTTGTTGTTTCATCTCTCAGTTAAACACATAAAATCAAGACTATGAGAGGAAAGTATCAAAAGCATTGTTAGACAGGAAAAAGTCAGAAAGCTATTGGTATACAACTTTTCCTAGGACTTTACCTAAGAATGGCAGGTTTGATATGGAAATGATAAAAATCTCAGCTTGTAAAACATCTTTTGCTCAGACAGTTTTTCCTGTGAAATGAGTAAAGATTTGAAATGATCTGTTTGTTTGTCTGAGATCTTCTGAACTTTAACTCTTTAAGAGAGCTGCTAAATCTTAATACACAAACTTGTACAAATGTCTAGCTCTAATCCTTGTTGTTCTTTTTTTTGTTGTGCTTTTTTAAACTAGATTTACTTTGTACATTACTTTTGTATTCCCCTTCTCTAGGATTGGGCAATTTTACCATGTTCAATTCTCCCTCAAACCCAAATTTATTTTCTCATCTCTCTAAGTATTCAATATTATCGGGTTTTTTCTGAAACTCCCGGTTAGCTTTAAAACAGATATTTCCCATACTGTCCTCTTGCAGCGAATCAATTTTTGGTGGAGTTATTGTGAGTACTATTGAATGAAACACTACTTCTGTCGCTATGTCACGAGCAACAACCAGATTCCAATGTTCACTTCAACTCAATTAGTCAGTAACACATTTTTCTGTCGTCACCAGCAGCAACATCACACACCAGCAGCTGTTTCACTCTTATACATACATAGCAAATAAAACAACACTGCAGCAAAGAAGGAAAAAAAACAATTTAACAAACAAACAATTCAACAACCAGCCCCTTTAACAAACAAAAAAATTAATTTCACAAACAAACGATTCAACAATCAGGCCATTTAACAAACAAATGATCAGACGTATAACACTAACAAAAACTAACATGGATTTAAAACTTGCGATCTTTCATCGCAAACTCTCTTAAGAAAGATTCTGTTTCTAACACGCGGCGCAGAGTTATTTATTGCTGTAGTCTTCTCACACAGACTATGGACTAACCTTTTCTGACTGCATTTTTGTTGTCCTTGGTTAATCCCACCACTACACATGTTTACCAGTTAAAAGGCTAACCTTTTCTGACCGTTTCATTTGTGGGTTATCCAATACAACATACAGTTACCAGTTAAAAGGCTTTTTTCCTTTGCTTCACCTTTTCTGACTGCTATTATGTTTTCATGGGTTAATCCTATACACAGTTACCAGTTAAAAAGCTGACCTTTTCTGACTGCTTCTTTTATGGGTTAATCCAGCACAATTTACACACAGTTACCAGTTAAAAAGATGACCTTTTCTGACCGCTAATTAGGTTTTTATGGGTTAATCCCATACACAGTTACCAGTTAAAAGGATGACCTTTTCTGACTGCTTCTTTTATGGGTTAATCCAACACAACCTACACACGGTTACCAGTTAAAAGGCTTACTTTTTCTGACTGCTTCATTTGTGAGTGATCCAACATAACTTTTACACAGTTACCAGTTAAAAGGCTTCTTTACTAGGTTGCATTCGAAATAGTATATTCTTAGGAAAATAGCAACGACTCAATCTATTTAAAGGCCTCTAGTTTTCCATCAATTGCTAGTTAATTAATCAAATATTTCCCTAATAATCACACTATTTCCAACCAACAATAGTAATACAAAGGGTTCCTTACCATAAATCCACTGGTAAGTTAAACAACGAAGAATCCAGCGAGTCTGTCCACTGATTCAAAAATAGATCCTGTCACCTTTCCTCCAGCCAGTGGCAGCCGGCCTCTATCAGAAACTGTGCTGAGAGGACTTCAGTTAGGAATCCTGGACTCCCCCGTGCACGGTTTCTGGAAGGTGGAAAGGACTTAGAATCCGGCTCGAAGGACCATTATGTTAGAAAAATTCTCTTAAAATTAGGCTCAGAGTCGCTGGATACGATAAACACAAAACATTTATTTCTTGCAAGATAGAGACAAGTCCGCACAAATCCACACAACCTGTCGGGAAGATCGCTCAGAGTTGTCTCCCGACAAAATGGTGCTCCAGCTATTTATGTTGTTTATGCTTGCTGATCACACAATGTTATGAGAAAAGGCCCTTTTCTCACCATTCATTATTATGGGAAGGAACATTCAATGTTATGGGAAAAGGTGCTTCTCTCCCCATTCCTTGTTATGGGAAGGAACATAAAAGGTGCTTCTCACCAGTTAATATTATGGGAAAGACTAGTACCAGAGTCAAAACACTTTTGCTTGAATCATAGAAGAGGAAAGATGGAGGGACTCTTCTAAGCTGGTTTCAAGTATAAACTTCTTTATTTTACCTTCTATGAGAAAGAACCACACTTGTTCTTCTGGAATCCGAAATTCGTTTTCTTTTAAGGAGATAGTCAAGATTTTAGATATTGCCATAAAATGAATTGCTTCACTCAAACCAAGTTAAAACTGCTTTGTCCTTCATATTTGTCCATGCTTAAGCTCGTTTCAAACATAAACTTATTATTATAACCTTGTATGAGAAAGAACCACACTTATGTTTGAGCAATACACTCCTTATGAGGAGTTATGCACGATTTAGGATTTTGCTGTAAAATCAATTCCTTCACTTAAACCAAGTTAAAACTGCTTTGTCCTTCTTATTTATCCACGTCTACGCTGGTTTCAAGTATAGACTTCTTTATATTACCTTCTATGAGAAAGAACCACACTTGTTCTTCTGGAATCCGAAATTCGTTTTCTTTTAAGGAGATAGTCAAGATTTCAGATATTGCCATAAAATGAATTGCTTCACTCAAACCAAGTTAAAACTGCTTTGTCCTTCATATTTGTCCATGCTTAAGCTCGTTTCAAACATAAACTTATCATTATAACCTTGTATGAGAAAGAACCACACTTATGTTTGAGCAATACACTCCTTATGAGGAGTTATGCACGATTAAGGATTTTGCTGTAAAATTAATTCCTTCACTTAAACCAGGTTAAAACTGCTTTGTCCTTCATATTTGTCAATGTTTAAGCTGGTTTCAAATATAAACTTCGTTTTATAACCTTGTATGAGAAAGAACCACACTTATGTTTTGAGCAATACACTCCTTATGAGGAGTTATGCACGATTCAGGATTTTGCTGTAAAATGAATTCCTTCACTTTTTTTTCCCTTGTTCTGTTCAGCATTATGGCAGCAGAATTGTGAATACCTTTTATGCCAAACAGATTTCCTTTGCCAAGGGAAGTTTTACAAATGTAAAGCTCCCCTTGATGCCCATTTATTTATTTCTGTTTACAATATATAACATGTAATAGAACTGAATCGGAACGGGGGACAAGGAAAGAAGAAGAGGAAAGAAGAGGAAACAGAACAAAAATAGAAACAAAAACCAGACAACCAGCTGCTACACCTGTAAAAAAACAAAACAGACAATAACCCATGGTCTCTGTTGGGAATCCAGCCTTAGCGCCACCAGGAACACCTGAAAGCAGACAAGCAGAGAACAAACAAACACACAAACAAACAAAAACAAGCACAAGTAGTGGCAATCGACACATACATCAACGGCTACTGGACTAATGAATGTGTGTTGTTTGTGTGTGTGTGTGTGTGTGTGTGTGAGAACATGCGACACCCATGGCACAGGACCTACATGATAACCGTGCTTAGTTATGAGTGTATAAGTGTACACGGCCACAATCCACAGCCCCCCCAAGCAATCAGAAGCAGGCAGAGAGGGCCACAAGACCCAGGCCACCAGCAGCCCCCACGGAGCACAGAACCCAGGATGCACACCGCAGGGACAACCACGCATACACCCAGTAGACAGCAGAGGAAGCCCCCGGACAGAGCCCCCATAAGCATAGGGCAGAGGCCCCCCGGGAGCAAGGGGCAATAGCCCACCGACCCCACCAGGCCCCAGCCGCCCAGACATGGGCCGTGCACCAGACCCGGGCCCCAGGAGCCCGAGCGCCCCAAAACCCCCCGTTAGAGGCCCCACCCAATACCCGGGAGGGCCAAGCGCCCCAGACAGCCACACAGTGGGTCAGCGCCTGCCCAAGCGCCCCTGGCCAAGTGCCCTGGGAGTCAAGACGTGCCCACAGGTGGGTGAAGTCGAGAGCAGTGGGGAGAGGCAACGCCGCCCCCCCATTGGGAGAAGCACAGGCAGGCCAGGCGACAGCAAGTCCCAGATCCAGGCCCAATCATTACCACACATCCACACGTCCTCCCTCCCTCGACTCCACTGGGGTGTAGTGCAGCGGGCACACCAGGGGGCCAGCAGCCCCCCAGCCACCACAGACCCCTAACCAGCAGAACAATTAATTAATCCTCCTGGCCCGTCCCGCCCCGAGCAGCAACAAGGAAGCAGGGGTGTGCGAAGAAGACCCCTCCCCCCACCCTTCTGGCTCTTCAATATTTTCTAATAGTGAGCAATTAAAATTGAGGGGCAGCCAAACTTATAGAACTGGGAGTGCAGCCCTCTGGGCAGCCTACATACCCAAAGAGCCCCGCCCACCAGATGCCACTCAGTGTAACCACCCCCCAAGACCTAATGTGTGTGTGTGAGTGTGTTTGAAAAGTAGTAATGTCTAACACAGGGGCGGGGAACTGCAAAGTGCAACAAAAGGGCACCACCTACGTGGCCCCATCCACTACACACCACCGAACACACACGCCCCCAAAACCCTTCATGTGTGAGTGTGTGCTGTGTACAGGAGCCAGAAGGGAGAGGGGTATGGGGATATACACCGGGGGAGCTACTCTCCCCCAGAGAGGGCAGCCAGGGACTGGCTGCAATAGGCATCCCCGCTACCTGGGAGCCAACACAGGGCAGGAGGGCCTGATGTCCACCAGGATCGGGGCCTGCAGCGACCATATTCCAGGAGCTACTCTACCCCCAGAAGGTACCCATCCCGCCCCACCCCACTCAACACAACCCCACCCTGGAGGACCTCTACAAAAAACAAACAAACAACAACAAAAAACAAACAAACAAACCACCCGGTCGCAGCAGCCCAGGCCTGAGACCCACCATCACCCAAGCGAAAAGCACCCCCCCCCCCCCCCCCCCCCCCCCACCGCACGCCCCAACACCCTGAAAAAAAAACAACCATCTGCGGACACCTTGGAGCGCCCAGCCCCCAGGGCCCAGGCCCACCACCACCACGCACGCCAGAGCGGCCCGGCCACCCGGCATAGAGCCAGCAGCCACCACCTCAAGGCCCCTAAGGGACCCCGCCCCACACGGCAAGACAGCCCCACCCGCAAGCCCCCAAAACTGCCCTCCAAGCCCGACACACAGTCCCCCCCAGCAATGACCAACCCGGTCCCCACGACCCGAGAGACCACCAGACGCCCGAAGCCACACAGCCCCCCCCCAGCACACACCCAACCGCCCAGAGCGACGGGACAGCAACCAACCACCACCACTATGTGATAAAGCTAATCAGAGGGGACCAGAGAGAATGAAATTCAGCCAATTGATGTTTTGAGGAGGCAGACATTGTTTCCATGCTAATATAATCTAAAAGAAAATTTCTAAACTGGTTAATACACATATTGTTTTTCGCTTTCCAGTTCATGAGAATAGTTTTCTTTGCGATACATAACACTGTGAGAACCATGTGTGCTGAGTTAATTTCCATGTTGATGTTGTCTAAGTCACCCAGTATGCACAGTGTGGGGCATGCAGGGATGCTACACTTTAGCCATGTTGATAGGTCCTCACAGACTTCAAGCCAGAACTTCTGGACAGGCGCACAAAACCACAAAGCGTGTGCATAATCATCAGGTGTGTTATCTGTGCAATGTGAGCAGATGTTTGAGTGTGTTAGACCCATCCTGAACATCCTTTGTCCTGTATAGTGTGTTCTATGAAGGATTTTGTATTGTATGAGCTGTAAATTAGGATTTCGAGTCATTCTGAAGGTGTTCAAACATATTTGTGGCCAGAAGCTATGACTAGAACTGATGGATAAATCTGCCTCCCATTTTGAGGATGGAAGAGACATTGTGTCATCTATCTTAGACAATAATTTATATATTTTTGATAGTAGTTTTGGGGTGCAGATGCTTAGAAATTCTGCTACCCTAGTCGGGAGTTGTAAGTCTGGTTGGTGGAGGATATATTTCTTTGTTATTATAGACTTAAGTTGTTGATATTCTAGGAATTTATTGCTGCTTATCTCATGTTGTGATATGAGCTCATCAAATGAAATAAAATTTCCATTTTGGATTATATGTTCCAGATGTTTCATTCCTTTGATCTTCCACAGAGGAAAGTTTAGCATTTTTTTGTTTCGCATTATGTGAGGATTGTTCCAGATGGGTGTAAGCTTACACGGGACAAGTGAGGACTTTGTTATTTTAAGAAATTCCAACCAGGCTGTCAGAGAGGTGATGATGTTAATGCTTTTGAAACATTTGTGATTTTTTACGTTTTGACTAATAAGTGGCAGGTCAGAGATTTCCAGATTATCACACAATGCTTGTTCTATATTTATCCATGGTTCATCTATTGGGCTAGGTTTAAACAGTTTTGATATATACTGTAACCTATTGGCTAAGGAATAGTGCTGAAAATGAGGTAAATCTAATCCACCACAGTCCTTGGTCTTCTGTAGGGTTTTTAAACTAATACGTGGTGGTTTGTTTTTCCACAGAAATTTGGAGATGCATGAATCTAGTGACTTAAACCAAGTAGCAGATGGTTTTATGGGGATCATTGAGAACAAATAGTTAACTTTTGGTAGTATCATCATTTTAATGGTTGTAACTCTCCCCATAAGTGATATAGGTAAGGACTTCCAACGAGAGAGATCGTCCTCTACTTTCTTTAATAAGTCTTTAATAATTGCACATAATTTAGCTTTGTTAACTCTGAGAGCCTGGAGGAAATGTTTATGCCTAAATATCTAATATTTCCTGACTATAAAGTGATCGCAGGTATATTCTGGACCCTGCAGTTAATGGGCAGAACTGTGGTCTTAGACCAGTTGATAGAGTAGTCAGAAAGTGCTGAGAATTTATTTATGAGTGTGATCGTGTGAGTGAGAGACGTCTGTGAGTTCTGAAGGAAAAGTAATACATCATCAGCATAAAGACTTATTTTATGCTTAATATTTTGGGATTGGATGCCTTTAATATTTCTATCTTGTCTGATAGAAGCTGCTAAAGGTTTGATGAAAATAGCAAAAAGTGAGGGAGAAAGTGGGCAACCCTGTCTTGTACCTCTCTGCAGACTGAAGCTTGGAGAAGTTTGATCATTTGTCCTGACACTTGCATTTGGGGAGCTATATAATATCCTTATCCAGTTGATGAAGTGTGACCCAAACCCGAATTTGTTTAATGCTGCGAATAAAAATTTCCAGTTCACTCGATCAAATGCTTTTTCTGCATCTAGAGAGTCGATTGTGGTTTCCAAGTTGTTGATGCTAGAATAGTCTATGAGATTAATGATCCGGTTTGTGGACAAACTGTTGTGCCTACTGCTCTTCAGCCTGTCAAATGAAACGTAGAATTTGAAACGTGAGAAATGAACGAAGACCCAAGGAGTTTAGTCGTAAACGAATCAATACTGTTTCCTGTGCGAGGACCCGTCAGCCGAGGAGTTGAGTCATGAACGAATCAATACTGTTTCCTGTGCGAGGACCCATCACCCGAGGAGTTGAGTCGTGAACGAATCAATACTGTTTCCTGTCCTGCTGACTGAGCTTATGAAGCTGTCGCCTGCCATGTGGTGAGTAAGGGTACTGCATGAAAATGAACGAATCACTCACTGAGACAACTCGTTACTCCCAAGTCATATAAAAAATTAGTTCATATCGAACGAATCGCTCACGAACGACACATAATTATCTATTTGACGAGTTATGCATGAATTTGGATTTTGCAATAAAATTAATTCCTTCTCTCAAACCAAGTTCAAACTGCTTTGTCCTTCATATTTATCTACTTCTAATCTAGTTTCAACAATAAACAACACTGTATTTTGTAGTATGAAAAAGAACCAGACCTAATTTTTAGCAATAAGCTTCTCTCGAGGAGATATGAAGGAAAACAGATTTTGCTATAAAATGAAATCCTTCTATCAAACTGACGTAAAACGGTTTGTCCTTATTTCTTCACTTCTTTGTATTATGAGAAAGAACCAGACTCATTCTTCAGGAATCCGAAAATAAGCTCTATTTTACGAGTTATGCACAAATTCAGATTCTCCATATAAAACGAATTCCTTAACTCAAACCAAGTTAAGACTGCTTTGTCCTTCATATTTATTCATGTCTAATCAAGTTTCAACGATAAACAACGTTGCACTTTGTAGAATGAGAAAGAACTTCTTCAGCAATAAGCATCTCTCGACATATGATGAAATACAGATTTTGCTATAAAATTAATTCCTTCTATCAGCCTGACTTAAAACTGTTTGTCCTCCTTACTTATCCACTTCAAATCAAGTTTCAACAATTAAAAAAATTTTGTAGTTTGAGAAAGAACAACTTAATCTTCAGCAATCAGTATAAAAAGATGCAAATGCCAACCATACATCACTAAAAGGTGGAGCGGAAGTATTCGGCTGCAAGTAGGTGTGAATGTTCGACCATAATTTGTAAAAAGCGGGTAAGAAAAGGTTCGAATGCCCGACTATATATTAACAAAAGCGGGAGGAGAGGTGTTCGGATGAGAGTGGGTGAGAATTTCCAACCATAATCTATAAAATACGGTGAAAAAAAGGTGTGAATACCCCATAGAACACTAAAAGGTGGAGCGGAAGTGTTCCGCTGCAAGAAGGTGTGAATGTCCGACTATATTTGGTTAAAAGCAGGTGAAGCAAGGTCTGAATGCCCAACCTTACATCATCAAAAGCGAGATCAGAGGTGTTTGGCTGCAAGAAGGCCATAGTTTGCCAAAAGCGGGTAAGGTGCGAATGACCGACTAAATATCAACAAAAGTGGGGGCGGAGGTCTTCGGATGCAAGTGGGTGTGAATATCCCACCATACTTATATGAGAGGAAGCTGTGAATGGCCGACCATAGTAAAAAGCGGGTGAGAAAAGGTGCGAATGTCAAACCATACATGATCAAAACAGTTAGCGTAGGTGTTTGGCTGCGACAAGGTGTGAATGTCCACCCATAATTAATGAAAAGCGGGAAACAAGTAGGTTCGAATGCCCAACCATACATCATCAAAAGCAGCAGTGGATGTGTTCGGCTACAAGAAGGTGTGAATGTCTGACCATAGTTTATAAAAAGCAGGAAAGAAAAGGTTCGAATGCCCGAATATACACCATCAAAAGAGGGAGCGGAGGTGTTCCGCTGTAAGAAGGTGTGAATGTCCGACCATAGTTGATAAAAAGCGGGTAAGAAAAGGTTAAAATACCCAACTGTACACAATCAATAACGGGAGCGGAGTTGTTCGGCTACTAAAAGGTGTGAAAGTCCGAACATGGCTTGTAAAAAGCGGGTAAGAAAAGGTGCGAATGCCCGACAATGTATGATCAAAAGAGGGAGCAGAGGTTTTTGGCTGCAAGAATGTCTGAATGTCCAACCATAATTTGTAAAAACCGGGGAAGAAAAGGCTCGAAAGCCCGACTATACACCATCAAAAGCAAGAGCGGAGGTGTTCAGCTGCAAGAAGGTCTGAATGTCCACCAATAATTACTGAAAAATGGTTAAGAAAAGTTGCGAATAGCCAACCATACATCATCAAAAGCAGGAGTGGATGTGTTCGGCTGCAAGAAGGTCTGAATGTCCAACCATAATATGTAACAACCGGGGAAGAAAAGGCTCGACAGCCCGACTATACACGATCAAAAGCGGGAGTGGAGGTGTTCAGCTGCAAGAAGGTCTGAATGTCCATCAGTAATTTCTAGAAAACATGAAAGAAAATTTTCGAATGTCAAACTGAATATGATCATAAGCGGGAGAAGAGTTTTTCAGCTGCAAGCAGGCAAGCACCTCCGCTCCCGCTTTTGATGTTGTATTTTCGGGCATTCGAACCTTTTCTTACCCGCTTTTTACAAACTATGGTCGGACATTCAAACCTGAAAGCCGAAAACCTTCGCTCCCTCTTTTGATCATACATTGTCGGGCATTGGCATCTTTTCTTACCTGCTTTTTACAAACCATGGTCGGACTTTCACACCTTCTTGTAACCGAACACATCCTTTCCCGCTATTGATTGTATACAGTTGGGTATTTTAACCTTTTCTTACCCGCTTTTTAACAACTATGATCGGACATTCACACCTTCTTACAGCGGAACACCTCCGCTCCCTCCTTTGATGGTGTATGTTCGGGCATTCAAAGCTTTTCTTACCCGCTTTTTACAAACTATGGTCGGATATTCAAACCTTCTTGTAGCCGAACACATCCACTCCTGCTTTTGATGATGTATGGTTGGGCATTCGAACCTACTTGTTACCGCTTTTTATTAATTATGGGTGGACATTCACACCTTGTCGCAGCCAAACACCTACGCTCCTTGTTTTGATCATGTAGGGTTGGACATTCGCACCTTTTCTCACCCGCGTTTTGCAAACTATGGTCGGCCATTCACAGCTTCCTCTCATATAAGTATGGTGGGATATTCACACCCACTTGCATCCGAAGACCTCCGTCCCCACTTTTGTTGATATTTAGTCGGTCATTCGCACCTTACCCGCTTTTGGCAAACTATGGCCTTCTTGCAGCCAAACACCTCTGATCTCGCTTTTGATGATGTAAGGTTGGGCATTCAGACCTTGCTTCACCTGCTTTTCACCAAATATAGTCGGACATTCACAACTTCTTGCAGCCGAACACTTCCGATCCACCTTTTAGTGTTCTATCACACCTTTTTTTTCATCGCATTTTATAGATTATGGTTGTAAATTCTCAACCACTCTCATCCGAAGACCTCTCCTCCCGCTTTTTTAAAAATATTTTTAACTTTAGTCGGACATTCACACATTCTTGCAGCTGAACCACCTCTGCTTCCCGTTTTGATCATGTAACAACTCCGCTACCGCATTTGATGGTGTATAGTCGGGCATTCTCACCCTTTCTCTTCAGCTTTTTGCAAATTATGATCTGACATTCACACCTACTTGCAGTCGAACAGCTCTGCTCCCGCTTTTGATTATGTTTGGTTAGATATTCGAAACTTTTGTTAACTGCATTTTACAAACTTTGGTCGGACGTTCACACCTTCTTGTAGCCGAACACCTCCGCTCCCGCTTTTGATGGTGTATAGTCGGGCTTTCAAGCCTTTTCTTCCCCAGTTTTTACAAATTATGGTTGGACATTCAGACCTTCTTAAAGCCGAACTCCTCCGCTCCCTCTTTTGATCATACATCATACATTGTCGGGCATTCGCACCTTGTCTTACCCGCTTTTTACAAACTTTAGTCAGAAATTCACACCTTGCAGCTGAACCACCTCCGTTCCCTCTTTTGATCATGTATGGTCTGGCAATACTACCTTTTCTTACCCGTTTGTGAGTAATTATGGCTGGACATTGACACCTACTTGCAGCCGAACACCACTTCTCCCGCTATTGATGATGAATGGTCCGGCATTCTAGTCTTTTCTAACAAATTTTTCAGCAATTATGGTCGGACATTCACCCCTACTCACAGCTCCCGCATTTGATGGTGTATAGTCGGGCATTCTCACCCCTTCTCATCAGCTTTTTGCAAATTATGATCTGACATTCACACCTACTTGCAGTCGAACAGCTCTACTCCCGCTTTTGATTATGTTAGGTTGGTTATTCGAACCTTTTCTTAACTGCTTTTTACAAACTTTGGTCGGACGTTCACACCTTCTTTTAGCTGAACACATCCACTCCTGCTTTTGATAATGTATAGTTGGGCATTCGCACCTTTTTTTTACCCATTTTTCAGGAATTATGGGTGGACATTCACACCTTCTTGCAGCTGAACACCTCCTCTCCCACTTATGATCATGTGCGGTTTGATTTTCGAAAATTTTCTTTCATGTTTTCTAGCAATTATTGATGGACATTTAGACCTTCTTGCAGCTGAACACCTCCGCTCCTGCTTTTGATCATACATTGTCAAGCATTCGCACCTTGTCTTACCCGCTTTTTACAAACTTTAGTCGAACATTCACACCTTTTTGCAGCCGAACACCACCTCTACCGCTTTTGATGATGTATGGTCCGGCATTCTTACCTTTTCTAACACATTTTTCAGCAATTATGATCGGACATTCACACCTACTCAGAGCCGAACACCTCCGCTCCCGCATTTGATGTTGTATAGTCGGGCATTCTCATCCTTTCTCATCAGCTTTTTGCAAATTATGATCTGACATTCACACCTGCTTTTGATAATGTATGGTTGGGCATTCGCACCTTTTTCTACCCTTTTTTCAGGAATTATGGAGGGACATTCACACCTTCTTGCAGCTGAACACCTCCTCTCCCACTTATGATCATGTGCGGTTTGATTTTCGAAAATTTTCTTTCATGTTTTTTAGCAATTATTGATGGACATTTAGACCTTGCAGCTGAACACCTCCGCTCCCTCTTTTGATCATACATTGTCGGGCTTTTTCACCTTGTCTTACCCGCTTTTTACAAACTTTAGTCGGACATTCACACCTTCTTGCAGCTGAACAACCTCCGCTCCCTGTTTTGAACATGTATGGTCTGGAAATACTACCTTTTCTTACCCGTTTGTGAGTAATTATGGCTGGATATTCACACCTACTTGCAGCCGAACACCACCTCTCCCGCTTTTGATGATGTATGGACCGGCATTCTTACCTTTTCTAACACATTTTTCAGCAATTATGGTCGGAGATTCACACCTACTCACAGCCGAACAACTCCGCTACCGCATTTGATGGTGTATAGTCAGGCATTCTCACCCTTTCTCTTCAGCTTTTAGAAAATTATGATCTGACATTCACACCTACTTGCAGTCGAACAGCTTTGCTCCCGCTTTTGATTATGTTTGGTTAGATATTCAAACCTTTTCTTAACTGCTTTTTACAAACTTTGGTCGGACGTTCACACCTTCTTGCAGCCGAACACCTCCGCTTCCGCTTTCGATGGTGTATATTCGGGCATACGAACCTTTTCTTACCCGCTTTTTACAAACCATGGTCTAACTTTCACACCTTCTTGTAGCTGAACAATTCCGCTCCCTCTTTTGATTGTGTACAGTCGGGTATTTTAACCTTTTCTTACCCACTTTTTACCAACTATGGTCGGACATTCACACCTTCTTACAGCGGAACGCCTCCGCTCCCTCTTTTGATGGTGTATGTTCGGGCATTCGAACCTTTTCTTACCCGCCTTTTACAAACTTTGCTCGGACATTCAAAACTTGTAGCCGAACACATCTACTCCTGCTTTTGATGATGTATGGTTGGGCATTCGCACCCTTTTTTTATCCATTTTTCAGGAATTATCGGTGGACATTCTGACTTTCTTGCAGCCGAAAACCACCGCTCCCTCTTTTGATGGTGTATAGTCGGGCTTTCGAGCCTTTTCTTCCCCGTTTTTTACAAATTATGGTTGGACATTCAGACCTTGCAGCCGAAAACCTCCGCTCCCGCTTTTGATCATACATTGTCGCGCATTCGCACCTTGTCTTATCCGCTTTTTACAAACTTTAGTCAGACATTCACACCTTGCAGCTGAACCACCTCCGCTCCCTGTTTTGATAATGTATGGTCTGGCAATACTACCTTTTCTTACCCGTTTGTGAGTAATTATGGCTGGACATTCACACCTACTTGCAGCCGAACACCACCTCTCCCGCTCTTGATGATGTATTGTCCGGCATTCTAGTCTTTTCTAACACATTTTTCAGCAATTATGGTCGGACATTCAAACCTACTCACAGCCGAACAGTACCGCTCCCGCATTTGATGTTGTATAGTCGGGTATTCTCACCCTTTCTCATCAGCTTTTTGCAAATAATGATCTGACACTCTGGCGTGAGTGGTGTTGCTGGGCCTGGGCCCTGGTGGCTGAGCGATGCCTTGCGCCCGGGGGGGCTGGGTTGCCCTGGACATGCCACAGTATGGGTGGGTTGGTGCAGGTCCTGGTGCCAGGCTTGTTGCTCTGGGACCTCCAGGGTGTCCGCAGGTGGTTGTTATATTTTGGGTGTTGGGGCATGCGGTGGTGGTGGGTCTCAGGCCCGGGCTGCTGCGGCTGGTGTGACCGGGTGGTTTGTTTGTTGTTGTTTGTTTGTTTGTTTGTAGAGGTCCTCCGGGGTGGGGTGGGGTTGGGTTGAGTGGGGTGGGGTGGGGCGGGGTGGGTACCTTCTGGGGGTACAGTAGCTCCCGGAATATGGTCGCTGCAGGCCCCGAGCCTGGTGGACATCAGGCCCTCCTGCCCTGTGTTGGGTCCCAGGTAGCGGGGGTGCCTATTGCAGCCAGTCCCTGGCTGCCTTCTCCGGGGGAGAGTAGCTGCCCCGGTGTATATCCCCATACCCCTCTCTCTTTTGGCTCCTGTACACAGCACACACTCACACATGAAGGGTTTTGGGGGCGTGTGTGTTCTGTGGGTTGTAGTGGATGGGGCCACGTAGGTCCCCTTGGCTGCACTCTGCAGTTCCCGCCCCTGTTTTAATTACACCTTAGACATCATTACTTATCAAACACACACACACACACATTAGGTCTTGGCGGGTGGTTGCAGTGAATGGCATCTGGTGGGCGGGGCTCTTTGGGTATGTAGGCTGCCCAGAGGGCCGCGCTCCCAGTTCTACAAGGTTGGCTGCCCCTCAATTTTAATCGCTTACTATTAGAAAATATTTAAGAGCCAGAAGGGTGAGGGGAGGGGTCTTCTCACACCCCTGCTTCCTGGTTGCTGCTCGGGCAGGAGTGGCCAGGAGGAATTCATTATTCTGCTGGTTCAGGTTCTGTGGTGGCTGGGGGGCTGCTGGCCCCCTGGTGTGCCCGCTGCGCTACACCCCAGCGGAGTCAAGGGAGGGAGGACGTGTGGATGTATGGGACGTGAAAGTGTGTGTGGTGATGATTGGACCTGGGTCTGGGACTTGCTGTCGCCTGGCCTGCCTGTGCTTCTCCCAATGGGGGGGCGGCGTTGCCTCTCCCCACTGCTCGCGACCTCACCCACCTGTGGGCACGTCTTGACTCCCAGGGCACTTGGCCAGGGGCGCTGGAGCAGGCGCTGACCCACTGTGTGGCTGTCTGGGGCGCTTGGCCCTCCCGGGTATTGGGTGTGGCCTCTAACGGGGGGTTTTGGGGCGCTCGGGCTCCTGGGGCCTCTCTGCACGGCCCATGTCTGGGCGGCTGGGGCCTGGTGGGGTCGGTGGGCTATTGCCACTGGCTCCCGGGGGTCCTCTGCCCTATGCTTATGGGGGCTCTGTCCGTGGGCTTCCTCTGCTGTCTACTGGGTGTATGCGTGGTTTTCTCTGTGGTGGTCATCCTGGGTTCTGTGCTCCGTGGGGGCTGCTGGTGGCCTGGGTCTTGTGGCCCTCTCTGCCTGCTTCTGATTGCTTGGGGGGGCTGTGGATTGTGGCCGTGTACACTTATACACTCATAACTAAGCACGGTTATCATGTAGGTCCTGTGCCATGGGTGTTGCATGTTCTCACACACACACACAACACACTTTCATTAGTCCAGTAGCAGTTGATGTATTACCATGTCGCCTCAGGTCATCTATATCCACAGTTGAGTTGTATACGATTGCCACTACTTGTGCTTGTTTTTGTTTGTTTGTGTGTTTGGTTGTTTTTTTTCTCTGCTTGTCTGCTTTCAGGTGCTCCTGGTGGCGCTAAGGCTGGATTCGCAACAGAGACCATGGGTTATTGTCTGTTTTGTTTTTTTACAGGTGTAGCAGCTGGTTGTCTGGTTTTTGTTTCTATTTTTGTTCTGTTTCTTCTTCTTTCCTCTTCTTCTTTCCTTGTCCCCCGTTCCGGTTCAGTTCTATCACATGTTATATATTGTAAACAGAAATAAATAAATGGGCATCAAGGGGAGCTTTACATTTGTAAAACTTCCCTTGGCAAAGAAAATCTGTTTGGCATAAAAGTATTCACAAGTCTGCTGCCATAATGCTGAACAGAACAAGGGAAAAAAAAGTGAAGGAATTCATTTTACAGCAAAATCCTGAATCGTGCATAACTCCTCATAAGGAGTTTATTGCTCAAAACATAAGTGTGGTTCTTTCTCATACAAGGTTATAAAAAGAAGTTTATACTTGAAACCAGCTTAGACATGGATAAATAAGAAGGACAAAGCAGTTTTAACTTGGTTTGAGTGAAGCAATTCATTTTATGGCAATATCTGAAATCTTGACTATCTCCTTAAAATAAAGCGAATTTCGGATTCCAGAAGAACAAGTGTGGTTCTTTCTCATAGAAGGTAATATAAAGAAGTCTATACTTGAAACCAGCGTAGACGTGGATAAATAAGAAGGACAAAGCAGTTTTAACTTGGTTTAAGTGAAGGAATTGATTTTACAGCAAAATCCTAAATCGTGCATAACTCCTCATAAGGAGTGTATTGCTCAAACATAAGTGTGGTTCTTTCTCATACAAGGTTATAATAATAAGTTTATGTTTGAAACGAGCTTAAGCATGGACAAATATGAAGGACAAAGCAGTTTTAACTTGGTTTGAGTGAAGCAATTCATTTTATGGCAATATCTAAAATCTTGACTATCTCCTTAAAAGAAAACGAATTTCGGATTCCAGAAGAACAAGTGTGGTTCTTTCTCATAGAAGGTAATATAAAGAAGTTTATACTTGAAACCAGCTTAGAAGAGTCCCTCCATCTTTCCTCTTCTATGATTCAAGCAAAAGTGTTTTTACTCTGGTACTAGTCTTTCCCATAATATTAACTGGTGAGAAGCACCTTTTATGTTCCTTCCCATAACAAGGAATGGGGAGAGAAGCACCTTTTCCCATAACATTGTGTGATCAGCAAGCATAAACAACATAAATAGCTGGAGCACCATTTTGTCGGGAGACAACTCTGAGTGATCTTCCCGACAGGTTGTGTGGATTTGTGCGGACTTGTCTCTATCTTGCAAGAAATAAATGTTTTGTGTTTATCGTATCAAGCGACTCTGAGCCTAATTTTAAGAGAATTTTTCTAACATAATGGTCCTTCGAGCCAGATTCTAAGTCCTTTCCACCTTCCAGAATCGGAGCTGAAACCGTGCACGGGGGAGTCCAGGATTCCTAACTGAAGTCCTCTCAGCACAGTTTCTGATAGAGGCCGGCTGCCACTGGCTGGAGGAAAGGTGACAGGATCTATTTTTGAATCAGTGGACAGACTCGCTGGATTCTTCGTTGTTTAACTTACCAGTGGATTTATGGTAAGGAACCCTTTGTATTACTATTGTTGGTTGGAAATAGTGTGATTATTAGGGAAATATTTGATTAATTAACTAGCAATTGATGGAAAACTGGAGGCCTTTAAATAGATTGAGTCGTTGCTATTTTCCTAAGAATATACTATTTCGAATGCAACCTAGTAAAGAAGCCTTTTAACTGGTAACTGTGTAAAAGTTATGTTGGATCACTCACAAATGAAGCAGTCAGAAAAAGTAAGCCTTTTAACTGGTAACCGTGTGTAGGTTGTGTTGGATTAACCCATAAAAGAAGCAGTCAGAAAAGGTCATCCTTTTAACTGGTAACTGTGTATAGGATTAACCCATGAAAACATAATAGCAGTCAGAAAAGGTGAAGCAAAGGAAAAAAGCCTTTTAACTGGTAACTGTATGTTGTATTGGATAACCCACAAATGAAACGGTCAGAAAAGATTAGCCTTTTAACTGGTAAACATGTGTAGTGGTGGGATTAACCAAGGACAACAAAAATGCAGTCAGAAAAGGTTAGTCCATAGTCTGTGTGAGAAGACTACAGGAATAAATAACTCTGCGCCGCGTGTTAGAAACAGAATCTTTCTTAAGAGAGTTTGCGATGAAAGATCGCAAGTTTTAAATCCATGTTAGTTTTTGTTAGTGTTATACGTCTGATCGTTTGTTTGTTAAATGGCCTGATTGTTGAATCGTTTGTTTGTGAAATTAATTTGTTTGTTTGTTAAAGGGGCTGGTTGTTGAATTGTTTGTTTGTTAAATTGTTTTTTTTCCTTCTTTGCTGCAGTGTTGTTTTATTTGCTATGTATGTATAAGAGTGAAACAGCTGCTGGTGTGTGATGTTGCTGCTGGTGACGACAGAAAAATGTGTTACTGAGTAATTGAGTTGAAGTGAACATTGGAATCTGGTTGTTGCTCGTGACATAGCGACAGAAGTAGTGTTTCATTCAATAGTACTCACAATAACTCCACCGAAAATTGATTAGCTGCAAGAGGACAGTATGGGAAATATCTGTTTTAAAGCTAACCGGGAGTTAAGTGGGAGTGCTAAAATCATGTTTCAGAAAAAACCCGATAATATTGAATACTTAGAGAGATGAGAAAATAAATTTGGGTTTGAGGGAGAATTGAACATGGTAAAATTGCCCAATCCTAGAGAAGGGGAATACAAAAGTAATGTACAAAGTAAATCTAGTTTAAAAAAGCACAACAAAAAAAAGGACAACAAGGATTAGAGCTAGACATTTGTGCAAGTTTGTGTATTAAGATTTAGCAGCTCTCTTAAAGAGTTAAAGTTCAGAAGATCTCAGACAAACAAACAGATCATTTCAAATCTTTACTCATTTCACAGGAAAAACTGTCTGAGCAAAAGATGTTTTACAAGCTGAGATTTTTATCATTTCCATATCAAACCTGCCATTCTTCGGCAAAGTCCTAGGAAAAGTTGTATACCAACAGCTTTCTGACTTTTTCCTGTCTAACAATGCTTTTGATACTTTCCTCTCATAGTCTTGATTTTATGTATTTAACTGAGAGATGAAACAACAAGACAAGACGAGAGTGGGGAGGGTCTTTGTGCCATATTCAGGGCCAATATACCCACTCACAAGATAAAACATTTATTTTTGTCCTTAATTCAAGCATGTGTCATTTAAAAATGGAGATAAAATTATCTTAAATACTTTGTCTCACCGCAGAATGATTTTATTGATGATTTTACTGAATTTCTTTAAATTGTGTGCACTGCTGTTGACTGTTTAGTCATAACAGGGGACTTGAAGCTAAAGAACTCACTACTTTCCTTGAAATGTTTGGTCTAACTCAGCGTGTGACTTTGCATAGATGAAGAGAGAGTTATTTTTCTGCAGTAACAACTCTCATGTCTTGCTTGCTACAGTAAACAGATTAACAAACCCTCCAGGTTGCATTTAGAACTCATTTCTACATATAAGGGTAATGAAATTGGAATATTCTTTAATGACAAAGTTCAAGGCATTAAAAATGAAATACTTTCCACCTGAAGCAGGTCTGAGACCAGACAGTCAGACCTTTCAGGTGCAGATGATTTTCAAGCCAAACTGAAACATTTTCTAAATTTGAGATTAGCTCTTCTGAAAAAAAATCATAAGTGTATCAGAAACATAAGCCGGAAATAGAGAATTTAACATATTAATGTTAAGTAATGCTATGGTTAAGTAATGCTTCATTACTTCTGATTGACTAACTTCCCTAAAACTTATGAATTTGTTGTGTGTGTGTGTGTGTTAGAACATGCGACACCCATGGCACAGGACCTACATGATAACCGTGCTTAGTTATGAGTGTATAAGTGTACAAGGCCACAATCCACAGCCCCCCCAAGCAATCAGAAGCAGGCAGAGAGGGCCACAAGACCCAGGCCACCAGCAGCCCCCACGGAGAACAGAACCTAGGATGCCCACCACAGGGAAAACCACGCATACACCCAGTAGACAGCAGAGGAAATCCCCGGACAGAGCCCCCATAAGCATAGGGCAGAGAACCCCCGGGAGCCAGGGGCAATAGCCCACCGACCCCACCAGGCCCCAGCCGCCCAGACATGGGCCGTGCAGAGAGGCCCCAGGAGCCCGAGCGCCCCAAAACCCACCGTTAGAGGCCACACCCAATACCCGGGTGGGCCAAGCGCCCCAGACAGCCACACAGTGGGTCAGCGCATGCCCCACCGCCCCTGGCCAAGTGCCCTGGGAGTCAAGACGTGCCCACAGGTGGGTGAGGTCGCGAGCAGTGGGGAGAGGCAACGCCGCCCCCCCCATTGGGAGAAGCACAGGCAGGCCAGGCGACAGCAAGTCCCAGACCCAGGCCCAATCATCACCACAAACACTTTCACATCCCATACATCCACACGTCCTCCCTCCCTTGACTCCGCTGGGGTGTAGCGCAGCGGGCACACCAGGCATCACCCAGCCACCAGGGCCAAGGCCCAGCACCACCACCCACGCCAGAGCGGCCCGGCCACCCGGTACAGAGCCAGCAGTCACCACCCCAAGGCCCCTAAGGTACCCTGCCCCACACCGCAAGACAGCCCCACCCGCAAGCCCCCAAAACTGCCCTCCAAGCCCGACACACAGTCCCCTCCAGGAATGACCAACCCCGTCCTCACGACCCGAGAGACCACCAGACGCCCGAAGCCACACAGCCCCCCCCCAGCACACACTCAACCGCCCAGAGCGACGGGATAGCAACCCACCACCACTATATGATAAACCTAATCAGTGGGGACCAGAGAGAATGAAATTCAGCCAATTGATGTTGGGAGGCACACATTGTTTCCATGCTAATATAATCTAAAAGAACATTTCTAAACTGGTTAATACACAGATTGTTCTTCGCTTTCCAGTTCATGAGAATAGTTTTCTTTGCGATACATAACACTGTTATAATTGGCTTTGTTCTTAGACATTATAAATTCATATTCTGTATTTTACTAAATAACCTATGTTCCTAGCTGGTACTTTTGCACTCTGCTCATACTGCACAACAGATGACCTTAAATGGTCCAAGACCTTAGAATGACATAAACAACTGGGTCAGACAAAACATCTCTATTAGGGCAGATAGGTCTGGTACATTAGACACCTAAAACTGCAGTCACACATACACACACATTGTTTATCATATCCAAAGAACACAACAAGGACAGAAGCTGGCCTGATCATGCCACTCAAAACTGGCCAATTATACTCTGACAAGTGTGAATACAACTTCTGTGAGATAAAGCTGAATATAAATATGACATGTTTCCGGATAACGGGGCTCGGCCTGACGGATTTCCTGCGGGAGCTCTGGCACTCCGAGTCCAGCGCTGCAATATACTCTACTTGTGACCACTAATAAATACTGTTTTAATAAACCATTTCTCCAGCTTATTCTTGGGCTTCCAATGAAAAAATCGGGCTAACAATTGGTGCCGTGACCCGGATTGGCTGACTCTGAGACCGTGTCCGATCGAGAACTTCCAGAGCTGGTTGGAGGGGACCCTTCTTCAGACAATTCAAGGCGCCTAAAACACAAGGTGAGCAGAAAACCTCTTGTATCAGGATATGTGAAATTTCTGCACATTGGTCATTCTAAACTAAATTGTCTGAATTAGGATGTCCTCCGATCACTAAATCAAAAGCACAAAATTTGTGTCTACAGGTTTACTAGGTGGTCACATGTAAAGTATAAACACATAGTCTCACATAGGGAGAGTCATATGTGTCCTAGTTTAGTACAATTTGGCCAAATAAAAGACGGGGGTCTGTTAGTCCGCAATTGGCGGCGCGAGTAATGTCTGTGCAATTGGTACTTGGACCGTAAAATCCACAATCGGCGGTGGGTCTACATTACTGCACAACAGGCGACGTGAGTAATTTCTGTGCACAAGGGCGCTTAGACCTTTATCTGCAATCGGCGGTGGGTCTTTATTACTTCACAATAGGCAGAGTAAGTAATCTTTGTGCAATTGGCACTTGGACTGTAAAATCTGCAATCGGCGGTGTGTCTGTTATTACTACGCATTTGGTGCTTGGACTGTAAAATCCACAATCGGCGGTATGTCTGTTTTTTTGTTTTTTTTTTCTCTTCCACAAGCGGCGGTGGTTCTGCAGTTGTTGTGAACAGGCGATACACTAAGTGTTTATCTCTGCATAAGGACACAGGGCTAAGTTGGTTATTTTTCATGAAAATGTGGGGTGGTTTGCTATTTGGTTGATATTTTACTGTGTTAGTGGAAGTGTATCTAGCAATAGAGACTGCTGGAGAATTCCTACACTGACACAGATCTAAAGTAGTTCTGTAAAAGGGGGCATTGGACTAGAAAATAAAGGGGAATTTAGTTAGGGTGTTACAGAGTTTGGTGAATTAAAACGAGTGAAGAGACTGGGAGAGCCCCAGGCGATCAAGCGCACAGAGTAAAAGATTCTGTGTAGAAGCTTCTTGGTCAGGTCCAACACTCGGGCATTGCACCATTCACCCATTCTGATTAACACGTGAAATACCTGAATATGTCACAAACCTTTGTTGATAAGTGGAAAACATGTAAACCCGGCTCATTGGGGTCGGTATTATTTGAGACGTTGACGAGATGGCAGAAAAAAGTTCCAAGAGAAGACGAAAAAAGAGAGACAGATAGATTTGTAAATTGGACGAGAGAAATGCAAGGGAAAGGAATGTTTGGAGGGTTTGAAAGTGCGCCACCGCAACTGAGTGATTTCTCTATGTTTTCAAAACAAGCAACAGGCAGTAGGAATCAAGCAACAGCAAAGCTAAAAGAGGCAGGTTTATTGCAGAGAGCAAGGGCAGAAAAAGACGGAAAAAAAAGCAGTAACATTTCTTGCAGACTGTCAGTATTTTTTTTGGAGAAGTTAAATTCTCTATTCAGACGCAGTCCTCTGCACCTCTACCACAGCACGTGCCAGACACAACGTCATCTTTTCCAGGGACACATCCTACTACACTAGCAGATAAGACACATCTTCCTAACATCACACTCAATAACAGAAGCATGCCATTTAGCAAAATAAAAAAATGACCATTTATACAGATTCAGCATAAACAGCTTAGGCTGTACATGTGGACATGTGTAATTGGAAAAGAAAAGGTTAGATATCCTTAGCTTTGTCATAAATGCTCTCACCCTAAGATTATCTCATCCCAACCCTGCTTCCTTCTTCCCCCATTCAGCCCTGAGAGTGAGGACAGATTCTGATTGATCATGGGCCTGTACTTAAAGAGTACCAGAGTTACATATAGTTATTTAGTCAAAAAATTTACAATGATAATGGAAGTTTTTACTAGAGCATTTATCATCAATTCAATAATTAATTTATTTTCAAATAAATTTGAATGGGAGAAATACCACATTGAATGGACAATCTGAAAATCGCTTTTCAATGCAAGTATTACAGTGAAGAGATAAGAAGCAATACAATGTCCAAAATAAATCCAGGAAGAACAGACTGTTTAAAACTAAACATTAGAACCAGTTTGTTGTTGAATTAAGATTTAACAGCTCTCTTAAAAAGTCAGTCAAACAAACATAGCATTTAAATCTTTGATCCTTTAATTGAAAAACTGCCTGAACAAAAGATGTTCTACAAATTGAGACTTTATGATTTCCACCTGAAGCAGGTCTGAGACCGGACAGTCAGACCATATGACATATTAGAAAATATCGGGATTTAACAGCAAGGTCAGGCAGATAGGTGTCAGACAGTTTCTTACCATCTTAAAGCATTAAAGGTTAGCCTTTATTGTGTTAGAGATCACAGTAACATGACTTAAAATTTAGCTGATCTAAATACTTCTCCTCTGCTTATTTTCACCAATTCTGAGTTAATATTTATCATCAGTATTTATAATTGATCTCATTAAACCATTTAACTATTTAACTGCAGCAGATCTATGAATCAATGGATCTGTTATCTTAACAGAGCAGCAACATGCTTTATATAAAGGTTTAAAGTGAGTTAGATTATTAGGAAATTAACAAAAACACGGCAATAAAAGGCACAACGAGAGTCAGATATCACCAATGAGTTTCTTGAAGAAGAAACCTCTAAAAGAAATTTAAAGACAGCTGCAGTAAGTCTGAGTCATAACAAGTCAAGTCAAGGTTTGTTTTCATGGCACATTTAAAAACAGCCACAGCAACCAGAGAGCTGTACAGCTGAACACTATATTAATACTATTAGCAAATTCTAACCCTGCAGATAAATATGAATTAATCTAACAATAAACATTGAATAAATTAGTGAAATAAAAACAGTGTTTACAGTTAAAGACATGCCTCTAAACCAGACATGTGTCACTGGAAAAGGAAAGGCTTTGTGACCTCAGCAGGCACCCCGGTTAAACACTTGAATCACTTACTCGAACTATATTATGCCATACTTGAACCAAAACAAGTTGCTAGAGTCGAGTGCAGAGGACATCAAAAGGGAGATGGGAGAGTAGCGAGAGGCAACAATGCGGCAGATAAGGCAGCAAAAACAAAAGCAGGGTATACTGCATTTAACCAGATGTCTCAAAAAACATTGGAGGAAAAATCACAACGAGAATTATGTTTAGAAAACATTAAAGAACTTCACGAAGCAGCGGCACCATCTGAAAAGCAAGCATGGAACGAAAAAAAAAAGATTCCACAGGACGCTGCTGGAATCATAAAGGCAAAATAGTAGCTCCAACTGGACTACTAAATTTGCTATGTCAAGAAGCACACAGTAGAGCTCACTGTGCTAGCTCAAAAGTAACAGCACTCATTTCACAACACTGGTGGCACCCCCACCTAAAAGAAACAATAAAATAATTTGTGCAATATTGTGAAATTTGCAAGCTGTTCAATCTCAAAGCAGGACTAGGTAGTTTCCCAGTACCTGATGCCCCTTGGAAACAGATAGTAATTGAGTTTACTGACATGGGAGCAGCGAACAGGACTGAAGGTAAACTATTTCTTCTAGTGTGTGTAGCTCCCTTTTCTAGATGGATAGAAGCCACACCTACTAAAACCGAAAAAGGAAAAGAAGTCATTAAATGGCTTACAAGAGACATAGCATTTAAATCTTTGATCCTTTAATTGAAAAACTGCCTGAACAAAAGATGTTCTACAAATTGAGACTTTATGATTTCCACCTGAAGCAGGTCTGAGACCGGACAGTCAGACCATATGACATATTAGAAAATATCGGGATTTAACAGCAAGGTCAGGCAGATAGGTGTCAGACAGTTTCTTACCATCTTAAAGCATTAAAGGTTAGCCTTTATTGTGTTAGAGATCACAGTAACATGACTTAAAATTTAGCTGATCTAAATACTTCTCCTCTGCTTATTTTCACCAATTCTGAGTTAATATTTATCATCAGTATTTATAATTGATCTCATTAAACCATTTAACTATTTAACTGCAGCAGATCTATGAATCAATGGATCTGTTATCTTAACAGAGCAGCAACGTGCTTTATATAAAGGTTTAAAGTGAGTTAGATTATTAGGAAATTAACAAAAACACGGCAATAAAAGGCACAACGAGAGTCAGATATCACCAATGAGTTTCTTGAAGAAGAAACCTCTAAAAGAAATTTAAAGACAGCTGCAGTAAGTCTGAGTCATAACAAGTCAAGTCAAGTCAGCTGAACACTATATTAATACTATTAGCAAATTCTAACCCTGCAGATAAATATGAATTAATCTAACAATAAACATTGAATAAATTAGTGAAATAAAAACAGTGTTTACAGTTAAGGACATGCCTCTAAACCAGACATGTGTCACTGGAAAAGGAAAGGCTTTGTGACCTCAGCAGGCACCCCGGTTAAACACTTGAATCAATTACTCGAACTATATTATGCCATACTTGAACCAAAACAAGTTGCTAGAGTCGAGTGCAGAGGACATCAAAAGGGAGATGGGAGAGTAGCTAGAGGCAACAATGCGGCAGATAAGGCAGCAAAAACAAAAGCAGGGTATACTGCATTTAACCAGATGTCTCAGAAAACATTTGAGGAAAAATCACAACGAAAATTATGTTTAGAAAACATTAAAGAACTTCACGAAGCAGCGGCACCATCTGAAAAGCAAGCATGGAACGAAAAAAAAAAGATTCCACAGGACGCTGCTGGAATCATGAAGGCAAAATAGTAGCTCAAACTGGACTACTAAATTTGCTATGTCAAGAAGCACACAGTAGAGCTCACTGTGCTAGCTCAAAAGTAACAGCGCTCATTTCACAACACTGGTGGCACCCCCACCTAAAAGACACAATAAAATATTTTGTGCAATCTTGTGAAATTTGCAAGCTGTTCAATCTCAAAGCAGGACTAGGTAGTTTCCCAGTACCTGATGCCCCTTGGAAACAGATAGTAATTGAGTTTACTGACATGGGAGCAGCGAACAGGACTGAAGGTAAACTATTTCTTCTAGTGTGTGTAGCTCCCTTTTCTAGATGGGTAGAAGCCACACCTACTAAAACCGAAAAAGGAAAAGAAGTCATTAAATGGCTTGCAACAGAAATTATTCCAAGATTTGGGGTACCAGAAGTGATAAGATCAGATAATCGTACTCACTTCTCCAATGAAGAACTAGGAGAAGTGGAAAAATTGTTTGGAATTACACATAAGCTCGGTGCAGTCTCTCACCCAGCTTTACAAGGACTAGTGAAAAGAGCAAATAGAACCATCAAAAAGGCCGAAAAGAAGTCTGTGCAGACACACAGTTAACCTGGGCTGAAGCTCTACGTATTGTGTTAGCCTAAGATTTACTCCAAATGCCACCATGAATGTTGTCATGTTGTCCCACATGAGGTCATGACAGGGAGGAAACACCCTGTCCATTTACAACTGCACCAACAGGCTCACCCCTTGTTGTACTACAGTATGGAAACTTGTGTGAATGTGAAACAACTGAATAACACGGTGATGAGTATATCTCAGCAAGGAATAGGACCAGGAAATTGAACAAACTTAACTGGTCCTCTCCTATATGGACAGGACGCAGAAGCTACAACACATTGTGTAAAGGTATGGTTGACTGAGAATAGACTGAGTAACTGGATCCACAAGGATCACTGTACTCAGGCTCAAGATCCTACCGAAAGAACATTAACTGAGGTCCGGACTAACTTAGGAACCTCACCTGCTGACAAAGACTAGACCACGGGGACTAAAACTCTATCAGAGACTGAACGGACCACTGACGATGAAACCAAAGGAAAACACCACTGTGGAGACTAGACTGTAGAACCACAGTAGCAGAAACAATAAAGGTTACAATAACTAATTTTCACACCTCTCCTGTGTGAAAGTCAGACATTAAAAGCTCAAGTTACAAAGAACTACAACAGTAATCTGGACACACCCTCTCTTCCCACCACTCCACACCAGGTGACTAAAAGATCTCTGGAAAATGGCAACAACCCACTTCAATTACAATTTATTGAGAAACAAGATACAAGGTACAATCCGATCTGTGCTCAGTCATGAAATGTTGGTCGAACGAAAAAGATATGAATGGGATGAATAAAATGTTCTGTGAGAACAGTTTTAATCATGTGTTCTGGTTCATTCGAGAATTTACATGGGAGATGACCCAAGTTGTTTAATCTGGTGCAATCAATCAATCAATCAATCAATCAAACTTTATTTTCATAACACTTTTCATAGAAGAAAATGATAGAAGAAAATAAAACAAAGCAGTGAAATCCAAGGCCACATATAGACACACATACACACACACACACACGCACATCTATACGTACACATACACCCACATACATCCACACATACTGGAAGGAAGAAGTAAAGATTAAGTAAAACATAATAAACTGAGGCAGAGCTGCTCGAAGTAAGGTAAAGCACAGAGCTTTGAACTGCACGATTAAAGGCCTAATTCATGTCAAGAAAAAACAAGAATGATCCTGAACAATTTAGCTAACATTCCAAAACTGCTACCAGGAAAAAATTTTTTTTTAAAAATATTACAAAATAATATCAAGAATCCTGGCCCTTAGGTCAAAGCATGCATGCAAGATAACAGTGATCAATAACCAACCAAAGATCTGAACACAAGCACGATGCTGTGGCACTGCTAAGGAAAAATTTAGCAGCACAAGGCCACATGGCTCATCTAAAAAATAAATAAATGAGGAATTGAGACAAATAGAAAAATAGAATAAACCTTTGTCTTTGATTCTAATTTGTATGGAAATATGTTATTGTATCATGTGATGTTATAAGAAACTCTGATGTCACACTGTTGGTACCCCATGAAGTGTTTCTAATTCAAATGGAGCAGAAAAAACTTAATGCTGATCCTGAACTGTCTGTGGATGGCTCAGCATCACGAAACACAGCCACTGGTAAGAATTAAATAGAATTTAGTATGAAGTAACAAGTGAGAATTAAGCAGATCGTGCTGAAATTTTTATCAAAAGCACTCTGAGCTGAATTAAGAGGACAGACAATATTTATCCCAAAAAGGTTAATCAGTTACTCATTGAGAAGAAATGGCTGCTTTCTTGATGCTGTGCTGCTCCCAAAATGAACTCTAACCACAAACATTTCTGTCCTGCAGCAGCAACACAGGAGCAGAAACTGCAGTGGAAGAGTTCAGCAGAACTAACATACGGATGAGACTAAGTCTCATCGGGGGGGTGGAGATACAACAATTAATCATAGTTTACTAACACTTCTCAAGATTTTCCCAAAATTCTGTGAGTCTTTGTCTTCCTTTTGTCTTTTGTTCTATGTTGTCTTGTGTTTTGTCTTTGTCTTGCTGTGTTCTCTAAATGGTTTGAAGTTTTTTCCACAGAAAAGGTTGATGGTACTGGATTTCACATTAATGCTGTACAGCAGGTTGGTGAGTCTAAGGTACTGTCCTAAAACATGGTTTCTATCAACTGGCCAGTTGTTTTGTTTTTCATTTCATTTATTTATTTATTTATTTTTCGGTTTATTTATTTGTTTTTGTTTGGGGTTCATATGAAAACTTAATTTGTCGACCAATGAATACTGGGATTGAACCTGTTAAAAGACAATTCCTGAATATAAAACATTGTGAAAATGACATGTTGTGCTGCTCAGTTCTCTCTCCTGCTAACATTCATCCACAGCTTAAATTAACTGCATCTGCAGCAGAACCTCTAAAGGACTCACAGCCAAGTGACTGACAAGACGTCAGTCTGAAATTCTGGGAGGCACGATCATCATGCCAAGATAATGGTTGAACAACCATACAACCTTCAACCACTGTCAACAAAATAATCTGAATTATCTCCTTAATTGTCCCAAAGAAAAAGATTAGTTAGAGAAAACGGGTGGTAAAGACCCCTTTGTGGAAGTGAAGTGCTGGTAACCTCTCCTTCCTAGTTAGCTCAGACTGCTGAACTGAGGTTCAGCCAGAAGGACAACCAAACACCAAGCAGTGACAGGATTGGACCACAAGAGACTGAGCTGCACTACACCACTCTGCACAATGTTATCATAAAATTTTCACTCAAAAGAAATTGTTAGTTTTTACACTACATCTATCATTACTCATCTGTTCTCAACAGGGTCATATCTTCATATTCAAGTCATGTTTAAATGTCTGTACTGTATTGTTTTGTGTTTTGTGATGTTCCTCTTTAGTTTAATGATTTTAAGTAGACCAATTACTAATCATAGGAATTCATACATATGTCCATTGCCATTGGTGTGAATCGGCTGTTCGGAGCGGGACCTTAGGCACTGAAAGGTAATTAAGTGGTCGGTCGCCAAGGGGGAATGGGGCCATAGGAGAATTTTCCCGGATATCAGCCATCGGGTTTTTCGCTCCTATTCGCTGCGAACAGTGGACGATCCTGATGGTAATGTTAATTGCCTTAAGCACTTTTTGAGTTTCAATATTTTATGAATTGTTGTAGCTTAGTTAATTATTGTTATGTGTTGTAATGGTACTTATGGGTGAGCAGGGTCTTGCCACTGCTTAAACCACATATAGTTTTGGGCCAAAATGAACTAAGATTCTACACAGAGATTGGGTTTGGGGCCACATACACACACTAATTTTAAGACATATTGAAACATTTATTAATTTATTCCTTGCATACACGTACAGGCGTGATACTTATAGCTTTTAAGAAATGTGCTCATTGCAGAGTTATGATCAGTTGAGTAATGAAGGTTGAACTATTCTGGGAAAGAGGTTCTGTTCCCAGCATCATGATAAACACTCCTGATACAGAAAGGTTTAGCTAACGTATTACAATTATTTTACACATGCATATGCAATGAAAACTTGCTTGCTGCTGATAATTGCAAAGAAGAACAGCTTACACATAACAGCTCACATAATGAAGTTATATCAAAAGGGGGATAACAAGAATCTCCTGTCTGGTTGTGCTGCACCTCAAGGTAGTTGGCCACTTGCAGTTTGGGGACCTGCTAAGTTGGCTGCCGCTAACAGGTGTGACACAATACAGAATATAACATTCCTACCTCATTTAGTTGACATGATTAAATCATGTCAAAAGGGGGAGTTGTTATAATTGGCTTTGTTCTTAGAAATTATAAATTCATTTTCTGTATTTTACTAAATAACCTATGTTCCTAGCTGGTACTTTTCCACTCTGCTCATACTGCACAACAGATGACCTTAAATGGTCCAAGACCTTAGAATGACATAAACAACTGGGTCAGACAAAACATCTCTATTAGGGCAGATAGGTCTGGTACATTAGACACCTAAAACAGCAGTCACTCATACACACACATTGTTTATCATATCCAAAGAACACAACAAGGACAGAAGCTGGCCTGATCATGCCACTCAAAACTGGCCAATTATACTCTGACAAGTGTGAATACAACTTCACAAGTCCGATCGAGGACTTCCGGAGCTGGTTGGAGGGGACCCTTCTTCAGACAATTCAAGGTGCCTAAATAACAAGGTGAGCAGAAAACCTCTTGTATCAGGATATGTGAAATTTCTGCACATTGGTCATTCTAAACTAAATTGTCTGAATTAGAATGTCCTCCGATCACTAAATCAAAAGCACAAAATTTGTGTCTACAGGTTTAGTAGGTGGTCACATGTAAAGTATAAACACATAGTCTCACATAGGGAGAGTCATATGTGTCCTAGTTTAGTACAATTTGGCTAAATAAAAGACACAAAATTCATCCTGTCTTCTAAACTGAATAGGAAGTAGATGCCAATGGGCGGGGGTCTGTTAGTCGGCAATTGGCGGCGTGAGTAATGTCTGTGCTAAGTGGACATTGGATAAGTGGAAAACATGTAAACCCGGCTCATTGGGGTCGGTATTATTTGACACGTTGACGAGATGGCAGAAAAAAGTTCCAAGAGAAGACGAAAAAAGAGAGACAGATAGATTTGTAAATTGGACGAGAGAAATGCAAGGGAAAGGAATGTTTGGAGGGTTTGAAAGTGCGCCACCGCAACTGAGTGATTTCTCTATGTTTTCAAAACAAGCAACAGGCAGTAGGAATCAAGCAACAGCAAAGCTAAAAGAGGCAGGTTTATTGCAGAGAGCAAGGGCAGAAAAAGACGGAAAAAAAAGCAGTAACATTTCTTGCAGACTGTCAGTATTTTTTTTGGAGAAGTTAAATTCTCTATTCAGACGCAGTCCTCTGCACCTCTACCGCAGCACGTGCCAGACACAACGTCATCTTTTCAAGGGACACATCCTACTACACTAGCAGATAAGACACATCTTCCTAACATCACACTCAATAACAGAAGCATGCCATTTAGCAAAATAAAAAAATGACCATTTATACAGATTCAGCATAAACAGCTTAGGCTGTACATGTGGACATGTGTAATTGGAAAAGAAAAATTTAGGTAGCTTTGTCATAAATGCTCTCACCCTAAGATTATCTCATCCCAACCCTGCTTCCTTCTTCCCCCATTCAGCCCTGAGAGTGAGGACAGATTCTGATTGATCATGGGCCTGTACTTAAAGAGTACCAGAGTTACATATAGTTATTTAGTCAAAAAATTTACAATGATAATGGAAGTTTTTACTAGAGCATTTATCATCAATTCAATAATTAATTTATTTTTAAATAAATTTGAATGGGAGAAATACCACATTGAATGGACAATCTGAAAACCGCTTTTCAATGCAAGTATTACAGTGAAGAGATAAGAAGCAATACAATGTCCAAAATAAATCCAGGAAGAACAGACTGTTTAAAACTAAACATTAGAACCAGTTTGTTGTTGAATTAAGATTTAACAGCTCTCTTAAAAAGTCAGACAAACAAACATAGCATTTAAATCTTTGATCCTTTAATTGAAAAACTGCCTGAACAAAAGATGTTCTACAAATTGAGACTTTATGATTTCCACCTGAAGCAGGTCTGAGACCGGACAGTCAGACCATATGACATATTAGAAAATATCGGGATTTAACAGCAAGGTCAGGCAGATAGGTGTCAGACAGTTTCTTACCATCTTAAAGCATTAAAGGTTAGCCTTTATTGTGTTAGAGATCACAGTAACATGACTTAAAATTTAGCTGATCTAAATACTTCTCCTCTGCTTATTTTCACCAATTCTGAGTTAATATTTATCATCAGTATTTATAATTGATCTCATTAAACCATTTAACTATTTAACTGCAGCAGATCTATGAATCAATGGATCTGTTATCTTAACAGAGCAGCAACGTGCTTTATATAAAGGTTTAAAGTGAGTTAGATTATTAGGAAATAAACAAAAACACGGCAATAAAAGGCACAACGAGAGTCAGATATCACCAATGAGTTTCTTGAAGAAGAAAACTCTAAAAGAAATTTAAAGACAGCTGCAGTAAGTCTGAGTCATAACAAGTCAAGTCAAGGTTTGTTTTCATGGCACATTTAAAAACAGCCACAGCAACCAGAGAGCTGTACAGCTGAACACTATATTAATACTATTAGCAAATTCTAACCCTGCAGATAAATATTAATTAATCTAACAATAAACATTGAATAAATTAGTGAAATAAAAACAGTGTTTACAGTTAAAGACATGCCTCTAAACCAGACATGTGTCACTGGAAAAGGAAAGGCTTTGTGACCTCAGCAGGCACCCCGGTTAAACACTTGAATCAATTACTCGAACTATATTATGCCATACTTGAACCAAAACAAGTTGCTAGAGTCGAGTGCAGAGGACATCAAAAGGGAGATGGGAGAGTAGCGAGAGGCAACAATGCGGCAGATAAGGCAGCAAAAACAAAAGCAGGGTATACTGCTTTTAACCAGATGTCTCAGAAAACATTGGAGGAAAAATCACAACGAGAATTATGTTTAGAAAACATTAAAGAACTTCACGAAGCAGCGGCACCATCTGAAAAGCAAGCATGGAACGAAAAAAAAAGATTCCACAGGACGCTGCTGGAATCATGAAGGCAAAATAGTAGCTCCAACTGGACTACTAAATTTGCTATGTCAAGAAGCACACAGTAGAGCTCACTGTGCTAGCTCAAAAGTAACAGCGCTCATTTCACAACACTGGTGGCACCCCCACCTAAAAGACACAATAAAATATTTTGTGCAATCTTGTGAAATTTGCAAGCTGTTCAATCTCAAAGCAGGACTAGGTAGTTTCCCAGTACCTGATGCCCTTTGGAAACAGATAGTATTTGAGTTTACTGACATGGGAGCAGCGAACAGGACTGAAGGTAAACTATTTCTTCTAGTGTGTGTAGCTCCCTTTTCTAGATGGGTAGAAGCCACACCTACTAAAACCGAAAAAGGAAAAGAAGTCATTAAATGGCTTACAAGAGAAATTATTCCAAGATTTGGGGTACCAGAAGTGATAAGATCAGATAATGGTACTCACTTCTCCAATGAAGAACTAGGAGAAGTGGAAAAATTGTTTGGGATTACACATAAGCTCGGTGCAGTCTCTCACCCAGCTTTACAAGGACTAGTGAAAAGAGCAAATAGAACCATCAAAAAGGCCGAACAGAAGTCTGTGCAGACACACAGTTAACCTGGGCTGAAGCTCTACGTATTGTGTTAGCCTAAGATTTACTCCAAATGCCACCATGAATGTTTTCATGTTGTCTCACATGAGGTCATGCCAGGGAGGAAACACCCTGTCCATTTACAACTGCACCAACAGGCTCACCCCTTGTTGTACTACAGTATGGAAACTTGTGTGAATGTGAAACAACTGAATAACACGGTGATGAGTATATCTCAGCAAGGAACAGGACCAGGAAAGTGAACAAACTTAACTGGTCCTCTCCTATATGGACAGGACGCAGAAGCTACAACACATTGTGTAAAGGTATGGTTGACTGAGAATAGACTGAGTAACTGGATCCACAAGGATCACTGTACTCAGGCTCAAGATCCTACCGAAAGAACATTAACTGAGGTCCGGACTGACTTAGGAACCTCACCTGCTGACAAAGACTAGACCACGGGGACTAAAACTCTATCAGAGACTGAACGGACCACTGACGATGAAACCAAAGGAAAACACCACTGTGGAGACTAGACTGTAGAACCACAGTAGCAGAAACAATAAAGGTTACAATAACTAATTTTCACACCTCTCCTGTGTGAAAGTCAGACATTAAAAGCTCAAGTTACAAAGAACTACAACAGTAATCTGGACACACCCTCTCTTCCCACCACTCCACACCAGGTGACTAAAAGATCTCTGGAAAATGGCAACAACCCACTTCAATTACAATTTATTGAGAAACAAGATACAAGGTACAATCCGATCTGTGCTCAGTCATGACATGTTGGTCAAACGAAAAAGATATGAATGGGATGAATAAAATGTTCTGTGAGAACAGTTTTAATCATGTGTTCTGGTTCATTCGAGAATTTACATGGGAAATGACCCAAGTTGTTTAATCTGGTGCAATCAATCAATGAATCAATCAATCAAACTTTATTTTCATAACACTTTTCATAGAAGAAAATGATAGAAGAAAATAAAACAAAGCAGTGAAACCCAAGGCCACATATAGACACACATACACACACACACACACGCACATCTATACGTACACATACACCCACATACATCCACACATACTGGAAGGAAGAAGTAAAGATTAAGTAAAACATAATAAACTGAGGCAGAGCTGCTCGAAGTAAGGTAAAGCACAGAGCTTTGAACTGCACGATTAAAGGCCTAATTCATGTCAAGAAAAAACAAGAATGATCCTGAACAATTTAGCTAACATTCCAAAACTGTTATGAGGAAAAAATAAATAAAAAAAAATATTACAAAATAATATCAAGAATCTGGGCCCTTAGGTCAAAGCATGCATGCAAGATAACAGTGATCAATAACCAACCAAAGATCTGAACACAAGCACGATGCTGTGGCACTGCTAAGGAAAAAGTTAGCAGCACAAGGCCACATGGCTCATCTAAAAAATAAATAAATGAGGAATTGAGACAAATAGAAAAATAGAATAAACCTTTGTCTTTGATTCTAATTTGTATGGAAATATGTTATTGTATCATGTGATGTTATAAGAAACTCTGATGTCACACTGTTGGTACCCCATGAAGTGTTTCTAATTCAAATGGAGCAGAAAAAACTTAATGCTGATCCTGAACTGTCTGTGGATGGCTCAGCATCACGAAACACAGCCACTGGTAAGAATTAAATAGAATTTAGTATAAAGTAACAAGTGAGAATTAAGCAGATCGTGCTGAAATTTTATCAAAAGCACTCTGAGCTGAATTAAGAGGACAGACAATATTTATCCTAAAAAGGTTAATCAGTTACTCATTGAGAAGAAATGGCTGCTTTCTTGATGCTGTGCTGCTCCCAAAATGAACTCTAACCACAAATATTTCTGTCCTGCAGCAGCAACACAGGAGCAGAAACTGCAGTGGAAGAGTTCAGCAGAACTAACATAAGGGTGAGACTAAGTCTCATCGGGGGGCTGGAGATACAACAATTAATCATAGTTTACTAACACTTCTCAAATTTTTCCTTTTGTCTTTTGTTCTATGTTGTCTTGTGTTTTGTCTGTGTCTTGCTGTGTTCTCTAAATGGTTTGAAGTTTTTTCCACAGAAAAGGTTGATGGTACTGGATTTCACATTAATGCTGTACAGCAGGTTGGTGAGTCTAAAGGTACTGTCCTAAAACATGTTTTCTATCAACTGGCCAGTTGTTTTGTTTTTCATTTCATTTATTTATTTTTTATTTTTTTCGGTTTATTTATTTGTTTTTGTTTGGGGTTCATATGAAAACTTAATTTGTCGACCAATGAATACTGGGATTGAACCTGTTAAAAGGCAATTCCTGAATATAAAACATTGTGAAAATGACATGTTGTGCTGCTCAGTTCTCTCTCCTGCTAACATTCATCCACAGCTTAAATTAACTGCATCTGCAGCAGAACCTCTACAGGACTCACAGCCAAGTGACTGACAAGACGTCAGTCTGAAATTCTGGGAGGCACGATCATCATGCCAAGATAATGGTTGAACAACCACACAACCTTCAACCACTGTCAACAAAATAATCTGAATTATCTCCTTAATTGTCCCAAAGAAAAAGATTAGTTAGGGAAAACGGGTGGTAAAGACCCCTTTGTGGAAGTGAAGTGCTGGTAACCTCTCCTTCCTAGTTAGCTCAGACTGCTGAACTGAGGTTCAGCCAGAAGGAAAACCAAACACCAAGCAGTGACAGGATTGGACCACAAGAGACTGAGCTGCACTACACCACTCTGCACAATGTTATCATAAAATTTTCACTCAAAAGAAATTGTTAGTTTTTTACACTACATCTATCATTACTCATCTGTTCTCAACAGGGTCATATCTTCATATTCACATCATGTTTAAATGTCTGTACTGTATTGTTTTGTGTTTTGTGATGTTCCTCTTTAGTTTAATGATTTTAAGTAGACCAATTACTAATCATAGGAATTCATACATATGTCCACTGCCATTGGTGTGAATTGGCTGTTCGGAGCGGGACCTTAGGCACTGAAAGGTAATTAAGTGGTCGGTCGCCAAGGGGGAATGGGGCCATAGGAGAATTTTCCCGGATATCAGCCATCGGGTTTTTCGCTCCTATTCGCTGCGAACAGTGGACGATCCTGATGGTAATGTTAATTGCCTTAAGCACTTTTTGAGTTTCAATATTTTATGAATTGTTGTAGCTTAGTTAATTATTGTTATGTGTTGTAATGGTACTTATGGGTGAGCAGGGTCTTGCCACTGCTTAAACCACATATAGTTTTGGGCCAAAATGAACTAAGATTCTACACAGAGATTGGGTTTGGGGCCACATACACACACTAATTTTAAGACATATTGAAACATTTACTAATTTATTCCTTGCATACACGTACAGGCGTGATACTTATAGCTTTTAAGAAATGTGCTCATTGCAGAGTTATGATCAGTTGAGTAATGAAGGTTGAACTATTCTGGGAAAGAGGTTCTGTTCCCAGCATCATGATAAACATTCCTGATACAGAAAGGTTTAGCTAATGCATTACAATTATTTTACACATGCATATGCAATGAAAACTTGCTTGCTGCTGATAATTGCAAAGAAGAACAGCTTACACATAACAGCTCACATAATGAAGTTATATCAAAAGGGGGATAACAAGAATCTCCTGTCTGGTTGTGCTGCACCTCAAGGTAGTTGGCCACTTGATGTTTGGGGACCTGCTAAGTTGGCTGCCGCTAACAGGTTTCACACAATACAGAATATAACATTCCTACCTCATTTAGATGACATGATTAAATCATGTCAAAAGGGGGAGTTATTATAATTGGCTTTGTTCTTAGAAATTATAAATTCATTTTCTGTATTTTACTAAATAATCTATGTTCCTAGCTGTTACTTTTCCACTCTGCTCATACTGCACAACAGATGACCTTAAATGGTCCAAGACCTTAGAATGACATAAACAACTGGGTCAGACAAAACATCTCTATTAGGGCAGACAGGTCTGGTACATTAGACACCTAAAACAGCACTCACACATACACACACATTGTTTATCACATCCAAAGAACACAACAAGGACAGCAGCTGGCCTGATCATGCCACTCAAAATTGGCCAATTATACTCTGACAAGAAATATGACATGTTTCCGGATAACGGGGCTCGGCCTGACGGATTTCCTGCGGGAGCTCTGGCACTCCGAGTCCAGCGCTGCAATATACTCTACTTGTGACCACTAATAAATACTTTTTTAATAAACAATTTCTCCAGCTTATTCTTGGGCTTCCAATGAAAAAATCGGGCTAACAACACTGTGAGGACCATGTGTGCTGAGTTCATTTCCATGTTGATGTTGTCTAAGTCACCCAGTATGCACAGTGTGGGGCATGCAGGAATGCTACACTTTAGCCATGTTGATAGATCCGTACAGACTTCAAACCAGAACTTCTGGACAGGCGCACAAAACCACAAAGCGTGTGCATAATCATCAGGTGTGTTATTTGTGCAATGTGAGCAGAAGTTTGAGTGTGTTAGACCCATCCTGAACATCCTTTGTCCTTTATAGTGTGTTCTATGAAGAATTTTGTATTGTATGAGCTGTAAATTAGGATTTCGAGTCATTCTAAAGGTGTTCAAACATGTTTGTGGCCAGAAGCTATGACTAGAACTAATAGATAATTCTGCCTCCCATTTTGAGGATTGTAGAGACATTGTGTCATCTATCTTAGACAATAATTTATATATTTTTGATAGTAGTTTTGGGGTGCAGCTGCTTAGAAATTCTGCTACCCTAATCGGGAGTTGTAAGTCTGGTTGGTGGAGGATATATTTCTTTGTTATTATAGACTTAAGTTGTTGATATTCTAGGAATTTATTGCTGCCTATCTCATGTTGTGATATGAGCTCATCAAATGAAATAAAATTTCCATTTTGGATTATATGTTCCAGATGTTTGATTCCTTTGATCTTCCACAGAATAAAGTTTGGCATTTTTTTGTTTTGCAGGATGTCAGGATTGTTCCAGATGGGTGTAAGCTTACATGGGACAAGTGAAGACTTTGTTATTTTAAGAAATTCCCACCAAGCTGTCAGAGAGGTGCTGATGTTAATGCTTTTAAAACATTTGTGATTTTTTACGTTTTGACTAATAAGAGGTAGGTAAGAGATTTCCAGATTATCACACAATGCTTGTTTTATATTTATCCATGGTTCATCTATTGGGCTAGGTGTAAACCATTATGATATATACTGTAACCTATTGGCTAAGGAATAGTGCTGAAAATGAGGTAAATCTAATCCACCACTTTCCTTGGTTTTCTGTAGCATTTTTAAACGAATACGTGGTGGTTTGTTTTTCCACAGAAATTTGGAGATGCATGAATCTAGTGACTTAAACCAAGTAGCAGATGGTTTTATGGGGATCATTGAGAACAAATAGTTAACTTTTGGTAGTATCATCATTTTAATGGTTGTAACTCTCCCCATAAGTGATATAGGTAAGGACTTCCAACGAGAGAGATCGTCCTCTACTGTCTTTAATAATTGCACATAATTTAGCTTTGTTAGCTCTGAGAGCCTGGAGGAAATGTTTATGCCTAAATATCTAATATTTCCTGACTGTAAAGTGATCGCAGGTATATTCTGGACCGTACAGTTAATGGGCAGAACTGTGGTCTTAGACCAGTTGATAGAGTAGTCAGAAAGTGCTGAGAATTTATTTATGAGTGTGATCGTGTGAGTGAGAGACGTCTGTGAGTTCTGGAGGAAAAGTAATACATCATCAGCATAAAGACTTATTTTATGCTCAATATTTTGGGGTTGGATGCCTTTAATATTTCTATCTTGTCTGATAGCAGCTGCTAAAGGTTCGATGAAAATAGCAAAAAGTGAGGGAGAAAGTGGGCAACCCTGTCTTGTACCTCTCTGCAGACTGAAGCTTGGAGAAGTTTGATCATTAGTCCTGACACTTGCATTTGGGGAGCTATATAATATCCTTATCCAGTTGATGAAGTGTGACCCAAACCCGAATTTGTTTAATGCTGCAAATAAAAATGTCCAGTTCACTCGATCAAATACTTTTTCTGCATCTAGAGAGACTATTGTGGTTTCCAGGTTGTTGACGGTAGAATAGTCTATGATCTATGAAACTGATCTATGTTACTGTCTGATGGTTCATTTTGTGATGAATATAAGGTTTTATAGAAGTCCCTAAAAGCATTGTTGATTTCATGGGTGACATTTCCTTTTCAGTCTTGGTGGAATGAACTCTTCAAATCAGCTTTTCATTCAGTTGGGGTGGAGCGCTTAGCTTCGCCGTCCACCCTTTTGTACACATGTGGATAAAAGAGAGTGATGCGAGTCCCTCTTTGTGATTCTGCCATCTGCGGAAGTATTGTTAGGAATAAAGGAACAGGATAAAGTTCCAAACATTTTAATTGTTCAGCAATGCCTTGTAGATGTAATTTATCCAATAAACATTTTTTTTTATTGTTGCCCACCAGAAAAGAAAAGATTCAAAGTCTGTAGTTACTTGATTTCTAGCTTTAAATTCATCTGGGACTCAGAATTCCAATGCTATCCAGGTACACTCTGTTGTCAAATGAACCTCCAGACACAGTTAAATGCTTGAGACATTGCAGCTTCTCACCCAAGGCCTTAAAGTCCCCCTCAGGGAACAGACGGAAAGGCATCAGTAGTTGGGCTATTGTGCAGCTGCCAGTTAGGCAGAAGGACGGACCTCAGTTTCATATCCCCACACAGCCACCAGAGGTCTGCTCTCATGGAAGTTTGGTTCCGAAACCAAGATGCTGAGTAGTTACCTGCGTCCTGAGTGACAATAGATGGATTCTTGACAATTATGTGACATGAGTGTACCCACATTCTTACCTGTACCCCTGTGGATGAAACATATATAAATTACCCGTATAAGCCAACGCTGAGGGCAGTTGTCTATTTTCTTAACTGCTGGCTTTAGCACATTCAATACAATTAGATTGGATATTTTGTCAATCTGTATACATTCTAACAAAATTCCAACTGATACACAGGCGATTCTTCAGAAATCTTGTATTAACATACATTTCACATACGTACTTTTCAGAATACACATGGGCTTTTTGGTTGTCTTTACATAAAATAATTGAGCATAAGTCAATGTCAGCCACCCCATCTATTCCTGCAACAAAAAAATAGGTTGACAAGTTGTCTGTTGGACCTGAGGGACCTCCTATCTCTGTGGTCAGTCTGTGTCCGTGTGATTCATTGTAGTGCATTATCTTTTAGTTTTTTATTAATCTGTGCTTAATCCCATAGAATTAGGAATACGATAATAAGAATAATGATTAACAATACACAACTGGTTCCTTTTAAACTACAAATCCTGGTAATTTAAATGGATGCCACGGCTGCTGTCTGTCTATCCCTGTCTTATTTTAGCCACACCCTATGTTCTCGTTTTAGCCGTTGTTTTCTTCACTGAGGTTGAGACGAACCCCCTCCTGTTGAGAGAATTCCCCTTTGTAGTCAGACTTATGCCTCAGAGAACGGTGGTGGGTAACTAATCTTTCCCTACTTCTGCAGGTCGTGGCCTTACTAGTTTACAGTGTGATAAGTGCATCCAGGATATATTAGTTTAGCTGCTGTGGTTTCTGTAAGCAGTACCTGATATGGACCTTCCCACCTTGGGCTGGAGCAGTTATCTTTCTTTATCACTTTGATGAGGATCCAGTCTCCAGGTTTTAGAGATTCCTCCAAAGGGTCACCTGGAACAGACACTAGATCTCTCTACTTGTTAACATTTTAACCATGTATCCTGCTAAGGTTTCTTCTCTTTCTTCATCATGTCCGGTGAATAGTTTTAACTGTGGTTGTAAAAATGGTCATACATTATACATTATCTCAAATGGAGTTAATCCTGTGCTAGTTAGAGTACTATGCATGTTTAGGACTACTAGTGGTAAACAGTAAACCCAATTCTTCCCAGTCTCTCTTGACCTAATTATTCAATTGTGTCTTTCCAGCAAACCTGCTGATTGTGGATGATATGCAGAGTGGTTTCTGAGATCCTTTTTTGCTTTTAAGTTCTTCGCCATCAGGAAGATAATATTGTTTACAAAGTGCGTCCCTGTTATCACTGTAGATTTTTTCAGGAATTCCAAATCTAGGTAATATTTAATTCACCAGTGTTGAGGGTACATCTGCCTGTGCATTTGGAAATACTTCACTTCATTTGGTAAAACATCACTAATCACCAGGGAGACCCCTTTATTTAATTCAATTAAATCCATACAAACGTGTTGAAAAGGGTCCTCCGGCCTCGGGAACTGTCCTCGTCCCGGTCCTAGGCCATATGTATGGATCATATTTGCACATATTTGACATGTTAGACAAAAATTCTTTATTATCATATTATGATATTATGATTTTATTATAAATAAAACCATACACTGCAAAAACCTTGTTCATTATTGCTACCAGCCCTCCTGTAGAGACATGCCGTGCTCCATGGCTCGATACTGAAGCATATTTAAACAAACTCTTTGGCAGTATAAGTTCTACATTTCATAGTAAATGGCACCTTTATTCTTCCAGATCTGTCCTTGTAAGTGTACATTTGGTTTTGCATCCATGGTCCAATTTAATGGACTAGTATATGCATCCAGTTTCTCAGAATACTCTATTCCTGGATCCACCTCCTCCCAATCTGAGGCTTCTTCACATGCAGTCACAAACACACCTAAACGCCTCCAGTGGTCATCTGTGGGTTTGGAGAGTGACATATGGGGTGCATTCCATGATCTTTGGAGAGTAAGCAGCTGACTGCACAACAACCCTCTTTATTCCAGTATAAGTGTTTTAACTTCAGCACGTTTTAACTTTCTCATTTGTTTAAAAAATTAAATATGTCCTCCCCTTGAGTATATTTGTAATACACAGTACAGTGTACTTCATGTGGTGACCTGAGGGTGAGCTTTCCTGAGACGTGTTCTTTTGCCTTCTTAAGGAGAGGAAGCGTGATAGCGCTGGGGCCTGTAGACACAAGATCCAAACTATACCAGTATGAAGGTGGTCTCATGCTGAATCATTGTTTGAGCGGACTTCATTCGAACTACAGTTAACCCTTTTTCTTCTGGAACTATTCTTAGCTTCAATAAATGGAGTAAATCCCTTCCCAGTAAGTTACAGGGACACAGAGTGGACAAGACAACTTGACAATCAGCACTTACTCCACTCCGTGTATCTGTTACTGTCAAGAGTTTTGATAAACGCTCAGGATGGCTCTTACCATTTGCTGATTTGACCCAAATAATTTCTTTGGATTCCTCAACTCCCGGTAAGTCATCAGGATGGATTACAGTTCGTTTTGCACCTGTGTCGCATAGAAAAGTTATCTCCGTCCCGGAAACATTCAATCTAATCTCAGGTTTGATGTCATACTATAAGATAAGTTCAATTCCCTCTAAGTTTAACACTTTTTCTGGCTTTTCTGCTTCTATCCTGGTTACAGCTCCTGTTTTTTTCTTATCTAGTCATAACTGACTCCCAAAATCTTCCTCTATCTTACTCTTGCTCCTGCAGTCGCCCAATGCCCCCTCCTTCCACACAGCCGACATGTATCTCCTCCTGCTCTGTCTCTCCTTCTCTGTCACTGCTCCTGTTGTGATCTGTGTTTTTGCTTTCCCTCATCACCTAAATAGTTGCTTCTCTCCCTTCCAACAAAAAGTTTAGTCCTTTCTTCCTTTTCTTTTTGTTGTTAGAGTGCTCCTCTGCTTTCCCTCTTTATTCCATTGCTGTGCAAACACATTAAGATGACTGTTTATTGTCATGTTACAAGTCAGACAAAATTACTCTCTGCATTTGACCCATCTAGTTTGGCACCTGTTGAACACACATGCACAACCTTTCTGTTTAATTTAATTAATATTCATCTGCAGGCTTAGAAACTGCTTATAGTATTAATATATTACTCCATATATTACGCTGATTTATTGCAGCTGTCTTTAAATTTCTCCTTAAGAAAACTATTGTTTGATATCTGACTCACATAGCATATTTCATTGCTGTGTTGGTTTTTAAAAAATATATATTTTATATATAAAATATATATAAATATATTATATATATATATATGTATATATATACTAATACTCTTTTGGTTCCCATTCTGTGAGATAAATGCTTTAATCTCTGATGAATATGATGTCAGTTCCTAAGCTCATAAATTCATAAGTTTTAGGGAAGTTAGTCAATCAGAAGTAATGAAGCATTACTTAACCATAGCATTACTTAACATTAATATGTTAAATTCTCTATTTCCGGCTTATGTTTCTGATACACTTATGATTTTTTTTCAGAAGAGCTAATCTCAAATTTAGAAAATGTTTAAGTTTGGCTTGAAAATCATCTGCACCTGAAAGGTCTGACTGTCTGGTCTCAGACCTGCTTCAGGTGGAAAGTATTTCATTTTTAATGCCTTGAACTTTGTCATTAAAGAATATTCCAACTTCATTACCCTTATATGTAGAAATGAGTTCTAAATGCAACCCGGAGGGTTTGTTAATCTGTTTACTGTAGCAAGCAAGACATGAGAGTTGTTACTGCAGTTTTTTTTTTTTTATGATTTCAGAAAAATAACTCTCTCTTCATCTATGCAAAGTCACACGCTGAGTTAGACCAAACATTTCAAGGAAAGCAGTGAGTTCTTTAGCTTGCTTATTATGGGCTACATCCATGTGCACCTTCAAGTCCCCTGTTATGACTAAACAGTCAACAGCAGTGCACACAATTTAAAGAAATTCAGTAAAATCATCAATAAAATCATTCTGCGGTAAGACAAAGTATTTAAGATAATTTTATCTCCATTTTTAAATGACACATGCTCGAATTAAGGACAAAAATAAATGTTTTACCCTCCCCACTCTCGTCTTGTCTTGTTGTTTCATCTCTCAGTTAAACACTTAAAACCAAGACTATGAGAGGAAAGTATCAAAAGCATTGTTAGACAGGAAAAAGTCAGAAAGCTGTTGGTATAGAACTTTTCCTAGGACTTTGCCTAAGAATGGCAGGTTTGATATGGAAATGATAAAAATCTCAGCTTGTAAAACATCTTTTGCTCAGACAGTTTTTCCTGTGAAATGAGTAAAGATTTGAAATGATCTGTTTGTTTGTCTGAGATCTTCTGAACTTTAACTCTTTAAGAGAGCTGCTAAATCTTAATACACAAACTTGTACAAATGTCTAGCTCTAATCCTTGTTGTTCTTTTTTTTGTTGTGCTTTTTTAAACTAGATTTACTTTGTACATTACTTTTGTATTCCCCTTCTCTAGGATTGGGCAATTTTACCATGTTCAATTCTCCCTCAAACCCAAATTTATTTTCTCATCTCTCTAAGTATTCAATATTATCTGTTTTTTTCTGAAACATGATTTTAGCACTCCCACTTAACTCCCGGTTAGCTTTAAAACAGATATTTCCCATACTCTCCTCTTGCAGCTAATCAATTTTTGGTGGAGTTATTGTGAGTACTATTGAATGAAACACTACTTCTGTCGCTATGTCACGAGCAACAACCAGATTCCAATGTTCACTTCAACTCAATTAGTCAATAACACATTTTTCTGTCGTCACCAGCAGCAACATCACACACCAGCAGCTGTTTCACTCTTATACATACATAGCAAATAAAACAACACTGCAGCAAAGAAGGAAAAAAAACAATTTAACAAACAAACAATTCAACAACCAGCCCCTTTAACAAACAAACAAATTAATTTCACAAACAAACGATTCAACAATCAGGCCATTTAACAAACAAACGATCAGACGTATAACACTAACAAAAACTAACATGGATTTAAAACTTGCGATCTTTCATCGCAAACTCTCTTAAGAAAGATTCTGTTTCTAACACGCGGCGCGGAGTTATTTATTCCTGTAGTCTTCTCACACAGACTATGGACTAACCTTTTCTGACTGCATTTTTGTTGTCCTTGGTTAATCCCACCACTACACATGTTTACCAGTTAAAAGGCTAACCTTTTCTGACCGTTTCATTTGTGGGTTATCCAATACAACATACAGTTACCAGTTAAAAGGCTTTTTTCCTTTGCTTCACCTTTTCTGACTGCTATTATGTTTTCATGGGTTAATCCTATACACAGTTACCAGTTAAAAAGCTGACCTTTTCTGACTGCGTCTTTTATGGGTTAATCCAGCACAATTTACACACAGTTACCAGTTAAAAAGATGACCTTTTCTGACCGCTAATTAGGTTTTTATGGGTTAATCCTATACACAGTTACCAGTTAAAAGGATGACCTTTTCTGACTGCTTCTTTTATGGGTTAATCCAACACAACCTACACACGGTTACCAGTTAAAAGGCTTACTTTTTCTGACTGCTTCATTTGTGAGTGATCCAACATAACTTTTACACAGTTACCAGTTAAAAGGCTTATTTACTAGGTTGCATTCGAAATAGTATATTCTTAGGAAAATAGCAACGACTCAATCTATTTAAAGGCCTCCAGTTTTCAATCAATTGCTAGTTAATTAATCAAAAATTTCCCTAATTATCACACTATTTCCAACCAACAATAGTAATACAAAGGGTTCCTTACCATAAATCCACTGGTAAGTTAAACAACGAAGAATCCAGCGAGTCTGTCCACTGATTCAAAAATAGATCCTGTCACCTTTCCTCCAGCCAGTGGCAGCCGGCCTCTATCAGAAACTGTGCTGAGAGGACTTCAGTTAGGAATCCTGGACTCCCCCGTGCACGGTTTCAGCTCCGATTCTGGAAGGTGGAAAGGACTTAGAATCCGGCTCGAAGGACCATTATGTTAGAAAAATTCTCTTAAAATTAGGCTCAGAGTCGCTGGATACGATAAACACAAAACATTTATTTCTTGCAAGATAGAGACAAGTCCGCACAAATCCACACAACCTGTCGGGAAGATCGCTCAGAGTTGTCTCCCGACAAAATGGTGCTCCAGCTATTTATGTTGTTTATGCTTGCTGATCACACAATGTTATGAGAAAAGGCCCTTTTCTCACCATTCATTATTATGGGAAGGAACATTCAATATTATGGGAAAAGGTGCTTCTCTCCCCATTCCTTGTTATGGGAAGGAACATAAAAGGTGCTTCTCACCAGTTAATATTATGGGAAAGACTAGTACCAGAGTAAAAACACTTTTGCTTGAATCATAGAAGAGGAAAGATGGAGGGACTCTGCTAAGCTGGTTTCAAGTATAAACTTCTTTATATTACCTTCTATGAGAAAGAACCACACTTGTTCTTCTGGAATCCGAAATTCGTTTTCTTTTAAGGAGATAGTCAAGATTTTAGATATTGCCATAAAATGAATTGCTTCACTCAAACCAAGTTAAAACTGCTTTGTCCTTCATATTTGTCCACGCTTAAGCTCGTTTCAAACATAAACTTATTATTATAACCTTGCATGAGAAAGAACCACACTTATGTTTGAGCAATACACTCCTTATGAGGAGTTATGCACGATTTAGGATTTTGCTGTAAAATCAATTCCTTCACTTAAACCAAGTTAAAACTGCTTTGTCCTTCTTATTTATCCACGTCTACGCTGGTTTCAAGTATAGACTTCTTTATATTACCTTCTATGAGAAAGAACCACACTTGTTCTTCTGGAATCCGAAATTCGCTTTATTTTAAGGAGATAGTCAAGATTTCAGATATTGCCATAAAATGAATTGCTTCACTCAAACCAAGTTAAAACTGCTTTGTCCTTCTTATTTATCCATGTCTAAGCTGGTTTCAAGTATAAACTTCTTTTTATAACCTTGTATGAGAAAGAACCACACTTATGTTTTGAGCAATACACTCCTTATGAGGAGTTATGCACGATTCAGGATTTTGCTGTAAAAGGAATTCCTTCACTTTTTTTTCCCTTGTTCTGTTCAGCATTATGGCAGCAGAATTGTGAATACTTTTATGCCAAACAGATTTTCTTTGCCAAGGGAAGTTTTACAAATGTAAAGCTCCCCTTGATGCCCATTTATTTATTTCTGTTTACAATATATAACATGTGATAGAACTGAACCGGAACAGGGGACAAGGAAAGAAGACGAGGAAAGAAGAGGAAACAGAACAAAAATAGAAACAAAAACCAGACAACCAGCTGCTACGCCTGTAAAAAAACAAAACAGACAATAACCCATGGTCTCTGTTGCGAATCCAGCCTTAGCGCCACCAGGAGCACCTGAAAGCAGACAAGCAGAGAAAAAAAACAAACAAACACACAAACAAACAAAAACAAGCACAAGTAGTGGCAATCGTATACAACTCAACTGTGGATATAGATGACCTGAGGCGACATGGTAATACATCAACTGCTACTGGACTAATGAAAGTGTGTTGTATGTGTGTGTGAGAACATGCAACACCCATGGCACAGGACCTACATGATAACCGTGCTTAGTTATGAGTGTATAAGTGTACACGGCCACAATCCACAGCCCCCCCAAGCAATCAGAAGCAGGCAGAGAGGGCCACAAGACCCAGGCCACCAGCAGCCCCCACGGAGCACAGAACCCAGGATGCCCACCACAGAGAAAACCACGCATACACCCAGTAGACAGCAGAGGAAGCCCCCGGACAGAGCCCCCATAAGCATAGGGCAGAGGCCCCCCGGGAACCAGGGGCAACAGCCCACCGACCCCGCCAGGCCCCAGCCGCCCAGACATGGGCCATGCACTGGACCTGGGCCCCAGGAGCCCGAGCGCCCCAAACCCCCCGTTAGAGGCCACACCCAATACCCGGGAGGGCCAAGCGCCCCAGACAGCCACACAGTGGGTCAGCGCCTGCTCCAGCGCCCCTGGCCAAGTGCCCTGGGAGTCAAGACGTGCCCACAGGTGGGTGACGTCGCGAGCAGTGGGGAGAGGCAACGCCGCCCCCCCATTGGGAGAAGCACAGGCAGGCCAGGCGACAGCAAGTCCCAGACCCAGGCCCAATCATCACCACACACACTTTCACGTCCCATACATCCACACGTCCTCCCTCCCTTGACTCCGCTGGGGTGTAGCGCAGCGGGCACACCAGGAGGCCAGCAGACCCCCAGCCACCACAGAACCTGAACCAGCAGAATAATGAATTCCTCCTGGCCACTCCTGCCCGAGCAGCAACCAGGAAGCAGGGGTGTGAGAAGACCCCTCCCCTCACCCTTCTGGCTCTTAAATATTTTCTAATAGTGAGCGATTAAAATTGAGGGGCAGCCAACCTTGTAGAACTGGGAGCGCGGCCCTCTGGGCAGCCTACATACCCAAAGAGCCCCGCCCACCAGATGCCATTCACTGCAACCACCCGCCAAGACCTAATGTGTGTGTGTGTGTGTTTGATAAGTAATGATGTCTTAGGTGTAATTAAAACAGGGGCGGGAACTGCAGAGTGCAGCCAAGGGGACCTACGTGGCCCCATCCACTACAACCCACAGAACACACACGCCCCCAAAACCCTTCATGTGTGAGTGTGTGCTGTGTACAGGAGCCAAAAGGGAGAGGGGTATGGGGATATACACCGGGGCAGCTACTCTCCCCGGAGAAGGTAGCCAGGGACTGGCTGCAATAGGCACCCCTGCTACCTGGGACCCAACACAGGGCAGGAGGGCCTGATGTCCACCAGGCTCGGGGCCTGCAGCGACCATATTCCGGGAGCTACTGTACCCCCAGAAGGTACCCACCCCGCCCCACCCCACTAAACCCAACCCCACCCCACCCCGGAGGACCTCTACAAACAAACAAACAAACAACAACAAACAAACCACCCGGTCACACCAGCCGCAGCAGCCCGGGCCTGAGACCCACCATCACCCAGGCCCCCCCCCACCCAAAAGATAACAAGCAACCCAGCCCCCCCGGGCGCAAGGCATCGCCCAGCCACCAGGGCCCAGGCCCAGCACCACCACCCACGCCAGAGCGGCCCGGACACCCGGTACAGAGCCAGCAGTCACCACCCCAAGGCCCCTAAGGTACCCTGCCCCACACCGCAAGACAGCCCCACCCGCAAGCCCCCAAAACTGCCCTCCAAGCCCGACACACAGTGCCCTCCAGCAATGACCAACCCCGTCCTCACGACCCGAGAGACCACCAGACGCCCGAAGCCACACAGCCCCCCCCCAGCACACACCCAACCGCCCAGAGCGACGGGACAACAACCCACCACCACTATGTGATAAACCTAATCAGTGGGGACCTGAGAGAATGAAATTCAGCCAATTGATGTTTTGAGGAGGCACACATTGTTTCCATGCTAATATAATCTAAAAGAACATTTCTAAACTGGTTAATACACAGATTGTTCTTCGCTTTCCAGTTCATGAGAATAGTTTTCTTTGCGATACATAACACTGTTATAATTGGCTTTGTTCTTAGACATTATAAATTCATATTCTGTATTTTACTAAATAACCTATGTTCCTAGCTGGTACTTTTGCACTCTGCTCATACTGCACAACAGATGACCTTAAATGGTCCAAGACCTTAGAATGACATAAACAACTGGGTCAGACAAAACATCTCTATTAGGGCAGATAGGTCTGGTGCATTAGACACCTAAAACAGCACTCACACATACACACACATTGTTTATCACATCCAAAGAACACAACAAGGACAGCAGCTGGCCTGATCATGCCATCAAAACTGGCCAATTATACTCTGACAAGTGTGAATACAACTTCTGTGAGATAAAGCTGAATATAAATATGACATGTTTCCGGATAACGGGTCTCGACCTGACGGATTTCCTGCGGGAGCTCTGGCACTCCGAGTCCAGCGCTGCAATATACTCTACTTGTGACCACTAATAAATACTGTTTTAATAAACCATTTCTCCAGCTTATTCTTGGGCTTCCAATGAAAAAATCGGGCTAACAATTGGTGCCGTGACACGGATTGGCTGACTCTGAGACCGTGTCCGATCGAGGACTTCCGGAGCTGGTTGGAGGGGACCCTTCTTCAGACAATTCAAGGCGCCTAAAACACAAGGTGAGCAGAAAACCTCTTGTATCAGGATATGTGAAATTTCTGCACATTGGTCATTCTAAACTAAATTGTCTGAATTAGGATGTCCTCCGATCACTAAATCAAAAGCACAAAATTTGTGTCTACAGGTTTACTAGGTGGTCACATGTAAAGTATAAACACATAGTCTCACATAGGGAGAGTCATATGTGTCCTAGTTTAGTACAATTTGGCCAAATAAAAGACATAAAATTCATCCTGTCTTCTAAACTGAATAGGAAGTAGATGCCAATGGGCGGGGGTCTGTTAGTCCGCAATTGGCGGCGTGAGTAATGTCTGTGCAATTGGCACTTGGACCCTAAAATCCGCAATTGGCGGTGGGTCTGCATTACTGCACAACAGGCGACGTGAGTAATTTCTGTGCACAAGGGCGCTTAGACCTTTATCTGCAATCGGCGGTGGGTCTGTATTACTTCACAATAGGCGGCGTAAGTAATCTCTGTGCAATTGGCACTTGGACTGTAAAATCCGCAATCGGCGGTGTGTCTGTTATTACTACGCATTTGGTGCTTGGACTGTAAAATCCACAATCGGCGGTGTGTCTGGGGTTTTTTTGTTTTTTTTTTCTCTTCCACAAGCGGCGGTGGTTCTGCAGTTGTTGTGAACAGGCGATACACTAAGTGTTTATCTCTGCATAAGGACACAGGGCTAAGTTGGTTATTTTTCATGAAAATGTGGGGTGGTTTGCTACTTGGTTGATATTTTACTGTGTTAGTGGAAGTGTATCTAGCAATAGAGACTGCTGGAGAATTCCTACACTGACACAGATCTCAAGTAGTTCTGTAAAAGGGGGCATTGGACTAGAAAATAAAGGGGAATTTAGTTAGGGTGTTACAGGGTTTTGTGAATTAAAACGAGTGAAGAGATTGGATGAGGGAAATGCAAGGGAAAGGAACGTGTGGAGGGTTTGAAAGTGCGCCACCGCAACTGAGTGATTTCTCTAAGTTTTCAAAACAAGCAACAGGCAGTAGGAATCAAGCAACAGCAAAGCTAAAGGAGGTAGGTTTATTGCAGAGAGCAAGGGCAGAAAAAGATGGAAAAAAAACCAGTAACATTTCTTAAAGACTGTCAGTATTTTTTTTGGAGAAGTTAAATTCTCTATTCAGACGCAGTCCTCTGCACCTCTACCACAGCACGTGCCAGACACAACGTCATCTTTTCCAGGGACACATCCTACTACACTAGCAGATAAGACACATCTTCCTAACATCACACTCAATAACAGAAGCATGCCATTTAGCAAAATAAAAAACTGACCATTTATACAGATTCAGCATAAACAGCTTAGGCTGTACATGTGGACATGTGTAATTGGAAAAGAAAAGTTTAGATAGCTTTGTCATAAATGCTCTCACCCTAAGATTATCTCATCCCAACCCTGCTTCCTTCTTCCCCCATTCAGCCCTGAGAGTGAGGACAGATTCTGATTGATCATGGGCCTGTACTTAAAGAGTACCAGAGTTACATATAGTTATTTAGTCAAAAAATTTACAATGATAATGGAAGTTTTTACTAGAGCATTTATCATCAATTCAATAATTTATTTATTTTTAAATAAATTTGAATGGGAGGAATACGACATTGAATGGACAATCTGAAAACCGCTTTTCAATGCAAGTATTACAGTGAAGAGATAAGAAGCAATACAATGTCCAAAATAAATCCAGGAAGAACAGACTGTTTAAAACTAAACATTAGAACCAGTTTGTTGTTGAATTAAGATTTAACAGCTCTCTTAAAAAGTCAGACAAACAAACATAGCATTTAAATCTCTGATCCTTTAATTGAAAAACTGCCTGAACAAAAGATGTTCTACAAATTGAGACTTTATGATTTCCACCTGAAGCAGGTCTGAGACCGGACAGTCAGATCATATGACATATTAGAAAATATCGGGATTTAACAGCAAGGTCAGGCAGATAGGTGTCAGACAGTTTCTTACCATCTTAAAGCATTAAAGGTTAGCCTTTATTGTGTTAGAGATCACAGTAACATGACTTAAAATTTAGCTGATCTAAATACTTCTCCTCTGCTTATTTTCACCAATTCTGAGTTAATATTTATCATCAGTATTTATAATTGATCTCATTAAACCATTTAACTATTTAACTGCAGCAGATCTATGAATCAATGGATCTGTTATCTTAACAGAGCAGCAACGTGCTTTATATAAAGCTTAAAAGTGAGTTAGATTATTAGGAAATTAACAAAAACATGGCAATAAAAGGCACAACGAGAGTCAGATATCACCAATGAGTTTCTTGAAGAAGAAAACTCTAAAAGAAATTTAAAGACAGCTGCAGTAAGTCTGAGTCAAAACAAGTCAAGTCAAGGTTTGTTTTCATGGCACATTTAAAAACAGCCACAGCAACCAGAGAGCTGTACAGCTGAACACTATATTAATATGTGTGTCGGGCTTGGAAGTCAGTTTTGGGGGCTTGCGGGTGGGGATGTCTTGCGGTGTGGGGCGGGGTCCCTTAGGTGCCTTGGGGTGGTGGCTGCTGGCTCTGTACCGGGTGGCCGGGCCGCTCTGGCGTGAGTGGTGGTGCTGGGCCTGGGCCCTGGTGGCTGGGCGCTGCCTTGCGCCCGGGGGGTTAGGTTGCCCTGGACATGCCACAGTATGGGTGGGTTGGTGCAGGTCCTGGTGCAAGGCTTGTTGCTCTGGGACCTCCAGGGTGTCCGCGGGTGGTTGTTATCTTAAGGGTGTTGGGGCGTGCGGTGGGGGGGGTGCTTATCCCCTGTTGGGGGGGGGGCCTGGGTGATGGTGGGTCTCAGGCCCAGGCTGCTGCGTCTGGTGTGACCGGGTGGTTTATTTGTTGTTGTTTGTTTGTTTGTTTGTAGAGGTCCTCCGGGGTGGGGTGGGGTTGGGTTGAGTGGGGTGGGGCGGGGTGGGTACCTTCTGGGAGTACAGTAGCTCCCGGAATATGGTTGCTGCAGGCCCCGAGTCTGGCCTCTGTTGGGTCCCAGGTAGCGGGGGTGCCTATTGCAGCCAGTCCCTAGCTGCCCTCTCTGGGGGAGAGTAGCTCCGGACATTCCCCGGACATTCACACCTTACAGCGGAACACCTCCGCTCCCTCTTTTGATGGTGTATGTTCGGGCAGTCAAACCTTTTCTTACCTGCTTTTTACAAACTATGGTCAGACATTCAACCCTTCTTGGAGCCGAACACATCCACTCCTGCTTTTGATTATGTATAGTTGGGCATTCGCACCTTTTCTTACCCATTTTTCAGTAATTATGGGTGTACATTCACACCTTCTTGCAGCCGAACACCTCCGCTCCCTCTTTTGATCATACATTTTTGGGCATTCGCACCTTTTCTTACCCGCTTTTTACAAACCATGGTCGGACTTTCACACCTTTTAGTATCCGAACAACTCCGCACCCGCTACTGATTGTGTACAGTCGGGTATTTTAACCTTTTCTTACCCGTTTTTTACCAACTATGGTCGGACATTCACACCTTCTTACAGCGGAACACCTCCGCTCCCTCCTTTGATGGTGTATGTTCGGGCATTCGAACCTTTTCTTACCCGCTTTTTACAAACTATGGTCAGACATTCAAACCTTCTTGTAGCCGAACATATCCACTCCTGCTTTTGATGATGTATGGTTGGGCATTCGAACCTACTTGTTGCCCGCTTTTCATTAATTGTGGATGGACATTCACACCTTGTCTCAGCCAAACACCTCCGCTCCCTGTTTTGATCATGTATGGTTTGACATTCGCACCTTTGCTTACCCTCTTTTTATACTGATTGCTCAAGATTAAGTTGTTCTTTCTCAAACTACAAAATTTTTTTAATTGTTGAAACTTGATTTGAAGTGGATAAATAAGGAAGACAAACAGTTTTAAGTCAGGCTGATAGCAATTAATTTTATAGCAAAATCTGTATTTCGTCATTTGTCGAGAGATGCTTATTGCTGAAGAAGTTTTTTCTCATTCTACAAAGTACAACGTTGTTTATCATTGAAACTTGATTAGACATGAATAAATATGAAGGACAAAGCAGTCTTAACTTGGTTTGAGTTAAGGAATTCGTTTTATAGGAGAATCCGAATTCGTGCATAACTCGTAAAATAGAGCTTATTTTCGGATTCCTGAAGAATGAGTCTGGTTCTTTCTCATAATACAAAGTTTGTTGTTTATTGTTGAAACTTCATCAGACCGTTAGATATAGTCGGACTCACCTCGACGCACGGCTTGGGATCTGGAACCAGTACTCTTGAGAGGGGTTGGACTCTCTTCCACTCTGGAGTTGCCCGTGGTGAGAGGCGCAGAGCAGGTGTGGGCATACTTATTGCCCCCCGGCTGTGTGCCAGTACATTGGGGTTTACCCTAGTGAACGAGAGGGTAGCCTCCCTCCGCCTTGGGTGGGGGGACGAGTCCTGACTGTTGTTTGTGCCTATGCGCCAAACATCAGTTCAGAGTACCTACCCTTTTTGGAGTCTCTGGGGGAGGCACTGGAGAATGCTCCTACCGGAGACTCCCTCATTCTGCTGGGGGACTTCAATGCTCACGTGGGCAATGACAGTGAGACCTGGAGGGGTGTGATTGGGAGGAACGGCCCCCCCGATCTGAATCAGAGTGGTGTTATGTTGTTGGACTTCTGTGCCAGTCATAGACTGTCCATAACGAACACCATGTTCAGGCATAAGGGTGTCCATATGTGCACTTGGCACCAGGACACCCTTGGCCGCAGTTCGATGATCGACTTTGTGGTTGTATCGGACTTGCGGCCGTATGTCCTGGACACTCGGTGAAGAGAGGGGCGGAGCTGTCAACTGATCACCACCTGGTGGTGAGTTGGCTCCGCTGGTGGGGGAGGATGCCGATCAGACCTGGCAGGCCCAAACGTATTGTGAGGGTCTGCTGGGAGCGTTTGTCAGAATCCCCCGTCAGAAGGAGCTTTAACTCCCACCTCCGGCAGAGCTTCAACCATATTTGAGGTGGGGGACATTGAATGGGCCATGTTCCGTGACTCCATTGCCGAGGCAGCTGGTCGGAGTTGTGGCCGTAAGGTGGTCGGTGCCTGTCGTGGCGGCAACCCTCCAACCTGCTGGTGGACACCAGTGGTGAGGGAAGCCGTCAATCTGAAGAAGGAGTCCTATCGGGCCTTTTTGGCCAGTGGGACCCTGGAAGAAGCTGATAGGTACCGACGGGCCAGACGGGCCACGGCTTCGGCGGTTGCTGAGGCAAAAACTCGGGCCTGGGAGGAGTTCGGTGAGACCATGGAGAATGATTTCCGGACGGCCTCAAAAAGATTCTGGTCCACCATCCGGCGTCTCAGGGGGGGGAAGCGGCTCACAGTCAACACTGTTTACAGTGGGGACGGGGCTTTGCTGACCTCAACTAGGGATGTTGTGAGTCGGTGGGGGGAGTACTTCGAGGAACTCCTCAATCCTACCAACACGTGCTCGGAAGAGGCAGAGTCGGAGAGCTTGGAGACGGGGCCTCCCATTTCTGGGGCTGAGGTTGCCGAGTTGGTTAAAAAGCTCCTCGGTGGCAAGGCCCCGGGGGTGGATGAGGTCCGTCCTGAGTTTCTCAAGGCTCTGGATGTTGTAGGGCTGTCTTGGCTGACACGCCTCTGCAGTATCGCGTGGACATCGGGGACAGTGCCTCTGGACTGGCAGATTGGGGTGGTGGTCCCCCTCTTTAAAAAGGGGGACCGGAGGGTGTGTTCCAACTATAGGGGTATCACACTCCTCAGCCTCCCTGGTAAGGTCTATTCGGGGGTATTGGAGAGGAGGATCCGTCGGATAATCGAGCCTCGGATTCAGGAGATGCAGTGTGGCTTTCGTCCTGGCCGTGGAACAGTGGACCAGCTCTATACCCTCGGCAGGATCCTGGAGGGTGCATGGGAGCTCGCCCAACCAGTCTACATGTGTTTTGTGGACTTGGAGAAAGCGTTCGACCGTGTCCCTCGTGGAGTCCTGTGGGGGGTGCTCCGGGAATATGGAGTGCCGGACCCCTTGATAGGGGCCGTTCGGTCTCTGTATGACCGGTGCCAGAGTTTGGTCCGCATTGCCGGCAGTAAGTCGGATACGTTTCCGGTGAGAGTTGGACTCCGTCAGGGCTGCCCTTTGTCACCGATTCTGTTCCTAACTTTTATGGACAGAATTTCTAGGCGGAGCCAGGGCGTTGAGGGTGTCCCATTTGGCGACCTCAGAATCGGGTCTCTGCTTTTTGCAGATGATGTGGTTCTGTTAGCGTCGTCAGGCCGTGACCTTCAGCTCTCACTGGAGTGATTCGCAGCCGAGTGTGAAGCGGCTGGGATGAGAATCAGCACCTCCAAATCCGAGACTATGGTTCTCAGCCGGAAAAGGGTGGAATGCTCTCTTCGGGTCGGGAATGAGATCCTTCCCCAAGAGGAGGAGTTCAAGACCTATCAACATGGCTAAAGTGTAGCATCCCTTCATGCCCCACACTGTGCATACTGGGTGACTTAGACAACATCAACATAGAAATTAACTCAGCACACATGGTTGTCACAGTGTTATGTATCGCAAAGAAAACTATTCTCATGAACTGGAAAGCGAAGAACAATCTGTGTATTAACCAGTTTAGAAATTTTCTTTTAGATTATATTAGCATGGAAACAATGTCTGCCTCCTCAAAACATCAATTGGCTGAATTTCATTCTCTCTGGTCCCCTCTGATTAGTTTTATCACATAGTGGTGGTGGTGGGTTGCTGGGTGATGGTGGGTCTCAGGCCCGGGCTGCTGCGACTGGTGTGACCGGGTGGTTTGTTTGTTTGTTTTTTTATGTTGTTTGTTTGTTTTTTGTAGAGGTCCTCCTGGGTGGGGTTGGGTTGAGTGGGGTGGGGCGGGATGGGTACCTTCTGGGGGTACAGTAGCTCCCGGAATATGGTCGCTGCAGGCCCCGAGCCTGGTGGACATCAGGCCCTCCTGCCCATTGTTGGCTCCCAGGTAGCGGGGATGCCTATTGCAGCCAGTCCCTGGCTGCCCTCTCTGGGGGAGAGTAGCTCCCCCGGTATATATCCCCATACCCCTCTCCCTTCTGGCTCCTGTACACAGCACACACTCACACATGAAGGGTTTTGGGGGCGTGTGTGTTCGGTGGGGTGTAGTGGATGGGGCCACGTAGGTGGTCCCCTTTGGTTGCACTCTGCAGTTCCCTGCCCCTGTTTTAATTACACCTTAGACATTACTACTTATCAAACACACTCACACACACACATTAGGTCTTGGGGGGTGGTTACACTGAGTGGCATCTGGTGGGCGGGGCTCTTTGGGTATGTAGGCGGCCCAGAGTGCCGCGCTCCCAGTTCTACAAGTTTGGCTGCCCCTCAATTTTAATTGCTCACTATTAGAAAATATTGAAGAGCCAGAAGGGTGAGGGGAGGGGTCTTCTTCGCACACCCCTGCTTCCTGGTGTCTTCTCGGGGCAGGAGGGGCCAGGAGGATTAATTAATTGTTCTGCTGGTTCGGGGTCTGTGGTGGCTGGGGGGTTGCTGGCCTCCTGGTGTGCCCGCTGCACTACACCCCAGCTGAGTCGAGGGAGGTAGGATGTGTGGATGTGTGGATGTATGGGACGTGAAAGTGTGTGTGGTAATGATTGGGCCTGGATCTGGCCTGCCTGTGTTTCTCCCGATGGGGCATCAGCGTTGCCTCTCCCCACTGCTCGCGACTTCACCCACCTGTGGGCACGTCTTGACTCCCAGGGCACTTGACCAGGGGCGCTGGGGCAGGCGCTGACCCACTTTGTGGCTGTCTGGGGCGCTTGGCCCTCCTGGGTATTGGGTGGGGCCTCTGCCGGGGGGTTTGGGGGCGCTCGGGCTCCTGGGGCCCAGGTCCAGTGCATGGCCCATGTCTGGGCGGCTGGGGCCTGGCGGGGTCGGTGGGCTGTTGCCCCTGGTTCCCGGAGTGCCTCTGCCCTATGCTTATGGGGGCTCTTTCCGGGGGCTTCCTCTGCAGTCTTCTGGGTGGATGCGTGGTTGCCCCTGCGGTGGGCTGCCTGGGTTCTGTGCTCTGTGGGGGCTGCTGGTGGCCTGGGTCTTGTGGCCCTCTCTGCCTGCTTCTGATTGCTTGGGGGGGGGCTGTGGATTGTGGCCCTGTACGCTTATACACTCATAACTAAGCACGGTTATCATGTAGGTCCTGTGCCATGGGTGTTGCATGTTCTCACACACACACACACACATTCATTAGTCCAGTAGCATGGTCACTAAGCAGTTGATGTATTATCATGTCGTCTCAGGTCATCTATATCCACAGCTGTGTTGTATGCGATTGCCGCTTCTTGTGCTTGTTTTTGTTTGTTTGTGTGTTTGTTTTTTCTCTGCTTGTCTGCTTTCAGGTGCTCCTGGTGGCGCTAAGGCTGGATTCCCCTCATAGGCCATGGATTGTTGTCTGTTTTGTTTTTTACAGGTGTAGCAGCTGGTTGTCTGGTTTTTGTTTCTATTTTTGTTCTGTTTCCTCTTCTTTCCTCTTCTTCTTTCCTTGTCCCCCGGTCCGGTTCAGTTCAGTTCATGTCATATATTTTAAACAGAAATAAATAAATGGGCATCAAGGGGAGCTTTACATTTATAAAACTTCCCTTGGCAAAACAAATCTGTTTGGCATCAAAGGTATTCAGACTACAATTCTTCTGACATAATGCTGAACAGGACAAGGGGAAAAAAAAGTAAAGAAGACAGTTCTGCCGAAAGCCAGGGATAGACCTGTTCTAAGTTCTATACTTTTTAAAAGGAGCGTGTTTATCAACTATGGAATTAGAAGATTTACAAAAATGGTCAAGTGCTAGATCTTCATCTGGGATTTTAACAGTGTCATATAACTATTCAACAGATCAGTTAAAAAAAAGCCTGCTCATGGAGATGTTTCAGGATCTGGATACCAAGCGTGGACCTAATGTTTTCATTTTTGCAATTCTGATACAGGCTATTGAGCAGTGATAACTAACACCAAGTTCAGATACTGCGGATTTTCTACCTTTGATTTGTTAAGATTGAGCCAATCAGGGACAACCTTGAAGGATCTCTTTGGTTTTGTAGGATCAGTAATTACCTGAGAAAGGTTGATATTGGTACACACCTTTTTTAAATGATCAGAGGCAGAGTTCAACTTGTTTAAATTAAAATTGCCACACAGAGATTGGGTTTAGGCCACATGCACACAGAATGACATCAACAAATATAAGAAATATTAAACATTTACACATAGATTTTTGAATATATGTAGAGGAATGATACTTTGAAATGTGCTCATTGCGGAGTTATGATCAGTTGAGTAATGAAGGTTGAACTATTCTGGGAAAGAGGTTCTATTCCCAGCATCATGATGGACACTCCTGATATAGAAGGTTTCGCTAACGCATTGGAATTGTTTTACTATTTTCATATGCATGTGCAATGAAGAATTGCTTGCTGCTGATAAATGCAAAGAAGAACAGCTTACACATAGATGCTCACATATAGGCTGCTGAATGCAATGAAGACCTGCTTATCAAGTAAAGTTCAATGTCAATGTGTAATATTCAATTAGGATTTGCAAAACAGTGAAGTTAAACAATGAATGGGTCCATAGTCGGTATGAGAAGACTACAGGAATATTTACCTGGGTGTACGTTCAAACAGAGATGAGAAAATTGCGATAAATAATTGTTTGTTTGTTTGTTAGTATGTATAGGAATGTTATGTGTATAAACTGTGTTGAGTTATAGTTACTCAGTAGTGTCTCAGTGAAACAACCGACGGGGGAAGCCTTGCGGTGACAACAAAAGCAGTGTTTTACTGATCAGTCAAGTTGCTCCAGTGTACTCCATACAAACTGGTTGGCTACTGAAGGGATAGAAAATGGGGAATACTTGTTTTAAAGCAAACAAGGAATTAGATGGGAAAAATACATGTTTTAACGGGACCCAGACAATATTAAATACTCAGACAGATGGGAGAAGAAGTGTAGTTTTGTAGGAAATCACAAAATTATTACATAGAATTAGTGAAATCAATTTAAGAATGCCTTTCTGAAGAGCTGTTTACCACAGATGAGCAGCTTTGCGACCAAGCACATTGTTGATCGCTTTACTGCCAAAATGATCTAATTTAATGGATTGGTTTAGACATGCATAACAGCATTTTAAGAACAAAGAGAGAAACAAAAAGGGACAACGCTTCATGGTGGAAGGTGATGTATAAATAACTGTGTATATGATGAAGGGGGTGGCAACACCCATTCCGAAATCCCGCCATTCCGACATCCCGCTATTCCGACATCCCACCATTCCGACATCCCACCATTCCGACATACCACCATTCCGACATGCAAACGTCCCACCATTCCGACATCCCACCATTGCGACATCCCGCTATTCTGACGTTCAAATGTCCCACCATTCCGACAAGGCTTTCCGTATAAGGAAATGTGTGTTACTCAACAGGTGAGTCCCTTCTTTCTGTTCATGCAATTTATATGTTTAACACATGTTTATAGACAAGCGTTATTAAAAACACAAAGTCTCGGCAACTGGAGGAGGAGAAGCAGTCCGCGGTGGTTTTCAATCACACACTCCAATGCCACTTGTTTCAACTTCCGAAAATTTAATCCAGGAAAAAAAGGCTTACAAACATGGACCAAAACGGCTCCATAACACGCACAAGAATCCAAAAGAAACGAAAGTTAACTAAAAGAAAGCAAATAAACAGTATGAAGTGGTCAAAATTGGTTTTACGCATGCCTATGTGCGTCTGGCACATGCGTCTTCGGGCTCTCCCACGTTGGTTTGTGGATGAAAGCTATATGTTCAGCTGTAATGTCATGTAAAAACAATCTCTACATGACATTTACTCCCAAGTGTGACCAGTTAGGTCCTTAAGATATCAACAGGCTGTATAAAGCTACAACCGTTGCGGCTGTGTGTTTGTGCCAAATGCGCAAAGCCCATCCGCGCTTCCCAAAATTGGAGTGAGTACTCATAAATCACGTGAATAACATGAATAAACGTTTTTACTGAATTTTGTTGTGTTTTATACGTTCTATGCTGTCATTTCTCTCTTCTCCTATTGGCAAGGCAAGGCAGAGTGCTCGCAACTGTGTCCTGTGCAGTAGCCGTGATATCTGTAATTGCAATTATTACTTTTGCATATGATGACAGCGTGCAAAAGACGCATGGGCTCTGTGGAGAGCTCCGCTCCAGCTGGCTGCTGTGACAGCTCACTGACACTGTATTTCTGCTTAATCAGTTTCAGTCTCGCCAGAGTTACATTAATATCTGTATTTTTATATTTGAAATTCAGGGGATTTTGATAATAGATTATTAAAGTTCGTTTGCGAGGCTTTGGCCTCTGCATGTGCAAAGCTTGTGCGCCAAACTTTAGGGCGTATTTGCGCCGGCATATCATTAGTGCAAAATGTTTTGGGTAAAAAATAGGCTATTAAAAGGAACTGTCGGAATGGCGGTATGTTAAAAAAAACAAAAAACATACCGCCATTCCGACCATAGGAGGAAAAAAGTGTCGGAATGGTGGGACGTTTGATAAAAAATTAAGTGTCGCCATTCCGACAATTGGAGACCCATGTCGGAATGGCGAGATGTCGGAATGGCAGCATGTAACCATGATGAAGGAGAGACCATTTGAGCAGCACAGCCATTTCGCAGCACAGGGACAGCAGTCCAAGTTACAGGATCTCCCACGTGGTATCACCTGTCACATTGTGTCAAGGCATCAAAAGAAGAAAAATCACCAAACTCAAGGACAAAAAGACAGACTCCGGTGAACGAAGACAGAGGACTGACAAACCAGAAATACAAAAGGATTCTCGATATCAAGATCCAGAAGAAGAGGCTAACAATGCCACGAACACTTACGATGCTGGGAATGATGCCAGCAATGAACAGAGAAGAAGATTCAGTGTCATCAATCTGCATTACGTGCCTCTAATGAGGGGGTGAATATAGAATCCTCAACGATTACAACGTCTCTGGGAACTGTGACAACAACAAGGTTTAAACCATTTTGATATATATTGTAACCTATTGGCTAAGGAATAGTGCTGAAAATGAGGTAAATCTAATCCACCACTCTCCTTGGTCTTCTGTAGGGTTTTTAAACTAATACGTGGTGGTTTGTTTTTCCACAGAAATTTGGAGATGCATAAATCTAGTGACTTAAACCAAGTAGCAGATGGTTTTATGGGGATCATTGAGAACAAATAGTTAACTTTTGGTAGTATCATCATGTAACTCTCCCCATAAGTGATATAGGTAAGGACTTCCAACGAGAGAGATCGTCCTCTACTGTCTTTAATAATTGCACATAATTTAGCTTTGTTAGCTCTGAGAGCCTGGAGGAAATGTTTATGCCTAAATATCTAATATTTCCTGACTGTAAAGTGATCGTAGGTATATTATGGACCCTACAGTTAATGGGCAGAACTGTGGTCTTAGACCAGTTGATAGAGTAGTCAGAAAGTGCTGAGAATTTATTTATGAGTGTGATCGTGTGAGTGAGAGACGTCTGTGAGTTCTGAAGGAAAAGTAATACATCATCAGCATAAAGACTTATTTTATGCTCAATATTTTGGGATTAATTATTCACGGGTAAGAAAAGGTAGTATTGCCAGACCATACATGATCAAAACAGGGAGCGGAGGTGGTTCAGCTGCAAGGTGTGAATGTCTGACTATAGTTTGTAAAAAGCGGGTAAGATAAGGTGCGAATGCCCGACAATGTATGATCAAAAGAGGGAGCGGAGGTTTTCGGCTGCAAGAAGGTCTGAATGTCCACCCAAAATTCCTGAAAAATGGGTAAAAAAAGGGTGCGAATGCCAAACCATACATCATCAAAAGCAGGAGTGGATGTGTTCGGCTACAAGAAGATTTGAATGTCCATCAATAATTGCTTTAAAACATGAAAGAAAATTTTCGAATATCAAACCGCACATGATCATAAGCGGGAGAGGAGTTGTTCAGCTGCAAGAAGGTGTGAATGTCCACCCATAATTACTGAAAAATGGGTAAGAAAAGGTGAAAATGCCCAACCATACATCATCAAAAGCAGGAGTTGATGTGTTCGGCTACAAGAAGGTTTGAATGTCCGACCATAGTTTGTAAAAAGCGGGTAAGAAAAGGTTCGAATGCCCGAACATAGACCATCAAAAGAGGGAGCGGAGGTGTTCCGCTGTAAGAAGGTGTAAATGTCCGACCATAGTTGGTAAAAAGCGGGTAAGAAAAGGTTAAAATACCCGACTGTACACAATCAATAGCGGGAGCGGAGTTGTTTGGCTACAAGAAGGTGTGAAAGTCCGACCACGGTTTGTAAAAAGCGGGTAAGAAAAGGTTCGAATGCCCGAATATATACCATCAAAAGTGGAAGTGGATGTGTTCGGCTGCAAGAAGGTGTGAACGTCCGACCAAAGTTTGTAAAAAGCAGTTAAGAAAAGGTTCGAATATCCAACCAAACATAATCAAAAGCGGGAAAAGAGCTGTTCGACTGCAAGTAGGTGTGAATGTCAGATCATAATTTGCAAAAAGCTGATGAGAAAGGGTGAGAATGCCCGGCTATACACCATCAAATGCGGGAGCGGAAGTGTTTGGCTGTGAGTAGGTGTGAATGTCCGACCATATTTGGTAAAAAGCGGGTAAGAAAAGGTTAAAATACCCGACTGTAGACAATCAATAGTGGGAGAGGAGGTGTTCAGCTGCAAGAAGGTGTGAATGTCCACCCATAATTACTGAAAAATGGGTAAGAAAAGGTGCGAATGCCCAACCATACATTATCAAAAGCAGGTGTGAATGTCAGATCATAATTTGCAAAAAGCTGATGAGAAAGGGTGAGAATGCCCGACTATACACCATCAAATGCGGGAGCGGAGTTGTTCGGCTGTGAGTAAGTGTGAATCTCCGACCATAATTGCTGAAAAATGTGTTAGAAAAGGTAAGAATGCCGGTCCATACATCATCAAAAGCGGGAGAGGTGGTGTTCGGCTGCAAGTAGGTGTGAATGTCCAGCCATAATTACTAACAAACGGGTAAGAAAAGGTACTATTGCCAGACCATACATGATCAAAACAGGGAGCGGAGGTGGTTCAGCTGCAAGAAGGTGTGAATGTCCGACTAAAGTTCAAATATATTAACAAAAGCGGGAGGAGAGGTCTTCGGATGAGAGTGGTTGAGAATTTCCAACCATAATCTATAAAATGCGGTGAAAAAAAAGGTGTGATAGAACACTAAAAGGTGGAGCGGAAGTGTTTGGCTGCAAGAAGGTGTGAATGTCCGACTATATTTGGTGAAAAGCAGGTGAAGCAAGGTCTGAATGCCCAACCTTACATCATCAAAAGCGAGATCAGAGGTGTTTGGCTGCAAGAAGGCCATAGTTTGCCAAAAGCGGGTAAGCTGCGAATGACCAACTAAATATCAACAAAACTGGGGGTGGAGGTCTTCGGATGCAACTGGGTGTGAACATCCCACCATACAAGTATGGTGGAGAGGAAGCTGTGAACAGCCGACCATAGTTTGCAAAAAGCGGGTGAGACAAGGTGCGAATGTCCAACCATACATGATCAAAACAGGGAGCGGAGGTGTTTGGCTGTGACAAGGTGTGAAAGTCCACCCAAAATTAATGAAAAGCGGGCAAAAAGTAGGTTTGAATGCCCAAGCATACATCATCAAAAGAAGGAGTGGATGTGTTCGGCTACAAGAAGGTTTGAATGTCCGAGCATAGTTTGTAAAAAGCGGGTAAGAAAAGGTTCGAATATCCAACCAAACATAATCAAAAGCGGGAGCAGAGCTGTTCGACTGCAAGTAGGTGTGAATGTCCAGCCATAATTACTCACAAACGGGTAAGAAAAGGTAGTATTGCCAGACCATACATGATCAAAACAGGGAGCGGAGGTGGTTTAGCTGCAAAAAGGGGTGAATGTCCAACTAAAGTTCAAATATATTAACAAAAGCGGGAGGAGAGGTCTTCGGATTAGAGTGGTTGAAATTTCCAACCATAATCTATAAAATGCGGTGAAAAAAAAGGTGTGAAGGAATGAATTTTATAGCAAAATCCGAAATCATGCATAACTCCGCAAAAGGAACGTATTGCTCAACCAAAGGGATGCTTCTTTCTCATTCAGGGTAATATGAGGAACTTTATGCTTGATACATTTTAGACATGGATAACTATGAAGGACAAAGCAATTTTAACTTGGTTTGAGCAAAGCAATTCATTTTATAGGAAAATCCGAAATCGTGCAGGACTCATGAAAGTAAGCTTATTCTCGGATTCCTGATCCTCCAGTGTTGCTCTTTCCTATACTGCAAAATACAGCCTTGTTATTTGTTGAAATCGATATAGACATTGATAAATATGAAGGACAAAGCAGTTTCCACTTTGTTTGAGTGAAGGAATTAATTTTATAGCAAAATCCCAAATCAAGCAGAACGTATGAAAATAAGCTTGTTTTCGGATTCCTGATCCTTCAGTGTTGCTATTTCTTCTACTGCAAAATACAATGTTGTTCTTTGTTGAAGTCAATCTAGACATTGATAAATATGAAGGACAAAGCAGTTTTCACTTGGTTTGAGTGAAGGAATTCATTTTATACATAAAATCCCAAATCATGCAGAACGTATGAAAAGAAGCTTATTCTCGGATTCCTGATCCTTCAGTGTTGCTTTTTCTTCTACTGCAAAATACAATGTTGTTCTTTGTTGAAGTCGATCTAGACATTGATAAATATGAAGGACAAAGCAGTTTTAACATAGTTTGAGTGAAGGATTTGCAGCTGAAAACCGGGCTTTCGAGCCTTTTCTTACCCGGTTTTTAGAAATTATGGTTGGACATTCAGACCTTGCAGCCGAAGACCTCCACTCCCTCTTTTGATCATACATTGTCGGGCATTCGCACCTTGTCTTACCCGCTTTTTACAAACTATAGTCAGACATTCACACCTTGCAGCTGAACCACCTCAGCTCCCTGTTTTGATCATGTATGGTCTGGCAATACTACCTTTTCTTACCCGTTTGTGAGTAATTATGGCTGGACATTCACACCTACTTGCAGTCGAACAGCTCTGCTCCCGCTTTTGATGGTATATATTCGGGCATTCGAACCTTTTCTTAGCAGCTTTTTACAAACCATGGTTGAACTTTCACACCGTCTTACAGCGGAACACCTCCGCTCCCGCTTTTGATGGTTTATAGTCAGGCATTTGAACCTTTTCTTACCCGCTTTTTACAAACTATGGTCGGACATTCAAACCTTCTTGTAGCCAAAAACCTCCGCTCCCTCTTTTGATCATACATTGTCGGGCATTCGCACCTTTTCTTACCCGTTTTTTACAAACCATGGTCGGACTTTCACACATTCTTGTAGCCAAACACATCCGCTCCCGCTATTGATTGTGTACAGTCGGGTATTTTAACCTTTTCTTACCCGCTTTTTACAAACCATGGTTGGACATTCAAACCTTCTTGTAGCCGAAAACCTCCGCTCCCTCTTTTGATTATACATTGTTGGGCATTCGCACCTTATTTACAAACTATAGTCAGACCTTCACACCTTGCAGCTGAGCCACCTCAGCTCCCTGTTTTGATAGTGTATGTTCGGGCATTCGAACCTATTCTTACCCCCTTTTTACAAACTATGCTCGGAGATTCACACCTACTCACAGCCGAACAACTCCGCTCCCGCATTTGATTATGTATTGTCCGGCATTCTAGTCTCTTCTAACACATTTTTCAGCAATTATGGTCGGACATTCACACCTACTCACAGCCGAACACTTCCGCTCCCGCATTTGATGGTGTATAGCCGGGCATTCTCACCCTTTCTCATCAGCTTTTTGCAAATTATGATCTGACATTCACACCTACTTGCAGTCGAACAGCTCTGCTCCCGCTTTTGATTATGTTTGGTTGGATATTCGAACCTTTTCTTAACTGCTTTTTACAAATTTTGGTCGGACGTTCACACCTTCTTGCAGCCGAACACATCCACTTCCACTTTTGATGGTATATATTCGGGCATTCGAACCTTTTCTTAACTGCTTTTTACAAATTTTGGTCGGACGTTCACACCTTCTTGCAGCCGAACACATCCACTTCCACTTTTGATGGTATATATTCGGGCATTCGAACCTTTTCTTACCCGCTTTTTACCAACTATGGTCGGACATTTACACCTTCTTACAGCGGAACACCTCCGCTCCCTCTTTTGATGGTCTATGTTCGGGCATTCGAACCTTTTCTTACCCGCTTTTTACAAACTATGGTCGGACATTCAAACCTTCTTGTAGCCGAACACATCCACTCCTGCTTTTGATGATGTATGGTTGGGCATTTTCACCTTTTCTTACCCATTTTTCAGTAATTATGGGTGGACATTCACACCTTCTTGCAGCTGAACAACTCCTCTCCCGCTTATGATCATGTGCGGTTTGATATTCGAAAATTTTCTTTCATGTTTTAAAGCAATTATTGATGGACATTCAAATCTTCTTGTAGCCGAACACATCCACTCCTGCTTTTGATGATGTATGGTTTGGCATTCGCACCCTTTTTTTACCCATTTTTCAGGAATTTTGGGTGGACATTCAGACCTTCTTGCAGCCGTAAACCTCCGCTCCCTCTTTTGATCATACATTGTCGGGCATTCGCACCTTATCTTACCCGCTTTTTACAAACTATAGTCAGACATTCACACCTTGCAGCTGAACCACCTCCGCTCCCTGTTTTGATCATGTATGGTCTGGCAATACTACCTTTTCTTACCCGTTTGTGAGTAATTAATCCCAAAATATTGAGCATAAAATAAGTCTTTATGCTGATGATGTATTACTTTTCCTTCAGAACTCACAGACGTCTCTCAGTCACACGATCACACTCATAAATAAATTCTCAGCACTTTCTGACTACTCTATCAACTGGTCTAAGACCACAGTTCTGCCCATTAACTGTAGGGTCCATAATATACCTGCGATCACTTTACAGTCAGGAAATATTAGATATTTAGGCATAAACATGTCCTCCAGGCTCTCAGAGCTAACAAAGCTAAATTATGTGCAATTATTAAAGACAGTAGAGAACGATCTCTCGTTGGAAGTCCTTACCTCTATCACTTATGGGGAGAGTTACATCCATTAAAATGATGATACTACCAAAAGTCAACTATTTGTTCTCAATGATCCCCATAAAACCATCTGCTACTTGGTTTAAGTCACTAGATTTATGCATCTCCAAATTTCTGTGGAAAAACAAACCACCACGTATTAGTTTAAAAACCCTACAGAAGACCAAGGAGAGTGGTGGATTAGATTTACCTCATTTTCAGCACTATTCCTTAGCCAATAGGTTACAATATATATCAAAATGGTTTAAACCTTGTTGTTGTCACAGTTCCCAGAGACGTTGTAATCGTTGAGGATTCTATATTCACCCCCTCATTAGAGGCACGTAATGCAGATTGATGACACTGAATCTTCTTCTCTGTTCATTGCTGGCATCATTCCCAGCATCGTAAGTGTTCGTGGCATTGTTAGCCTCTTCTTCTGGATCTTGATATCGAGAATCCTTTTGTATTTCTGGTTTGTCAGTCCTCTGTCTTCGTTCACCGGAGTCTTTGTCTTTTTGTCCTTGAGTTTGGTGATTTTTTCTTCTTTTGATGCCTTGACACAATGTGACAGGTGATACCACGTGGGAGATCCTGTAACTTGGACTGCTGTCCCTGTGCTGCGAAATGGCTGTGCTGCTCAAATGGTCTCTCCTTCATCATGGTTACATGCTGCCATTCCGACATCTCGCCATTCCAACATGGGTCTCCAATTGTCGGAATGGCGACACTTAATTTTTTATCAAACGTCCCACCATTCCGACACTTTTTTCCTCCTATGGTCGGAATGGCGGTATGTTTTTTGTTTTTTTTAACATACCGCCATTCCGACAGTTCCTTTTAATAGCCTATTTTTTACCCAAAACATTTTGCACTAATGATATGCCGGCGCAAATACGCCCTAAAGTTTGGCGCACAAGCTTTGCACATGCAGAGGCCACAGCCTCGCAAACAAACTTTAATAATCTATTATCAAAATCCCCTGAATTTCAAATATAATAATACAGATATTAATGTAACTCTGGCGAGACTGAAACTGATTAAGCAGAAATACAGTGTCAGTGAGCTGTCCCAGCAGCCAGCTGGAGCGGAGCTCTCCACAGAGCCCATGCGTCTTTTGCACGCTGTCATCATATGCAAAAGTAATAATTGCAATTACAGATATCACGGCTACTGCACAGGACACAGTTGCGAGCACTCTGCCTTGCCTTGCCAATAGGAGAAGAGAGAAATGACAGCATAGAACGTATAAAACACAACAAAATTCAGTAAAAACGTTTATTCATGTTATTCACGTGATTTATGAGTACTCACTCCAATTTTGGGAAGCGCGGATGGGCTTTGCGCATTTGGCACAAACACACAGCCGCAACGGTTGTAGCTTTATACAGCCTGTTGATATCTTAAGGACCTAACTGGTCACACTTGGGAGTAAATGTCATGTAGAGATTGTTTTTACATGACATTACAACTGAACATATAGCTTTCATCCACAAACCAACGTGGGAGAGCCCGAAGACGCATGTGCCAGACGCACATAGGCATGCGTAAAACCAATTTTGACCACTTCATACTGTTTATTTGCTTTCTTTTAGTTAACTTTCGTTTCTTTTGGATTCTTGTGCGTGTTATGGAGCCGTTTTGGTCCATGTTTGTAAGCCTTTTTTTCCTGGATTAAATTTTCGGAAGTTGAAACAAGTGGCATTGGAGTGTGTGATTGAAAACCACCGCGGACTGCTTCTCCTCCTCCAGTTGCCGAGACTTTATGTTTTTAATAACGCTTGTCTATAAACATGTGTTAAACATATAAATTGCATGAACAGAAAGAAGGGACTCACCTGTTGAGTAACACACATTTCCTTATACGGAAAGCCTTGTCGGAATGGTGGGACATTTGAACGTCAGAATAGCGGGATGTCGCAATGGTGGGATGTCGGAATGGTGGGACGTTTGCATGTCGGAATGGTGGTATGTCGGAATGGTGGGATGTCGGAATGGTGGGATGTCGGAATGGTGGGATGTCGGAATAGCGGGATGTCGGAATGGCGGGATTTCGGAATGGGTGTTGCCACCCCCTTCATCATATACACAGTTATTTATACATCACCTTCCACCATGAAGCGTTGTCCCTTTTTGTTTCTCTCTTTGTTCTTAAAATGCTGTTATGCATGTCTTAACCAATCCATTAAATTAGATCATTTTGGCAGTAAAGCGATCTACAATGTGCTTGGTTGCAAAGCTGCTCATCTGTGGTAAACAGCTCTTCAGAAAGGCATTCTTAAATTGATTTCACTAATTCTATGTAATAATTTTGTGATTTCCTACAAAACTACACTTCTTCTCCCATCTGTCTGAGTATTTAATATTGTCTGGGTCCCGTTAAAACATGTATTTTTCCCATCTAATTCCTTGTTTGCTTTAAAACAAGTATTCCCCATTTTCTATCCCTTCAGTAGCCAACCAGTTTGTATGGAGTACACTGGAGCAACTTGACTGATCAGTAAAACACTGCTTTTGTTGTCACCGCAAGGCTTCCCCCGTCGGTTGTTTCACTGAGACACTACTGAGTAACTATAACTCAACACAGTTTATACACATAACATTCCTATACATACTAACAAACAAACAAACAATTATTTATCGCAATTTTCTCATCTCTGTTTGAACGTACACCCAGGTAAATATTCCTGTAGTCTTCTCATACAGACGATGGACCCATTCATTGTTTAACTTCACTGTTTTGCAAATCCTAATTGAATATTACACATTGACATTGAACTTTACTTGATAAGCAGGTCTTCATTGCATTCAGCAGCCTATATGTGAGCATCTATGTGTAAGCTGTTCTTCTTTGCATTTATCAGCAGCAAGCAATTCATTGCACATGCATATGAAAATAGTAAAACAATTCCAATGCGTTAGCGAAACCTTCTATATCAGGAGTGTCCATCATGATGCTGGGAATAGAACCTCTTTCCTAGAATAGTTCAACCTTCATTACTCAACTGATCATAACTCCGCAATGATCACATTTCAAAGTATCATTCCTCTACATGTATTCAAAAATCTATCTGTAAATGTTTAATATTTCTTATATTTGTTGATGTCATTCTGTGTGCATGTGGCCTAAACCCAATCTCTGTGTGGCAATTTTAATTTAAACAAGTTGAACTCTGCCTCTGATCATTTAAAAAAGGTGTGTACCAATATCGACCTTTCTCAGGTAATTACTGATCCTACAAAACCAAAGAGATCCTTCAAGGTTGTCCCTGATTGGCTCAATCTTAACAAATCAAAGGTAGAAAATCCGCAGTATCTGAACTTGGTGTTAGTTATCACTGCTCAATAGCCTGTATCAGAATTGCAAAAATGAAAACATTAGGTCCACGCTTGGTATCCAGATCCTGAAACATCTCCATGAGCAGGCTTTTTTTTAAATGATCTGTTGAATAGTTATATGACACTGTTAAAATCCCAGATGAAGATCTAGCACTTGACCATTTTTGTAAATCTTCTAATTCCATAGTTGATAAACACGCCCCTTTTAAAAAGTATAGAACTTAGAACAGGTCTATCCCTGGCTTTCGGCAGAACTGTCTTCTTTACTTTTTTTTCCCCTTGTCCTGTTCAGCATTATGTCAGAAGAATTGTAGTCTGAATACCTTTGATGCCAAACAGATTTGTTTTGCCAAGGGAAGTTTTATAAATGTAAAGCTCCCCTTGATGCCCATTTATTTATTTCTGTTTACAATATATGACATGAACTGAACTGTACCGGACCGGGGGACAAGGAAAGAAGAAGAGGAAAGAAGAGGAAACAGAACAAAAATAGAAACAAAAACCAGACAACCAGCTGCTACACCTGTAAAAAACAAAACAGACAACAATCCATGGCCTATGAGGGGAATCCAGCCTTAGCGCCACCAGGAGCACCTGAAAGCAGACAAGCAGAGAAAAAACAAACACACAAACAAACAAAAACAAGCACAAGAAGCGGCAATCGCATACAACACAGCTGTGGATATAGATGACCTGAGACGACATGATAATACATCAACTGCTTAGTGACCATGCTACTGGACTAATGGATGTGTGTGTGAGAACATGCAACACCCATGGCACAGGACCTACATGATAACCGTGCTTAGTTATGAGTGTATAAGCGTACAGGGCCACAATCCACAGCCCCCCCCAAAGCAATCAGAAGCAGGCAGAGAGGGCCACAAGACCCAGGCCACCAGCAGCCCCCACAGAGCACAGAACCCAGGCAGCCCACCGCAGGGGCAACCACGCATCCACCCAGAAGACTGCAGAGGAAGCCCCCGGAAAGAGCCCCCATAAGCATAGGGCAGAGGCACTCCGGGAAGCAGGGGCAACAGCCCACCGACCCCGCCAGGCCCCAGCCGCCCAGACATGGGCCGTGCACTGGACCTGGGCCCCAGGAGCCCGAGCGCCCCCAAACCCCCCGGCAGAGGCCCCACCCAATACCCAGGAGGGCCAAGCGCCCCAGACAGCCACAAAGTGGGTCAGCGCCTGCCCCAGCGCCCCTGGCCAAGTGCCCTGGGAGTCAAGACGTGCCCACAGGTGGGTGAAGTCGCGAGCAGTGGGGAGAGGCAACGCTGATGGCCCATCGGGAGAAACACAGGCAGGCCAGGCAACAGCAAGTCCCAGATCCAGGCCCAATCATTACCACACACACTTTCACGTCCCATACATCCACACATCCACAAATCCTACCTCCCTCGACTCTGCTGGGGTGCAGTGCAGCGGGCACACCAGGAGGCCAGCAACCCCCCAGCCACCACAGACCCCGAACCAGCAGAACAATTAATTAATCCTCCTGGCCCCTCCTGCCCCGAGCAGACACCAGGAAGCAGGGGTGTGCGAAGAAGACCCCTCCCCTCACCCTTCTGGCTCTTCAATATTTTCTAATAGTGAGCAATTAAAATTGAGGGGCAGCCAAACTTGTAGAACTGGGAGCGCGGCACTCTGGGCCGCCTACATACCCAAAGAGCCCCGCCCACCAGATACCACTCAGTGTAACCACCCCCCAAGACCTAATGTGTGTGTGTGAGTGTGTTTGATAAGTAGTAATGTCTAAGGTGTAATTAAAACAGGGGCAGGGAACTGCAGAGTGCAACCAAAGGGGACCACCTACGTGGCCCCATCCACTACACCCCACCGAACACACGCCCCCAAAACCCTTCATGTGTGAGTGTGTGCTGTGTACAGGAGCCAGAAGGGAGAGGGGTATGGGGATATATACCGGGGGAGCTACTCTCCCCCAGAGAGGGCAGCCAGGGACTGGCTGCAATAGGCATCCCCGCTACCTGGGAGCCAACAATGGGCAGGAGGGCCTGATGTCCACCAGGCTCGGGGCCTGCAGCGACCATATTCCGGGAGCTACTGTACCCCCAGAAGGTACCCATCCCGCCCCACCCCACTCAACCCAACCCCACCCAGGAGGACCTCTACAAAAAACAAACAAACAAACCACCCGGTCACACCAGTCGCAGCAGCCCGGGCCTGAGACCCACCATCACCCAGCAACCCACCACCACCACTATGTGATAAAACTAATCAGAGGGGACCAGAGAGATTGAAATTCAGCCAATTGATGTTTTGAGGAGGCAGACATTGTTTCCATGCTAATATAATCTAAAAGAAAATTTCTAAACTGGTTAATACACAGATTGTTCTTCGCTTTCCAGTTCATGAGAATAGTTTTCTTTGCGATACATAACACTGTGACAACCATGTGTGCTGAGTTAATTTCCATGTTGATGTTGTCTAAGTCACCCAGTATGCACAGTGTGGGGCATGCAGGGATGCTACACTTTAGCCATGTTGATAGGTCCTCACAGACTTCAAGCCAGAACTTCTGGACAGGCGCAGAAAACCACAAAGCGTGTGCATAATCATCAGGTGTGTTATCTGTGCAATGTGAGCAGATGTATGAGTGTGTTAGACCCATCCTGAACATCCTTTGTCCTGTATAGTGTGTTCTATGAAGGATTTTGTATTGTATGAGCTGTAAATTAGGATTTCGAGTCTTTATGAAGGTGTTCAAACATATTTGTGGTTAGAAGCTATGACCAGAACTGATGGATAAATCTGCCTCCCATTTTGAGGATGGAAGAGATTGTGTCATCTATCTCAGACAATAATTTATATATTTTTGATAGTAGTTTTGGGGTACAGCTGCTTAGAAATTCTGCTACCCTAGTCGGGGGTTGTAAGTCTGGTTGGTGGAGGATATATCCATCCATCCATCCATCATCTGCCGCTTATCCGGGGGTCGGGTCGCGGGGGCAGCAGCTTGAGCAGAGAAACCCAGACGTCTCTGTCCCCGGCCACTTCCTCCAGCTCTTCCGGGGGGACCCCGAGGCGTTCCCAGGCCAGCCGAGAGACATAGTCTCTCCAACGTGTCCTGGGTCTCCCCCGGGGTCTCCTCCCAGTGGAACGTGCCCGGAACACCTCCCCAGGGAGGCGCCCAGGGGGCATCCTAACCAGATGCCCGAGCCACCTCATCTGACTCCTCTCAATGCGGAGGAGCAGCGGTTCGACTCCGAGCCCCTCCCGGATGACTGAGCTTCTCACCCTATCTCTAAGGGAGAGCCCAGACACCCTGCGGAGGAAACCCATTTCGGCCGCTTGTATTCGCGATCTTGTTCTTTCGGTCACTACCCACAACTCGTGACCATAGGTGAGGATGGGAACGTAGATTGACCAGTAAGTAGAGAGCTTCGCCTTCTGGCTCAGCTCCCTCTTCACAACGACGGGTCGGTGCAGAGCCTGCAACAATGCAGGCGCCGCACCGATCCGCCCGTCAATCTCCCGCTCCATTCGTCCGTCACTCGTGAACAAGACCCCGAGATACTTGAACTCCTCCTCTTGGGGAAGGATCTCATTCCCGACCCGGAGAGAGCATTCCACCCTTTTCCGGCTGAGAACCATAGTCTCGGATTTGGAGGTGCTGATTCTCATCCCAGCCGCTTCACACTCGGCTGCGAATCACTCCAGTGAGAGCTGAAGGTCACGGCCTGACGACGCTAACAGAACTACATCATCTGCAAAAAGCAGAGACCCGATTCTGAGGTCGCCAAATGGGACACCCTCAACGCCCTGGCTCCGCCTAGAAATTCTGTCCATAAAAGTTAGGAACAGAATCGGTGACAAAGGGCAGCCCTGACGGAGTCCAACTCTCACCGGAAACGTATCCGACTTACTGCCGGCAATGCGGACCAAACTCTGGCACCGGTCATACAGAGACCGAACGGCCCCTATCAAGGGGTCCGGCACTCCATATTCCCGGAGCACCCCCCACAGGACTCCACGAGGGACACGGTCGAACGCTTTCTCCAAGTCCACAAAACACATGTAGACTGGTTGGGCGAACTCCCATGCACCCTCCAGGATCCTGCCGAGGGTATAGAGCTGGTCCACTGTTCCACGGAGAGGACGAAAGCCACACTGCATCTCCTGAATCCGAGGCTCGATTATCCGACGGATCCTCCTCTCCAATACCCCCGAATAGACCTTACCAGGGAGGCTGAGGAGTGTGATACCCCTATAGTTGGAACACACCCTCCGGTCCCCCTTTTTAAAGAGGGGGACCACCACCCCAATCTGCCAGTCCAGAGGCACTGTTCCCCATGTCCACGCTATACTGCAGAGGCGTGTCAGCCAAGACAGCCCTACAACATCCAGAGCCTTGAGAAACTCAGGACGGACCTCATCCACCCCCGGGGCCTTGCCACCGAGGAACTTTTTAACCACCTCGGCAACCTCAGTCCCAGAAATGGGAGGCCCCGTCTCCGAGCTCTCCGACTCTGCCTCTTCCAAGCACGTGTTGGTAGGATTGAGGAGTTCCTCGAAGTACTCCCCCCACCGACTCACAACATCCCTAGTTGAGGTCAGCAAAGCCCCGTCCCCACTGTAAACAGTGTTGACTGTGAGCCGCTTCCCCCCCCTGAGACGCTGGATGGTGGACACGAATCTTTTCGAGGCCGTCCGGAAATCGTTCTCCATGGTCTCACCGAACTCCTCCCAGGCCCGAGTTTTTGCCTCAGCAACCGCCGAAGCCGCGGCCCGTCTGGCCCGTCAGTACCTATCAGCTTCTTCCAGGGTCCCACTGGCCAAAAAGGCCCGATAGGACTCCTTCTTCAGCTTGACGGCTTCCCTCACCACTGGTGTCCACCAGCAGGTTCGAGGGTTGCCGCCACGACAGGCACCGACCACCTTACGTCCACAACTCCGACCAGCTGCCTCGGCAATGGAGTCACGGAACATTCAATGTCCCCCACCTCAAATATGGTTGAAGCTCTGCCGGAGGTGGGAGTTAAAGCTCCTTCTGACGGGGGATTCTGACAAACGCTCCCAGCAGACCCTCACAATACGTTTGGGCCTGCCAGGTCTGATCGGCATCCTCCCCCACCAGCGGAGCCAACTCACCACCAGGTGGTGATCAGTTGACAGCTCCGCCCCTTTCTTCACCCGAGTGTCCAGGACATATGGCCGCAAGTCCGATGATACAACCACAAAGTCGATCATCGAACTGCGGCCAAGGGTGTCCTGGTGCCAAGTGCACATATGGACACCCTTATGCCTGAACATGGTGTTCGTTATGGACAGTCTATGACTGGCACAGAAGTCCAACAACATAACACCACTCTGATTCAGATCGGGGGGGCCGTTCCTCCCAATCACACCCCTCCAGGTCTCACTGTCATTGCCCACGTGAGCATTGAAGTCCCCCAGCAGAATGAGGGAGTCTCCGGTAGGAGCATTCTCCAGTGCCTCCCCCAGAGACTCCAAAAAGGGTAGGTACTCTGAACTGCTGTTTGGCGCATAGGCACAAACAACAGTCAGGACTCGTCCCCCCACCCAAGGCGGAGGGAGGCTACCCTCTCGTTCACTGGGGTAAACCCCAATGTACTGGCACACAGCCGGGGGGCAATAAGTATACCCACACCTGCTCTGCGCCTCTCACCACGGGCAACTCCAGAGTGGAAGAGAGTCCAACCCCTCTCAAGAGTACTGGCTCCAGATCCCAAGCCGTGCGTCGAGGAGAGTCCGACTATATCTAACGGTCTGATGAAGTTTCAACAATAAACAACAAACTTTGTATTATGAGAAAGAACCAGACTCATTCTTTAGGAATCCGAAAATAAGCTCTATTTTACGAGTTATGCACGAATTCGGATTCTCCTATAAAACGAATTCCTTAACTCAAACCAAGTTAAGACTGCTTTGTCCTTCATATTTATTCATGTCTAATCAAGTTTCAATGATAAACAACGTTGTACTTTGTAGAATGAGAAAGAACTTCTTCAGCAATAAGCATCTCTCGACAAATGACGAAATACAGATTTTGCTATAAAATTAATTGCTATCAGCCTGACTTAAAACTGTTTGTCGTCCTTATTTATCCACTTCAAATCAAGTTTCAACAATTAAAAAAATTTTGTAGTTTGAGAAAGAACAACTTAATCTTGAGCAATCAGTATAAAAAGAAGGTAAGCAAAGGTGCGAATGTCAAACCATACATGATCAAAACAGGGAGCGGAGGTGTTTGGCTGAGACAAGGTGTGAATGTCCACCCATAATTAATGAAAAGCGGGCAACAAGTAGGTTCGAATGCCCAACCATACATCATCAAAAGCAGGAGTGGATATGTTCGGCTACAAGAAGGTTTGAACGTCTGACCATAGTTTGTAAAAAGCGGGTAAGAAAAGGTTCGAATGCCCGAACATACACCATCAAAGGAGGGAGCGGAGGTGTTCCGCTGTAAGAAGGTGTGAATGTCCGACCATAGTTGGTAAAAAACGGGTACGAAAAGGTTAAAGTACCCGACTGTACACAATCAGTAGCGGGTGCGGAGTTGTTCGGCTACTAAAAGGTGTGAAAGTCCGACCATGGTTTGTAAAAAGCGGGTAAGAAAAGGTGCGAATGCCCGAAAATGTATGATCAAAAGAGGGAGCGGAGGTGTTCGGCTGCAAGAAGGTGTGAATGTACACCCATAATTACTGAAAAATGGGTAAGAAAAGGTGCGAATGCCTAACTATACATAATCAAAAGCAGGAGTGGATGTGTTCGGCTCCAAGAAGGGTTGAATGTCTGACCATAGTTTGTAAAAAGCAGGTAAGAAAAGGTTTGACTGCCCGAACATACACCATCAAAAGAGGGAGCGGAGGTGTTCCGCTGTAAGAAGGTGTGAATGTCCGACCATAGTTGGTAAAAAGCGGGTAAGAAAAGGTTAAAATACCCGACTGTACACAATCAATAGCGGGAGCGGAGTTGTTCGGCTACTAAAAAATGTGAAAGTCCGACTATGGTTTGTAAAAAGCGGGTAAGAAAAGGTGCTAATGCCCGACAATGTATGATCAAAAGAAGGAGTGGAGGTTTTCGGCTGTAAGAAGGTCTTAATGTCCAACTATAATTTGTAAAAACCGGGTAAGAAAAGGCTTGAAAGCCCGACTATACACCATCATAAGCGGGAGAGGAGGTGTTCAGCTGCAAGAAGGTGTGAATGTCCACCCATAATTACTGAAATATGGGTAAGAAAAGGTGCGAATGCCCAAACATACATCATCAAAAGCAGGAGTGGATGTGTTGGGCTACAAGAAGGTTTGAAAGTCCGACCATGGTTTGTAAAAAACGGGTAAGAAAAGGTGCGAATGCCCGACAATGTATGATCAAAAGAGGGAGCGGAGGTTTTTGGCTACAAGAAGGTTTGAATGTCCGACCATAGTTTGTAAAAAGCGGGTAAGAAAAGGTTCAAATGCCTGACAATACACCATCAAAAGCGGGAGCGGAGGTGTTCCGCTGTAAGACGGTGTGAATGTCCGACCATAGTTGGTAAAAAGCGGGTAAGAAAAGGTTAAAATACCCGGCTGTACACGATCAATAGCGGGAGCGGAGTTGTTCGGCTACAAGAAGGTGTGAAAGTCCAACCATGGTTTGAAAAAAGCTGCTAAGAAAAGGTTCGAATGCCCGAATATATACCATCAAAAGCGGAAGCGGAGGTGTTCGGCTGCAAGAAGGTGTGAACGTCCGACCAAAGTTTGTAAAAAGCAGTTAAGAAAAGGTTAGAATATCCAACCAAACATAATCAAAAGCGGGAGCAGAGCTGTTCGACTGCAAGTAGGTGTGAATGTCCAGCCATAATTACTCACAAACGGGTAAGAAAAGGTAGTATTGCCAGACCATACATGATCAAAACAGGGAGCTGAGGTGGTTCAGCACCAAGGTGTGAATGTCTGACTATAGTTTGTAAAAAGCGGGTAAGATAAGGTGCTAATGCCCGACAATGTATGATCAAAAGAGGGAGCGGAGGTTTTTGGCTACAAGAAGGTTTGAATGTCCGACCATAGTTTGTAAAAAGCGGGTAAGAAAAGGTTCAAATGCCTGACTATACACCATCAAAAGCGGGAGCGGAGGTGTTCCGCTGTAAGACGGTGTGAATGTCCGACCATAGTTGGTAAAAAGCGGGTAAGAAAAGGTTAAAATACCCGACTGTACACAATCAATAGCGGGAGCGGAGTTGTTCGGCTACAAGAAGGTGTGAAAGTCCAACCATGGTTTGTAAAAAGCTGGTAAGAAAAGGTTCGAATGCCCGACAATGTATGATCAAAAGAGGGAGCGGAGGTGTTCGGCTGCAAGAAGGTCTGAATGTCCAACCATAATTTGTAAAAACCGGGAAGGAAAGGCTCGAAAGCCCGACTATACACCATCAAAAGCGGGAGCAGAGTGGTTCAGCTGCAAGAAGGTCTGAGTGTCCATCAATAATTGCTTTAAAACATGAAAGAAAATTTTCGAATATCAGCCGCACATGATCATAAGAAGGAGAGGAGGTGTTCAGCTGCAAGAAGGTGTGAATGTCCACCCATAATTCCTGAAAAATGGGTAAAAAAAGGTGCGAATGCCCAACCATACATTATCAAAAGCAGGTGTGAATGTCAGATCATAATCTGCAAAAAGCTGATGCGAAAGGGTGAGAATGCCCGACTATACACCATCAAATGCGGGAGCGGAGGTGTTCGGCTCTGAGTAGGTGTGAATGTCCGACCATAATTGCTGAAAAATGTGTTAGAAAAGGAAAGAATGCCGGACCATACATCATCAAAAGCGAGAGAGGTGGTGTTCGGCTGCAAAAAGGTGTAAATGTTCGACTAAAGTTTGTAAAAAGCGGGTAAGACATGGTGTGAATGCCTGACAAGGTATGATCAAAAGCAGGAGCGGAGGTGTTCAGCTGCAAGAAGGTCTAAATGTCCATCAATAATTGCTAGAAAACATGAAAGAAAATTTTCGAAAATCAAACCGCACATGATCATAAGTGGGAGAGGAGGTGTTCAGCTGCAAGAAGGTGTGAATGTCCACCCATTATTCCTGACAAATGGGTAAAAAAAAGGTGCGAATGCCCAACCATACATCATCAAAAGCAGGAGTGGATGTGTTCGGCTACAAGAAGGTGTGAACGTCCAACCAAAGTTTGTAAAAAGCAGTTAAGAAAAGGTTTGAATATCCAACCAAACATAATCAAAAGCGGGAGCATAGCTTTTCGACTGCAAGTAGGTGTGAATGTCAGATCATAATTTGCAAAAAGCTGATGAGAAAGGGTGAGAATGGCCGACTGTTTTTTACAAACCATGGTCGGACTTTCACACATTCTTGTCGCCAAACACATCCGCTCCCACTATTGATTGTGTACAGTCGGGTATTTTAACCTTTTCTTACCCACTTTTTACCAACTATGGTTGGACATTCACACCTTGGTGCTGAACCACCTCAGCTCCCTGTTTTGATCATGTATGGTCTGGCAATACTACCTTTTCTTACCCGTTTGTGAGTAATTATGGCTGGACATTCACACCTACTTGCAGTCGAAGAGCTCTGCTCCCGCTTTTGATTATGTTTGGTTGGATATTCGAACCTTTTCTTATCAGCTTTTTACAAACGATGGTTGGACTTTCACACCTTCTTGTAGCCGAACAACTCCGCTCCCGCTATTGATTGTGTACAGTCGGGTATTTTAACCTTTTCTTACCCACTTTTTACCAACTATGGTCGGACATTCACACCATCTTACAGCGGAACATCTCCGCTCCCGCTTTTGATGGTGTATAGTCAGGCATTTGAACCTTTTCTTACCCGCTTTTTACAAACTATGGTCGGACATTCAAACCTTCTTGTAGCCGAAAACCTCTGCTCCCTCTTTTGATTATACATTGTCGGGCATTCGCACCTTATCTTACCCGCTTTTTACAAACTATAGTCAGACATTCACACCTTGGTGCTGAACCACCTCAGCTCCCTTTTTTGATCATGTATGGTCTGGCAATACTACCTTTTCTTACCCGTTTTTGAGTAATTATGGCTGGACATTCACACCTACTTGCAGTCGAACAGCTCTGCTCCCGCTTTTGATTATGTTTGGTTGGATATTCGAACCTTTTCTTAACTGCTTTTTACAAACTTTGGTCGGACGTTCACACCTTCTTGCAGCCGAACACTTCCGCTTCCGCTTTTGATGGTATATATTCGGGCATTCGAACCTTTTCTTACCAGCTTTTTACAAACCATGGTCGGACTTTCAAACATTCTTGTAGCCAAACACATCCGCTCCCGATATTGATTGTGTACAGTCGGGTATTTTAACCTTTTCTTACCCACTTTTTACCAACTATGGTCGGACATTCACACCTTCTTACAGCGGAACACCTCCGCTCCCTCCTTTGATGGTGTATGTTCGGGCATTCAAACCTTTTCTTACTCGCTTTTTACAAACTATGCTCGGACATTCAAACCTTCTTGTAGCCGAACACATCAACTCCTTCTTTTGATGATGTATGCTTGGGCATCCAAACCTACTTTTTACCCGCTTTTCATTAATTTTGGGTGGACATTCACACCTTGTCACAGCCAAACACCTCCGCTCCCTGTTTTGGTCATGTATGGTTGGACATTCGCACCTTTTCTCACCCGCTTTTTGCAAACTATGGTTGGCTGTTCACAGCTTCCTCTCCATCATACTTGTATGGTGGGATGTTCACACCCAGTTGCATCTGAAGACCTCCGCCCCCACTTTTGTTGATATTTAGTTGGTCATTCGCAGCTTACCCGCTTTTGGCAAACTATGGCCTTCTTGCAGCCAAACACCTCTGATCTCGCTTTTGATAATGTAAGGTTGGGCATTCAGACCTTGCTTCACCTGCTTTTCACCAAATATAGTCGGACATTCACACCTTCTTGCAGCCGAACACTTCCGCTCCACCTTTTAGTGTTCTATCACACCTTTTTTTCACCGAATTTTATAGATTATGGTTGGAAATTCTCAACCACTCTCATCTGAAGACCTCTCCTCCCGCTTTTGTTAATATATTTGAACTTTAGTCGGACATTCACACCTTCTTGCAGCTGAACCACCTCCGCTCCCTGTTTTGATCATGTATGGTCTGGCAATACTACCTTTTCTTACCCGTTTGTGAGTAATTATTGCTGGACATTCACACCTACTTGCAGCCGAACACCACCTCTCTCGCTTTTGATGATGTATGGACCGGCATTCTTACCTTTTCTAACACATTTTTCAGAAATTACAGTCGGAGATTCACACCTACTCACAGCCGAACAACTCCGCTCCGGCATTTGATGGTGTGCAGTCGGACATTCTCACCCTTTCTCATCAGCTTTTTGCAAATTATGATCTGACATTCACACCTACTTGCAGTCGAAAAGCTATGTTCCCGCTTTTGATTATGTTTGGTTGGATATTCAAACCTTTTCTTAACTGCTTTTTACAAACTTTGGTTGGACGTTCACACCTTCTTGTAGCCGAACACATCCACTCCTGCTTTTGATGATGTATGGTTGGGCGTTCGCACCTTTTTTTTACCCATTTGTCAGGAATAATGGGTGGACATTCACACCTTCTTGCAGCTGAACACCTCCTCTCCCACTTAAGATCATGTGCGGTTTGATTTTCGAAAATTTTCTTTCATGTTTTCTAGAAATTATTGATGGACATTTAGACCTTCTTGCAGCTGAACACCTCCGCTCCTGCTTTTGATCATACCTTGTCAGGCATTCGCACCATGTCTTACCCGCTTTTTACAAACTTTAGACGAACATTTACACCTTTTTGCAGCCGAACACCACCTCTCTCGCTTTTGATGATGTATGGTCCGGCATTCTTTCCTTTTCTAACACATTTTTCAGCAATTATGGTCGGACATTCACACCTACTCAGAGCCGAACACCTCCGCTCCCGCATTTGATGGTGTATAGTCGGGCATTCTCACCCTTTCGCATCAGCTTTTTGCAGATTATGATCTGACATTCACACCTGCTTTTGATAATGTATGGTTGGGCATTCGCACCTTTTTTTACCCATTTTTCAGGAATTATGGGTAGACATTCACACCTTCTTGCAGCTGAACACCTCCTCTCCTTCTTATGATCATGTGCGGATGATATTCGAAAATTTTCTTTCATGTTTTAAAGCAATTATTGATGGACACTAAGACCTTCTTGCAGCTGAACCACTCTGCTCCCGCTTTTGATGGTGTATAGTCAGGCATTTGAACCTTTTCTTACCCGCTTTTTACAAACTATGGTCGGACATTCAAACCTTCTTGTAGCCGAACACATCAACTCCTTCTTTTGATGATGTATGCTTGGGCATTCAAACCTACTTTTTACCCGCTTTTCATTAATTTTGGGTGGACATTCACACCTTGTCACAGCCAAACACCTCCGCTCCCTGTTTTGGTCATGTATGGTTGGACATTCGCACCTTTTCTCACCCGCTTTTTGCAAACTATGGTCGGCTGTTCACAGCTTCCTCTCCACCATACTTGTATGGTGGGATGTTCACACCCAGTTGCATCCGAAGACCTCCGTCCCCACTTTTGTTGATATTTAGTTGGTCATTCGCAGCTTACCCGCTTTTGGCAAACTATGGCCTTCTTGCAGCCAAACACCTCTGATCTCGCTTTTGATAATGTAAGGTTGGGCATTCAGACCTTGCTTCACCTGCTTTTCACCAAATATAGTCGGACATTCACACCTTCTTGCAGCCGAACACTTCCGCTCCACCTTTTAGTGTTCTATCACACCTTTTTTTTCACCGCATTTTATAGATTATGGTTGGAAATTCTCAACCACTCTCATCTGAAGACCTCTCCTCCCGCTTTTGTTAATATATTTGAACTTTAGTCGGACATTCACACCTTCTTGCAGCTTAACCACCTCCGCTCCCTGTTTTGATCATGTATGGTATGGCAATACTACCTTTTCTTACCCGTTTGTTAGTAATTATGGCTGGACATTCACACCTACTTGCAGCCGAACACCACCTCTCCCGCTTTTGATGATGTATGGACCGGCATTCTTACCTTTTTTCACACATTTTTCAGAAATTACAGTCGGAGATTCACACTTACTCACAGCCGAACAACTCCGCTCCCGCATTTGATGGTGTATAGTCGGGCATTCTCACCCTTTCTCATCAGCTTTTTGCAAATTATGATCTGACATTCACACCTGCTTTTGATAATGTATGGTTGGGCATTCGCACCTTTTCTTACCCATTTTTCAGTAATTATGGGTGGACATTCACACCTTCTTGCAGCTGAACACCTCCTCTCCCGCTATTGATTGTGTACAGTCGGGTATTTTAACCTTTTCTTACCCACTTTTTACCAAATATGGTCGGACATTCACACCGTCTTACAGCGGAACACCTCCGCTCCCGCTTTTGATGGTGTATAGTCAGGCGCTTGAACCTTTTCTTACCCGCTTTTTACAAACTATGGTCGGACATTCAAACCTTCTTGTAGCCGAAAACCTCCGCTCCCTCTTTTGATTATACATTGTTGGGCATTCGCACCTTATTTACAAACTATAGTCAGACATTCACACCTTGCAGCTGAGCCACCTCAGCTCCCTGTTTTGATAGTGTATGTTCGGGCATTCGAACCTATTCTTACCCCCTTTTTACAAACTATGCTCGGAGATTCACACCTACTCACAGCCGAACAACTCCGCTCCCGCATTTGATGATGTCGTGTCCGGCATTCTAGTCTCTTCTAACACATTTTTCAGCAATTATGGTCGGACATTCACACCTACTCACAGCCAAACACTTCCGCTCCCGCATTTGATGGTATATATTCGGGCATTCGAACCTTTTCTTACAAGCTTTTTACAAACCATGGTTGGACTTTCACACCTTCTTGTAGCCGAACAACTCCGCTCCCCCTATTTATTGTGTACAGTCGGGTATTTTAACCTTTTCTTACCCGCTTTTTATCAACTATGGTCGGACATTCACACCGTCTTACAGCGGAACACCTCCGCTCCCGCTTTTGATGGTGTATAGTCAGGCATTTGAACCTTTTCTTACCCGCTTTTTACAAACTATGGTCGGACATTCAAACCTTCTTGTAGCCAAAAACCTCCGCTAAAACTTTTGATTTGCTCTTTCTTTACTGCAAAGTACAATGTTGTTCTTTGTTGAAGTCGATCTAGACATTGATAAATATGAAGGACAAAGCAGTTTTCACTTGGTTTGAGTGAAGGATTTGCAGCTGAAAACCTCCCGCTCCCGCTTTTGATTGTGTATAGTCGGGCTTTCGAGCCTTTTCTTACCCGGTTTTTACAAACTATGGTCAGACATTCACACCTTGCAGCTGAACCACCTCAGCTCCCTGTTTTGATCATGTATGGTCTGGCAATACTACCTTTTCTTACCCGTTTGTGAGTAATTATGGCTGGACATTCACACCTACTTGCAGTCGAACAGCTCTGCTCCCGCTTTTGATTATGTTTGGTTGGATATTCGAACCTTTTCTTAACTTCTTTTTACAAACTTTGGTCGGACGTTCACAGCTTCTTGTGGCCGAACACCTTCGCTTCCGCTTTTGATGGTATATATTCGGGCATTCGAACCTTTTCTTAGCAGCTTTTTACAAACCATGGTTGGACTTTCAAACCTTCTTGTAGCCCAACACATCCACTCCTGCTTTTGATGATGTATGTTTGGGCATTCGCACCTTTTCTTACCCATTTTTCAGTAATTATGGGTGGACATTCACACCTTCTTGCAGCTGAACACCTCCTCTCCCGCTTATGATGGTGTATAGTCGGGCTTTCAAGCCTTTTCTTACCCGGTTTTTACAAATTATAGTTGGACATTCAGACCTTCTTACAGCCGAAAACCTCCACTCCCTCTTTTGATCATACATTGTCGGGCATTAGCACCTTTTCTTACCCGCTTTTTACAAACCATGGTCGGACTTTCACACCTTTTAGTAGCCGAACAACTCCGCACCCGCTACTGATTGTGTACAGTCGGGTACTTTAACCTTTTCTTACCCGCTTTTTACCAACTATGGTCGGACATTCACACCTTCTTACAGCGGAACACCTCCGCTCCCTCTTTTGATGGTGTATATTCGGGCAGTCAAACCTTTTCTTACCTGCTTTTTACAAACTATGGTCAGACATTCAACCCTTCTTGGAGCCGAACACATCCACTCCTGCTTTTGATTATGTATAGTTAGGCATTCGCACCTTTTCTTACCCATTTTTCAGTAATTATGGGTGGACATTCACACCTTCTTGCAGCTGAACACCTCCTCTCCCGCTTATGATGGTGTATAGTCGGGCTTTCAAGCCTTTTCTTACCCGGTTTTTACAAATTATAGTCGGACATTCACACCTTCTTACAGCAGAACACCTCCGCTCCCTCCTTTGATGGTGTATGTTCGGGCATTCGAACCTTTTCTTACCCGCTTTTTACAAACTATGGTCAGACGTTCAAACCTTCTTGTAGCCGAACATATCCACTCCTGCTTTTGATGATCTATGGTTGGGCATTCGAACCTACTTGTTGCCCGCTTTTCATTAATGGACATTCACACCTTGTCTCAGCCAAACACCTCCGCTCCCTGTATCGATCATGTATGGTTTGACATTCGCACCTTTGCTTACCTTCTTTTTATACTGATTGCTCAAGATTAAGTTGTTCTTTCTCAAACTACAAAATTTTTTTAATTGTTGAAACTTGATTTGAAGTGGATAAATAAGGAAGACAAACAGTTTTAAGTCAGGCTGATAGCAATTAATTTTATAGCAAAATCTGTATTTCGTCATTTGTCGAGAGATGCTTATTGCTGAAGAAGTTCTTTCTCATTCTACAAAGTACAACGTTGTTTATCATTGAAACTTGATTAGACATGAATAAATATGAAGGACAAAGCAGTCTTAACTTGGTTTGAGTTAAGGAATTCGTTTTATAGGAGAATCTGAATTCGTGCATAACTCGTAAAATAGAGCTTCTTTTCGGATTCCTAAAGAATGAGTCTGGTTCTTTCTCATAATACAAAGTTTGTTGTTTATTGTTGAAACTTCATCAGACCGTTAGATATAGTCGGACTCACCTCGACGCACGGCTTGGGATCTGGAACCAGTACTCTTGAGAGGGGTTGGACTCTCTTCCACTCTGGAGTTGCCCGTGGTGAGAGGCGCAGAGCAGGTGTGGGCATACTTATTGCCCCCCGGCTGTGTGCCAGTACATTGGGGTTTACCCCAGTGAACGAGAGGGTAGCCACCCTTCGCCTTGGGTGGGGGGACGAGTCCTGACTGTTGTTTGTGCCTATGCGCCAAACAGCAGTTCAGAGTACCTACCCTTTTTGGAGTCTCTGGGGGAGGCACTGGAGAATGCTCCTACCGGAGACTCCCTCATTCTGCTGGGGGACTTCAATGCTCACGTGGGCAATGACAGTGAGACCTGGAGGGGTGTGATTGGGAGGAACGGCCCCCCCGATCTGAATCAGAGTGGTGTTATGTTGTTGGACTTCTGTGCCAGTCATAGACTGTCCATAACGAAAACCATGTTCAGGCATAAGGGTGTCCATATGTGCACTTGGCACCAGGACACCCTTGGCCGCAGTTCGATGATCGACTTTGTGGTTGTATCATCGGACTTGCGGCCGTATGTCCTGGACACTCGGGTGAAGAGAGGGGCGGAGCTGTCAACTGATCACCACCTGGTGGTGAGTTGGCTCCGCTGGTGGGGGAGGATGCCGATCACACCTGGCAGGCCCAAACGTATTGTGAGGGTCTGCTGGGAGCGTTTGTCAGAATCCCCCGTCAGAAGGAGCTTTAACTCCCACCTCCGGCAGAGCTTCAACCATATTTGAGGTGGGGGACATTGAATGTTCCGTGACTCCATTGCCGAGGCAGCTGGTCGGAGTTGTGTCTGTAAGGTGGTCGGTGCCTGTCGTGGCGGCAACCCTCGAACCTGCTGGTGGACACCAGTGGTGAGGGAAGCCGTCAAGCTGAAGAAGGAGTCCTATCGGGCCTTTTTGGCCAGTGGGACCCTGGAAGAAGCTGATAGGTACCGACGGGCCAGACAGGCCTTGGCTTCGGCGGTTGCTGAGGCAAAAACTCGGGCCTGGGAGGAGTTCGGTGAGACCATGGAGAACGATTTCCGGACGGCCTCGAAAAGATTCTGGTCCACCATCCGGCGTCTCAGGGGGGGGAAGCGGCTCACAGTCAACACTGTTTACAGTGCGGACGGGGCTTTGCTGACCTCAACTAGGGATGTTGTGAGTCGGTGGGGGGAGTACTTCGAGGAACTCCTCAATCCTACCAACACGTGCTCGGAAGAGGCAGAGTCGGAGAGCTCGGAGACGGGGCCTCCCATTTCTGGGGCTGAGGTTGCCGAGGTGGTTAAAAAGTTCCTCGGTGGCAAGGCCCCGGGGGTGGATGAGTTCCGTCCTGAGTTTCTCAAGGCTCTGGATGTTGTAGGGCTGTCTTGGCTGACACGCCTCTGCAGTATCGCGTGGACATGGGGGACAGTGCCTCTGGACTGGCAGATTGGGGTGGTGGTCCCCCTCTTTAAAAAGGGGGACCAGAGGGTGTGTTCCAACTATAGGGGTATCACACTCCTCAGCCTCCCTGGTAAGGTCTATTCGGGGGTATTGGAGAGGAGGATCCGTCGGATAATCGAGCCTCGGATTCAGGAGATGCAGTGTGGCTTTCGTCCTGGCCGTGGAACAGTGGACCAGCTCTATACCCTCGGCAGGATCCTGGAGGGTGCATGGGAGTTCGCCCAACCAGTCTACATGTGTTTTGTGGACTTGGAGAAAGCGTTCGACCGTGTCCCTCGTGGAGTCCTGTGGGGGGTGCTCCGGGAATATGGAGTGCCGGACCCCTTGATAGGGGCCGTTCGGTCTCTGTATGACCGGTGCCAGAGTTTGGTCCGCATTGCCGGCAGTAAGTCGGATACGTTTCCGGTGAGAGTTGGACTCCGTCAGGGCTGCCCTTTGTCACCGATTCTGTTCCTAACTTTTATGGACAGAATTTCTAGGCGGAGCCAGGGCGTTGAGGGTGTCCCATTTGGCGACCTCAGAATCGGGTCTCTGCTTTTTGCAGATGATGTGGTTCTGTTAGCGTCGTCAGGCCGTGACCTTCAGCTCTCACTGGAGTGATTCGCAGCCGAGTGTGAAGCGGCTGGGATGAGAATCAGCACCTCCAAATCCGAGACTATGGTTCTCAGCCGGAAAAGGGTGGAATGCTCTCTCCGGGTCGGGAATGAGATCCTTCCCCAAGAGGAGGAGTTCAAGTATCTCGGGGTCTTGTTCACGAGTGACGGACGAATGGAGCGGGAGATTGACGGGCGGATCGGTGCGGCGCCTGCAGTGTTGCAGGCTCTGCACCGACCCGTCGTTGTGAAGAGGGAGCTGAGCCAGAAGGCGAAGCTCTCTACTTACTGGTCAATCTACGTTCCCATCCTCACCTATGGTCAAGAGTTGTGGGTAGTGACCGAAAGAACAAGATCGCGAATACAAGCGGCCGAAATGGGTTTCCTCCGCAGGGTGTCTGGGCTCTCCCTTAGAGATAGGGTGAGAAGCTCAGTCATCCGGGAGGGGCTCGGAGTAGAACCGCTGCTCCTCCGCATTGAGAGGAGTCAGATGAGGTGGCTCGGGCATCTGGTTAGGATGCCCCCTGGGCGCCTCCCTGGGGAGGTGTTCCGGGCACGTCCCACTGGGAGGAGACCCCGGGGGAGACCCAGGACACGTTGGAGAGACTATGTCTCTCGGCTGGCCTGGGAATGCCTCGGGGTCCCCCCGGAAGAGCTGGAGGAAGTGGCCGGGGACAGAGACGTCTGGGTTTCTCTGCTCAAGCTGCTGCCCCCGCGACCCGACCCCCGGATAAGCGGCAGATGATGGATGGATGGATGGATATATCCTCCACCAACCAGACTTACAACCCCCGACTAGGGTAGCAGAATTTCTAAGCAGCTGTACCCCAAAACTACTATCAAAAATATATAAATTATTGTCTAAGATAGATGACACAATGTCTCTTACATCCTCAAAATGGGAGGCAGATTTATCCATCAGTTCTGGTCATAGCTTCTAACCACAAATATGTTTGAACACCTTCATAAAGACTCGAAATCCTAATTTACAGCTCATACAATACAAAATCCTTCATAGAACACACTATACAGGACAAAGGATGTTCAGGATGGGTCTAACACACTCAAACATCTGCTCACATTGCACAGATAACACACCTGATGATTATGCACACGCTTTGTGGTTTTCTGCGCCTGTCCAGAAGTTCTGGCTTGAAGTCTGTGAGGACCTATCAACATGGCTAAAGTGTAGCATCCCTGCATGCCCCACACTGTGCATACTGGGTGACTTAGACAACATCAACATGGAAATTAACTCAGCACACATGGTTGTCACAGTGTTATGTATCGCAAGAAAAATATTCTCATGAACTGGAAAGCGAAGAACAATCTGTGTATTAACCAGTTTAGAAATTTTCTTTTAGATTATATTAGCATGGAAACAATGTCTGCCTCCTCAAAACATCAATTGGCTGAATTTGTTTCTCTCTGGTCCCCTCTGATTAGTTTTATCACATAGTGGTGGTGGTGGGTTGCTGGGTGATGGTGGGTCTCAGGCCCGGGCTGCTGCGACTGGTGTGACCGTGTGGTTTGTTTGTTTGTTTTTTGTAGAGGTCCTCCTGGGTGGGGTTGGGTTGAGTGGGGTGGGATGGGTACCTTCTGGGGGTACAGTAGCTCCCGGAATATGGTCGCTGCAGGCCCCGAGCCTGGTGGACATCAGGCCCTCCTGCCCATTGTTGGCTCCCAGGTAGCGGGGATGCCTATTGCAGCCAGTCCCTGGCTGCCCTCTCTGGGGGAGAGTAGCTCCCCCGGTATATATCCCCATACCCCTCTCCCTTCTGGCTCCTGTACACAGCACACACTCACACATGAAGGGTTTTGGGGGCGTGTGTGTTCGGTGGGGTGTAGTGGATGGGGCCACGTAGGTGGTCCCCTTTGGTTGCACTCTGCAGTTCCCTGCCCCTGTTTTAATTACACCTTAGACATTACTACTTATCAAACACACTCACACACACACATTAGGTCTTGGGGGGTGGTTACACTGAGTGGCATCTGGTGGGCGGGGCTCTTTGGGTATGTAGGCGGCCCAGAGTGCCGCGCTCCCAGTTCTACAAGTTTGGCTGCCCCTCAATTTTAATTGCTCACTATTAGAAAATATTGAAGAGCCAGAAGGGTGAGGGGAGGGGTCTTCTTCGCACACCCCTGCTTCCTGGTGTCTGCTCGGGGCAGGAGGGGCCTCCTGGTGTGCCCGCTGCACTACACCCCAGCAGAGTCGAGGGAGGTAGGATGTGTGGATGTATGGGACGTGAAAGTGTGTGTGGTAATGATTGGGCCTGGATCTGGGACTTGCTGTCGCTTGGCCTGCCTGTGTTTCTCCCGATGGGGCATCAGCGTTGCCTCTCCCCACTGCTCGCGACTTCACCCACCTGTGGGCACGTCTTGACTCCCAGGGCACTTGGCCAGGGGCGCTGGGGCAGGCGCTGACCCACTTTGTGGCTGTCTGGGGCGCTTGGCCCTCCTGGGTATTGGGTGGGGCCTCTGCCGGGGGGTTTGGGGGCGCTCGGGCTCCTGGGGCCAAGGTCCACTGCACGGCCCATGTCTGGGCGGCTGGGGCCTGGCGGGGTCGGTGGGCTGTTGCCCCTGGTTCCCGGAGTGCCTCTGCCCTATGCTTATGGGGGCTCTTTCCGGGGGCTTCCTCTGCAGTCTTCTGGGTGGATGCGTGGTTGCCCCTGCGGTGGGCTGCCTGGGTTCTGTGCTCTGTGGGGGCTGCTGGTGGCCTGGGTCTTGTGGCCCTCTCTGCCTGCTTCTGATTGCCCTGGGGGGGGGCTGTGGATTGTGGCCCTGTACGCTTATACACTCATAACTAAGCACGGTTATCATGTAGGTCCTGTGCCATGGGTGTTGCATGTTCTCACACACACACACACACATTCATTAGTCCAGTAGCATGGTCACTAAGCAGTTGATGTATTATCATGTCGTCTCAGGTCATCTATATCCACAGCTGTGTTGTATGCGATTGCCGCTTCTTGTGCTTGTTTTTGTTTGTTTGTGTGTTTGTTTTTTCTCTGCTTGTCTGCTTTCAGGTGCTCCTGGTGGCGCTAAGGCTGGATTCCCCTCATAGGCCATGGATTGTTGTCTGTTTGGTTTTTTACAGGTGTAGCAGCTGGTTGTCTGGTTTTTGTTTCTATTTTTGTTCTGTTTCCTCTTCTTTCCTCTTCTTCTTTCCTTGTCCCCCGGTCCGGTTCAGTTCAGTTCATGTCATATATTGTAAACAGAAATAAATAAATGGGCATCAAGGGGAGCTTTACATTTATAAAACTTCCCTTGGCAAAACAAATCTGTTTGGCATCAAAGGTATTCAGACTACAATTCTTCTGACATAATGCTGAACAGGACAAGGGGAAAAAAAAGTAAAGAAGACAGTTCTGCCGAAAGCCAGGGATAGACCTGTTCTAAGTTCTATACTTTTTAAAAGGGGCGTGTTTATCAACTATGGAATTAGAAGATTTACAAAAATGGTCAAGTGCTAGATCTTCATCTGGGATTTTAACAGTGTCATATAACTATTCAACAGATCAGTTAAAAAAAAGCCTGCTCATGGAGATGTTTCAGGATCTGGATACCAAGCGTGGACCTAATGTTTTCATTTTTGCAATTCTGATACAGGCTATTGAGCAGTGATAACTAACACCAAGTTCAGATACTGCGGATTTTCTACCTTTGATTTGTTAAGATTGAGCCAATCAGGGACAACCTTGAAGGATCTCTTTGGTTTTGTAGGATCAGTAATTACCTGAGAAAGGTTGATATTGGTACACACCTTTTTTAAATGATCAGAGGCAGAGTTCAACTTGTTTAAATTAAAATTGCCACACAGAGATTGGGTTTAGGCCACATGCACACAGAATGACATCAACAAATATAAGAAATATTAAACATTTACAGATAGATTTTTGAATACATGTAGAGGAATGATACTTTGAAATGTGATCATTGCGGAGTTATGATCAGTTGAGTAATGAAGGTTGAACTATTCTAGGAAAGAGGTTCTATTCCCAGCATCATGATGGACACTCCTGATATAGAAGGTTTCGCTAACGCATTGGAATTGTTTTACTATTTTCATATGCATGTGCAATGAAGAATTGCTTGCTGCTGATAAATGCAAAGAAGAACATCTTACACATAGATGCTCACATATAGGCTGCTGAATGCAATGAAGACCTGCTTATCAAGTAAAGTTCAATGTCAATGTGTAATATTCAATTAGGATTTGCAAAACAGTGAAGTTAAACAATGAATGGGTCCATAGTCGGTATGAGAAGACTACAGGAATATTGACCTGGGTGTACGTTCAAACAGAGATGAGAAAATTGCGATGAATAATTGTTTGTTTGTTTGTTAGTATGTATATGAATGTTATGTGTATAAACTGTGTTGAGTTATAGTTACTCAGTAGTGTCTCAGTGAAACAACCGACGGGGGAAGCCTTGCGGTGACAACAAAAGTAGTGTTTTACTGATCAGTCAAGTTGCTCCAGTGTACTCCATACAAACTGGTTGGCTACTGAAGGGATAGAAAATGGGGAATACTTGTTTTAAAGCAAACAAGGAATTAGATGGGAAAAATACATGTTTTAACGGGACCCAGACAATATTAAATACTCAGACAGATGGGAGAAGAAGTGTAGTTTTGTAGGAAATCACAAAATTATTACATAGAATTAGTGAAATCAATTGAAGAATGCCTTTCTGAAGAGCTGTTTACCACAGATGAGCAGCTTTGCGACCAAGCACATTGTAGATCGCTTTACTGCCAAAATGATCTAATTTAATGGATTGGTTTAGACATGCATAACAGCATTTTAAGAACAAAGAGAGAAACAAAAAGGGACAACGCTTCATGGTGGAAGGTGATGTATAAATAACTGTGTATATGATGAAGGGGGTGGCAACACCCATTCCGAAATCCCGCCATTCCGACATCCCGCTATTCCGACATCCCACCATTCCGACATACCACCATTCCGACATACCACCATTCCGACATGCAAACGTCCCACCATTCCGACATCCCACCATTGCGACATCCCGCTATTCTGACGTTCAAATGTCCCACCATTCCAACAAGGCTTTCCGTATAAGGAAATGTGTGTTACTCAACAGGTGAGTCCCTTCTTTCTGTTCATGCAATTTATATGTTTAACACATGTTTATAGACAAGCGTTATTAAAAACACAAAGTCTCGGCAACTGGAGGAGGAGAAGCAGTCCGCGGTGGTTTTCAATCACACACTCCAATGCCACTTGTTTCAACTTCCGAAAATTTAATCCAGGAAAAAAAGGCTTACAAACATGGACCAAAACGGCTCCATAACACGCACAAGAATCCAAAAGAAACGAAAGTTAACTAAAAGAAAGCAAATAAACAGTATGAAGTGGTCAAAATTGGTTTTACGCATGCCTATGTGCGTCTGGCACATGCGTCTTCGGGCTCTCCCACGTTGGTTTGTGGATGAAAGCTATATGTTCAGCTGTAATGTCATGTAAAAACAATCTCTACATGACATTTACTCCCAGGTGTGACCAGTTAGGTCCTTAAGATATCAACAGGCTGTATAAAGCTACAACCGTTGGGGCTGTGTGTTTGTGCCAAATGCGCAAAACCCATCCGCGCTTCCCAAAATTGGAGTGAGTACTCATAAATCACGTGAATAACATGAATAAACGTTTTTACTGCATTTTGTTGTGTTTTATACGTTCTATGCTGTCATTTCTCTCTTCTCCTATTGGCAAGGCAAGGCAGAGTGCTCGCAACTGTGTCCTGTGCAGTAGCCGTGATATCTGTAATTGCAATTATTACTTTTGCATATGATGACAGCGTGCAAAAGACATATGGGCTCTGTGGAGAGCTCCGCTCCAGCTGGCTGCTGTGACAGCTCACTGACACTGTATTTCTGCTTAATCAGTTTCAGTCTCGCCAGAGTTACATTAATATCTGTATTTTTATATTTGAAATTCAGGGGATTTTGATAATAGATTATTAAAGTTTGTTTGCGAGGCTGTGGCCTCTGCATGTGCAAAGCTTGTGCGCCAAACTTTAGGGCGTATTTGCGCCGGCATATCATTAGTGCAAAATGTTTTGGGTAAAAAATAGGCTATTAAAAGGAACTGTCGGAATGGCGGTATGTTAAAAAAAACAAAAAACATACCGCCATTCCGACCATAGGAGGAAAAAAGTGTCGGAATGGTGGGACGTTTGATAAAAAATTAAGTGTCGCCATTCCGACAATTGGAGACCCATGTCGGAATGGCGAGATGTCGGAATGGCAGCATGTAACCATGATGAAGGAGAGACCATTTGAGCAGCACAGCCATTTCGCAGCACAGGGACAGCAGTCCAAGTTACAGGATCTCCCACGTGGTATCACCTGTCACATTGTGTCAAGGCATCAAAAGAAGAAAAAATCACCAAACTCAAGGACAAAAAGACAAAGACTCCGGTGAACGAAGACAGAGGACTGACAAACCAGAAATACAAAAGGATTCTCGATATCAAGATCCAGAAGAAGAGGCTAACAATGCCACGAACACTTACGATGCTGGGAATGATGCCAGCAATGAACAGAGAAGAAGATTCAGTGTCATCAATCTGCATTACGTGCCTCTAATGAGGGGGTGAATATAGAATCCTCAACGATTACAACGTCTCTGGGAACTGTGACAACAACAAGGTTTAAACCATTTTGATATATATTGTAACCTATTGTCTAAGGAATAGTGCTGAAAATGAAGTAAATCTAATCCACCACTGTCCTTGGTCTTCTGTAGGGTTTTTAAACTAATACGTGGTGGTTTGTTTTTCCACAGAAATTTGGAGATGCATGAATCTAGTGACTTAAACCAAGTAGCAGATGGTTTTATGGGGATCATTGAGAACAAATAGTTAACTTTTGGTAGTATCATCATTTTAATGGATGTAACTCTCCCCATAAGTGATATAGGTAAGGACTTCCAACGAGAGATCGTCCTCTACTGTCTTTAATAATTGCACATAATTTAGCTTTGTTAGCTCTGAGAGCCTGGAGGAAATGTTTATGCCTAAATATCTAATATTTCCTGACTGTAAAGTGATCGCAGGTATATTATGGACCCTACAGTTAATGGGCAGAACTGTGGTCTTAGACCAGTTGATAGAGTAGTCAGAAAGTGCTGAGAATTTATTTATGAGTGTGATCGTGTGACTGAGAGACGTCTGTGAGTTCTGAAGGAAAAGTAATACATCATCAGCATAAAGACTTATTTTATGCTCAATATTTTGGGATTAATTACTCACAAACGGGTAAGAAAAGGTAGTATTGCCAGACCATACATGATCAAAACAGGGAGCGGAGGTGGTTCAGCTGCAAGGTGTGAATGTCTGACTATAGTTTGTAAAAAGCGGGTAAGATAAGGTGCGAATGCCCGACAATGTATGATCAAAAGAGGGAGCGGAGGTTTTTGGCTACAAGAAGGTTTGAATGTCCGACCATAGTTAGTAAAAAGCGGGTAAGAAAAGGTTACCATACATCATCAAAAGCAGGAGTGGATGTGTTCAGCTACAAGAAGATTTGAATGTCCATCAATAATTGCTTTAAAACATGAAAGAAAATTTTCGAATATCAAACCGCACATGATCATAAGCGGGAGAGGAGTTGTTCAGCTGCAAGAAGGTGTGAATGTCCACCCATAATTACTGAAAAATGGGTAAGAAAAGGTAAAAATGCCCAACCATACATCATCAAAAGCAGGAGTGGATGTGTTCGGCTACAAGAAGGTTTGAATGTCCGACCATAGTTTGTAAAAAGCGGGTAAGAAAAGGTTCGAATGCCCGAACATAGACCATCAAAAGAGGGAGCGGAGGTGTTCCGCTGTAAGAAGGTGTAAATGTCCGACCATAGTTGGTAAAAAGCGGGTAAGAAAAGGTTAAAATACCCGACTGTACACAATCAATAGCGGGAGCGGAGTTGTTTGGCTACAAGAAGGTGTGAAAGTCCGACCACGGTTTGTAAAAAGCGGGTAAGAAAAGGTTCGAATGCCCGAATATATACCATCAAAAGTGGAAGTGGATGTGTTCGGCTGCAAGAAGGTGTGAACGTCCGACCAAAGTTTGTAAAAAGCAGTTAAGAAAAGGTTCGAATATCCAACCAAACATAATCAAAAGCGGGAGCAGAGCTGTTCGACTGCAAGTAGGTGTGAATGTCAGATCATAATTTGCAAAAAGCTGATGAGACAGGGTGAGAATGCCCGGCTATACACCATCAAATGCGGCAGCGGAAGTGTTCGGCTGTGAGTAGGTGTGAATGTCCAACCATAATTTCTGAAAAATGTGTTAGAAGAGACTAGAATTCCGGACAAGACATCATCAAATGCGGGAGCGGAGTTGTTCGGCTGTGAGTAGGTGTGAATCTCCGAGCATAGTTTGTAAAAAGGGGGTAAGAATAGGTTCGAATGCCCGAACATACACTATCAAAACAGGGAGCTGAGGTGGCTCAGCTGCAAGGTGTGAATGTCTGACTATAGTTTGTAAATAAGGTGCGAATGCCCAACAATGTATAATCAAAAGAGGGAGCGGAGGTTTTCGGCTACAAGAAGGTTTGAATGTCCGACCATAGTTTGTAAAAAGCGGGTAAGAAAAGGTTCAAATGCCTGACTATACACCATCAAAAGCGGGAGCAGAGGTGTTCCGCTGTAAGACGGTGTGAATGTCCGACCATATTTGGTAAAAAGCGGGTAAGAAAAGGTTAAAATACCCGACTGTACACAATCATAAGCGAGAGAGGAGGTGTTCAGCTGCAAGAAGGTGTGAATGTCCACCCATAATTACTGAAAAATTGGTAAGAAAAGGTGCGAATGCCAAACCATACATTATCAAAAGCAGGTGTGAATGTCAGATCATAATTTGCAAAAAGCTGATGAGAAAGGGTGAGAATGCCCGACTATACACCATCAAATGCGGGAGCGGAGTTGTTCGGCTGTGAGTAAGTGTGAATCTCCGACCATAATTGCTGAAAAATGTGTTAGAAAAGGTAAGAATGCCGGTCCATACATCATCAAAAGCGGGAGAGGTGGTGTTCGGCTGCAAGTAGGTGTGAATGTCCAGCCATAATTACTAACAAACGCGTAAGAAAAGGTAGTATTGCCAGACCATACATGATCAAAACAGGGAGCGGAGGTGGTTCAGCTGCAAGAAGGTGTGAATGTTCGACTAAAGTTCAAATATATTAACAAAAGCGGGAGGAGAGGTCTTCGGATGAGAGTGGTTGAGAATTTCCAACCATAATCTATAAAATGCGGTGAAAAAAAAGGTGTGATAGAACACTAAAAGGTGGAGCGGAAGTGTTCGGCTGCAAGAAGGTGTGAATGTCCGACTATATTTGGTGAAAAGCAGGTGAAGCAAGGTCTGAATGCCCAACCTTACATCATCAAAAGCGAGATCAGAGGTGTTTGGCTGCATGAAGGCCATAGTTTGCCAAAAGCGGGTAAGCTGCGAATGACCGACTAAATATCAACAAAAGGTCTTCGGATGCAAGTGGGTGTGAATATCCCACCATACAAGATTGGTGAGAGCAAACTGTGAACAGCCGACCATAGTTGGCAAAAAGCGGGTGAGAAAAGGTGCGAATGTCCAACCATACATGATCAAAACAGGGAGCGGAGGTGTTTGGCTGTGACAAGGTGTGAATGTCCACCCAAAATTAATGAAAAGCGGGCAACAAGTAGGTTTGAATGCCCAACCATACATCATCAAAAGCAGGAGTGGATGTGTTCGGCTACAAGAAGGTTTGAATGTCCGACCATAGTTTGTAAAAAGCGGGTAAGAAAAGGTTCGAATGCCCGAACATAGACCATCAAAAGAGGGAGCGGAGGTGTTCCGCTGTAAGAAGGTGTAAATGTCCGACCATAGTTGGTAAAAAGCGGGTAAGAAAAGGTTAAAATACCCGACTGTACACAATCAATAGCGGGAGCGGAGTTGTTTGGCTACAAGAAGGTGTGAAAGTCCGACCACGGTTTGTAAAAAGCGGGTAAGAAAAGGTTCGAATGCCCGAATATATACCATCAAAAGTGGAAGTGGATGTGTTCGGCTGCAAGAAGGTGTGAACGTCCGACCAAAGTTTGTAAAAAGCAGTTAAGAAAAGGTTCGAATATCCAACCAAACATAATCAAAAGCGGGAGCAGAGCTGTTCGACTGCAAGTAGGTGTGAATGTCAGATCATAATTTGCAAAAAGCTGATGAGACAGGGTGAGAATGCCCGGCTATACACCATCAAATGCGGCAGCGGAAGTGTTCGGCTGTGAGTAGGTGTGAATGTCCAACCATAATTTCTGAAAAATGTGTTAGAAGAGACTAGAATTCCGGACAAGACATCATCAAATGCGGGAGCGGAGTTGTTCGGCTGTGAGTAGGTGTGAATCTCCGAGCATAGTTTGTAAAAAGGGGGTAAGAATAGGTTCGAATGCCCGAACATACACTATCAAAACAGGGAGCTGAGGTGGCTCAGCTGCAAGGTGTGAATGTCTGACTATAGTTTGTAAATAAGGTGCGAATGCCCAACAATGTATAATCAAAAGAGGGAGCGGAGGTTTTCGGCTACAAGAAGGTTTGAATGTCCGACCATAGTTTGTAAAAAGCGGGTAAGAAAAGGTTCAAATGCCTGACTATACACCATCAAAAGCGGGAGCAGAGGTGTTCCGCTGTAAGACGGTGTGAATGTCCGACCATATTTGGTAAAAAGCGGGTAAGAAAAGGTTAAAATACCCGACTGTACACAATCATAAGCGAGAGAGGAGGTGTTCAGCTGCAAGAAGGTGTGAATGTCCACCCATAATTACTGAAAAATTGGTAAGAAAAGGTGCGAATGCCAAACCATACATTATCAAAAGCAGGTGTGAATGTCAGATCATAATTTGCAAAAAGCTGATGAGAAAGGGTGAGAATGCCCGACTATACACCATCAAATGCGGGAGCGGAGTTGTTCGGCTGTGAGTAAGTGTGAATCTCCGACCATAATTGCTGAAAAATGTGTTAGAAAAGGTAAGAATGCCGGTCCATACATCATCAAAAGCGGGAGAGGTGGTGTTCGGCTGCAAGTAGGTGTGAATGTCCAGCCATAATTACTAACAAACGCGTAAGAAAAGGTAGTATTGCCAGACCATACATGATCAAAACAGGGAGCGGAGGTGGTTCAGCTGCAAGAAGGTGTGAATGTTCGACTAAAGTTCAAATATATTAACAAAAGCGGGAGGAGAGGTCTTCGGATGAGAGTGGTTGAGAATTTCCAACCATAATCTATAAAATGCGGTGAAAAAAAAGGTGTGATAGAACACTAAAAGGTGGAGCGGAAGTGTTCGGCTGCAAGAAGGTGTGAATGTCCGACTATATTTGGTGAAAAGCAGGTGAAGCAAGGTCTGAATGCCCAACCTTACATCATCAAAAGCGAGATCAGAGGTGTTTGGCTGCATGAAGGCCATAGTTTGCCAAAAGCGGGTAAGCTGCGAATGACCGACTAAATATCAACAAAAGGTCTTCGGATGCAAGTGGGTGTGAATATCCCACCATACAAGATTGGTGAGAGCAAACTGTGAACAGCCGACCATAGTTGGCAAAAAGCGGGTGAGAAAAGGTGCGAATGTCCAACCATACATGATCAAAACAGGGAGCGGAGGTGTTTGGCTGTGACAAGGTGTGAATGTCCACCCAAAATTAATGAAAAGCGGGCAACAAGTAGGTTTGAATGCCCAACCATACATCATCAAAAGCAGGAGTGGATGTGTTCGGCTACAAGAAGGTTTGAATGTCCGACCATAGTTTGTAAAAAGCGGGTAAGAAAAGGTTCGAATGCCCGAACATAGACCATCAAAAGAGGGAGCGGAGGTGTTCCGCTGTAAGAAGGTATAAATGTCGGACCATAGTTGGTAAAAAGCGGGTAAGAAAAGGTTAAAATACCCGACTGTACACAATCAATAGCGGGAGCGGAGTTGTTCGGCTACAAGAAGGTGTGAAAGTCCGACCACGGTTTGTAAAAAGCGGGTAAGAAAAGGTTCGAATGCCCGAATATATACCATCAAAAGTGGAAGTGGATGTGTTCGGCTGCAAGAAGGTGTGAACGTCCGACCAAAGTTTGTAAAAAGCAGTTAAGAAAAGGTTCGAATATCCAACCAAACATAATCAAAAGCGGGAGCAGAGCTGTTCGACTGCAAGTAGGTGTGAATGTCAGATCATAATTTGCAAAAAGCTGATGAGACAGGGTGAGAATGCCCTGCTATACACCATCAAATGCGGGAGCGGAAGTGTTCGGCTGTGAGTAGGTGTGAATGTCCAACCATAATTTCTGAAAAATGTGTTAGAAGAGACTAGAATGCCGGACAAGACATCATCAAATGCGGGAGCGGAGTTGTTCGGCTGTGAGTAGGTGTGAATCTCCGAGCATAGTTTGTAAAAAGGGGGTAAGAATAGGTTCGAATGCCCGAACATACACTATCAAAACAGGGAGCCGAGGTGGCTCAGCTGCAAGGTGTGAATGTCTGACTATAGTTTGTAAATAAGGTGCGAATGCCCAACAATGTATAATCAAAAGAGGGAGCGGAGGTTTTCGGCTACAAGAAGGTTTGAATGTCCGACCATAGTTTGTAAAAAGCGGGTAAGAAAAGGTTCAAATGCCTGACTATACACCATCAAAAGCGGGAGCAGAGGTGTTCCGCTGTAAGACGGTGTGAATGTCCGACCATATTTGGTAAAAAGCGGGTAAGAAAAGGTTAAAATACCCGACTGTACACAATCAATAGCGGGAGAGGAGGTGTTCAGCTGCAAGAAGGTGTGAATGTCCACCCATAATTACTGAAAAATTGGTAAGAAAAGGTGCGAATGCCAAACCATACATTATCAAAAGCAGGTGTGAATGTCAGATCATAATTTGCAAAAAGCTGATGAGAAAGGGTGAGAATGCCCGACTATACACCATCAAATGCGGGAGCGGAGTTGTTCGGCTGTGAGTAAGTGTGAATCTCCGACCATAATTGCTGAAAAATGTGTTAGAAAAGGTAAGAATGCCGGTCCATACATCATCAAAAGCGGGAGAGGTGGTGTTCGGCTGCAAGTAGGTGTGAATGTCCAGCCATAATTACTAACAAACGCGTAAGAAAAGGTAGTATTGCCAGACCATACATGATCAAAACAGGGAGCGGAGGTGGTTCAGCTGCAAGAAGGTGTGAATGTCCGACTAAAGTTCAAATATATTAACAAAAGCGGGAGGAGAGGTCTTCGGATGAGAGTGGTTGAGAATTTCCAACCATAATCTATAAAATGCGGTGAAAAAAAAGGTGTGATAGAACACTAAAAGGTGGAGCGGAAGTGTTCGGCTGCAAGAAGGTGTGAATGTCCGACTATATTTGGTGAAAAGCAGGTGAAGCAAGGTCTGAATGCCCAACCTTACATCATCAAAAGCGAGATCAGAGGTGTTTGGCTGCATGAAGGCCATAGTTTGCCAAAAGCGGGTAAGCTGCGAATGACCGACTAAATATCAACAAAAGGTCTTCGGATGCAAGTGGGTGTGAATATCCCACCATACAAGTATGGTGGAGAGGAAGCTGTGAACAGCCGACCATAGTTGGCAAAAAGCGGGTGAGAAAAGGTGCGAATGTCCAACCATACATGATCAAAACAGGGAGCGGAGGTGTTTGGCTGTGACAAGGTGTGAATGTCCACCCAAAATTAATGAAAAGCGGGCAACAAGTAGGTTTGAATGCCCAACCATACATCATCAAAAGCAGGAGTGGATGTGTTCGGCTACAAGGTTTGAATGTCCGAGAATAGTTTGTAAAAAGCGGGTAAGAAAAGGTTCGAATGCCCAAACATACACCATCAAAAGAGGGAGCGGAGGTGTTCCGCTGTAAGAAGGTGTGAATGTCCGACCATAGTTGGTAAAAAACGGGTAAGAAAAGGTTAAAATACCCGACTGTACACAATCAATAGCGGGAGCGGATGTGTTTGGCTACAAGAATGTGTGACAGTCCGACCATGGTTTGTAAAAAAACGGGTAAGAAAAGGTGCGAATGCCCGACAAAGTATGATCAAAAGAGGGAGCGGAGGTTTTCGGCTACAAGAAGGTTTGAATGTCCGACCATAGTTTGTAAAAAGCGGGTAAGAAAAGGTTCAAATGCCTGACTATACACCATCAAAAGCGGGAGCGGAGGTGTTCCGCTACAAGAAGGTGTGAAAGTTCAACCATGGTTTGTAAAAAGCTGCTATGAAAAGGTTCGACTGCCCGAATATATACCATCAAAAGCTGAAGTGGAGATGTTCGGTTGCAAGACGGTGTGAACGTCCGATCAAAGTTTGCAAAAAGCAGTTAAGAAAAGGTTCGAATGCCCGAATATATACCATCAAAAGCGGGAGCAGAGCTGTTCGACTGCAAGTAGGTGTGAATGTCCAGCCATAATTACTCACAAACGGGTAAGAAAAGGTAGTATTGCCAGACCATACATGATCAAAACAGGGAGCTGAGGTGGTTCAGCTGCAAGGTGTGAATGTCTGACCATAGTTTGTAAAAACCGGGTAAGAAAAGGCTCGAAAGCCCGACTATACACAATCAAAAGCGGGAGCGGGAGGTTTTCAGCTGCAAATCCTTCACTCAAACCAAGTGAAAACTGCTTTGTCCTTCATATTTATCAATGTCTAGATCGACTTCAACAAAGAACAACATTGTACTTTGCAGTAAAGAAAGAGCAAATCAAAAGTTTTAGTAATCCGAGAATAAGCCTATTTTCATGAGTTCTGCACGATTATTGATTTTACTATAAATGAATGCCTTCACTCAAACTATGTTAAAACTGCTTTGTCCTTCATATTTATCAATGTCTAGATTGACTTCAACAAAGAAAAACACTGGATTTTGCAGTAGAAGAAAGAGCAACACTGAAGGATCAGTAATCCGAGAATAAGCTTATTTTCATACGTTCTGCATGATTTGGGATTTTATGTATAAAATGAATTCCTTCACTCAAACCAAGTTAAAACTGCTTTGTCCTTCATATTTATCAATGTCTAGATTTACTTCAACAAAGAACAACATTGTATTTTGCAGTAGTAGAAAGAGCAACACTTGAAGGAACAGGAATCCGAGAATAAGCTTATTTTCATACGTTCTGCATGATTTGGGATTTTATGTATAAAATTAATTCCTTCACTCAAACCAAGTGAAAACTGCTTTGTCCTTCATATTTATCAATGTCTAGATTTACTTCAAGAAAGAACAACATTGTATTTTGCAGTAGTAGAAAGAGCAACACTTGAAGGAACAGGAATCCGAGAATAAGCTTATTTTCATACGTTCTGCATGATTTGGGATTTTATGTATAAAATGAATTCCTTTACTCAAACTATGTTAAAACTGCTTTGTCCTTCATATTTATCAATGTCTAGATTGACTTCAACAAAGAACAACATTGTATTTTGCAGTAGAAGAAATAGCAACACTGAAGGATCAGGAATCCGAAAACACGCTTATTTTCATACGTTCTGCTTGATTTGGGATTTTGCTATAAAATTAATTCCTTCACTCAAACAAAGTGGAAACTGCTTTGTCCTTCATATTTATCAATGTCTATATCGATTTCAACAAAGAACAAGCGTGTATTTTGCAGTATAGGAAAGAGCAACACTGGAGGATCAGGAATCCGAGAATAAGCTTACTTTCATGAGTCCTGCACGATTTCGGATTTTCCTATAAAATGAATTGCTTTGCTCAAACCAAGTTAAAATTGCTTTATCCTTCATAGTTATCCATGTCTAAAATGTATCAAGCATAAAGTTCCTCATATTACCCTGAATGAGAAAGAAGCAACCCTTTGGTTGAGCAATACGTTCCTTTTGCGGAGTTATGCATGATTTCAGATTTTGCTATAAAATTCATTCCTTCACACATTTTTTTTTCACCGCATTTTATAGATTATGGTTGGAAATTTCAACCACTCTAATCCGAAGACCTCTCCTCCCGCTTTTGTTAATATATTTGAACTTTAGTTGGACATTCACCCCTTTTTGCAGCTAAACCACCTCCGCTCCCTGTTTTGATCATGTATGGTCTGGCAATACTACATTTTCTTACCCGTTTGTGAGTAATTATGGCTGGATATTCACACCTACTTGCAGCTGAACACAATCTTTCTCGCTTTTAATTATGTTTGGATATTCGAACCTTTTCTTTACTGCTTTTTGCCAACTTTGGTCGGACGTTCACACCTTCTTGCAGCCGAACACCGCTTCCGCTTTTGATGGTATATATTCGGGCATTCGAACCTTTTCTTACCAGCTTTTTACAAACGATGGTTGGACTTTCACACCTTCTTGTAGCCAAACAACTCCGCTCCCGCTATTGATTGTGTACAGTCGGGTATTTTAACCTTTTCTTACCCGCTTTTTACCAACTATGGTCGGACATTCACACCGTCTTACAGCGGAACATCTCCGCTCCCGCTTTTGATGGTGTATAGTCAGGCATTTGAACCTTTTCTTACCCGCTTTTTACAAACTATGGTCGGACATTCAAACCTTATTGTAGCCGAAAACCTCTGCTCCCTCTTTTGATTATACATTGTCGGGCATTCGCACCTTATCGTACCCGCTTTTTACAAACTATAGTCAGACATTCACACCTTGGTGCTGAACCACCTCAGCTCCCTGTTTTGATCATGTATGGTCTGGCAATACTACCTTTTCTTACCCGTTTGTGAGTAATTATGGCTGGACATTCACACCTACTTGCAGTCGAACAGCTCTGCTCCCGCTTTTGATTATGTTTGGTTGGATATTCGAACCTTTTCTTAACTGCTTTTTACAAACTTTGGTCGGACGTTCACACCTTCTTGCAGCCGAACACCTCCGCTTCCGCTTTTGATGGTATATATTCGGACATTCGAACCTTTTCTTACCAGCTTTTTACAAACCATGGTTGGACTTTCACTCCTTCTTGTAGCCGAACAACTCCGCTCCCCCTATTGATTGTGTACAGTCGGGTATTTTAACCTTTTCTTACCTACTTTTTACCAACTATGGTCAGACATTCACACCTTCTTACAGCGGAACACCTCCGCTCCCTCTTTTGATGGTGTATGTTTGGGCATTCGAACCTTTTCTTACCCGCTTTTTACAAACTATGCTCGGACATTAATTTTTGGTGGACATTCACACCTTGTCACAGCCAAACACCTCCGCTCCCTGTTTTGATCATGTATGGTTGGACATTCGCACCTTGTCTCACCCGCTTTTTGCAAACTATGGTCGGCTGTTCACAGCTTCCTCTCCACCATACTTGTATGGTGGGATATTCACACCCACTTGCATCCGAAGACCTTTTGTTGATATTTAGTCGGTCATTCGCAGCTTACCCGCTTTTTACAAACTATAGTCAGACATTCACACCTTGGTGCTGAACCACCTCAGCTCCCTGTTTTGATCATGTATGGTCTGGCAATACTACCTTTTCTTACCCGGTTGTGAGTAATTATGGCTGGACATTCACACCTACTTGCAGTCGAACAGCTCTGCTCCCGCTTTTGATTATGTTTGGTTGGATATTCGAACCTTTTCTTAACTGCTTTTTACAAAGTTTGGTCGGACGTTCACACCTTCTTGCAGCCGAACACCTCCGCTTCCGCTTTTGATGGTATATATTCGGGCATTCGAACCTTTTCTTAGCAGTTTTTTACAAACCATGGTTGGACTTTCACACCTTCTTGTAGCCGAACAACTCCGCTCCCGCTATTGATTGTGTACAGTCGGGTATTTTAACCTTTTCTTACCTGCTTTTTACCAACTATGGTCAGACATTCACACCGTCTTACAGCGGAACACCTCCACTCCCGCTTTTGATGGTGTATAGTCAGGCATTTGAACCTTTTCTTACCCGCTTTTTACAAACTATGGTCGGACATTCAAACCTTCTTGTAGCCGAAAACCTCCGCTCCCTCTTTTGATCATACATTGTCGGGCATTCGGACCTTTTCTTACCCGTTTTTTACAAATCATGGTCGGACTGTCACACATTCTTGTAGCCAAACACATCCGCTCCCGCTATTGATTGTGTACAGTCGGGTATTTTAACCTTTTCTTACCCGTTTTTTACCAACTATGGTCGGACATTCACACCTTCTTACAGCGGAACACCTCCTCTCCCTCTTTTGATGGTGTATGTTTGGGCATTCGAACCTTTTCTTACCCGCTTTTTACAAACTATGCTCGGACATTCAAACCTTCTTGTAGCCGAACACATCCACTCCTGCTTTTGATGATGTATGGTTGGGCATTCAAACCTACTTGTTGCCCGCTTTTCATTAATTTTGGGTGGACATTCACACCTTGTCACAGCCAAACACCTCCGCTCCCTGTTTTGATCATGTATGGTTGGACATTCGCACCTTTTCTCACCCGCTTTTTGCCAACTATGGTCGGCTGTTCACAGCTTTCTCTCACCAATCTTGTATGGTGGGATATTCACACCCACTTGCATCCGAAGACCTTTTGTTGATATTTAGTCGGTCATTCGCAGCTTACCCGCTTTTGGCAAACTATGGCCTTCATGCAGCCAAACACCTCTGATCTCGCTTTTGATGATGTAAGGTTGGGCATTCAGACCTTGCTTCACCTGCTTTTCACCAAATATAGTCGGACATTCACACCTTCTTGCAGCCGAACACTTCCGCTCCACCTTTTAGTGTTCTATCACACCTTTTTTTTCACCGCATTTTATAGATTATGGTTGGAAATTCTCAACCACTCTCATCCGAAGACCTCTCCTCCCGCTTTTGTTAATATATTTGAACTTTAGTCGGACATTCACACCTTCTTGCAGCTGAACCACCTCCGCTCCCTGTTTTGATCATGTATGGTCTGGCAATACTACCTTTTCTTACTCGTTTGTTAGTAATTATGGCTGGACATTCACACCTACTTGCAGCCGAACACCACCTCTCCCGCTTTTTATGATGTATGGACCGGCATTCTTACCTTTTCTAACACATTTTTCAGCAATTATGGTCGGAGATTCACACTTACTCACAGCCGAACAACTCCGCTCCCGCATTTGATGGTGTATAGTCGGGCATTCTCACCCTTTCTCATCAGCTTTTTGCAAATTATGATCTGACATTCACACCTGCTTTTGATAATGTATGGTTTGGCATTCGCACCTTTTCTTACCAATTTTTCAGTAATTATGGGTGGACATTCACACGTTCTTGCAGCTGAACACCTCCTCTCCCGCTATTGATTGTGTACAGTCGGGTATTTTAACCTTTTCTTACCCGCTTTTTACCAAATATGGTCGGACATTCACACCGTCTTACAGTGGAACACCTCTGCTCCCGCTTTTGATGGTGTATAGTCAGGCATTTGAACCTTTTCTTACCCGCTTTTTACAAACTATGGTCGGACATTCAAACCTTCTTGTAGCCGAAAACCTCCGCTCCCTCTTTTGATTATACATTGTTGGGCATTCGCACCTTATTTACAAACTATAGTCAGACATTCACACCTTGCAGCTGAGCCACCTCAGCTCCCTGTTTTGATAGTGTATGTTCGGGCATTCGAACCTATTCTTACCCCCTTTTTACAAACTATGCTCGGAGATTCACACCTACTCACAGCCGAACAACTCCGCTCCCGCATTTGATGATGTCTTGTCCGGCATTCTAGTCTCTTCTAACACATTTTTCAGAAATTATGGTTGGACATTCACACCTACTCACAGCCGAACACTTCCGCTCCCGCATTTGATGGTGTATAGCCGGGCATTCTCACCCTGTCTCATCAGCTTTTTGCAAATTATGATCTGACATTCACACCTACTTGCAGTCGAACAGCTCTGCTCCCGCTTTTGATGGTATATATTCGGGCATTCAAACCTTTTCTTAACTGCTTTTTGCAAACTTTGATCGGACGTTCACACTGTCTTGCAACCGAACATCTCCGCTTCCGCTTTTGATGGTATATATTCGGGCATTCGAACCTTTTCTTAGCAGCTTTTTACAAACCATGGTTGAACTTTCACACCTTCTTGTAGCCGAACACCTCCGCTCCCGCTTTTGATGGTGTATAGTCAGGCATTTGAACCTTTTCTTACCCGCTTTTTACAAACTATGGTCGGACATTCAAACCTTCTTGTAGCCGAAAACCTCCGCTCCCTCTTTTGATCATACTTTGTCGGGCATTCGCACCTTTTCTTACCCGTTTTTTTACAAACCATGGTCGGACTGTCACACATTCTTGTAGCCAAACACATCCGCTCCCGCTATTGATTGTGTACAGTCGGGTATTTTAACCTTTTCTTACCCGTTTTTTACCAACTATGGTCGGACATTCACACCTTCTTACAGCGGAACACCTCCGCTCCCTCTTTTGATGGTGTATGTTTGGGCATTCGAACCTTTTCTTACCCGCTTTTTACAAACTATGCTCGGACATTCAAACCTTCTTGTAGCCGAACACATCCACTCCTGCTTTTGATGATGTATGGTTGGGCATTCAAACCTACTTGTTGCCCGCTTTTCATTAATTTTGGGTGGACATTCACACCTTGTCACAGCCAAACACCTCCGCTCCCTGTTTTGATCATGTATGGTTGGACATTCGCACCTTTTCTCACCCGCTTTTTGCCAACTATGGTCGGCTGTTCACAGTTTGCTCTCACCAATCTTGTATGGTGGGATATTCACACCCACTTGCATCCGAAGACCTTTTGTTGATATTTAGTCGGTCATTCGCAGCTTACCCGCTTTTGGCAAACTATGGCCTTCATGCAGCCAAACACCTCTGATCTCGCTTTTGATGATGTAAGGTTGGGCATTCAGACCTTGCTTCACCTGCTTTTCACCAAATATAGTCGGACATTCACACCTTCCTGCAGCCGAACACTTCCGCTCCACCTTTTAGTGTTCTATCACACCTTTTTTTTCACCGCATTTTATAGATTATGGTTGGAAATTCTCAACCACTCTCATCCGAAGACCTCTCCTCCCGCTTTTGTTAATATATTTGAACTTTAGTCGAACATTCACACCTTCTTGCAGCTGAACCACCTCCGCTCCCTGTTTTGATCATGTATGGTCTGGCAATACTACCTTTTCTTACGCGTTTGTTAGTAATTATGGCTGGACATTCACACCTACTTGCAGCCGAACACCACCTCTCCCGCTTTTGATGATGTATGGACCGGCATTCTTACCTTTTCTAACACATTTTTCAGCAATTATGGTCGGAGATTCACACTTACTCACAGCCGAACAACTCCGCTCCCGCATTTGATGGTGTATAGTCGGGCATTCTCACCCTTTCTCATCAGCTTTTTGCTAATTATGATCTGACATTCACACCTGCTTTTGATAATGTATGGTTTGGCATTCGCACCTTTTCTTACCAATTTTTCAGTAATTATGGGTGGACATTCACACCTTCTTGCAGCTGAACACCTCCTCTCTCGCTTATGATTGTGTACAGTCGGGTATTTTAACCTTTTCTTACCTACTTTTTACCAACTATGGTCGGACATTCACACCTTCTTACAGCGGAACACCTCCGCTCCCTCTTTTGATGGTGTATGTTTGGGCATTCGAACCTTTTCTTACCCGCTTTTTACAAACTATGCTCGGACATTAATTTTTGGTGGACATTCACACCTTGTCACAGCCAAACACCTCCGCTCCCTGTTTTGATCATGTATGGTTGGACATTCGCACCTTGTCTCACCCGCTTTTTGCAAACTATGGTCGGCTGTTCACAGCTTCCTCTCCACCATACTTGTATGGTGGGATATTCACACCCACTTGCATCCGAAGACCTTTTGTTGATATTTAGTCGGTCATTCGCAGCTTACCCGCTTTTTACAAACTATAGTCAGACATTCACACCTTGGTGCTGAACCACCTCAGCTCCCTGTTTTGATCATGTATGGTCTGGCAATACTACCTTTTCTTACCCGTTTGTGAGTAATTATGGCTGGACATTCACACCTACTTGCAGTCGAACAGCTCTGCTCCCGCTTTTGATAATGTTTGGTTGGATATTCGAACCTTTTCTTAACTGCTTTTTACAAACTTTGGTCGGACGTTCACACCTTCTTGCAGCCGAACACCTCCGCTTCCGCTTTTGATGGTATATATTCGGGCATTCGAACCTTTTCTTAGCAGTTTTTTACAAACCATGGTTGGACTTTCACACCTTCTTGTAGCCGAACAACTCCGCTCCCGCTATTGATTGTGTACAGTCGGGTATTTTAACCTTTTCTTACCTGCTTTTTACCAACTATGGTCAGACATTCACACCGTCTTACAGCGGAACACCTCCACTCCCGCTTTTGATGGTGTATAGTCAGGCATTTGAACCTTTTCTTACCCGCTTTTTACAAACTATGGTCGGACATTCAAACCTTCTTGTAGCCGAAAACCTCCGCTCCCTCTTTTGATCATACATTGTCGGGCATTCGGACCTTTTCTTACCCGTTTTTTACAAACCATGGTCGGACTGTCACACATTCTTGTAGCCAAACACATCCGCTCCCGCTATTGATTGTGTACAGTCGGGTATTTTAACCTTTTCTTACCCGTTTTTTACCAACTATGGTCGGACATTCACACCTTCTTACAGCGGAACACCTCCTCTCCCTCTTTTGATGGTGTATGTTTGGGCATTCGAACCTTTTCTTACCCGCTTTTTACAAACTATGCTCGGACATTCAAACCTTCTTGTAGCCGAACACATCCACTCCTGCTTTTGATGATGTATGGTTGGGCATTCAAACCTACTTGTTGCCCGCTTTTCATTAATTTTGGGTGGACATTCACACCTTGTCACAGCCAAACACCTCCGCTCCCTGTTTTGATCATGTATGGTTGGACATTCGCACCTTTTCTCACCCGCTTTTTGCCAACTATGGTCGGCTGTTCACAGCTTGCTCTCACCAATCTTGTATGGTGGGATATTCACACCCACTTGCATCCGAAGACCTTTTGTTGATATTTAGTCGGTCATTCGCAGCTTACCCGCTTTTGGCAAACTATGGCCTTCATGCAGCCAAACACCTCTGATCTCGCTTTTGATGATGTAAGGTTGGGCATTCAGACCTTGCTTCACCTGCTTTTCACCAAATATAGTCGGACATTCACACCTTCTTGCAGCCGAACACTTCCGCTCCACCTTTTAGTGTTCTATCACACCTTTTTTTTCACCTCATTTTATAGATTATGGTTGGAAATTCTCAACCACTCTCATCCGAAGACCTCTCCTCCCGCTTTTGTTAATATATTTGAACTTTAGTCGGACATTCACACCTTCTTGCAGCTGAACCACCTCCGCTCCCTGTTTTGATCATGTATGGTCTGGCAATACTACCTTTTCTTACGCGTTTGTTAGTAATTATGGCTGGACATTCACACCTACTTGCAGCCGAACACCACCTCTCCCGCTTTTGATGATGTATGGACCGGCATTCTTACCTTTTCTAACACATTTTTCAGCAATTATGGTCGGAGATTCACACTTACTCACAGCCGAACAACTCCGCTCCCGCATTTGATGGTGTATAGTCGGGCATTCTCACCCTTTCTCATCAGCTTTTTGCAAATTATGATCTGACATTCACACCTGCTTTTGATAATGTATGGTTTGGCATTCGCACCTTTTCTTACCAATTTTTCAGTAATTATGGGTGGACATTCACACGTTCTTGCAGCTGAACACCTCCTCTCCCGCTATTGATTGTGTACAGTCGGGTATTTTAACCTTTTCTTACCCGCTTTTTACCAAATATGGTCGGACATTCACACCGTCTTACAGCGGAACACCTCTGCTCCCGCTTTTGATGGTGTATAGTCAGGCATTTGAACCTTTTCTTACCCGCTTTTTACAAACTATGGTCGGATATTCAAACCTTCTTGTAGCCGAAAACCTCCGCTCCCTCTTTTGATTATACATTGTTGGGCATTCGCACCTTATTTACAAACTATAGTCAGACATTCACACCTTGCAGCTGAGCCACCTCAGCTCCCTGTTTTGATAGTGTATGTTCGGGCATTCGAACCTATTCTTACCCCCTTTTTACAAACTATGCTCGGAGATTCACACCTACTCACAGCCGAACATTTCCGCTCCCGCATTTGATGATGTCTTTTCCGGCATTCTAGTCTCTTCTAACACATTTTTCAGAAATTATGGTTGGACATTCACACCTACTCACAGCCGAACACTTCCGCTCCCGCATTTGATGGTGTATAGCCGGGCATTCTCACCCTGTCTCATCAGCTTTTTGCAAATTATGATCTGACATTCACACCTACTTGCAGTCGAACAGCTCTGCTCCCGCTTTTGATGGTATATATTCGGGCATTCGAACCTTTTCTTAACTGCTTTTTGCAAACTTTGATCGGACGTTCACACCGTCTTGCAACCGAACATCTCCGCTTCCGCTTTTGATGGTATATATTCGGGCATTCGAACCTTTTCTTAGCAGCTTTTTACAAACCATGGTTGAACTTTCACACCTTCTTGTAGCCGAACACCTCCGCTCCCGCTTTTGATGGTGTATAGTCAGGCATTTGAACCTTTTCTTACCCGCTTTTTACAAACTATGGTCGGACATTCAAACCTTTTTGTAGCCGAAAACCTCCGCTCCCTCTTTTGATCATACTTTGTCGGGCATTCGCACCTTTTCTTACCCGTTTTTTTACAAACCATGGTCGGACTGTCACACATTCTTGTAGCCAAACACATCCGCTCCCGCTATTGATTGTGTACAGTCGGGTATTTTAACCTTTTCTTACCCGTTTTTTACCAACTATGGTCGGACATTCACACCTTCTTACAGCGGAACACCTCCGCTCCATCTTTTGATGGTGTATGTTTGGGCATTCGAACCTTTTCTTACCCGCTTTTTACAAACTATGGTCGGACATTCAAACCTTCTTGTAGCCGAACACATCCACTCCTGCTTTTGACGATGTATGGTTGGGCATTCAAACCTACTTGTTGCCCGCTTTTCATTAATTTTGGGTGGACATTCACACCTTGTCACAGCCAAACGCCTCCGCTCCCTGTTTTGATCATGTATGGTTGGACATTCGCACCTTTTCTCACCCGCTTTTTGCCAACTATGGTCGGCTGTTCACAGTTTGCTCTCACCAATCTTGTATGGTGGGATATTCACACCCACTTGCATCCGAAGACCTTTTGTTGATATTTAGTCGGTCATTCGCAGCTTACCCGCTTTTGGCAAACTATGGCCTTCATGCAGCCAAACACCTCTGATCTCGCTTTTGATGATGTAAGGTTGGGCATTCAGACCTTGCTTCACCTGCTTTTCACCAAATATAGTCGGACATTCACACCTTCTTGCAGCCGAACACTTCCGCTCCACCTTTTAGTGTTCTATCACACCTTTTTTTTCACCGCATTTTATAGATTATGGTTGGAAATTCTCAACCACTCTCATCCGAAGACCTCTCCTCCCGCTTTTGTTAATATATTTGAACTTTAGTCGAACATTCACACCTTCTTGCAGCTGAACCACCTCCGCTCCCTGTTTTGATCATGTATGGTCTGGCAATACTACCTTTTCTTACGCGTTTGTTAGTAATTATGGCTGGACATTCACACCTACTTGCAGCCGAACACCACCTCTCCCGCTTTTGATTTTGTATGGACCGGCATTCTTACCTTTTCTAACACATTTTTCAGCAATTATGGTCGGAGATTCACACTTACTCACAGCCGAACAACTCCGCTCCCGCATTTGATGGTGTATAGTCGGGCATTCTCACCCTTTCTCATCAGCTTTTTGCAAATTATGATCTGACATTCACACCTGCTTTTGATAATGTATGGTTTGGCATTCGCACCTTTTCTTACCAATTTTTCAGTAATTATGGGTGGACATTCACACCTTCTTGCAGCTGAACACCTCCTCTCTCGCTTATGATTGTGTACAGTCGGGTATTTTAACCTTTTCTTACCCGCTTTTTACCAAATATGGTCGGACATTCACACCGTCTTACAGCGGAACACCTCTGCTCCCGCTTTTGATGGTGTATAGTCAGGCATTTGAACCTTTTCTTACCCGCTTTTTACAAACTATGGTCGGACATTCAAACCTTCTTGTAGCCGAAAACCTCCGCTCCCTCTTTTGATTATACATTGTTGGGCATTCGCACCTTATTTACAAACTATAGTCAGACATTCACACCTTGCAGCTGAGCCACCTCAGCTCCCTGTTTTGATAGTGTATGTTCGGGCATTCGAACCTATTCTTACCCCCTTTTTACAAACTATGCTCGGAGATTCACACCTACTCACAGCCGAACAACTCCGCTCCCGCATTTGATGATGTCTTGTCCGGAATTCTAGTCTCTTCTAACACATTTTTCAGAAATTATGGTTGGACATTCACACCTACTCACAGCCGAACACTTCCGCTGCCGCATTTGATGGTGTATAGCCGGGCATTCTCACCCTGTCTCATCAGCTTTTTGCAAATTATGATCTGACATTCACACCTACTTGCAGTCGAACAGCTCTGCTCCCGCTTTTGATTATGTTTGGTTGGATATTCGAACCTTTTCTTAACTGCTTTTTACAAACTTTGGTTGGACGTTCACACCTTCTTGCAGCCGAACACATCCACTTCCACTTTCGATGGTATATATTCGGGCATTCGAACCTTTTCTTACCCGCTTTTTACAAACCGTGGTCGGACTTTCACACCTTCTTGTAGCCAAACAACTCCGCTCCCGCTATTGATTGTGTACAGTCGGGTATTTTAACCTTTTCTTACCCGCTTTTTACCAACTATGGTCGGACATTTACACCTTCTTACAGCGGAACACCTCCGCTCCCTCTTTTGATGGTCTATGTTCGGGCATTCGAACCTTTTCTTACCCGCTTTTTACAAACTATGGTCGGACATTCAAACCTTCTTGTAGCCGAACACATCCACTCCTGCTTTTGATGATGTATGGTTGGGCATTTTTACCTTTTCTTACCCATTTTTCAGTAATTATGGGTGGACATTCACACCTTCTTGCAGCTGAACAACTCCTCTCCCGCTTATGATCATGTGCGGTTTGATATTCGAAAATTTTCTTTCATGTTTTAAAGCAATTATTGATGGACATTCAAATCTTCTTGTAGCTGAACACATCCACTCCTGCTTTTGATGATGTATGGTAACCTTTTCTTACCCGCTTTTTACTAACTATGGTCGGACATTCAAACCTTCTTGTAGCCAAAAACCTCCGCTCCCTCTTTTGATCATACATTGTCGGGCATTCGCACCTTATCTTACCCGCTTTTTACAAACTATAGTCAGACATTCACACCTTGCAGCTGAACCACCTCCGCTCCCTGTTTTGATCATGTATGGTCTGGCAATACTACCTTTTCTTACCCGTTTGTGAGTAATTAATCCCAAAATATTGAGCATAAAATAAGTCTTTATGCTGATGATGTATTACTTTTCCTTCAGAACTCACAGACGTCTCTCAGTCACACGATCACACTCATAAATAAATTCTCAGCACTTTCTGACTACTCTATCAACTGGTCTAAGACCACAGTTCTGCCCATTAACTGTAGGGTCCATAATATACCTGCGATCACTTTACAGTCAGGAAATAATAGATATTTAGGCATAAACATTTCCTCCAGGCTCTCAGAGCTAACAAAGCTAAATTATGTGCAATTATTAAAGACAGTAGAGGACGATCTCTCGTTGGAAGTCCTTACCTATATCACTTATGGGGAGAGTTACATCCATTAAAATGATGATACTACCAAAAGTTAACTATTTGTTCTCAATGATCCCCATAAAACCATCTGCTACTTGGTTTAAGTCACTAGATTCATGCATCTCCAAATTTCTGTGGAAAAACAAACCACCACGTATTAGTTTAAAAACCCTACAGAAGACCAAGGACAGTGGTGGATTAGATTTACTTCATTTTCAGCACTATTCCTTAGACAATAGGTTACAATATATATCAAAATGGTTTAAACCTTGTTGTTGTCACAGTTCCCAGAGACGTTGTAATCGTTGAGGATTCTATATTCACCCCCTCGTTAGAGGCACGTAATGCAGATTGATGACACTGAATCTTCTTCTCTGTTCATTGCTGGCATCATTCCCAGCATCGTAAGTGTTCGTGGCATTGTTAGCCTCTTCTTCTGGATCTTGATATCGAGAATCCTTTTGTATTTCTGGTTTGTCAGTCCTCTGTCTTCGTTCACCGGAGTCTTTGTCTTTTTGTCCTTGAGTTTGGTGATTTTTTCTTCTTTTGATGCCTTGACACAATGTGACAGGTGATACCACGTGGGAGATCCTGTAACTTGGACTGCTGTCACTGTGCTGCGAAATAGCTGTGCTGCTCAAATGGTCTCTCCTTCATCATGGTTACATGCTGCCATTCCGACATCTCGCCATTCCGACATGGGTCTCCAATTGTCGGAATGGCGACACTTAATTTTTTATCAAACGTCCCACCATTCCGACACTTTTTTCCTCCTATGGTCGGAATGGCGGTATGTTTTTTGTTTTTTTTAACATACCGCCATTCCGACAGTTCCTTTTAATAGCCTATTTTTTACCCAAAACATTTTGCACTAATGATATGCCGGCGCAAATACGCCCTAAAGTTTGGCGCACAAGCTTTGCACATGCAGAGGCCACAGCCTCGCAAACAAACTTTAATAATCTATTATCAAGATCCCCTGAATTTCAAATATAAAAATACAGATATTAATGTAACTCTGGCGAGACTGAAACTGCTTCTCCTCCTCCAGTTGCCGAGACTTTGTGTTTTTAATAACGCTTGTCTATAAACATGTGTTAAACATATAAATTGCATGAACAGAAAGAAGGGACTCACCTGTTGAGTAACACACATTTCCTTATACGGAAAGCCTTGTCGGAATGGTGGGACATTTGAACGTCAGAATAGCGGGATGTCGCAATGGTGGGATGTCGGAATGGTGGGACGTTTGCATGTCGGAATGGTGGTATGTTGGAATGGTGGTATGTCGGAATGGTGGGATGTCGGAATAGCGGGATGTCGGAATGGCTGGATTTCGGAATGGGTGTTGCCACCCCCTTCATCATATACACAGTTATTTATACATCACCTTCCACCATGAAGTGTTGTCCCTTTTTGTTTCTCTCTTTGTTCTTAAAATGCTGTTATGCATGTCTAAACCAATCCATTAAATTAGATCATTTTGGCAGTAAAGCGATCTACAATGTGCTTGGTCGCAAAGCTGCTCATCTGTGGTAAACAGCTCTTCAGAAAGGCATTCTTCAATTGATTTCACTAATTCTATGTAATAATTTTGTGATTTCCTACAAAACTACACTTCTTCTCCCATCTGTCTGAGTATTTAATATTGTCTGGGTCCCGTTAAAACATGTATTTTTCCCATCTAATTCCTTGTTTGCTTTAAAACAAGTATTCCCCATTTTCTATCCCTTCAGTAGCCAACCAGTTTGTATGGAGTACACTGGAGCAACTTGACTGATCAGTAAAACACTGCTTTTGTTGTCACCGCAAGGCTTCCCCCGTCGGTTGTTTCACTGAGACACTACTGAGTAACTATAACTCAACACAGTTTATACACATAACATTCATATACATACTAACAAACAAACAAACAATTATTCATCGCAATTTTCTCATCTCTGTTTGAACGTACACCCAGGTCAATATTCCTGTAGTCTTCTCATACCGACTATGGACCCATTCATTGTTTAACTTCACTGTTTTGCAAATCCTAATTGAATATTACACATTGACATTGAACTTTACTTGATAAGCAGGTCTTCATTGCATTCAGCAGCCTATATGTGAGCATCTATGTGTAAGATGTTCTTCTTTGCATTTATCAGCAGCAAGCAATTCTTCATTGCACATGCATATGAAAATAGTAAAACAATTCCAATGCGTTAGCGAAACCTTCTATATCAGGAGTGTCCATCATGATGCTGGGAATAGAACCTCTTTCCCAGAATAGTTCAACCTTCATTACTCAACTGATCATAACTCCGCAATGAGCACATTTCAAAGTATCATTCCTCTACATATATTCAAAAATCTATGTGTAAATGTTTAATATTTCTTATATTTGTTGATGTCATTCTGTGGCCTAAACCCAATCTCTGTGTGGCAATTTTAATTTAAACAAGTTGAACTCTGCCTCTGATCATTTAAAAAAGGTGTGTACCAATATCAACCTTTCTCAGGTAATTACAGATCCTACAAAACCAAAGAGATCCTTCAAGGTTGTCCCTGATTGGCTCAATCTTAACAAATCAAAGGTAGAAAATCCGCAGTATCTGAACTTGGTGTTAGTTATCACTGCTCAATAGCCTGTATCAGAATTGCAAAAATGAAAACATTAGGTCCACGCTTGGTATCCAGATCCTGAAACATCTCCATGAGCAGGCTTTTTTTTAACTGATCTGTTGAATAGTTATATGACACTGTTAAAATCCCAGATGAAGATCTAGCACTTGACCATTTTTGTAAATCTTCTAATTCCATAGTTGATAAACACGCCCCTTTTAAAAAGTATAGAACTTAGAACAGGTCTATCCCTGGCTTTCGGCAGAACTGTCTTCTTTACTTTTTTTTCCCCTTGTCCTGTTCAGCATTATGTCAGAAGAATTGTAGTCTGAATACCTTTGATGCCAAACAGATTTGTTTTGCCAAGGGAAGTTTTATAAATGTAAAGCTCCCCTTGATGCCCATTTATTTATTTCTGTTTACAATATATGACATGAACTGAACTGAACCGGACCGGGGGACAAGGAAAGAAGAAGAGGAAAGAAGAGGAAACAGAACAAAAATAGAAACAAAAACCAGACAACCAGCTGCTACACCTGTAAAAAACCAAACAGACAACAATCCATGGCCTATGAGGGGAATCCAGCCTTAGCGCCACTAGGAGCACCTGAAAGCAGACAAGCAGAGAAAAAACAAACACACAAACAAACAAAAACAAGCACAAGAAGCGGCAATCGCATACAACACAGCTGTGGATATAGATGACCTGAGACGACATGATAATACATCAACTGCTTAGTGACCATGCTACTGGACTAATGAATGTGTGTGTGTGTGTGTGTGAGAACATGCAACACCCATGGCACAGGACCTACATGATAACCGTGCTTAGTTATGAGTGTATAAGCGTACAGGGCCACAATCCACAGCCCCCCCCCCAAGCAATCAGAAGCAGGCAGAGAGGGCCACAAGACCCAGGCCACCAGCAGCCCCCACAGAGCACAGAACCCAGGCAGCCCACCGCAGGGGCAACCACGCATCCACCCAGAAGACTGCAGAGGAAGCCCCCGGAAAGAGCCCCCATAAGCATAGGGCAGAGGCACTCCGGGAACCAGGGGCAACAGCCCACCTATGAAAAGCGGGCAACAAGTAGGTGCGAATGCCCAACCATACCTCATCAAAAGCAGGAGTGGATATGTTCGGCTACAAGAAGGTTTGAACGTCTGACCATAGTTTGTAAAAAGCGGGTAAGAAAAGGTTCGAATGCCCGAACATTCACCATCAAAGGAGGGAGCGGAGGTGTTCCGCTGTAAGAAGGTGTGAATGTCCGACCATAGTTGGTAAAAAGCGGGTAAGGAAAGGTTAAAATACCCGACTGTACACAATCAACAGTGGGAACGGAGTTGTTCGGCTACTAAAAGATGTGAAAGTCTGACTATGGTTTGTAAAAAGCGGGTAAGAAAAGGTGCTAATGCCCGACAATGTATGATCAAAAGAGGGAGTGGAGGTTTTCGGCTGTAAGAAGGTCTGAATGTCCAACTATAATTTGTAAAAACCGTGGAAGAAAAGGCTTGAAAGCCCGACTATACACCATCATAAGCGGGAGAGGAGGTGTTCAGCTGCAAGAAGGTGTGAATGTCCACCCATAATTACTGAAAAATGGGTAAGAAAAGGTGCGAATGCCCAAACATACATCATCAAAAGCAGGAGTGGATGTGTTGGGCTACAAGAAGGTTTGAAAGTCCGACCATGGTTTGTAAAAAACGGGTAGGAAAAGGTGCGAATGCCCGACAATGTATGATCAAAAGAGGGAGCGGAGGTTTTTGGCTACAAGAAGGTTTGAATGTCCGACCATAGTTTGTAAAAAGCAGGTAAGAAAAGGTTCGAATGCCCAAACATACACCATCAAAAGAGGGAGCGGAGGTGTTCCGCTGTAAGAAGGTGTGAATGTCCACCCATTATTCCTGACAAATGGGTAAAAAAAAGGTGCGAATGCCCAACCATACATCATCAAAAGCAGGAGTGGATGTGTTCGGCTACAAGAAGGTGTGAACGTCCAACCAAAATTTGTAAAAAGCAGTTAAGAAAAGGTTTGAATATCCAACCAAACATAATCAAAAGCGGGAGCATAGCTTTTCGACTGCAAGTAGGTGTGAATGTCAGATCATAATTTGCAAAAAGCTGATGAGAAAGGGTGAGAATGTCCGACTGCACACCATCAAATGCGGGAGCGGAGTTGTTCGGCTGTGAGTAGGTGTGAATCTCCGACTGTAATTTCTGAAAAATGTGTTAGAAAAGGTAAGAATGCCGGTCCATACATCATCAAAAGCGATAGAGGTGGTGTTCGGCTGCAAGTAGGTGTGAATGTCCAGCCATAATTACTCACAAACGGGTAAGAAAAGGTAGTATTGCCAGACCATACATGATCAAAACAGGGAGCGGAGGTGGTTCAGCTGCAAGAAGGTGTGAATGTCCGACTGAAGTTCAAATATATTAACAAAAGCGGGAGGACAGGTCTTCAGATGAGAGTGGTTGAGAATATCCAACCATAATCTATAAAATTCGGTGAAAAAAAGGTGTGATAGAACACTAAAAGGTGGAGCGGAAGTGTTCGGCTGCAAGAAGGTGTGAATGTCCGACTATATTTGGTGAAAAGCAGGTGAAGCAAGGTCTGAATGCCCAACCTTACATTATCAAAAGCGAGATCAGAGGTGTTTAGCTGCAAGAAGGCCATAGTTTGCCAAAAGCGGGTAAGCTGCGAATGACCAACTAAATATCAACAAAAGTGGGGGCGGAGGTCTTCGGATGCAACTGAGTGTGAACATCCCACCATACAAGTATGGTGGAGAGGAAGCTGTGAACAGCCAACCATAGTTTGCAAAAAGCGGGTGAGAAAAGGTGCGAATGTCCAACCATACATGACCAAAACAGGGAGCGGAGGTGTTTGGCTGTGACAAGGTGTGAATGTCCACCCAAAATTAATGAAAAGCGGGTAAAAAGTAGGTTTGAATGCCCAAGCATACATCATCAAAAGAAGGAGTTGATGTGTTCGGCTACAAGAAGGTTTGAACGTCTGACCATAGTTTGTAAAAAGCGGGTAAGAAAAGGTTCGAATGCCCGAACATTCACCATCAAAGGAGGGAGCGGAGGTGTTCCGCTGTAAGAAGGTGTGAATGTCCGACCATAGTTGGTAAAAAGCGGGTAAGGAAAGGTTGAAATACCCGACTGTACACAATCAACAGCGGGAACGGAGTTGTTCGGCTACTAAAAGATGTGAAAGTCTGACTATGGTTTGTAAAAAGCGGGTAAGAAAAGGTGCTAATGCCCGACAATGTATGATCAAAAGAGGGAGTGGAGGTTTTCGGCTGTAAGAAGGTCTGAATGTCCAACTATAATTTGTAAAAACCGTGGAAGAAAAGGCTTGAAAGCCCGACTATACACCATCATAAGCGGGAGAGGAGGTGTTCAGCTGCAAGAAGGTGTGAATGTCCACCCATAATTACTGAAAAATGGGTAAGAAAAGGTGCGAATGCCCAAACATACATCATCAAAAGCAGGAGTGGATGTGTTGGGCTACAAGAAGGTTTGAAAGTCCGACCATGGTTTGTAAAAAACGGGTAGGAAAAGGTGCGAATGCCCAACAATGTATGATCAAAAGAGGGAGCGGAGGTTTTTGGCTACAAGAAGGTTTGAATGTCCGACCATAGTTTGTAAAAAGCAGGTAAGAAAAGGTTCGAATGCCCAAACATACACCATCAAAAGAGGGAGCGGAGGTGTTCCGCTGTAAGAAGGTGTGAATGTCCGACCATAGTTGGTAAAAAGTGGGTAAGAAAAGGTTAAAATACCCGACTGTACACAATCAATAGCGGGAGCGGAGTTGTTCGGCTACAAGAAGGTGTGAAAGTCCAACCATGGTTTGTAAAAAGCTGCTAAGAAAAGGTTCGAATGCCCGAATATATACCATCAAAAGCGGAAGCGGAGGTGTTCGGCTGCAAGAAGGTGTGAACGTCCGACCAAAGTTTGTAAAAAGCAGTTAAGAAAAGGTTCGAATATCCAACCAAACATAATCAAAAGCGGGAGCAGAGCTGTTCGACTGCAAGTAGGTGTGAATGTCCAGCCATAATTACTCACAAACGGGTAAGAAAAGTTAGTATTGCCAGACCATACATGATCAAAACAGGGAGCTGAGGTGGTTCAGCACCAAGGTGTGAATGTCTGACTATAGTTTGTAAAAAGCGGGTAAGATTAGGTGCGAATGCCCGACAATGTATAAATGTCCGACCATAGTTTGTAAAAAGCGGGTAAGAAAAGGTTCAAATGCCTGACTATACACCATCAAAAGCGCGGAGCGGAGGTGTTCCGCTGTAAGACGGTGTGAATGTCCGACCATAGTTGGTAAAAAGCGGGTAAGAAAAGGTTAAAATACCCGACTGTACACAATCAATAGCGGGAGCGGAGTTGTTCAGCTACAAGAAGGTGTGAAAGTCCAACCATGGTTTGTAAAAAGCTGGTAAGAAAAGGTTCGAATGCCCGACAATGTATGATCAAAAGAGGGAGCGGAGGTGTTCGGCTGCAAGAAGGTCTGAATGTCCAACCATAATTTGTAAAAACCGGGAAGGAAAGGCTCGAAAGCCCGACTATACACCATCAAAAGCGGGAGCAGAGTGGTTCAGCTGCAAGAAGGTCTGAGTGTCCATCAATAATTGCTTTAAAACATGAAAGAAAATTTTCGAATATCATCCGCACATGATCATAAGAAGGAGAGGAGGTGGTTCAGCTGCAAGAACGTGTGAATGTCCACCCATAATTCCTGAAAAATGGGTAAAAAAAGGTGTGAATGCCAAACCATACATTATCAAAAGCAGGTGTGAATGTCAGATCATAATCTGCAAAAAGCTGATGCGAAAGGGTGAGAATGCCCGACTATACACCATCAAATGCGGGAGCGGAGGTGTTCGGCTCTGAGTAGGTGTGAATGTCCGACCATAATTGCTGAAAAATGTGTTAGAAAAGGAAAGAATGCCGGACCATACATCATCAAAAGCGAGAGAGGTAGTGTTCGGCTACAAAAAGGTGTAAATGTTCGACTAAAGTTTGTAAAAAGCGGGTAAGACATGGTGCGAATGCCTGACAAGGTATGATCAAAAGCAGGAGCAGAGGTGTTCAGCTGCAAGAAGGTCTAAATGTCCATCAATAATTGCTAGAAAACATGAAAGAAAATTTTCGAAAATCAAACCGCACATGATCATAAGTGGGAGAGGAGGTGTTCAGCTGCAAGAAGGTGTGAATGTCCACCCATTATTCCTGACAAATGGGTAAAAAAAAGGTGCGAATGCCCAACCATACATCATCAAAAGCAGGAGTGGATGTGTTCGGCTACAAGAAGGTGTGAACGTCCAACCAAAGTTTGTAAAAAGCAGTTAAGAAAAGGTTTGAATATCCAACCAAACATAATCAAAAGCGGGAGCATAGCTTTTCGACTGCAAGTAGGTGTGAATGTCAGATCATAATTTGCAAAAAGCTGATGAGAAAGGGTGAGAATGTCCGACTGCACACCATCAAATGCGGGAGCGGAGTTGTTCGGCTGTGAGTAGGTGTGAATCTCCGACCGTAATTTCTGAAAAATGTGTTAGAAAAGGTAAGAATGCCGGTCCATACATCATCAAAAGCGATAGAGGTGGTGTTCGGCTGCAAGTAGGTGTGAATGTCCAGCCATAATTACTCACAAACGGGTAAGAAAAGGTAGTATTGCCAGACCATACATGATCAAAACAGGGAGCGGAGGTGGTTCAGCTGCAAGAAGGTGTGAATGTCCGACTAAAGTTCAAATATATTAACAAAAGCGGGAGGAGAGGTCTTCAGATGAGAGTGGTTGAGAATTTCCAACCATAATCTATAAAATTCGGTGAAAAAAAGGTGTGATAGAACACTAAAAGGTGGAGCGGAAGTGTTCGGCTGCAAGAAGGTGTGAATGTCCGACTATATTTGGTGAAAAGCAGGTGAAGCAAGGTCTGAATGCCCAACCTTACATTATCAAAAGCGAGATCAGAGGTGTTTGGCTGCAAGAAGGCCATAGTTTGCCAAAAGCGGGTAAGCTGCGAATGACCAACTAAATATCAACAAAAGTGGGGGCGGAGGTCTTCGGATGCAACTGAGTGTGAACATCCCACCATACAAGTATGGTGGAGACGAAGCTGTGAACAGCCGACCATAGTTTGCAAAAAGCGGGTGAGAAAAGGTGCGAATGTCCAACCATACATGACCAAAACAGGGAGCGGAGGTGTTTGGCTGTGACAAGGTGTGAATGTCCACCCAAAATTAATGAAAAGCGGGTAAAAAGTAGGTTTGAATGCCCAAGCATACATCATCAAAAGAAGGAGTTTATGTGTTCGGCTACAAGAAGGTTTGAATGTCCGACCATAGTTTGTAAAAAGCGGGTAAGAAAAGGTTCAAATGCCTGACTATACACCATCAAAAGCGGGAGCAGAGTGGTTCAGCTGCAAGAAGGTCTTAGTGTCCATCAATAATTGCTTTAAAACATGAAAGAAAATTTTCGAATATCATCCGCACATGATCATAAGAAGGAGAGGAGGTGTTCAGCTGCAAGAAGGTGTGAATGTCCACCCATAATTCCTGAAAAATGGGTAAAAAAAGGTGCGAATGCCCAACCATACATTATCAAAAGCAGGTGTGAATGTCAGATCATAATCTGCAAAAAGCTGATACGAAAGGGTGAGAATGCCCGACTATACACCATCAAATGCGGGAGCGGAGGTGTTCGGCTCTGAGTAGGTGTGAATGTCCGACCATAATTGCTGAAAAATGTGTTAGAAAAGGAAAGAATGCCGGACCATACATCATCAAAAGCGAGAGAGGTAGTGTTCGGCTACAAAAAGGTGTAAATGTTCGACTAAAGTTTGTAAAAAGCGGGTAAGACATGGTGCGAATGCCTGACAAGGTATGATCAAAAGCAGGAGCAGAGGTGTTCAGCTGCAAGAAGGTCTAAATGTCCATCAATAATTGCTAGAAAACATGAAAGAAAATTTTCGAAAATCAAACCGCACATGATCATAAGTGGGAGAGGAGGTGTTCAGCTGCAAGAAGGTGTGAATGTCCACCCATTATTCCTGACAAATGGGTAAAAAAAAGGTGCGAATGCCCAACCATACATCATCAAAAGCAGGAGTGGATGTGTTCGGCTACAAGAAGGTGTGAACGTCCAACCAAAGTTTGTAAAAAGCAGTTAAGAAAAGGTTTGAATATCCAACCAAACATAATCAAAAGCGGGAAAATAGCTTTTCGACTGCAAGTAGGTGTGAATGTCAGATCATAATTTGCAAAAAGCTGATGAGAAAGGGTGAGAATGTCCGACTGCACACCATCAAATGCGGGAGCGGAGTTGTTCGGCTGTGAGTAGGTGTGAATCTCCGACTGTAATTTCTGAAAAATGTGTTAGAAAAGGTAAGAATGCCGGTCCATACATCATCAAAAGCGAGAGAGGTGGTGTTCGGCTGCAAGTAGGTGTGAATGTCCAGCCATAATTACTCACAAACGGGTAAGAAAAGGTAGTATTGCCAGACCATACATGATCAAAACAGGGAGCGGAGGTGGTTCAGCTGCAAGAAGGTGTGAATGTCCGACTAAAGTTCAAATATATTAACAAAAGCGGGAGGAGAGGTCTTCAGATGAGAGTGGTTGAGAATTTCCAACCATAATCTATAAAATTCGGTGAAAAAAAGGTGTGATAGAACACTAAAAGGTGGAGCGGAAGTGTTCGGCTGCAAGAAGGTGTGAATGTCCGACTATATTTGGTGAAAAGCAGGTGAAGCAAGGTCTGAATGCCCAACCTTACATTATCAAAAGCGAGATCAGAGGTGTTTGGCTGCAAAAAGGCCATAGTTTGCCAAAAGCGGGTAAGCTGCGAATGACCAACTAAATATCAACAAAAGTGGGGGCGGAGGTCTTCGGATGCAACTGAGTGTGAACATCCCACCATACAAGTATGGTGGAGAGGAAGCTGTGAACAGCCGACCATAGTTTGCAAAAAGCGGGTGAGAAAAGGTGCGAATGTCCAACCATACATGACCAAAACAGGGAGCGGAGGTGTTTGGCTGTGACAAGGTGTGAATGTCCACCCAAAATTAATGAAAAGCGGGTAAAAAGTAGGTTTGAATGCCCAAGCATACATCATCAAAAGAAGGAGTTGATGTGTTCGGCTACAAGAAGGTTTGAATGTCCGACCATAGTTTGTAAAAAGCGGGTAAGAAAAGGTTCAAATGCCTGACTATACACCATCAAAAGCGGGAGCAGAGTGGTTCAGCTGCAAGAAGGTCTTAGTGTCCATCAATAATTGCTTTAAAACATGAAAGAAAATTTTCGAATATCATCCGCACATGATCATAAGAAGGAGAGGAGGTGTTCAGCTGCAAGAAGGTGTGAATGTCCACCCATAATTCCTGAAAAATGGATAAAAAAAGGTGCGAATGCCCAACCATACATTATCAAAAGCAGGTGTGAATGTCAGATCATAATCTGCAAAAAGCTGATGCGAAAGGGTGAGAATGCCCGACTATACACCATCAAATGCGGGAGCGGAGGTGTTCGGCTCTGAGTAGGTGTGAATGTCCGACCATAATTGCTGAAAAATGTGTTAGAAAAGGAAAGAATGCCGGACCATACATCATCAAAAGCGAGAGAGGTGTTGTTCGGCTGCAAAAAGGTGTAAATGTTCGTCTAAAGTTTGTAAAAAGCGGGTAAGACATGGTGCGAATGCCTGACAAGGTATGATCAAAAGCAGGAGCGGAGGTGTTCAGCTGCAAGAAGGTCTAAATGTCCATCAATAATTTCTAGAAAACATGAAAGAAAATTTTCGAAAATCAAACCGCACATGATCATAAGTGGGAGAGGAGGTGTTCAGCTGCAAGAAGGTGTGAATGTCCACCCATTATTCCTGACAAATGGGTAAAAAAAAGGTGCGAATGCCCAACCATACATCATCAAAAGCAGGAGTGGATGTGTTCGGCTACAAGAAGGTGTGAACGTCCAACCAAAGTTTGTAAAAAGCAGTTAAGAAAAGGTTTGAATATCCAACCAAACATAATCAAAAGCGGGAAAATAGCTTTTCGACTGCAAGTAGGTGTGAATGTCAGATCATAATTTGCAAAAAGCTGATGAGAAAGGGTGAGAATGTCCGACTGCACACCATCAAATGCGGGAGCGGAGTTGTTCGGCTGTGAGTAGGTGTGAATCTCCGACTGTAATTTCTGAAAAATGTGTTAGAAAAGGTAAGAATGCCGGTCCATACATCATCAAAAGCGAGAGAGGTGGTGTTCGGCTGCAAGTAGGTGTGAATGTCCAGCCATAATTACTCACAAACGGGTAAGAAAAGGTAGTATTGCCAGACCATACATGATCAAAACAGGGAGCGGAGGTGGTTCAGCTGCAAGAAGGTGTGAATGTCCGACTAAAGTTCAAATATATTAACAAAAGCGGGAGGAGAGGTCTTCGGATGAGAGTGGTTGAGAATTTCCAACCATAATCTATAAAATTCGGTGAAAAAAAGGTGTGATAGAACACTAAAAGGTGGAGCGGAAGTGTTCGGCTGCAAGAAGGTGTGAATGTCCGACTATATTTGGTGAAAAGCAGGTGAAGCAAGGTCTGAATGCCCAACCTTACATTATCAAAAGCGAGATCAGAGGTGTTTGGCTGCAAGAAGGCCATAGTTTGCCAAAAGCTGGTAAGCTGCGAATGACCAACTAAATATCAACAAAAGTGGGGGCGGAGGTCTTCAGATGCAACTGGGTGTGAACATCCCACCATACAAGTATGGTGGAGAGGAAGCTGTTAACAGCCAACCATAGTTTGCAAAAAGCGGGTGAGTAAAGTTGCGAATGTCCAACCATACATGATCAAAACAGGGAGCGGAGGTGTTTGGCTGTGACAAGGTGTGAATGTCCACCCAAAATTAATGAAAAGCGGGTAAAAAGTAGGTTTGAATGCCCAAGCACACATCATCAAAAGAAGGAGTTGATGTGTTCGGCTACAAGAAGGTTTGAATGTCCGAGCATAGTTTGTAAAAAGCGGGTAAGAAAAGGTTTGAATGCCCGAACATACACCATCAAAGGAGGGAGCGGAGGTGTTCCGCTGTAAGAAGGTGTGAATGTCCGACCATAGTTGGTAAAAAGTGGGTAAGAAAAGGTTAAAATACCCGACTGTACACAATCAATAGCGGGAGCGGATGTGTTTGGCTACAAGAATGTGTGAAAGTCCGACCATGGTTTGTAAAAAGCAGGTAAGAAAAGGTTCGAATGCCCAAACATACACCATCAAAAGAGGGAGCGGAGGTGTTCAGCTGCAAGAAGGTGTGAATGTCCACCCATAATTCCTGAAAAATGGGTAAAAAAAGGTGCGAATGCCCAACCATACATTATCAAAAGCAGGTGTGAATGTCAGATCATAATCTGCAAAAAGCTGATGCGAAAGGGTGAGAATGCCCGACTATACACCATCAAATGCGGGAGCGGAGGTGTTCGGCTCTGAGTAGGTGTGAATGTCCGACCATAATTGCTGAAAAATGTGTTAGAAAAGGAAAGAATGCCGGACCATACATCATCAAAAGCGAGAGAGGTGGTGTTCGGCTGCAAAAAGGTGTAAATGTTCGTCTAAAGTTTGTAAAAAGCGGGTAAGACATGGTGCGAATGCCTGACAAGGTATGATCAAAAGCAGGAGCGGAGGTGTTCAGCTGCAAGAAGGTCTAAATGTCCATCAATAATTTCTAGAAAACATGAAAGAAAATTTTCGAAAATCAAACCGCACATGATCATAAGTGGGAGAGGAGGTGTTCAGCTGCAAGAAGGTGTGAATGTCCACCCATTATTCCTGACAAATGGGTAAAAAAAAGGTGTGAATGCCCAACCATACATCATCAAAAGCAGGAGTGGATGTGTTCGGCTACAAGAAGGTGTGAACGTCCAACCAAAGTTTGTAAAAAGCAGTTAAGAAAAGGTTTGAATATCCAACCAAACATAATCAAAAGCGGGAAAATAGCTTTTCGACTGCAAGTAGGTGTGAATGTCAGATCATAATTTGCAAAAAGCTGATGAGAAAGGGTGAGAATGTCCGACTGCACACCATCAAATGCGGGAGCGGAGTTGTTCGGCTGTGAGTAGGTGTGAATCTCCGACTGTAATTTCTGAAAAATGTGTTAGAAAAGGTAAGAATGCCGGTCCATACATCATCAAAAGCGAGAGAGGTGGTGTTCGGCTGCAAGTAGGTGTGAATGTCCAGCCATAATTACTCACAAACGGGTAAGAAAAGGTAGTATTGCCAGACCATACATGATCAAAACAGGGAGCGGAGGTGGTTCAGCTGCAAGAAGGTGTGAATGTCCGACTAAAGTTCAAATATATTAACAAAAGCGGGAGGAGAGGTCTTCGGATGAGAGTGGTTGAGAATTTCCAACCATAATCTATAAAATTCGGTGAAAAAAAGGTGTGATAGAACACTAAAAGGTGGAGCGGAAGTGTTCGGCTGCAAGAAGGTGTGAATGTCCGACTATATTTGGTGAAAAGCAGGTGAAGCAAGGTCTGAATGCCCAACCTTACATTATCAAAAGCGAGATCAGAGGTGTTTGGCTGCAAGAAGGCCATAGTTTGCCAAAAGCTGGTAAGCTGCGAATGACCAACTAAATATCAACAAAAGTGGGGGCGGAGGTCTTCAGATGCAACTGGGTGTGAACATCCCACCATACAAGTATGGTGGAGAGGAAGCTGTTAACAGCCAACCATAGTTTGCAAAAAGCGGGTGAGTAAAGTTGCGAATGTCCAACCATACATGATCAAAACAGGGAGCGGAGGTGTTTGGCTGTGACAAGGTGTGAATGTCCACCCAAAATTAATGAAAAGCGGGTAAAAAGTAGGTTTGAATGCCCAAGCACACATCATCAAAAGAAGGAGTTGATGTGTTCGGCTACAAGAAGGTTTGAATGTCCGAGCATAGTTTGTAAAAAGCGGGTAAGAAAAGGTTTGAATGCCCGAACATACACCATCAAAGGAGGGAGCGGAGGTGTTCCGCTGTAAGAAGGTGTGAATGTCCGACCATAGTTGGTAAAAAGTGGGTAAGAAAAGGTTAAAATACCCGACTGTACACAATCAATAGCGGGAGCGGATGTGTTTGGCTACAAGAATGTGTGAAAGTCCGACCATGGTTTGTAAAAAGCTGGTAAGAAAAGGTTCGAATGCCCGAATATATACTATCAAAAGCGGAAGCGGAAGTGTTCGGCTGCAAGAAGGTGTGAACGTCCGACCAAAGTTTGTAAAAAGCAGTTAAGAAAAGGTTCGAATATCCAACCAAACATAATCAAAAGCGGGAGCAGAGCTGTTCGACTGCAAGTAGGTGTGAATGTCCAGCCATAATTACTCAAAAACGGGTAAGAAAAGGTAGTATTGCCAGACCATACATGATCAAAACAGGGAGCTGAGGTTGTTCAGCACCAAGGTGTGAATGTCTGACTATAGTTTGTAAAAAGCGGGTAAGATAAGGTGCGAATGCCCGACCATGTATAATCAAAAGAGGGAGCAGAGGTTTTCGGCTACAAGAAGGTTTGAATGTCCGACCATAGTTTGTAAAAAGCGGGTAAGAAAAGGTTCAAATGCCTGACTATACACCATCAAAAGCGGGAGCGGAGATGTTCCGCTGTAAGACGGTGTGAATGTCCAACCATAGTTGGTAAAAAGTGGGTAAGAAAAGGTTAAAATACCCGACTGTACACAATCAATAGCGGGACCGGATGTGTTTGGCGACAAGAATGTGTGAAAGTCCGACCATGGTTTGTAAAAAACAGTCGGCCATTCTCACCCTTTCTCATCAGCTTTTTGCAAATTATGATCTGACATTCACACCTACTTGCAGTCGAAAAGCTATGCTCCCGCTTTTGATTATGTTTGGTTGGATATTCAAACCTTTTCTTAACTGCTTTTTACAAACTTTGGTTGGACGTTCACACCTTCTTGTAGCCGAACAACTCCGCTCCCGCTATTGATTGTGTACAGTCGGGTATTTTAACCTTTTCTTACCCGCTTTTTACCAACTATGGTCGGACATTCACACCTTCTTACAGCGGAACACCTCCGCTCCCTCTTTTGATGGTGTATGTTCGGGCAGTCAAACCTTTTCTTACCTGCTTTTTACAAACTATGGTCAGACATTCAACCCTTCTTGGAGCCGAACACATCCACTCCTGCTTTTGATTATGTATAGTTAGGCATTCACAACTTTTCTTACCCATTTTTCAGTAATTATGGGTGGACATTCACACCTTCTTGCAGCCGAACACCTCCGCTCCCTCTTTTGATCATACATTTTCGGGCATTCGCACCTTTTCTTACCCGCTTTTTACAAACCATGGTCGGACTTTCACACCTTTTAGTAGCCGAACAACTCCGCACCCGCTACTGATTGTGTACAGTCGGGTACTTTAACCTTTTCTTACCCGTTTTTTACCAACTATGGTCGGACATTCACACCTTCTTACAGCGGAACACCTCCGCTCCCTCCTTTGATGGTGTATGTTCGGGCATTCGAACCTTTTCTTACCCGCTTTTTACAAACTATGGTCAGACGTTCAAACCTTCTTGTAGCCGAACATATCCACTCCTGCTTTTGATGATGTATGGTTGGGCATTCGAACCTACTTGTTGCCCGCTTTTCATTAATTATGGGTGGACATTCACACCTTGTCTCAGCCAAACACCTCCGCTCCCTGTTTTGATCATGTATGGTTTGACATTCGCACCTTTGCTTACCTTCTTTTTATACTGATTGCTCAAGATTAAGTTGTTCTTTCTCAAACTACAAAATTTTTTTAATTGTTGAAACTTGATTTGAAGTTGATAAATAAGGAAGACAAACAGTTTTAAGTCAGGCTGATAGCAATTAATTTTATAGCAAAATCTGTATTTCGTCATTTGTCGAGAGATGCTTATTGCTGAAGAAGTTCTTTCTCATTCTACAAAGTACAACGTTGTTTATCATTGAAACTTGATTAGACATGAATAAATATGAAGGACAAAGCAGTCTTAACTTGGTTTGAGTTAAGAAATTCGTTTTATAGGAGAATCCGAATTCGTGCATAACTCGTAAAATAGAGCTTATTTTCGGATTCCTAAAGAATGAGTCTGGTTCTTTCTCATAATACAAAGTTTGTTGTTTATTGTTGAAACTTCATCAGACCGTTAGATATAGTCGGACTCTCCTCGACGCACGGCTTGGGATCTGGAACCAGTACTCTTGAGAGGGGTTGGACTCTCTTCCACTCTGGAGTTGCTCGTGGTGAGAGGCGCAGAGCAGGTGTGGGCATACTTATTGCCCCCCGGCTGTGTGCCAGTACATTGGGGTTTACCCCAGTGAACGAGAGGGTAGCCTCCCTCCGCCTTGGGTGGGGGGACGAGTCCTGACTGTTGTTTGTGCCTATGCGCCAAACAGCAGTTCAGAGTACCTACCCTTTTTGGAGTCTCTGGGGGAGGCACTGGAGAATGCTCCTACCGGAGACTCCCTCATTCTGCTGGGGGACTTCAATGCTCACGTGGGCAATGACAGTGAGACCTGGAGGGGTGTGATTGGGAGGAACGGCCCCCCGATCTGAATCAGAGTGGTGTTATGTTGTTGGACTTCTGTGCCAGTCATAGACTGTCCATAACGAACACCATGTTCAGGCATAAGGGTGTCCATATGTGCACTTGGCACAGGACACCCTTGGCCGCAGTTCGATGATCGACTTTGTGGTTGTATCATCGGACTTGCGGCCGTATGTCCTGGACACTCGGGTGAAGAAAGGGGCGGAGCTGTCAACTGATCACCACCTGGTGGTGAGTTGGCTCCGCTGGTGGGGGAGGATGCCGATCAGACCTGGCAGGCCCAAACGTATTGTGAGGGTCTGCTGGGAGCGTTTGTCAGAATCCCCCGTCAGAAGGAGCTTTAACTCCCACCTCCGGCAGAGCTTCAACCATATTTGAGGTGGGGGACATTGAATGTTCCGTGACTCCATTGCCGAGGCAGCTGGTCGGAGTTGTGGCCGTAAGGTGGTCGGTGCCTGTCGTGGCGGCAACCCTCGAACCTGCTGGTGGACACCAGTGGTGAGGGAAGCCGTCAAGCTGAAGAAGGAGTCCTATCGGGCCTTTTTGGCCAGTGGGACCCTGGAAGAAGCTGATAGGTACCGACGGGCCAGACGGGCCGCGGCTTCGGCGGTTGCTGAGGCAAAAACTCGGGCCTGGGAGGAGTTCGGTGAGACCATGGAGAACGATTTCCGGACGGCCTCGAAAAGATTCTGGTCCACCATCCGGCGTCTCAGGGGGGGGAAGCGGCTCACAGTCAACACTGTTTACAGTGCGGACGGGGCTTTGCTGACCTCAACTAGGGATGTTGTGAGTCGGTGGGGGGAGTACTTCGAGGAACTCCTCAATCCTACCAACACGTGCTCGGAAGAGGCAGAGTCGGAGAGCTCGGAGACGGGGCCTCCCATTTCTGGGGCTGAGGTTGCCGAGGTGGTTAAAAAGTTCCTCGGTGGCAAGGCCCCGGGGTGGATGAGGTCCGTCCTGAGTTTCTCAAGGCTCTGGATGTTGTAGGGCTGTCTTGGCTGACACGCCTCTGCAGTATCGCGTGGACATCGGGGACAGTGCCTCTGGACTGGCAGATTGGGGTGGTGGTCCCCCTCTTTAAAAAGGGGGACCGGAGGGTGTGTTCCAACTATAGGGGTATCACACTCCTCAGCCTCCCTGGTAAGGTCTATTCGGGGGTATTGGAGAGGAGGATCCGTCGGATAATCGAGCCCCGGATTCAGGAGATGCAGTGTGGCTTTCGTCCTGGCCGTGGAACAGTGGACCAGCTCTATACCCTCGGCAGGATCCTGGAGGGTGCATGGGAGTTCGCCCAACCAGTCTACATGTGTTTTGTGGACTTGGAGAAAGCGTTCGACTGTGTCCCTCGTGGAGTCCTGTGGGGGGTGCTCCGGGAATATGGAGTGCCGGACCCCTTGATAGGGGCCGTTCGGTCTCTGTATGACTGGTGCCAGAGTTTGGTCCGCATTGCCGGCAGTAAGTCGGATACGTTTCCGGTGAGAGTTGGACTCCGTCAGGGCTGCCCTTTGTCACCGATTCTGTTCCTAACTTTTATGGACAGAATTTCTAGGCGGAGCCAGGGCGTTGAGGGTGTCCCATTTGGCGACCTCAGAATCGGGTCTCTGCTTTTTGCAGATGATGTGGTTCTGTTAGCGTCGTCAGGCCGTGACCTTCAGCTCTCACTGGAGTGATTCGCAGCCGAGTGTGAAGCGGCTGGGATGAGAATCAGCACCTCCAAATCCGAGACTATGGTTCTCAGCCGGAAAAGGGTGGAATGCTCTCTCTGGGTCGGGAATGAGATCCTTCCCCAAGAGGAGGAGTTCAAGTATCTCGGGGTCTTGTTCACGAGTGACGGACGAATGGAGCGGGAGATTGACGGGCGGATCGGTGCGGCGCCTGCAGTGTTGCAGGCTCTGCACCGACCCGTCGTTGTGAAGAGGGAGCTGAGCCAGAAGGCGAAGCTCTCTACTTACTGGTCAATCTACGTTCCCATCCTCACCTATGGTCACGAGTTGTGGGTAGTGACCGAAAGAACAAGATCGCGAATACAAGCGGCCGAAATGGGTTTCCTCCGCAGGGTGTCTGGGCTCTCCCTTAGAGATAGGGTGAGAAGCTCAGTCATCCGGGAGGGGCTCGGAGTAGAACCGCTGCTCCTCCGCATTGAGAGGAGTCAGATGAGGTGGCTCGGGCATCTGGTTAGGATGCCCCCTGGGCGCCTCCCTGGGGAGGTGTTCCGGGCACGTCCCACTGGGAGGAGACCCCGGGGGAGACCCAGGACACGTTGGAGAGACTATGTCTCTCGGCTGGCCTGGGAACGCCTCGGGGTCCCCCCGGAAGAGCTGGAGGAAGTGGCCGGGGACAGAGACGTCTGGGTTTCTCTGCTCAAGCTGCTGCCCCCGCGACCCGACCCCCGGATAAGCGGCAGATGATGGATGGATGGATGGATATATCCTCCACCAACCAGACTTACAACCCCCGACTAGGGTAGCAGAATTTCTAAGCAGCTGTACCCCAAAACTACTATCAAAAATATATAAATTATTGTCTAAGATAGATGACACAATGTCTCTTCCATCCTCAAAATGGGAGGCAGATTTATCCATCAGTTCTGGTCATAGCTTCTAACCACAAATATGTTTGAACACCTTCATAAAGACTCGAAATCCTAATTTACAGCTCATACAATACAAAATCCTTCATAGAACACACTATACAGGACAAAGGATGTTCAGGATGGGTCTAACACACTCAAACATCTGCTCACATTGCACAGATAACACACCTGATGATTATGCACACGCTTTGTGGTTTTCTGCGCCTGTCCAGAAGTTCTGGCTTGAAGTCTGTGAGGACCTATCAACATGGCTAAAGTGTAGCATCCCTGCATGCCCCACATTGTGCATACTGGGTGACTTAGACAACATCAACATGGAAATTAACTCAGCACACATGGTTGTCACAGTGTTATGTATCGCAAAGAAAACTATTCTCATGAACTGGAAAGCGAAGAACAATCTGTGTATTAACCAGTTTAGAAATTTTCTTTTAGATTATATTAGCATGGAAACAATGTCTGCCTCCTCAAAACATCAATTGGCTGAATTTCATTCTCTCTGGTCCCCTCTGATTAGTTTTATCACATAGTGGTGGTGGTGGGTTGCTGGGTGATGGTGGGTCTCAGGCCCGGGCTGCTGCGACTGGTGTGACCGGGTGGTTTGTTTGTTTGTTTTTTGTAGAGGTCCTCCTGGGTGGGGTTGGGTTGAGTGGGGTGGGGCGGGATGGGTACCTTCTGGGGGTACAGTAGCTCCCGGAATATGGTCGCTGCAGGCCCCGAGCCTGGTGGACATCAGGCCCTCCTGCCCATTGTTGGCTCCCAGGTAGCGGGGATGCCTATTGCAGCCAGTCCCTGGCTGCCCTCTCTGGGGGAGAGTAGCTCCCCCGGTATATATCCCCATACCCCTCTCCCTTCTGGCTCCTGTACACAGCACACACTCACACATGAAGGGTTTTGGGGGCGTGTGTGTTCGGTGGGGTGTAGTGGATGGGGCCACGTAGGTGGTCCCCTTTGGTTGCACTCTGCAGTTCCCTGCCCCTGTTTTAATTACACCTTAGACATTACTACTTATCAAACACACTCACACACACACATTAGGTCTTGGGGGGTGGTTACACTGAGTGGCATCTGGTGGGCGGGGCTCTTTGGGTATGTTGGCGGCCCAGAGTGCCGCGCTCCCAGTTCTACAAGTTTGGCTGCCCCTCAATTTTAATTGCTCACTATTAGAAAATATTGAAGAGCCAGAAGGGTGAGGGGAGGGGTCTTCTTCGCACACCCCTGCTTCCTGGTGTCTGCTCGGGGCAGGAGGGGCCAGGAGGATTAATTAATTGTTCTGCTGGTTCGGGGTCTGTGGTGGCTGGGGGGTTGCTGGCCTCCTGGTGTGCCCGCTGCACTACACCCCAGCAGAGTCGAGGGAGGTAGGATGTGTGGATGTATGGGACGTGAAAGTGTGTGTGGTAATGATTGGGCCTGGATCTGGGACTTGCTGTCGCCTGGCCTGCCTGTGTTTCTCCCGATGGGGCATCAGCGTTGCCTCTCCCCACTGCTCGCGACTTCACCCACCTGTGGGCACGTCTTGACTCCCAGGGCACTTGGCCAGGGGCGCTGGGGCAGGCGCTGACCCACTTTGTGGCTGTCTGGGGCGCTTGGCCCTCCTGGGTATTGGGTGGGGCCTCTGCCGGGGGGTTTGGGGGCGCTCGGGCTCCTGGGGCCCAGGTCCAGTGCACGGCCCATGTCTGGGCGGCTGGGGCCTGGCGGGGTCGGTGGGCTGTTGCCCCTGGTTCCCGGAGTGCCTCTGCCCTATGCTTATGGGGGCTCTTTCCGGGGGCTTCCTCTGCAGTCTTCTGGGTGGATGCGTGGTTGCCCCTGCGGTGGGCTGCCTGGGTTCTGTGCTCTGTGGGGGCTGCTGGTGGCCTGGGTCTTGTGGCCCTCTCTGCCTGCTTCTGATTGCTTCGGGGGGGGCTGTGGATTGTGGCCCTGTACGCTTATACACTCATAACTAAGCACGGTTATCATGTAGGTCCTGTGCCATGGGTGTTGCATGTTCTCACACACACACACACACATTCATTAGTCCAGTAGCATGGTCACTAAGCAGTTGATGTATTATCATGTCGTCTCAGGTCATCTATATCCACAGCTGTGTTGTATGCGATTGCCGCTTCTTGTGCTTGTTTTTGTTTGTTTGTGTGTTTGTTTTTTCTCTGCTTGTCTGCTTTCAGGTGCTCCTGGTGGCGCTAAGGCTGGATTCCCCTCATAGGCCATGGATTGTTGTCTGTTTTGTTTTTTACAGGTGTAGCAGCTGGTTGTCTGGTTTTTGTTTCTATTTTTGTTCTGTTTCCTCTTCTTTCCTCTTCTTCTTTCCTTGTCCCCCGGTCCGGTTCAGTTCAGTTCATGTCATATATTGTAAACAGAAATAAATAAATAGGCATCAAGGGGAGCTTTACATTTATAAAACTTCCCTTGGCAAAACAAATCTGTTTGGCATCAAAGGTATTCAGACTACAATTCTTCTGACATAATGCTGAACAGGACAAGGGGAAAAAAAAGTAAAGAAGACAGTTCTGCCGAAAGCCAGGGATAGACCTGTTCTAAGTTCTATACTTTTTAAAAGGGGCGTGTTTATCAACTATGGAATTAGAAGATTTACAAAAATGGTCAAGTGCTAGATCTTCATCTGGGATTTTAACAGTGTCATATAACTATTCAACAGATCAGTAAAAAAAAAGCCTGCTCATGGAGATGTTTCAGGATCTGGATACCAAGCGTGGACCTAATGTTTTCATTTTTGCAATTCTGATACAGGCTATTGAGCAGTGATAACTAACACCAAGTTCAGATACTGCGGATTTTCTACCTTTGATTTGTTAAGATTGAGCCAATCAGGGACAACCTTGAAGGATCTCTTTGGTTTTGTAGGATCTGTAATTACCTGAGAAAGGTTGATATTGGTACACACCTTTTTTAAATGATCAGAGGCAGAGTTCAACTTGTTTAAATTAAAATTGCCACACAGAGATTGGGTTTAGGCCACAGAATGACATCAACAAATATAAGAAATATTAAACATTTACACATAGATTTTTGAATATATGTAGAGGAATGATACTTTGAAATGTGCTCATTGCGGAGTTATGATCAGTTGAGTAATGAAGGTTGAACTATTCTGGGAAAGAGGTTCTATTCCCAGCATCATGATGGACACTCCTGATATAGAAGGTTTCGCTAACGCATTGGAATTGTTTTACTATTTTCATATGCATGTGCAATGAAGAATTGCTTGCTGCTGATAAATGCAAAGAAGAACATCTTACACATAGATGCTCACATATAGGCTGCTGAATGCAATGAAGACCTGCTTATCAAGTAAAGTTCAATGTCAATGTGTAATATTCAATTAGGATTTGCAAAACAGTGAAGTTAAACAATGAATGGGTCCATAGTCGGTATGAGAAGACTACAGGAATATTGACCTGGGTGTACGTTCAAACAGAGATGAGAAAATTGCGATGAATAATTGTTTGTTTGTTTGTTAGTATGTATATGAATGTTATGTGTATAAACTGTGTTGAGTTATAGTTACTCAGTAGTGTCTCAGTGAAACAACCGACGGGGGAAGCCTTGCGGTGACAACAAAAGCAGTGTTTTACTGATCAGTCAAGTTGCTCCAGTGTACTCCATACAAACTGGTTGGCTACTGAAGGGATAGAAAATGGGGAATACTTGTTTTAAAGCAAACAAGGAATTAAAATCCCAAATCATGCAGAACGTATGAAAATAAGCTTATTCTCGGATTCCTGTTCCTTCAAGTGTTGCTCTTTCTACTACTGCAAAATACAATGTTGTTCTTTGTTGAAGTAAATCTAGACATTGATAAATATGAAGGACAAAGCAGTTTTCACTTGGTTTGAGTGAAGGAATTCATTTTATACATAAAATCCCAAATCATGCAGAACGTATGAAAATAAGCTTATTCTCGGATTCCTGTTCCTTCAAGTGTTGCTCTTTCTACTACTGCAAAATACAATGTTGTTCTTTGTTGAAGTAAATCTAGACATTGATAAATATGAAGGACAAAGCAGTTTTAACTTGGTTTGAGTGAAGGAATTCATTTTATACATAAAATCCCAAATCATGCAGAACGTATGAAAATAAGCTTATTCTCGGATTACTGATCCTTCAGTGTTGCTCTTTCTTCTACTGCAAAATCCAGTGTTTTTCTTTGTTGAAGTCAATCTAGACATTGTTAAATATGAAGGACAAAGCAGTTTTAACATAGTTTGAGTGAAGGCATTCATTTATAGTAAAATCAATAATCGTGCAGAACTCATGAAAATAAGCTTATTCTCGGATTCCTAAAACTTTTGATTTGCTCATTCTTTACTGCAAAGTACAATGTTGTTCTTTGTTGAAGTCGATCTAGACATTGATAAATATGAAGGACAAAGCAGTTTTCACTTGGTTTGAGTGAAGGATTTGCAGCTGAAAACCTCCCGCTCCCGCTTTTGATTGTGTATAGTCGGGCTTTCGAACCTTTTCTTAACTGCTTTTTGCAAACTTTGATTGGACGTTCACACTGTCTTGCAACCGAACATCTCCGCTTCCGCTTTTGATGGTATATATTCGGGCATTCGAACCTTTTCTTAGCAGCTTTTTACAAACCATGGTTGGACTTTTACACCTTCTTGTAGCCGAACAACTCCGCTCCCCCTATTGATTGTGTACAGTCGGGTATTTTAACCTTTTCTTACCCACTTTTTACCAACTATGGTCGGACATTCACACCTACTCAGAGCCGAACACCTCCGCTCCCTCTTTTGATGATGTATGCTTGGGCATTCAAACCTACTTTTTGCCCGCTTTTCATTAATTTTGGGTGGACATTCACACCTTGTCACAGCCAAACACCTCCGCTCCCTGTTTTGATCATGTATGGTTGGACATTCGCACCTTGTCTCACCCGCTTTTTGCAAACTATGGTCGGCTGTTCACAGCTTCCTCTCCACCATACTTGTATGGTGCGATGTTCACACCCAGTTGCATCCGAAGACCTCCGCCCCCACTTTTGTTGATATTTAGTTGGTCATTCGCAGCTTACCCGCTTTTGGCAAACTATGGCCTTCTTGCAGCCAAACACCTCTGATCTCGCTTTTGATAATGTAAGGTTGGGCATTCAGACCTTGCTTCACCTGCTTTTCACCAAATATAGTCGGACATTCACACCTTCTTGCAGCCGAACACTTCCGCTCCACCTTTTAGTGTTCTATCACACCTTTTTTTCACCGAATTTTATAGATTATGGTTGGAAATTCTCAACCACTCTCATCCGAAGACCTCTCCTCCCGCTTTTGTTAATATATTTGAACTTTAGTCGGACATTCACACCTTCTTGCAGCTGAACCACCTCCGCTCCCTGTTTTGATCATGTATGGTCTGGCAATACTACCTTTTCTTACCCGTTTGTGAGTAATTATGGCTGGACATTCACACCTACTTGCAGCCGAACACCACCTCTCTCGCTTTTGATGATGTATGGACCGGCATTCTTACCTTTTCTAACACATTTTTCAGAAATTACAGTCGGAGATTCACACCTACTCACAGCCGAACAACTCCGCTCCCGCATTTGATGGTGTGCAGTCGGACATTCTCACCCTTTCTCATCAGCTTTTTGCAAATTATGATCTGACATTCACACCTACTTGCAGTCGAAAAGCTATGCTCCCGCTTTTGATTATGTTTGGTTGGATATTCAAAGCTTTTCTTAACTGCTTTTTACAAACTTTGGATGGACGTTCACACCTTTTTGTAGCCGAACACATCCACTCCTGCTTTTGATGATGTATGGTTGGGCATTCGCACCTTTTTTTTACCCATTTGTCAGGAATAATGGGTGGACATTCACACCTTCTTGCAGCTGAACACCTCCTCTCCCACTTATGATCATGTGCGGTTTGATTTTCGAAAATTTTCTTTCATGTTTTCTAGCAATTATTGATGGACATTTAGACCTTCTTGCAGCTGAACACCTCCGCTCCTGCTTTTTATCATACCTTGTCAGGCATTCGCACCATGTCTTACCCGCTTTTTACAAACTTTAGTCGAACATTTACACCTTTTTGCAGCCGAACACCACCTTTCTCGCTTTTGATGATGTATGGTCCGGCATTCTTTCCTTTTCTAACACATTTTTCAGCAATTATTGTCGGACATTCACACCTACTCAGAGCCGAACACCTCCGCTCCCGCATTTGATGGTGTATAGTCGGGCATTCTCACCCTTTCTCATCAGCTTTTTGCAAATTATGATCTGATTATTCACACCTGCTTTTGATAATGTATGGTTGGGCATTCGCACCTTTTTTTACCCATTTTTCAGGAATTATGGGTGGACATTCACACTTTCTTGCAGCTGAACACCTCCTCTCCTTCTTATGATCATGTGCGGATGATATTCGAAAATTTTCTTTCATGTTTTAAAGCAATTATTGATGGACATTCAGACCTTCTTGCAGCTGAACCACTCTGCTCCCGCTTTTGATGGTGTATAGTCGGGCTTTCGAGCCTTTCCTTCCCGGTTTTTACAAATTATGGTTGGACATTCAGACCTTCTTGCAGCCGAACACCTCCGCTCCCTCTTTTGATTATACATTGTCGGGCATTAGCACCTTTTCTTACCCGCTTTTTACAAACCATAGTCGGACATTCACATCTTTTAGTAGCCGAACAACTCCGCTCCCGCTATTGATTGTGTACAGTCGGGTATTTTAACCTTTTCTTACCCGCTTTTTACCAACTATGGTCGGACATTCACACCTTCTTACAGCGGAACACCTCCGCTCCCTCTTTTGATGGTGTATGTTCGGGCAGTCAATCCTTTTCTTACCTGCTTTTTACAAACTATGGTCAGACATTCAACCCTTCTTGGAGCCGAACACATCCACTCCTGCTTTTGATTATGTAGAGTTGGGCATTCGCACCTTTTCTTACCCATTTTTCAGTAATTATGGGTGTACATTCACACCTTCTTGCAGCCGAACACCTCCGTTCCCTCTTTTGATCATACATTTTCGGGCATTCGCACCTTTTCTTACCCGCTTTTTACAAACCATGGTCGGACTTTCACACCTTTTAGTAGCCGAACAACTCCGCTCCCGCTATTGATTGTGTACAGTCGGGTATTTTAACCTTTTCTTACCCGCTTTTTACCAACTATGGTCGGACATTCACACCGTCTTACAGCGGAACATCTCCGCTCCCGCTTTTGATGGTGTATAGTCAGGCATTTGAACCTTTTCTTACCCGCTTTTTACAAACTATGGTCGGACATTCAAACCTTCTTGTAGCCGAAAACCTCTGCTCCCTCTTTTGATTATACATTGTCGGGCATTCGCACCTTATCTTACCCGCTTTTTACAAACTATAGTCAGACATTCACACCTTGGTGCTGAACCACCTCAGCTCCCTGTTTTGATCATGTATTGTCTGGCAATACTACCTTTTCTTACCCGTTTGTGAGTAATTATGGCTGGACATTCACACCTACTTGCAGTCAAACAGCTCTGCTCCCGCTTTTGATTATGTTTGGTTGGATATTCGAACCTTTTCTTAACTGCTTTTTACAAACTTTGGTCGGACGTTCACACCTTCTTGCAGCCGAACACCTCCGCTTCCGCTTTTGATGGTATATATTCGGGCATTCGAACCTTTTCTTAGCAGCTTTTTACAAACCATGGTTGGACTTTTACACCTTCTTGTAGCCGAACAACTCCGCTCCCCCTATTGATTGTGTACAGTCGGGTATTTTAACCTTTTCTTACCCACTTTTTACCAACTATGGTCGGACATTCACACCTACTCAGAGCCGAACACCTCCGCTCCCTCTTTTGATGATGTATGCTTGGGCATTCAAACCTACTTTTTGCCCGCTTTTCATTAATTTTGGGTGGACATTCACACCTTGTCACAGCCAAACACCTCCGCTCCCTGTTTTGATCATGTATGGTTGGACATTCGCACCTTGTCTCACCCGCTTTTTGCAAACTATGGTCGGCTGTTCACAGCTTCCTCTCCACCATACTTGTATGGTGCGATGTTCACACCCAGTTGCATCCGAAGACCTCCGCCCCCACTTTTGTTGATATTTAGTTGGTCATTCGCAGCTTACCCGCTTTTGGCAAACTATGGCCTTCTTGCAGCCAAACACCTCTGATCTCGCTTTTGATAATGTAAGGTTGGGCATTCAGACCTTGCTTCACCTGCTTTTCACCAAATATAGTCGGACATTCACACCTTCTTGCAGCCGAACACTTCCGCTCCACCTTTTAGTGTTCTATCACACCTTTTTTTCACCGAATTTTATAGATTATGGTTGGAAATTCTCAACCACTCTCATCCGAAGACCTCTCCTCCCGCTTTTGTTAATATATTTGAACTTTAGTCGGACATTCACACCTTCTTGCAGCTGAACCACCTCCGCTCCCTGTTTTGATCATGTATGGTCTGGCAATACTACCTTTTCTTACCCGTTTGTGAGTAATTATGGCTGGACATTCACACCTACTTGCAGCCGAACACCACCTCTCTCGCTTTTGATGATGTATGGACCGGCATTCTTACCTTTTCTAACACATTTTTCAGAAATTACAGTCGGAGATTCACACCTACTCACAGCCGAACAACTCCGCTCCCGCATTTGATGGTGTGCAGTCGGACATTCTCACCCTTTCTCATCAGCTTTTTGCAAATTATGATCTGACATTCACACCTACTTGCAGTCGAAAAGCTATGCTCCCGCTTTTGATTATGTTTGGTTGGATATTCAAAGCTTTTCTTAACTGCTTTTTACAAACTTTGGATGGACGTTCACACCTTTTTGTAGCCGAACACATCCACTCCTGCTTTTGATGATGTATGGTTGGGCATTCGCACCTTTTTTTTACCCATTTGTCAGGAATAATGGGTGGACATTCACACCTTCTTGCAGCTGAACACCTCCTCTCCCACTTATGATCATGTGCGGTTTGATTTTCGAAAATTTTCTTTCATGTTTTCTAGCAATTATTGATGGACATTTAGACCTTCTTGCAGCTGAACACCTCCGCTCCTGCTTTTTATCATACCTTGTCAGGCATTCGCACCATGTCTTACCCGCTTTTTACAAACTTTAGTCGAACATTTACACCTTTTTGCAGCCGAACACCACCTTTCTCGCTTTTGATGATGTATGGTCCGGCATTCTTTCCTTTTCTAACACATTTTTCAGCAATTATTGTCGGACATTCACACCTACTCAGAGCCGAACACCTCCGCTCCCGCATTTGATGGTGTATAGTCGGGCATTCTCACCCTTTCTCATCAGCTTTTTGCAAATTATGATCTGATTATTCACACCTGCTTTTGATAATGTATGGTTGGGCATTCGCACCTTTTTTTACCCATTTTTCAGGAATTATGGGTGGACATTCACACTTTCTTGCAGCTGAACACCTCCTCTCCTTCTTATGATCATGTGCGGATGATATTCGAAAATTTTCTTTCATGTTTTAAAGCAATTATTGATGGACATTCAGACCTTCTTGCAGCTGAACCACTCTGCTCCCGCTTTTGATGGTGTATAGTCGGGCTTTCGAGCCTTTCCTTCCCGGTTTTTACAAATTATGGTTGGACATTCAGACCTTCTTGCAGCCGAACACCTCCGCTCCCTCTTTTGATTATACATTGTCGGGCATTAGCACCTTTTCTTACCCGCTTTTTACAAACCATAGTCGGACATTCACATCTTTTAGTAGCCGAACAACTCCGCTCCCGCTATTGATTGTGTACAGTCGGGTATTTTAACCTTTTCTTACCCGCTTTTTACCAACTATGGTCGGACATTCACACCTTCTTACAGCGGAACACCTCCGCTCCCTCTTTTGATGGTGTATGTTCGGGCAGTCAATCCTTTTCTTACCTGCTTTTTACAAACTATGGTCAGACATTCAACCCTTCTTGGAGCCGAACACATCCACTCCTGCTTTTGATTATGTATAGTTGGGCATTCGCACCTTTTCTTACCCATTTTTCAGTAATTATGGGTGTACATTCACACCTTCTTGCAGCCGAACACCTCCGTTCCCTCTTTTGATCATACATTTTCGGGCATTCGCACCTTTTCTTACCCGCTTTTTACAAACCATGGTCGGACTTTCACACCTTTTAGTAGCCGAACAACTCCGCACCCGCTACTGATTGTGTACAGTCGGGTATTTTAACCTTTTCTTACCCGTTTTTTACCAACTATGGTCGGACATTCACACCTTCTTACAGCAGAACACCTCCGCTCCCTCCTTTGATGGTGTATGTTCGGGCATTCGAACCTTTTCTTACCCGCTTTTTACAAACTATGGTCAGACGTTCAAACCTTCTTGTAGCCGAACATATCCACTCCTGCTTTTGATGATGTATGGTTGGGCATTCGAACCTACTTGTTGCCCGCTTTTCATTAATTATGGGTGGACATTCACACCTTGTCTCAGTCAAACACCTCCGCTCCCTGTTTTGATCATGTATGGTTTGACATTCGCACCTTTGCTTACCCTCTTTTTATACTGATTGCTCAAGATTAAGTTGTTCTTTCTCAAACTACAAAATTTTTTTAATTGTTGAAACTTGATTTGAAGTGGATAAATAAGGAAGACAAACAGTTTTAAGTCAGGCTGATAGCAATTAATTTTATAGCAAAATCTGTATTTCGTCATTTGTCGAGAGATGCTTATTGCTGAAGAAGTTCTTTCTCATTCTACAAAGTACAACGTTGTTTATCATTGAAACTTGATTAGACATGAATAAATATGAAGGACAAAGCAGTCTTAACTTGGTTTGAGTTAAGGAATTCGTTTTATAGGAGAATCCGAATTCGTGCATAACTCGTAAAATAGAGCTTATTTTCGGATTCCTGAAGAATGAGTCTGGTTCTTTCTCATAATACAAAGTTTGTTGTTTATTGTTGAAACTTCATCAGACCGTTAGATATAGTCGGACTCTCCTCGACGCACGGCTTGGGATCTGGAACCAGTACTCTTGAGAGGGGTTGGACTCTCTTCCACTCTGGAGTTGCCCGTGGTGAGAGGCGCAGAGCAGGTGTGGGCATACTTATTGCCCCCCGGCTGTGTGCCAGTACATTGGGGTTTACCCCAGTGAACGAGAGGGTAGCCTCCCTCCGCCTTCGGGTGGGGGGACGAGTCCTGACTGTTGTTTGTGCCTATGCGCCAAACAGCAGTTCAGAGTACCTACCCTTTTTGGAGTCTCTGGGGGAGGCACTGGAGAATGCTCCTACCGGAGACTCCCTCATTCTGCTGGGGGACTTCAATGCTCACGTGGGCAATGACAGTGAGACCTGGAGGGGTGTGATTGGGAGGAACGGCCCCCCCGATCTGAATCAGAGTGGTGTTATGTTGTTGGACTTCTGTACCAGTCATAGACTGTCCATAACGAACACCATGTTCAGGCATAAGGGTGTCCATATGTGCACTTGGCACCAGGACACCCTTGGCCGCAGTTCGATGATCGACTTTGTGGTTGTATCATCGGACTTGCGGCCGTATGTCCTGGACACTCGGGTGAAGAGAGGGGCGGAGCTGTCAACTGATCACCACCTGGTGGTGAGTTAGCTCTGCTGGTGGGGGAGGATGCCGATCAGACCTGGCAGGCCCAAACGTATTGTGAGGGTCTGCTGGGAGCGTTTGTCAGAATCCCCCGTCAGAAGGAGCTTTAACTCCCACCTCCGGCAGAGCTTCAACCATATTTGAGGTGGGGGACATTGAGTCCAAATGGGCCATGTTCCGTGACTCCATTGCCGAGGCAGCTGGTCGGAGTGGTGGCCGTAAGGTGGTCGGTGCCTGTCGTGGCGGCAACCCTCGAACCTGCTGGTGGACACCAGTGGTGAGGGAAGCCGTCAAGCTGAAGAAGGAGTCCTATCGGGCCTTTTTGGCCAGTGGGACCCTGGAAGAAGCTGATAGGTACCGACGGGCCAGACGGGCCACGGCTTCGGCGGTTGCTGAGGCAAAAACTCGGGCCTGGGAGGAGTTCGGTGAGACCATGGAGAACGATTTCCGGACGGCCTCGAAAAGATTCTGGTCCACCATCCGGCGTCTCAGGGGGGGGGAAGCGGCTCACAGTCAACACTGTTTACAGTGGGGACGGGGCTTTGCTGACCTCAACTAGGGATGTTGTGAGTCGGTGGGGGGAGTACTTCGAGGAACTCCTCAATCCTACCAACACGTGCTCGGAAGAGGCAGAGTCGGAGAGCTCGGAGACGGGGCCTCCAATTTCTGGGGCTGAGGTTGCCGAGGTGGTGAAAAAGCTCCTCGGTGGCAAGGCCCCGGGGGTGGATGAGGTCCGTCCTGAGTTTCTCAAGGCTCTGGATGTTGTAGGGCTGTCTTGGCTGACACGCCTCTGCAGTATCGCGTGGACATCGGGGACAGTGCCTCTGGACTGGCAGATTGGGGTGGTGGTCCCCCTCTTTCAAAAGGGGGACCGGAGGGTGTGTTCCAACTATAGGGGTATCACACTCCTCAGCCTCCCTGGTAAGGTCTATTCGGGGGTATTGGAGAGGAGGATCCGTCGGATAATCGAGCCTCGGATTCAGGAGATGCAGTGTGGCTTTCGTCCTGGCCGTGGAACAGTGGACCAGCTCTATACCCTCGGCAGGATCCTGGAGGGTGCATGGGAGTTCGCCCAACCAGTCTACATGTGTTTTGTGGACTTGGAGAAAGCGTTCGACCGTGTCCCTTGTGGAGTCCTGTGGGGGGTGCTCCGGGAATATGGAGTGCCGGACCCCTTGATAGGGGCCGTTCGGTCTCTGTAGGACCGGTGCCAGAGTTTGGTCCGCATTGCCGGCAGTAAGTCGGATACGTTTCCGGTGAGAGTTGGACTCCGTCAGGGCTGCCCTTTGTCACCGATTCTGTTCCTAACTTTTATGGACAGAATTTCTAGGCGGAGCCAGGGCGTTGAGGGTGTCCCATTTGGCGACCTCAGAATCGGGTCTCTGCTTTTTGCAGATGATGTGGTTCTGTTAGCGTCGTCAGGTCGTGACCTTCAGCTCTCACTGGAGTGATTCGCAGCCGTGTGTGAAGCGGCTGGGATGAGAATCAGCACCTCCAAATCCGAGACTATGGTTCTCAGCCGGAAAAGGGTGGAATGCTCTCTCCGGGTCGGGAATGAGATCCTTCCCCAAGAGGAGGAGTTCAAGTATCTCGGGGTCTTGTTCACGAGTGACGGACGAATGGAGCGGGAGATTGACAGGCGGATCGGTGCGGCGCCTGCAGTGTTGCAGGCTCTGCACCGACCCGTCGTTGTGAAGAGGGAGCTGAGCCAGAAGGCGAAGCTCTCTACTTACTGGTCAATCTACGTTCCCATCCTCACCTATGGTCACGAGTTGTGGGTAGTGACCGAAAGAACAAGATCGCGAATACAAGCGGCCGAAATGGGTTTCCTCCGCAGGGTGTCTGGGCTCTCCCTTAGAGATAGGGTGAGAAGCTCAGTCATCCGGGAGGGGCTCGGAGTAGAACCGCTGCTCCTCCGCATTGAGAGGAGTCAGATGAGGAGTCAGATGAGGAGACCCCGGGGGAGACCCAGGACACGTTGGAGAGACTATGTCTCTCGGCTGGCCTGGGAACGCCCCGGGGTCCCCCCGGAAGAGCTGGAGGAAGTGGCCGGGGACAGAGACGTCTGGGTTTCTCTGCTCAAGCTGCTGCCCCCGCGACCCGACCCCCGGATAAGCGGCAGATGATGGATGGATGGATGGATATATCCTCCACCAACCAGACTTACAACCCCCGACTAGGGTAGCAGAATTTCTAAGCATCTGTACCCCAAAACTACTATCAAAAATATATAAATTATTGTCTAAGATAGATGACACAATGTCTCTTCCATCCTCAAAATGGGAGGCAGATTTATCCAGCAGTTCTGGTCATAGCTTCTAACCACAAATATGTTTGAACACCTTCATAAAGACTCGAAATCCTAATTTACAGCTCATACAATACAAAATCCTTCATAGAACACACTATACAGGACAAAGGATGTTCAGGATGGGTCTAACACACTCAAACATCTGCTCACATTGCACAGATAACACACCTGATGATTATGCACACGCTTTGTGGTTTTCTGCGCCTGTCCAGAAGTTCTGGCTTGAAGTCTGTGAGGACCTATCAACATGGCTAAAGTGTAGCATCCCTGCATGCCCCACACTGTGCATACTGGGTGACTTAGACAACATCAACATGGAAATTAACTCAGCACACATGGTTGTCACAGTGTTATGTATCGCAAAGAAAACTATTCTCATGACCTGGAAAGCGAAGAACAATCTGTGTATTAACCAGTTTAGAAATTTTCTTTTAGATTATATTAGCATGGAAACAATGTCTGCCTCCTCAAAACATCAATTGGCTGAATTTCATTCTCTCTGGTCCCCTCTGATTAGTTTTATCACATAGTGGTGGTGGTGGGTTGCTGGGTGATGGTGGGTCTCAGGCCCGGGCTGCTGCGACTGGTGTGACCGGGTGGTTTGTTTGTTTGTTTTTTGATGTTGTTTGTTTGTTTTTTGTAGAGGTCCTCCTGGGTGGGGTTGGGTTGAGGGGGTTGGGGCGGGATGGGTACCTTCTGGGGGTACAGTAGCTCCCGGAATATGGTCGCTGCAGGCCCCGAGCCTGGTGGACATCAGGCCCTCCTGCCCATTGTTGGCTCCCAGGTAGCGGGGATGCCTATTGCAGCCAGTCCCTGGCTGCCCTCTCTGGGGGAGAGTAGCTCCCCCGTTATATATCCCCATACCCCTCTCCCTTCTGGCTCCTGTACACAGCACACACTCACACATGAAGGGTTTTGGGGGCGTGTGTGTTCGGTGGGGTGTAGTGGATGGGGCCACGTAGGTGGTCCCCTTTGGTTGCACTCTGCAGTTCCCTGCCCCTGTTTTAATTACACCTTAGACATTACTACTTATCAAACACACTCACACACACACATTAGGTCTTGGGGGGTGGTTACACTGAGTGGCATCTGGTGGGCGGGGCTCTTTGGGTATGTAGGCTGCCCAGAGTGCCGCGCTCCCAGTTCTACAAGTTTGGCTGCCCCTCAATTTTAAATGCTCACTATTAGAAAATATTGAAGAGCCAGAAGGGTGAGGGGAGGGGTCTTCTTCGCACACCCCTGCTTCCTGGTGTCTGCTCGGGGCAGGAGGGGCCAGGAGGATTAATTAATTGTTCTGCTGGAGTCTGTGGTGGCTGGGGGGTTGCTGGCCTCCTGGTGTGCCCGCTGCACTACACCCCAGCAGAGTCGAGGGAGGTAGGATGTGTGGATGTGTGGATGTATGGGACGTGAAAGTGTGTGTGGTAATGATTGGGCCTGGATCTGGGACTTGCTGTCGCCTGGCCTGCCTGTGTTTCTCCCGATGGGGCATCAGCTTTGCCTCTCCCCACTGCTCGCGACTTCACCCACCTGTGGGCACGTCTTGACTCCCAGGGCACTTGGCCAGGGGCGCTGGGGCAGGCGCTGACCCACTTTGTGGCTGTCTGGGGCGCTTGGCCTTCCTGGGTATTGGGTGGGGCCTCTGCCGGGGGGTTTGGGGGCGCTCGGGCTCCTGGGGCCCAGGTCCAGTGCACGGCCCATGTCTGGGCGGCTGGGGCCTGGCGGGGTCGGTGGGCTGTTACCCCGTGTTCCCGGAGTGCCTCTGCCCTATGCTTATGGGGGCTCTTTCCGGGGGCTTCCTCTGCAGTCTTCTGGGTAGATGCGTGGTTGCCCCTGCGGTGGGCTGCCTGGGTTCTGTGCTCTGTGGGGGCTGCTGGTGGCCTGGGTCTTGTGGCCCTCTCTGCCTGCTTCTGATTGCTTGGGGGGGGGGGCTGTGGATTGTGGCCCTGTACGCTTATACACTCATAACTAAGCACGGTTATCATGTAGGTCCTGTGCCACGGGTGTTGCATGTTCTCACACACACACACACACATTCATTAGTCCAGTAGCATGGTCACTAAGCAGTTGATGTATTATCATGTCGTCTCAGGTCATCTATATCCACAGCTGTGTTGTATGCGATTGCCGCTTCTTGTGCTTGTTTTTGTTTGTTTGTGTGTTTGTTTTTTCTCTGCTTGTCTGCTTTCAGGTGCTCCTGGTGGCGCTAAGGCTGGATTCCCCTCATAGGCCATGGATTGTTGTCTGTTTGGTTTTTTACAGGTGTAGCAGCTGGTTGTCTGGTTTTTGTTTCTATTTTTGTTCTGTTTCCTCTTCTTTCCTCTTCTTCTTTCCTTGTCCCCCGGTCCGGTTCAGTTCAGTTCATGTCATATATTGTAAACAGAAATAAATAAATGGGCATCAAGGGGAGCTTTAAATTTATAAAACTTCCCTTGGCAAAACAAATCTGTTTGGCATCAAAGGTATTCAGACTACAATTCTTCTGACATAATGCTGAACAGGACAAGGGGAAAAAAAAGTAAAGAAGACAGTTCTGCCGAAAGCCAGGGATAGACCTGTTCTAAGTTCTATACTTTTTAAAAGGGGCGTGTTTATCAACTATGGAATTAGAAGATTTACAAAAATGGTCAAGTGCTAGATCTTCATCTGGGATTTTAACAGTGTCATATAACTATTCAACAGATCAGTTAAAAAAAAGCCTGCTCATGGAGATGTTTCAGGATCTGGATACCAAGCGTGGACCTAATGTTTTCATTTTTTCAATTCTGATACAGGCTATTGAGCAGTGATAACTAACACCAAGTTCAGATACTGCGGATTTTCTACCTTTGATTTGTTAAGATTGAGCCAATCAGGGACAACCTTGAAGGATCTCTTTGGTTTTGTAGGATCAGTAATTACCTGAGAAAGGTTGATATTGGTACACACCTTTTTTAAATGATCAGAGGCAGAGTTCAACTTGTTTAAATTAAAATTGCCACACAGAGATTGGGTTTAGGCCACATGCACACAGAATGACATCAACAAATATAAGAAATATTAAACATTTACAGATAGATTTTTGAATACATGTAGAGGAATGATACTTTGAAATGTGATCATTGCGGAGTTATGATCAGTTGAGTAATGAAGGTTGAACTATTCTAGGAAAGAGGTTCTATTCCCAGCATCATGATGGACTCTCCTGATATAGAAGGTTTCGCTAACGCATTGGAATTGTTTTACTATTTTCATATGCATGTGCAATGAATTGCTTGCTGCTGATAAATGCAAAGAAGAACAGCTTACACATAGATGCTCACATATAGGCTGCTGAATGCAATGAAGACCTGCTTATCAAGTAAAGTTCAATGTCAATGTGTAATATTCAATTAGGATTTGCAAAACAGTGAAGTTAAACAATGAATGGGTCCATAGTCGGTATGAGAAGACTACAGGAATATTTACCTGGGTGTACGTTCAAACAGAGATGAGAAAATTGCGATAAATAATTGTTTGTTTGTTTGTTAGTATGTATAGGAATGTTATGTGTATAAACTGTGTTGAGTTATAGTTTCTCAGTAGTGTCTCAGTGAAACAACCGACGGGGGAAGCCTTGCGGTGACAACAAAAGCAGTGTTTTACTGATCAGTCAAGTTGCTCCAGTGTACTCCATACAAACTGGTTGGCTACTGAAGGGATAGAAAATGGGGAATACTTGTTTTAAAGCAAACAAGGAATTAGATGGGAAAAATACATGTTTTAACGGGACCCAGACAATATTAAATACTCAGACAGATGGGAGAAGAAGTGTAGTTTTGTAGGAAATCACAAAATTATTACATAGAATTAGTGAAATCAATTTAAGAATGCCTTTCTGAAGAGCTGTTTACCACAGATGAGCAGCTTTGCGACCAAGCACATTGTAGATCGCTTTACTGCCAAAATGATCTAATTTAATGGATTGGTTTAGACATGCATAACAGCATTTTAAGAACAAAGAGAGAAACAAAAAGGGACAACGCTTCATGGTGGAAGGTGATGTATAAATAACTGTGTATATGATGAAGGGGGTGGCAACACCCATTCCGAAATCCCGCCATTCCGACATCCCGCTATTCCGACATCCCACCATTCCGACATCCCACCATTCCGACATACCACCATTCCGACATGCAAACGTCCCACCATTCCGACATCCCACCATTGCGACATCCCGCTATTCTGACGTTCAAATGTCCCACCATTCCGACAAGGCTTTCCGTATAAGGAAATGTGTGTTACTCAACAGGTGAGTCCCTTCTTTCTGTTCATGCAATTTATATGTTTAACACATGTTTATAGACAAGCGTTATTAAAAACACAAAGTCTCGGCAACTGGAGGAGGAGAAGCAGTCCGCGGTGGTTTTCAATCACACACTCCAATGCCACTTGTTTCAACTTCCGAAAATTTAATCCAGGAAAAAAAGGCTTACAAACATGGACCAAAACGGCTCCATAACACGCACAAGAATCCAAAAGAAACGAAAGTTAACTAAAAGAAAGCAAATAAACAGTATGAAGTGGTCAAAATTGGTTTTACGCATGCCTATGTGCGTCTGGCACATGCGTCTTCGGGCTCTCCCACGTTGGTTTGTGGATGAAAGCTATATGTTCAGCTGTAATGTCATGTAAAAACAATCTCTACATGACATTTACTCCCAGGTGTGACCAGTTAGGTCCTTAAGATATCAACAGGCTGTATAAAGCTACAACCGTTGCGGCTGTGTGTTTGTGCCAAATGCGCAAAGCCCATCCGCGCTTCCCAAAATTGGAGTGAGTACTCATAAATCACGTGAATAACATGAATAAACGTTTTTACTGAATTTTGTTGTGTTTTATACGTTCTATGCTGTCATTTCTCTCTTCTCCTATTGGCAAGGCAAGGCAGAGTGCTCGCAACTGTGTCCTGTGCAGTAGCCGTGATATCTGTAATTGCAATTATTACTTTTGCATATTACTCCTGCTCTCCCCCCTGTCACCTTATCGTGGTGGGGGAGTTTGCGTGCCCCAATGAGTCTGGGAGCTATGTTGCCCGGGGCTTTAAGCCCCTGGTAGGGTCACCCAAGGCAAACAGATCCTAGATGAGGGACCAGACAAAGAACAGCTCAAAAGACTCCTTATGATGAACAAAAAATTTGGACCTCGTGATCCCTTGCCCGGATATGGGACACCGGGGCCTCCCCCCGGAGCCAGGCCCGGGGGTGGGGCCCGGCAGCGGGCGCCTGGTGGCCGGGTCTCTGCCCATGGGGCTCGGTCGGGCATAGCCCGAAATGATGACGTGGGTCCCCCTTCCGACGGGCTCACCACCCGTGGGAGGGGCCAAGGGGGTCGGGTGCGATGTGAGCTGGGTAGCAGCCGAAGGCAGAGGCCTTGGCGGTCTGATCCTCGGCTACTGAAGCTAGCTCTTGGGACGTGGAATGTCACCTCTCTGTTGGGGAAGGAGCCGGAGCTGGTGCGCGAGGCTGAGCGGTTCCGGCTAGATATAGTCTGACTCACCTCGACGCACGGCTTGGGCTCTGGAACCAGTCCTCTTGAGAGGGGTTGGACTCTCTTCCACTCTGGAGTTGCCCGTGGTGAGAGGCGCAGAGCAGGTGTGGGCATACTTATTGCCCCCCGGCTGTGTGCCAGTACATTGGGGTTTACCCCAGTGAACGAGAGGGTAGCCTCCCTCCGCCTTCGGGTGGGGGGACGAGTCCTGACTGTTGTTTGTGCCTATGCGCCAAACAGCAGTCCAGAGTACCCACCCTTTTTGGAGTCTCTGGGGGAGGCACTGGAGAATGCTCCTACCGGAGACTCCCTCGTTCTGCTGGGGGACTTCAATGCTCACGTGGGCAATGACACCATGTTCAGGCATAAGGGTGTCCATATGTGCACTTGGCACCAGGACACCCTTGGCCGCAGTTCGATGATCGACTTTGTGGTTGTATCATCGGACTTGCGGCCGTATGTCCTGGACACTCGGGTGAAGAGAGGGGCGGAGCTGTCAACTGATCACCACCTGGTGGTGAGTTGGCTCCGCTGGTGGGGGAGGATGCCGATCAGACCTGGCAGGCCCAAACGTATTGTGAGGGTCTGCTGGGAGCGTTTGTCAGAATCCCCCGTCAGAAGGAGCTTTAACTCCCACCTCCGGCAGAGCTTCAACCATATCCCGGGGGAGGTGGGGGACATTGAGTCCGAATGGGCAATGTTCCGTGACTCCATTGCCGAGGCAGCTGATCGGAGTTGTGGCCGTAAGGTGGTCGGTGCCTGTCGTGGCGGCAACCCTCGAACCTGCTGGTGGACACCAGTGGTGAGGGAAGCCGTCAAGCTGAAGAAGGAGTCCTATCGGGCCTTTTTGGCCAGTGGGACCCTGGAAGCAGCTGATAGGTACCGACGGGCCAGAAGGGCTGCGGCTTCGGCGGTTGCTGAGGCAAAAACTCGGGCCTGGGAGGAGTTCGGTGAGACCATGGAGAACGATTTCCGGACGGCCTCGAAGAGATTCTGGTCCACCATCCGGCGTCTCAGGGGGGGGAAGCGGCTCACAGTCAACACTGTTTACAGTGGGGACGGGGCTTTGCTGACCTCAACTAGGGATGTTGTGAGTCGGTGGGAGGAGTACTTCGAGGAACTCCTCAATCCTACCAACACGTGCTCGGAAGAGGCAGAGTCGGAGAGCTCGGAGACGGGGCCTCCCATTTCTGGGGCTGAGGTTGCCGAGGTGGTCAAAAAGCTCCTCGGTGGCAAGGCCCCGGGGGTGGATGAGGTCCGTCCTGAGTTTCTCAAGGCTCTGGATGTTGTAGGGCTGTCTTGGCTGACACGCCTCTGCAGCATCGCGTGGACATCGGGGACAGTGCCTCTGGACTGGCAGATTGGGGTGGTGGTCCCCCTCTTTAAAAAGGGGGACCGGAGGGTGTGTTCCAACTATAGGGGTATCACACTCCTCAGCCTCCCTGGTAAGGTCTATTCGGGGGTATTGGAGAGGAGGATCCGTCGGATAATCGAGCCTCGGATTCAGGAGATGCAGTGTGGCTTTCGTCCTGGCCGTGGAACAGTGGACCAGCTCTATACCCTCGGCAGGATCCTGGAGGGTGCATGGGAGTTCGCCCAACCAGTCTACATGTGTTTTGTGGACTTGGAGAAAGCGTTCGACCGTGTCTCTCGTGGAGTCCTGTGGGGGGTGCTCCGGGAATATGGAGTGCCGGACCCCTTGATAGGGGCCGTTCGGTCTCTGTATGACCGGTGCCAGAGTTTGGTCCGCATTGCCGGCAGTAAGTCGGATACGTTTCCGGTGAGAGTTGGACTCCGTCAGGGCTGCCCTTTGTCACCGATTCTGTTCCTAACTTTTATGGACAGAATTTCTAGGCGCAGCCAGGGCGTTGAGGGTGTCCGATTTGGCGACCTCAGAATCGGGTCTCTGCTTTTTGCAGATGATGTGGTTCTGTTAGCGTCGTCAGGCCGTGACCTTCAGCTCTCACTGGAGCGATTCGCAGCCGAGTGTGAAGCGGCTGGGATGAGAATCAGCACCTCCAAATCCGAGACTATGGTTCTCAGCCGGAAAAGGGTGGAATGCTCTCTCCGGGTCGGGAATGAGATCCTTCCCCAAGTGGAGGAGTTCAAGTATCTTGGGGTCTTGTTCACGAGTGAGGGACGAATGGAGCGGGAGATTGACGGGCGGATCGGTGTGGCGTCTGCAGTGTTGCGGGCTCTGCACCGACCCGTCGTTGTGAAGAGGGAGCTGAGCCAGAAGGCGAAGCTCTCTACTTACTGGTCAATCTACGTTCCCATCCTCACCTATGGTCACGAGTTGTGGGTAGTGACCGAAAGAACAAGATCGCGAATACAAGCGGCCGAAATGGGTTTCCTCCGCAGGGTGTCTGGGCTCTCCCTTAGAGATAGGGTGAGAAGCTCAGTCATCCGGGAGGGGCTCGGAGTAGAACCGCTGCTCCTCCGCATTGAGAGGAGTCAGATGAGGTGGCTCGGGCATCTGGTTAGGATGCCCCCTGGGCGCCTCCCTGGGGAGGTGTTCCGGGCACGTCCCACTGGGAGGAGACCCTGGGGGAGACCCAGGACACGTTGGAGAGACTATGTCTCTCGGCTGGCCTGGGAACGCCTCGGGGTCCCCCCGGAAGAGCTGGAGGAAGTGGCCGGGGACAGAGACGTCTGGGTTTCTCTGCTCAAGCTGCTGCCCCCGCGACCCGACCCCCGGATAAGCGGCAGATGATGGATGGATGGATGGATGATGACAGCGTGCAAAAGACGCATGGGCTCTGTGGAGAGCTCCGCTCCAGCTGGCTGCTGTGACAGCTCACTGACACTGTATTTCTGCTTAATCAGTTTCAGTCTCGCCAGAGTTACATTAATATCTGTATTATTATATTTGAAATTCAGGGGATTTTGATAATAGATTATTAAAGTTTGTTTGCGAGGCTGTGGCCTCTGCATGTGCAAAGCTTGTGCGCCAAACTTTAGGGCGTATTTGCGCCGGCATATCATTAGTGCAAAATGTTTTGGGTAAAAAATAGGCTATTAAAAGGAACTGTCGGAATGGCGGTATGTTAAAAAAAACAAAAAACATACCGCCATTCCGACCATAGGAGGAAAAAAGTGTCGGAATGGTGGGACGTTTGATAAAAAATTAAGTGTCGCCATTCCGACAATTGGAGACCCATGTCGGAATGGCGAGATGTCGGAATGGCAGCATGTAACCATGATGAAGGAGAGACCATTTGAGCAGCACAGCCATTTCGCAGCACAGGGACAGCAGTCCAAGTTACAGGATCTCCCACGTGGTATCACCTGTCACATTGTGTCAAGGCATCAAAAGAAGAAAAAATCACCAAACTCAAGGACAAAAAGACAAAGACTCCGGTGAACGAAGACAGAGGACTGACAAACCAGAAATACAAAAGGATTCTCGATATCAAGATCCAGAAGAAGAGGCTAACAATGCCACGAACACTTACGATGCTGGGAATGATGCCAGCAATGAACAGAGAAGAAGATTCAGTGTCATCAATCTGCATTACGTGCCTCTAATGAGGGGGTGAATATAGAATCCTCAACGATTACAACGTCTCTGGGAACTGTGACAACAACAAGGTTTAAACCATTTTGATATATATTGTAACCTATTGTCTAAGGAATAGTGCTGAAAATGAGGTAAATCTAATCCACCACTGTCCTTGGTCTTCTGTAGGGTTTTTAAACTAATACGTGATGGTTTGTTTTTCCACAGAAATTTGGAGATGCATGAATCTAGTGACTTAAACCAAGTAGCAGATGGTTTTATGGGGATCATTGAGAACAAATAGTTGACTTTTGGTAGTATCATCATTTTAATGGATGTAACTCTCCCCATAAGTGATATAGGTAAGGACTTCCAACGAGAGATCGTTCTCTACTGTCTTTAATAATTGCACATAATTTAGCTTTGTTAGCTCTGAGAGCCTGGAGGACATGTTTATGCCTAAATATCTAATATTTCCTGACTGTAAAGTGATCGCAGGTATATTATGGACCCTACAGTTAATGGGCAGAACAGTGGTCTTAGACCAGTTGATAGAGTAGTCAGAAAGTGCTGAGAATTTATTTATGAGTGTGATCGTGTGACTGAGAGACGTCTGTGAGTTCTGAAGGAAAAGTAATACATCATCAGCATAAAGACTTATTTTATGCTCAATATTTTGGGATTAATTACTCACAAACGGGTAAGAAAAGGTAGTATTGCCAGACCATACATGATCAAAACAGGGAGCGGAGGTGGTTCAGCTGCAAGGTGTGAATGTCTGACTATAGTTTGTAAAAAGCGGGTAAGATAAGGTGCGAATGCCCGACAATGTATGATCAAAAGAGGGAGCGGAGGTTTTCGGCTGCAAGAAGGTCTGAATGTCCACCCAAAATTCCTGAAAAATGGGTAAAAAAAGGGTGCGAATGCCAAACCATACATCATCAAAAGCAGGAGTGGATGTGTTCGGCTACAAGAAGGTTTGAATGTCCGACCATAATTTGTAAAAAGCGGGTAAGAAAAGGTTCGAATGCCCGAACATAGACCATCAAAAGAGGGAGCGGAGGTGTTCCGCTGTAAGAAGGTGTAAATGTCCGACCATAGTTGGTAAAAAGCGGGTAAGAAAAGGTTAAAATACCCGACTGTACACAATCAATAGCGGGAGCGGAGTTGTTTGGCTACAAGAAGGTGTGAAAGTCCGACCACGGTTTGTAAAAAGCGGGTAAGAAAAGGTTCGAATGCCCGAATATATACCATCAAAAGTGGAAGTGGATGTGTTCGGCTGCAAGAAGGTGTGAACGTCCGACCAAAGTTTGTAAAAAGCAGTTAAGAAAAGGTTCGAATATCCAACCAAACATAATCAAAAGCGGGAGCAGAGCTGTTCGACTGCAAGTAGGTGTGAATGTCAGATCATAATTTGCAAAAAGCTGATGAGAAAGGGTGAGAATGCCCGGCTATACACCATCAAATGCGGGAGCGGAAGTGTTCGGCTGTGAGTAGGTGTGAATGTCCGACCATAATTGCTGAAAAATGTGTTAGAAGAGACTAGAATGCCGGACAATACATAATCAAATGCGGGAGCGGAGTTGTTCGGCTGTGAGTAGGTGTGAATCTCCGAGCATAGTTTGTAAAAAGGGGGTAAGAATAGGTTCGAATGCCCGAACATACACTATCAAAACGGGGAGCTGAGGTGGCTCAGCTGCAAGGTGTGAAGGTCTGACTATAGTTTGTAAATAAGGTGCGAATGCCCAACAATGTATAATCAAAAGAGGGAGCGGAGGTTTTCGGCTACAAGAAGGTTTGAATGTCCAACCATGGTTTGTAAAAAGCGGGTAAGAAAAGGTTAAAATACCCGACTGTACACAATCAATAGCGGGAGCGGATGTGTTTGGCTACAAGAATGTGTGAAAGTCCGACCATGGTTTGTAAAAAACGGGTAAGAAAAGGTGCGAATGCCCGACAATGTATGATCAAAAGAGGGAGCGGAGGTTTTTGGCTACAAGAAGGTTTGAATGTCCGACCATAGTTTGTAAAAAGCGGGTAAGAAAGGGTTCAAATGCCTGACTATAAACCATCAAAAGCGGGAGCGGAGGTGTTCCGCTGTAAGACGGTGTGAAAGTTCAACCATGGTTTGTAAAAAGCTGCTAAGAAAAGGTTCGAATGCCCGAATATATACCATCAAAAGCGGGAGCAGAGCTGTTCGACTGCAAGTAGGTGTGAATGTCCAGCCATAATTACTCACAAACGGGTAAGAAAAGGTAGTATTGCCAGACCATACATGATCAAAACAGGGAGCTGAGGTGGTTCAGCTGCAAGGTGTGAATGTCTGACTATAGTTTGTAAAAAGCGGGTAAGACAAGGTGCGAATGCCCGACAATGTATGATCAAAAGAGGGAGTGGAGGTCTTCGGCTGCAAGGTCTGAATGTCCAACCATAATTTCTAAAAACCGGGTAAGAAAAGGCTCGAAAGCCCGGTTTTCAGCTGCAAATCCTTCACTCAAACCAAGTGAAAACTGCTTTGTCCTTCATATTTATCAATGTCTAGATCGACTTCAACAAAGAACAACATTGTACTTTGCATTTAAGAAAGAGCAAATCAAAAGTTTTAGGAATCCGAGAATAAGCTTTTTTTCATGAGTTCTGCACGATTATTGATTTTACTATGAATGAATGCCTTCACTCAAACTATGTTAAAACTGCTTTGTCCTTCATATTTATCAATGTCTAGATTGACTTCAACAAAGAACAACACTGGATTTTGCAGTAGAAGAAAGAGCAACACTGAAGGATCAGTAATCCGAGAATAAGCTTATTTTCATACGCTCTGCATGATTTGGGATTTTATGTATAAAATGAATTCCTTCACTCAAACCAAGTTAAAACTGCTTTGTCCTTCATATTTATCAATGTCTAGATCGACTTCAACAAAGAACAACATTGTATTTTGCAGTAGAAGAAAAAGCAACACTGAAGGATCAGGAATACGAGAATAAGCTTCTTTTCATACGTTCTGCATGATTTGGGATTTTATGTATAAAATGAATTCCTTCACTCAAACCAAGTGAAAACTGCTTTGTCCTTCATATTTATCAATGTCTAGATTGACTTCAACAAAGAACAACATTGTATTTTGCAGTAGAAGAAATAGCAACACTGAAGGATCAGGAATCCGAAAACAAGCTTATTTTCATACGTTCTGCTTGATTTGGGATTTTGCTATAAAATTAATTCCTTCACTCAAACAAAGTGGAAACTGCTTTGTCCTTCATATTTATCAATGTCTATATCGATTTCAACAAAGAACAAGGCTGTATTTTGCAGTATAGGAAAGAGCAACACTGGAGGATCAGGAATCCGAGAATAAGCTTACTTTCATGAGTCCTGCACGATTTCGGATTTTCCTATAAAATGAATTGCTTTGCTCAAACCAAGTTAAAATTGCTTTGTCCTTCATAGTTATCCATGTCTAAAATGTATCAAGCATAAAGTTCCTCATATTACCCTGAATGAGAAAGAAGCATTCCTTTGGTTGAGCAATACGTTCCTTTTGCGGAGTTATGCATGATTTCGGATTTTGCTATAAAATTCATTCCTTCACACCTTTTTTTTCACCGCATTTTATAGATTATGGTTGGAAATTTCAACCACTCTAATCCGAAGACCTCTCCTCCCGCTTTTGTTAATATATTTGAACTTTAGTTGGACATTCACCCCTTTTTGCAGCTAAACCACCTCCGCTCCCTCTTTTGATCATGTATGGTCTGGCAATACTACCTTTTCTTACCCGTTTGTGAGTAATTATGGCTGGACATTCACACCTACTTGCAGCCGAACACCACCTCTCTCGCTTTTGATGATGTATGGACCGGCATTCTTACCTTTTCTAACACATTTTTCAGAAATTATGGCTGGACATTCACACCTACTTGCAGTCGAACAGCTCTGCTCCCGCTTTTGATTATGTTTGGTTGGATATTCGAACCTTTTCTTACCCGCTTTTTACAAACTATGCTCGGACATTCAAACCTTCTTGTAGCCGAACACATCCACTCCTTCTTTTGATGATGTATGCTTGGGCATTCAAACTTACTTTTTGCCCGCTTTTCATTAATTTTGGGTGGACTTTCACACCTTGTCACAGCCAAACACCTCCGCTCCCTGTTTTGATCATGTATGGTTGGACATTCGCACCTTGTCTCACCCGCTTTTTGCAAACTTTGGTCGGCTGTTCACAGCTTCCTCTCCACCATACTTGTATGGTGGGATGTTCACACCCAGTTGCATCCGAAGACCTTCACCCCCACTTTTGTTGATATTTAGTTGGTCATTCGCAGCTTACCCGCTTTTGGCAAACTATGGCCTTCTTGCAGCCAAACACCTCTGATCTCGCTTTTGATGATGTAAGGTTGGGCATTCAGACCTTGCTTCACCTGCTTTTCACCAAATATAGTCGGACATTCACACCTTCTTGCAGCCGAACACTTCCGCTCCACCTTTTAGTGTTCTATCACACCTTTTTTTTCACCGCATTTTATAGATTATGGTTGGAAATTCTCAACCACTCTCATCCGAAGACCTCTCCTCCCGCTTTTGTTAATATATTTGAACTTTAGTCGGACATTCACACCTTCTTGCAGCTGAACCACCTCCGCTCCCTGTTTTGATCATGTATGGTCTGGCAATACTACCTTTTCTTACCCGTTTGTTAGTAATTATGGCTGGACATTCACACCTACTTGCAGCCGAACACCACCTCTCCCGCTTTTGATGATGTATGGACCGTCATTCTTACCTTTTCTAACACATTTTTCAGCAATTATGGTCGGAGATTCACACTTACTCACAGCCGAACAACTCCGCTCCCGCATTTGATGGTGTATAGTCGGGCATTCTCACCCTTTCTCATCAGCTTTTTGCAAATTATGATCTGACATTCACACCTGCTTTTGATAATGTATGGTTGGGCATTCGCACCTTTTCTTACCCATTTTTCAGTAATTATGGGTGGACATTCACACCTTCTTGCAGCTGAACACCTCCTCTCCTACTATTGATTGTGTACAGTCGGGTATTTTAACCTTTTCTTACCCGCTTTTTACCAAATATGGTCGGACATTCACACCGTCTTACAGCGGAACACCTCTGCTCCCGCTTTTGATGGTGTATAGTCAGGCGCTTGAACCTTTTCTTACCCGCTTTTTACAAACTATGGTCGGACATTCAAACCTTCTTGTAGCCGAAAACCTCCGCTCCCTCTTTTGATTATACATTGTTGGGCATTCGCACCTTATTTACAAACTATAGTCAGACATTCACACCTTGCAGCTGAGCCACCTCAGCTCCCTGTTTTGATAGTGTATGTTCGGGCATTCGAACCTATTCTTACCCCCTTTTTACATACTATGCTCGGAGATTCACACCTACTCACAGCCGAACAACTCCGCTCCCGCATTTGATGATGTATTGTCCGGCATTCTAGTCTCTTCTAACACATTTTTCAGCAATTATGGTCGGACATTCACACCTACTCACAGCCGAACACTTCCGCTCCCGCATTTGATGGTGTATAGCCGGGCATTCTCACCCTTTCTCATCAGCTTTTTGCAAATTATGATCTGACATTCACACCTACTTGCAGTCGAACAGCTCTGCTCCCGCTTTTGATTATGTTTGGTTGGATATTCGAACCTTTTCTTAACTGCTTTTTACAAACTTTGGTCGGACGTTCACACCTTCTTGCAGCCGAACACATCCACTTCCACTTTTGATGGTATATATTCGGGCATTCGAACCTTTTCTTACCCACTTTTTACCAACTATGGTCGGACATTCACACCTACTCAGAGCCGAACACCTCCGCTCCCTCTTTTGATGATGTATGCTTGGGCATTCAAACTTACTTTTTGCCCGCTTTTCATTAATTTTGGGTGGACTTTCACACCTTGTCACAGCCAAACACCTCCGCTCCCTGTTTTGATCATGTATGGTTGGACATTCGCACCTTGTCTCACCCGCTTTTTGCAAACTTTGGTCGGCTGTTCACAGCTTCCTCTCCACCATACTTGTATGGTGGGATGTTCACACCCAGTTGCATCCGAAGACCTTCACCCCCACTTTTGTTGATATTTAGTTGGTCATTCGCAGCTTACCCGCTTTTGGCAAACTATGGCCTTCTTGCAGCCAAACACCTCTGATCTCGCTTTTGATGATGTAAGGTTGGGCATTCAGACCTTGCTTCACCTGCTTTTCACCAAATATAGTCGGACATTCACACCTTCTTGCAGCCGAACACTTCCGCTCCACCTTTTAGTGTTCTATCACACCTTTTTTTTCACCGCATTTTATAGATTATGGTTGGAAATTCTCAACCACTCTCATCCGAAGACCTCTCCTCCCGCTTTTGTTAATATATTTGAACTTTAGTCGGACATTCACACCTTCTTGCAGCTGAACCACCTCCGCTCCCTGTTTTGATCATGTATGGTCTGGCAATACTACCTTTTCTTACCCGTTTGTTAGTAATTATGGCTGGACATTCACACCTACTTGCAGCCGAACACCACCTCTCCCGCTTTTGATGATGTATGGACCGTCATTCTTACCTTTTCTAACACATTTTTCAGCAATTATGGTCGGAGATTCACACTTACTCACAGCCGAACAACTCCGCTCCCGCATTTGATGGTGTATAGTCGGGCATTCTCACCCTTTCTCATCAGCTTTTTGCAAATTATGATCTGACATTCACACCTGCTTTTGATAATGTATGGTTGGGCATTCGCACCTTTTCTTACCCATTTTTCAGTAATTATGGGTGGACATTCACACCTTCTTGCAGCTGAACACCTCCTCTCCTACTATTGATTGTGTACAGTCGGGTATTTTAACCTTTTCTTACCCGCTTTTTACCAAATATGGTCGGACATTCACACCGTCTTACAGCGGAACACCTCTGCTCCCGCTTTTGATGGTGTATAGTCAGGCGCTTGAACCTTTTCTTACCCGCTTTTTACAAACTATGGTCGGACATTCAAACCTTCTTGTAGCCGAAAACCTCCGCTCCCTCTTTTGATTATACATTGTTGGGCATTCGCACCTTATTTACAAACTATAGTCAGACATTCACACCTTGCAGCTGAGCCACCTCAGCTCCCTGTTTTGATAGTGTATGTTCGGGCATTCGAACCTATTCTTACCCCCTTTTTACATACTATGCTCGGAGATTCACACCTACTCACAGCCGAACAACTCCGCTCCCGCATTTGATGATGTATTGTCCGGCATTCTAGTCTCTTCTAACACATTTTTCAGCAATTATGGTCGGACATTCACACCTACTCACAGCCGAACACTTCCGCTCCCGCATTTGATGGTGTATAGCCGGGCATTCTCACCCTTTCTCATCAGCTTTTTGCAAATTATGATCTGACATTCACACCTACTTGCAGTCGAACAGCTCTGCTCCCGCTTTTGATTATGTTTGGTTGGATATTCGAACCTTTTCTTAACTGCTTTTTACAAACTTTGGTCGGACGTTCACACCTTCTTGCAGCCGAACACATCCACTTCCACTTTTGATGGTATATATTCGGGCATTCGAACCTTTTCTTACCCGCTTTTTACAAACCGTGGTCGGACTTTCACACCTTCTTGTAGCCAAACAACTCCGCTCCCGCTATTGATTTTGTACAGTCGGGTATTTTAACCTTTTCTTACCCGCTTTTTACCAACTATGGTCGGACATTTACACCTTCTTACAGCGGAACACCTCCGCTCCCTCTTTTGATGGTCTATATTCGGGCATTCGAACCTTTTCTTACCCGCTTTTTACAAACTATGGTCGGACATTCAAACCTTCTTGTAGCCGAACACATCCACTCCTGCTTTTGATGATGTATGGTTGGGCATTTTCATCTTTTCTTACCCATTTTTCAGTAATTATGGGTGGACATTCACACCTTCTTGCAGCTGAACAACTCCTCTCCCGCTTATGATCATGTGCGGTTTGATATTCGAAAATTTTCTTTCATGTTTTAAAGCAATTATTGATGGACATTCAAATCTTCTTGTAGCCGAACACATCCACTCCTGCTTTTGATGATGTATGGTTTGGCATTCGCACCCTTTTTTTACCCATTTTTCAGGAATTTTGGGTGGACATTCAGACCTTCTTGCAGCCGAAAACCTCCGCTCCCTCTTTTGATCATACATTGTCGGGCATTCGCACCTTATCTTACCCGCTTTTTACAAACTATAGTCAGACATTCACACCTTGCAGCTGAACCACCTCCGCTCCCTGTTTTGATCATGTATGGTCTGGCAATACTACCTTTTCTTACCCGTTTGTGAGTAATTAATCCCAAAATATTGAGCATAAAATAAGTCTTTATGCTGATGATGTATTACTTTTCCTTCAGAACTCACAGACGTCTCTCAGTCACACGATCACACTCATAAATAAATTCTCAGCACTTTCTGACTACTCTATCAACTGGTCTAAGACCACAGTTCTGCCCATTAACTGTAGGGTCCATAATATACCTGCGATCACTTTACAGTCAGGAAATATTAGATATTTAGGCATAAACATTTCCTCCAGGCTCTCAGAGCTAACAAAGCTAAATTATGTGCAATTATTAAAGACAGTAGAGGACGATCTCTCGTTGGAAGTCCTTACCTACATCCATTAAAATGATGATTCTACCAAAAGTTAACTATTTGTTCTCAATGATCCCCATAAAACCATCTGCTACTTGGTTTAAGTCACTAGATTCATGCATCTCCAAATTTCTGTGGAAAAACAAACCACCACGTATTAGTTTAAAAACCCTACAGAAGACCAAGGACAGTGGTGGATTAGATTTACCTCATTTTCAGCACTATTCCTTAGACAATAGGTTACAATATATATCAAAATGGTTTAAACCTTGTTGTTGTCACAGTTCCCAGAGACGTTGTAATCGTTGAGGATTCTATATTCACCCCCTCATTAGAGGCACGTAATGCAGATTGATGACACTAAATCTTCTTCTCTGTTCATTGCTGGCATCATTCCCAGCATCGTAAGTGTTCGTGGCATTGTTAGCCTCTTCTTCTGGATCTTGATATCGAGAATCCTTTTGTATTTCTGGTTTGTCAGTCCTCTGTCTTCGTTCACCGGAGTCTTTGTCTTTTTGTCCTTGAGTTTGGTGATTTTTTCTTCTTTTGATGCCTTGACATAATGTGACAGGTGATACCACGTGGGAGATCCTGTAACTTGGACTGCTGTCCCTGTGCTGCGAAATGGCTGTGCTGCTCAAATGGTCTCTCCTTCATCATGGTTACATGCTGCCATTCCGACATCTCGCCATTCCGACATGGGTCTCCAATTGTCGGAATGGCGACACTTAATTTTTTATCAAACGTCCCACCATTCCGACACTTTTTTCCTCCTATGGTCGGAATGGCGGTATGTTTTTTGTTTTTTTTAACATACCGCCATTCCGACAGTTCCTTTTAATAGCCTATTTTTTACCCAAAACATTTTGCACTAATGATATGCCGGCGCAAATACGCCCTAAAGTTTGGCGCACAAGCTTTGCACATGCAGAGGCCACAGCCTCGCAAACAAACTTTAATAATCTATTATCAAAATCCCCTGAATTTCAAATATAAAAATACAGATATTAATGTAACTCTGGCGAGACTGAAACTGATTAAGCAGAAATACAGTGTCAGTGAGCTGTCACAGCAGCCAGCTGGAGCGGAGCTCTCCACAGAGCCCATGCGTCTTTTGCACGCTGTCATCATATGCAAAAGTAATAATTGCAATTACAGATATCACGGCTACTGCACAGGACACAGTTGCGAGCACTCTGCCTTGCCTTGCCAATAGGAGAAGAGAGAAATGACAGCATAGAACGTATAAAACACAACAAAATTCAGTAAAAACGTTTATTCATGTTATTCACGTGATTTATGAGTACTCACTCCAATTTTGGGAAGCGCGGATGGGCTTTGCACATTTGGCACAAACACACAGCCGCAACGGTTGTAGCTTTATACAGCCTGTTGATATCTTAAGGACCTAACTGGTCACACCTGGGAGTAAATGTCATGTAGAGATTGTTTTTACATGACATTAAAGCTGAACATATAGCTTTCATCCACAAACCAACGTGGGAGAGCCCGAAGACGCATGTGCCAGACGCACATAGGCATGCGTAAAACCAATTTTGACCACTTCATACTGTTTATTTGCTTTCTTTTAGTTAACTTTCGTTTCTTTTGGATTCTTGTGCGTGTTATGGAGCCGTTTTGGTCCATGTTTGTAAGCCTTTTTTTCCTGGATTAAATTTTCGGAAGTTGAAACAAGTGGCATTGGAGTGTGTGATTGAAAACCACCGCGGACTGCTTCTCCTCCTCCAGTTGCCGAGACTTTGTGTTTTTAATAACGCTTGTCTATAAACATGTGTTAAACATATAAATTGCATGAACAGAAAGAAGGGACTCACCTGTTGAGTAACACACATTTCCTTATACGGAAAGCCTTGTCGGAATGGTGGGACATTTGAACGTCAGAATAGCGGGATGTCGCAATGGTGGGATGTCGGAATGGTGGGACGTTTGCATGTCGGAATGGTGGTTTGTCGGAATGGTGGTATGTCGGAATGGTGGGATGTCGGAATAGCGGGATGTCGGAATGGCGGGATTTCGGAATGGGTGTTGCCACCCCCTTCATCATATACACAGTTATTTATACATCACCTTCCACCATGAAGCGTTGTCCCTTTTTGTTTCTCTCTTTGTTCTTAAAATGCTGTTATGCATGTCTAAACCAATCCATTAAATTAGATCATTTTGGCAGTAAAGCGATCTACAATGTGCTTGGTCGCAAAGCTGCTCATCTGTGGTAAACAGCTCTTCAGAAAGGCATTCTTAAATTGATTTCACTAATTCTATGTAATAATTTTGTGATTTCCTACAAAACTACACTTCTTCTCCCATCTGTCTGAGTATTTAATATTGTCTGGGTCCCGTTAAAACATGTATTTTTCCCATCTAATTCCTTGTTTGCTTTAAAACAAGTATTCCCCATTTTCTATCCCTTCAGTAGCCAACCAGTTTGTATGGAGTACACTGGAGCAACTTGACTGATCAGTAAAACACTGCTTTTGTTGTCACCGCAAGGCTTCCCCCGTCGGTTGTTTCACTGAGACACTACTGAGTAACTATAACTCAACACAGTTTATACACATAACATTCCTATACATACTAACAAAGAAACAAACAATTATTTATCGCAATTTTCTCATCTCTGTTTGAACGTACACCCAGGTAAATATTCCTGTAGTCTTCTCATACCGACTATGGACCCATTCATTGTTTAACTTCACTGTTTTGCAAATCCTAATTGAATATTACACATTGACATTGAACTTTACTTGATAAGCAGGTCTTCATTGCATTCAGCAGCCTATATGTGAGCATCTATGTGTAAGCTGTTCTTCTTTGCATTTATCACCAGCAAGCAATTCTTCATTGCACATGCATATGAAAATAGTAAAACAATTCCAATGCGTTAGCGAAACCTTCTATATCAGGAGTGTCCATCATGATGCTGGGAATAGAACCTCTTTCCTAGAATAGTTCAACCTTCATTACTCAACTGATCATAACTCCGCAATGAGCACATTTCAAAGTATCATTCCTCTACATGTATTCAAAAATCTATGTGTAAATGTTTAATATTTCTTATATTTGTTGATGTCATTCTGTGTGCATGTGGCCTAAACCCAATCTCTGTGTGGCAATTTTAATTTAAACAAGTTGAACTCTGCCTCTGATCATTTAAAAAAGGTGTGTACCAATATCAACCTTTCTCAGGTAATTACTGATCCTACAAAACCAAAGAGATCCTTCAAGGTTGTCCCTGATTGGCTCAATCTTAACAAATCAAAGGTAGAAAATCCGCAGTATCTGAACTTGGTGTTAGTTATCACTGCTCAATAGCCTGTATCAGAATTGCAAAAATGAAAACATTAGGTCCACGCTTGGTATCCAGATCCTGAAACATCTCCATGAGCAGGCTTTTTTAACTGATCTGTTGAATAGTTATATGACACTGTTAAAATCCCAGATGAAGATCTAGCACTTGACCATTTTTGTAAATCTTCTAATTCCATAGTTGATAAACACGCCCCTTTTAAAAAGTATAGAACTTAGAACAGGTCTATCCCTGGCTTTCGGCAGAACTGTCTTCTTTACTTTTTTTTCCCCTTGTCCTGTTCAGCATTATGTCAGAAGAATTGTAGTCTGAATACCTTTGATGCCAAACAGATTTGTTTTGCCAAGGGAAGTTTTATAAATGTAAAGCTCCCCTTGATGCCCATTTATTTATTTCTGTTTACAATATATGACATGAACTGAACTGAACCGGACCGGGGGACAAGGAAAGAAGAAGAGGAAAGAAGAGGAAACAGAACAAAAATAGAAACAAAAACCAGACAACCAGCTGCTAGACCTGTAAAAAACAAAACAGACAACAATCCATGGCCTATGAGGGGAATCCAGCCTTAGCGCCACCAGGAGCACCTGAAAGCAGACAAGCAGAGAAAAAACAAACACACAAACAAACAAAAACAAGCACAAGAAGAGGCAATCGCATACAACACAGCTGTGGATATAGATGACCTGAGACGACATGATAATACATCAACTGCTTAGTGACCATGCTACTGGACTAATGAATGTGTGTGTGTGTGTGTGAGAACATGCAACACCCATGGCACAGGACCTACATGATAACCGTGCTTAGTTATGAGTGTATAAGCGTACAGGGCCACAATCCACAGCCCCCCCCCCCCAAGCAATCAGAAGCAAGCAGAGAAGGCCACAAGACCCAGGCCACCAGCAGCCCCCACAGAGCACAGAACCCAGGCAGCCCACCGCAGGGGCAACCACGCATCCACCCAGAAGACTGCAGAGGAAGCCCCCGGAAAGAGCCCCCATAAGCATAGGGCAGAGGCACTCCGGGAACCAGGGGTAACAGCCCACCGACCCCGCCAGGCCCCAGCCGCCCAGACATGGGCCGTGCACTGGACCTGGGCCCCAGGAGCCCGAGCGCCCCTAAACCCCCCGGCAGAGGCCCCACCCAATACCCAGGAGGGCCAAGCGCCCCAGACAGCCACAAAGTGGGTCAGCGCCTGCCCCAGCGCCCCTGGCCAAGTGCCCTGGGAGTCAAGACGTGCCCACAGGTGGGTGAAGTCGCGAGCAGTGGGGAGAGGCAACGCTGATGCCCCATCGGGAGAAACACAGGCAGGCCAGGCGACAGCAAGTCCCAGATCCAGGCCCAATCATTACCACACACACTTTCACGTCCCATACATCCACACATCCTACCTCCCTCGACTCTGCTGGGGTGTAGTGCAGCGGGCACACCAGGAGGCCAGCAACCCCCCAGCCACCACAGCCCCCGAACCAGCAGAACAATTAATTAATCCTCCTGGCCCCTCCTGCCCCGAGCAGACACCAGGAAGCAGGGGTGTGCGAAGAAGACCCCTCCCCTCACCCTTCTGGCTCTTCAATATTTTCTAATAGTGAGCAATTAAAGTTGAGGGGCAGCCAAACTTGTAGAACTGGGAGCGCGGCACTCTGGGCAGCCTACATACCCAAAGAGCCCCGCCCACCAGATGCCACTCAGTGTAACCACCCCCCAAGACCTAATGTGTGTGTGTGAGTGTGTTTGATAAGTACTAATGTCTAAGGTGTAATTAAAACAGGGGCAGGGAACTGCAGAGTGCAACCAAAGGGGACCACCTACGTGGCCCCATCCACTTCACCCCACCGAACACACACGCCCCCAAAACCCTTCATGTGTGAGTGTGTGCTGTGTACAGGAGCCAGAAGGGAGAGGGGTATGGGGATATATAACGGGGGAGCTACTCTCCCCCAGAGAGGGCAGCCAGGGACTGGCTGCAATAGGCATCCCCGCTACCTGGGAGCCAACAATGGGCAGGAGGGCCTGATGTCCACCAGGCTCGGGGCCTGCAGCGACCATATTCCGGGAGCTACTGTACCCCCAGAAGGTACCCATCCCGCCCCACCCCACTCAACCCAACCCCACCCAGGAGGACCTCTACAAAAAACAAACAAACAACATCAAAAAACAAACAAACAAACCACCCGGTCACACCAGTCGCAGCAGCCCGGGCCTGAGACCCACCATCACCCAGCAACCCACCACCACCACTATGTGATAAAACTAATCAGAGGGGACTAGAGAGAATGAAATTCAGCCAATTGATGTTTTGAGGAGGCAGACATTGTTTCCATGCTAATATAATCTAAAAGAAAATTTCTAAACTGGTTAATACACAGATTGTTCTTCGCTTTCCAGTTCATGAGAATAGTTTTCTTTGCGATACATAACACTGTGACAACCATGTGTGCTGAGTTAATTTCCATGTTGATGTTGTCTAAGTCACCCAATATGCACAGTGTGGGGCATGCAGGGATGCTACACTTTAGCCATGTTGATAGGTTCTCACAGACTTCAAGCCAGAACTTCTGGACAGGCGCAGAAAAACCACAAAGCGTGTGCATAATCATCAGGTGTGTTATCTGTGCAATGTGAGCAGATGTTTGAGTGTGTTAGACCCATCCTGAACATCCTTTGTCCTGTATAGTGTGTTCTATGAAGGATTTTGTATTGTATGAGCTGTAAATTAGGATTTCGAGTCTTTATGAAGGTGTTCAAACATATTTGTGGTTAGAAGCTATGACCAGAACTGATGGATAAATCTGCCTCCCATTTTGAGGATGGAAGAGACATTGTGTCATCTATCTTAGACAATAATTTATATATTTTTGATAGTAGTTTTGGGGTACAGATGCTTAGAAATTCTGCTACCCTAGTCGGGGGTTGTAAGTCTGGTTGGTGGAGGATATATCCATCCATCCATCCATCATCTGCCGCTTATCCGGGGGTCGGGTCGCGGGGGCAGCAGCTTGAGCAGAGAAACCCAGACGTCTCTGTCCCCGGCCACTTCCTCCAGCTCTTCCGGGGGGACCCCGAGGCGTTCCCAGGCCAGCCGAGAGACATAGTCTCTCCAACGTGTCCTGGGTCTCCCCCGGGGTCTCCTCCCAGTGGGACGTGCCCGGAACACCTCCCCAGGGAGGCGCCCAGGGGGCATCCTAACCAGATGCCCGAGCCACCTCATCTGACTCCTCTCAATGCGGAGGAGCAGCGGTTCTACTCCGAGCCCCTCCCGGATGACTGAGCTTCTCACCCTATCTCTAAGGGAGAGCCCAGACACCCTGCGGAGGAAACCCATTTCGGCCGCTTGTATTCGCGATCTTGTTCTTTCGGTCACTACCCACAACTCGTGACCATAGGTGAGGATGGGAACGTAGATTGACCAGTAAGTAGAGAGCTTCGCCTTCTGGCTCAGCTCCCTCTTCACAACGACGGGTCGGTGCACAGCCTGCAACACTGCAGGCGCCGCACCGATCCGCCCGTCAATCTCCCGCTCCATTCGTCCGTCACTCGTGAACAAGACCCCGAGATACTTGAACTCCTCCTCTTGGGGAAGGATCTCATTCCCGACCCGGAGAGAGCATTCCACCCTTTTCCGGCTGAGAACCATAGTCTCGGATTTGGAGGTGCTGATTCTCATCCCAGCCGCTTCACACTCGGCTGCGAATCACTCCAGTGAGAGCTGAAGGTCACGGCCTGACGACGCTAACAGAACCACATCATCTGCAAAAAGCAGAGACCCGATTCTGAGGTCGCCAAATGGGACACCCTCAACACCCTGGCTCCGCCTAGAAATTCTGTCCATAAAAGTTAGGAACAGAATCGGTGACAAAGGGCAGCCCTGACGGAGTCCAACTCTCACCGGAAACGTATCCGACTTACTGCCGGCAATGCGGACCAAACTCTGGCACCGGTCATACAGAGACCGAACGGCCCCTATCAAGGGGTCCGGCACTCCATATTCCCGGAGCACCCCCCACAGGACTCCACGAGGGACACGGTCGAACGCTTTCTCCAAGTCCACAAAACACATGTAGACTGGTTGGGCGAACTCCCATGCACCCTCCAGGATCCTGCCGAGGGTATAGAGCTGGTCCACTGTTCCACGGCCAGGACGAAAGCCACACTGCATCTCCTGAATCCGAGGCTCGATTATCCGACGGATCCTCCTCTCCAATACCCCCGAATAGACCTTACCAGGGAGGCTGAGGAGTGTGATACCCCTATAGTTGGAACACACCCTCCGGTCCCCCTTTTTAAAGAGGGGGACCACCACCCCAATCTGCCAGTCCAGAGGCACTGTCCCCGATGTCCACGCGATACTGCAGAGGCGTGTCAGCCAAGACAGCCCTACAACATCCAGAGCCTTGAGAAACTCAGGACGGACCTCATCCACCCCCGGGGCCTTGCCTTTTTTTTAACCACCTCGGCAACCTCAGCCCCAGAAATGGGAGGCCCCGTCTCCGAGCTCTCCGACTCTGCCTCTTCCGAGCACGTGTTGGTAGGATTGAGGAGTTCCTCGAAGTACTCCCCCCACCGACTCACAACATCCCTAGTTGAGGTCAGCAAAGCCCCGTCCCCACTGTAAACAGTGTTGACTGTGAGCCGCTTCCCCCCCCCCGAGACGCCGGATGGTGGACCAGAATCTTTTCGAGGCCGTCCGGAAATCGTTCTCCATGGTCTCACCGAACTCCTCCCAGGCCCGAGTTTTTGCCTCACAACCGCCGAAGCCGTGGCCCGTCTGGCCCGTCGGTACCTATCAGCTTCTTCCAGGGTCCCACTGGCCAAAAAGGCCCGATAGGACTCCTTCTTCAGCTTGACGGCTTCCCTCACCACTGGTGTCCACCAGCAGGTTCGAGGGTTGCCGCAACGACAGGCACCGACCACCTTACGGCCACAACTCTGACCAGCTGCCTCGGCAATGGAGTCACGGAACATGGCCCATTCGGACTCAATGTCCCCCACCTCAAATATGGTTGAAGCTCTGCCGGAGGTGGGAGTTAAAGCTCCTTCTGACGGGGGATTCTGACAAACGCTCCCAGCAGACCCTCACAATACGTATGGGCCTGCCAGGTCTGATCGGCATCCTCCCCCACCAGCGGAGCCAACTCACCACCAGGTGGTGATCAGTTGACAGCTCCGCCCCTCTCTTCACCCGAGTGTCCAGGACATACGGCCGCAAGTCCGATGATACAACCACAAAGTCGATCATCGAACTGCGGCCAAGGGTGTCCTGGTGCCAAGTGCACATATGGACACCCTTATGCCTGAACATGGTGTTCGTTATGGACAGTCTATGACTGGCACAGAAGTCCAACAACATAACACCACTCTGATTCAGATCGGGGGGGCCGTTCCTCCCAATCACACCCCTCCAGGTCTCACTGTCATTGCCCACGTGAGCATTGAAGTCCCCCAGCAGAATGAGGGAGTCTCCGGTAGGAGCATTCTCCAGTGCCTCCCCCAGAGACTCCAAAAAGGGTAGGTACTCTGAACTGCTGTTTGGCGCATAGGCACAAACAACAGTCAGGACTCGTCCCCCCACCCAAGGCGGAGGGAGGCTACCCTCTCGTTCACTGGGGTAAACCCCAATGTACTGGCACACAGCCGGGGGGCAATAAGTATGCCCACACCTGCTCTGCGCCTCTCACCACGGGCAACTCCAGAGTGGAAGAGAGTCCAACCCCTCTCAAGAGTACTGGTTCCAGATCCCAAGCCGTGCGTCGAGGTGAGTCCGACTATATCTAACGGTCTGATGAAGTTTCAACAATAAACAACAAACTTTGTATTATGAGAAAGAACCAGACTCATTCTTAGGGAATCCGAAAATAAGCTCTATTTTACGAGTTATGCACGAATTCGGATTCTCCTATAAAACGAATTCCTTAACTCAAACCATGTTAAGACTGCTTTGTCCTTCATATTTATTCATGTCTAATCAAGTTTCAATGATAAACAACGTTGTACTTTGTAGAATGAGAAAGAACTTCTTCAGCAATAAGCATCTCTCGACAAATGACGAAATACAGATTTTGCTATAAAATTAATTGCTATCAGCCTGACTTAAAACTGTTTGTCTTCCTTATTTATCCACTTCAAATCAAGTTTCAACAATTAAAAAAATTTTGTAGTTTGAGAAAAAACAACTTAATCTTGAGCAATCAGTATAAAAAGAGGGTAAGCAAAGGTGCGAATGTCAAACCATACATGATCAAAACAGGGAGCGGAGGTGTTTGGCTGAGACAAGGTGTGAATGTCCACCCATAATTAATGAAAAGCGGGCAACAAGTAGGTTCGAATGCCCAACCATACATCATCAAAAGCAGGAGTGGATATGTTCGGCTACAAGAAGGTTTGAACGTCTGACCATATTTTGTAAAAAGCGGGTAAGAAAAGGTTCGAATGCCCGAACATACACCATCAAAGGAGGGAGCGGAGGTGTTCCGCTGTAAGAAGGTGTGAATGTCCGACCATAGTTGGTAAAAAACGGGTAAGAAAAGGTTAAAATACCCGACTGTAAACAATCAGTAGCGGGTGCGGAGTTGTTCGGCTACTAAAAGGTGTGAAAGTCCGACCATGGTTTGTAAAAAGCGGGTAAGAAAAGGTGCGAATGCCCGAAAATGTATGATCAAAAGAGGGAGCAGAGGTGTTTGGCTGCAAGAAGGTGTGAATGTACACCCATAATTACTGAAAAATGGGTAAGAAAAGGTGCGAATGCCCAACTATACATAATCAAAAGCAGGAGTGGATGTGTTCGGCTCCAAGAAGGGTTGAATGTCTGACCATAGTTTGTAAAAATCAGGTAAGAAAAGGTTTGACTGCCCGAACATACACCATCAAAAGAGGGAGCGGAGGTGTTCCGCTGTAAGAAGGTGTGAATGTCCGACCATAGTTGGTAAAAAGCGGGTAAGAAAAGGTTAAAATACCCGACTGTACACAATCAATAGCGGGAGCGGAGTTGTTCGGCTACTAAAAGATGTGAAAGTCCGACTATGGTTTGTAAAAAGCGGGTAAGAAAAGGTGCTAATGCCCGACAATGTATGATCAAAAGAGGGAGCAGAGGTGTTCGGCTGCAAGAAGGTCTGAATGTCCAACCATAATTTGTAAAAACCGGGAAGGAAAGGCTCGAAAGCCCGACTATACACCATCAAAAGCGGGAGCAGAGTGGTTCAGCTGCAAGAAGGTCTGAATGTCCATCAATAATTGCTTTAAAACATGAAAGAAAATTTTCGAATATCATCCGCACATGATCATAAGAAGGAGAGGAGGTGTTCAGCTGCAAGAAGGTGCGAATGCCCAACCATACATTATCAAAAGCAGTTGTGAATGTCAGATCATAATTTGCAAAAAGCTGATGAGAAAGGGTGAGAATGCCCGACTATACACCATCAAATGCGGGAGCGGAGGTGTTCGGCTGTGAGTAAGTGTGAATCTCCGACCATAATTACTCACAAACGGGTAAGAAAAGGTAGTATTGCCAGACCATACATGATCAAAACAGGGAGCGGAGGTGGTTCAGCTGCAAGAAGGTGTGAATGTCTCACTAAAGTTCAAATATATTAACAAAAGCGGGAGGAGAGGTCTTCGGATGAGAGTGGTTGAGAATTTCCAACCATAATCTATAAAATTCGGTGAAAAAAAGGTGTGATAGAACACTAAAAGGTGGAGCGGAAGTGTTCGGCTGCAAGAAGGTGTGAATGTCCGACTATATTTGGTGAAAAGCAGGTGAAGCAAGGTCTGAATGCCCAACCTTACATTATCAAAAGCGAGATCAGAGGTGTTTGGCTGCAAGAAGGCCATAGTTTGCCAAAAGCGGGTAAGCTGCGAATGACCAACTAAATATCAACAAAAGTGGGGGCGGAGGTCTTCGGATGCAACTGGGTGTGAACATCCCACCATACAAGTATGGTGGAGAGGAAGCTGTGAACAGCCGACCATAGTTTGCAAAAAGCGGGTGAGAAAAGGTGCGAATGTCCAACCATACATGATCAAAACAGGGAGCGGAGGTGTTTGGCTGTGACAAGGTGTGAATGTCCACCCAAAATTAATGAAAAGCGGGCAAAAAGTAGGTTTGAATGCCCAACCATACATCATCAAAAGCAGGAGTGGATATGTTCGGCTACAAGAAGGTTTGAACGTCTGACCATAGTTTGTAAAAAGCGGGTAAGAAAAGGTTCGAATGCCCAAACATACACCATCAAAAGAGGGAGCGGAGGTGTTCCGCTGTAAGAAGGTGTGAATGTCCGACCATAGTTGGTAAAAAGTGGGTAAGAAAAGGTTAAAATACCCGACTGTACACAATCAATAGGGGGAGCGGAGTTGTTCGGCTACAAGAAGATGTGAAAGTCCAACCATGGTTTGTAAAAAGCGGGTAAGAAAAGGTGCGAATGCCCGAAAATGTATGATCAAAAGAGGGAGCGGAGGTGTTCGGCTGCAAGAAGGTGTGAATGTACACCCATAATTAATGAAAAATGGGTAAGAAAAGGTGCGAATGCCCAACTATACATAATCAAAAGCAGGAGTGGATGTGTTCGGCTCCAAGAAGGGTTGAATGTCTGACCATAGTTTGTAAAAAGCAGGTAAGAAAAGGTTTGACTGCCCGAACATACACCATCAAAAGAGGGAGCGGAGGTGTTCCGCTGTAAGAAGGTGTGAATGTCCGACCATAGTTGGTAAAAAGCGAGTAAGAAAAGGTTAAAATACCCGACTGTACACAATCAATAGCGGGAGCGGAGTTGTTCGGCTACAAGAAGGTGTGAAAGTCCAACCATCGTTTGTAAAAAGCTGGTAAGAAAAGGTTCGAATGCCCGAATATATACCATCAAAAGCGGAAGCGGAGGTGTTCGGCTGCAAGAAGGTGTGAACGTCCGACCAAAGTTGGCAAAAAGCAGTAAAGAAAAGGTTCGAATATCCAAACATAATTAAAAGCGAGAGAGATTGTGTTCAGCTGCAAGTAGGTGTGAATATCCAGCCATAATTACTCACAAACGGGTAAGAAAATGTACTATTGCCAGACCATACATGATCAAAACAGGGAGCGGAGGTGGTTTAGCTGCAAAAAGGGGTGAATGTCCAACTAAAGTTCAAATATATTAACAAAAGCGGGAGGAGAGGTCTTCGGATTAGAGTGGTTTAAATTTCCAACCATAATCTATAAAATGCGGTGAAAAAAAAAAGGTGTGAAGGAATGAATTTTATAGCAAAATCCGAAATCATGCATAACTCCGCAAAAGGAACGTATTGCTCAACCAAAGGGATGCTTCTTTCTCATTCAGGATAATATGAGGAACTTTATGCTTGATACATTTTAGACATGGATAACTATGAAGGACAAAGCAATTTTAACTTGGTTTGAGCAAAGCAATTCATTTTATAGGAAAATCCGAAATCGTGCAGGACTCATGAAAGTAAGCTTATTCTCGGATTCCTGATCCTCCAGTGTTGCTCTTTCCTATACTGCAAAATACAGCCTTGTTCTTTGTTGAAATCGATATAGACATTGATAAATATGAAGGACAAAGCAGTTTCCACTTTGTTTGAGTGAAGGAATTAATTTTATAGCAAAATCCCAAATCAAGCAGAACGTATGAAAATAAGCGTGTTTTCGGATTCCTGATCCTTCAGTGTTGCTATTTCTTCTACTGCAAAATACAATGTTGTTCTTTGTTGAAGTCAATCTAGACATTGATAAATATGAAGGACAAAGCAGTTTTAACATAGTTTGAGTAAAGGAATTCATTTTATACATAAAATCCCAAATCATGCAGAACGTATGAAAATAAGCTTATTCTCGGATTACTGATCCTTCAGTGTTGCTCTTTCTTCTACTGCAAAATCCAGTGTTTTTCTTTGTTAAAGTCAATCTAGACATTGATAAATATGAAGGACAAAGCAGTTTTAACATAGTTTGAGTGAAGGCATTCATTTATAGTAAAATCAATAATCGTGCAGAACTCATGAAAATAAGCTTATTCTCGGATTCCTAAAACTTTTGATTTGCTCTTTCTTTACTGCAAAGTACAATGTTGTTCTTTGTTGAAGTCGATCTAGACATTGATAAATATGAAGGACAAAGCAGTTTTCACTTGGTTTGAGTGAAGGATTTGCAGCTGAAAACCTCCCGCTCCCGCTTTTGATTGTGTATAGTCGGGCTTTCGAGCCTTTTCTTACCCGGTTTTTAGAAATTATGGTTAGACATTCAGACCTTGCAGCCGAAGACCTCCACTCCCTCTTTTGATCATACATTGTCGGGCATTCGCACCTTGTCTTACCCGCTTTTTACAAACTATAGTCAGACATTCACACCTTGCAGCTGAACCACCTCAGCTCCCTGTTTTGATCATGTATGGTCTGGCAATACTACCTTTTCTTACCCGTTTGTGAGTAATTATGGCTGGACATTCACACCTACTTGCAGTCGAACAGCTCTGCTCTCGCTTTTGATGGTATATATTCGGGCATTCGAACCTTTTCTTAACTGCTTTTTGCAAACTTTGGTCGGACGTTCACACCTTCTTGCAGCCGAACACCTCCGCTTCCGCTTTTGATGGTATATATTCGGGCAATCGAACCTTTTCTTAGCAGCTTTTTAATAACCATGGTTGAACTTTCACACCATCTTGTAGCCGAACACCTCCGTTCCCGCTTTTGATGGTGTATAGTCAGGCATTTGAACCTTTTCTTTCCCGCTTTTTACAAACTATGGTCGGACATTCAAACCTTCTTGTAGCCGAAAACCTCCGCTCCCTCTTTTGATCATACATTGTCGGGCATTCGCACCTTTTCTTACCCGTTTTTTACAAACCATGGTCGGACTGTCACACATTCTTGTAGCCAAACACATCCGCTCCCGCTATTGATTGTGTACAGTCGGGTATTTTAACCTTTTCTTACCCGTTTTTTACCAACTATGGTCGGACATTCACACCTTCTTACAGCGGAACACCTCCGCTCCCTCTTTTGATGTTGTATGTTTGGGCATTCGAACCTTTTCTTACCCGCTTTTTACAAACTATGCTCGGACATTCAAACCTTCTTGTAGCTGAACACATCCACTCCTGCTTTTGATGATGTATGGTTGGGCATTCAAACCTACTTGTTGCCCGCTTTTCATTAATTTTTGGGTGGACATTCACACCTTGTCACAGCCAAACACCTCCGCTCCCTGTTTTGATCATGTATGGTTGGACATTCGCACCTTTTCTCACCCGTTTTTTGCCAACTATGGTCGGCTGTTCACAGCTTCCTCTCCACCATACTTGTATGGTGGGATATTCACACCCACTTGCATCCGAAGACCTTTTGTTGATATTTAGTCGGTCATTCGCAGCTTACCCGCTTTTGGCAAACTATGGCCTTCATGCAGCCAAACACCTCTGATCTCGCTTTTGATGATGTAAGGTTGGGCATTCAGACCTTGCTTCACCTGCTTTTCACCAAATATAGTAGGACATTCACACCTTCTTGCAGCCGAACACTTCCGCTCCACCTTTTAGTGTTCTATCACACCTTTTTTTTCACCGCATTTTATAGATTATGGTTGGAAATTCTCAACCACTCTCATCCGAAGACCTCTCCTCCCGCTTTTGTTAATATATTTGAACTTTAGTCGGACATTCACACCTTCTTGCAGCTGAACCACCTCCACTCCCTGTTTTGATCATGTATGGTCTGGCAATACTACCTTTTCTTACCCGTTTGTTAGTAATTATGGCTGGACATTCACACCTACTTGCAGCCGAACACCACCTCTCCCGCTTTTGATGATGTATGGACCGGCATTCTTACCTTTTCTAACACATTTTTCAGCAATTATGGTCGGAGATTCACACTTACTCACAGCCGAACAACTCCGCTCCCGCATTTGATGGTGTATAGTCGGGCATTCTCACCCTTTCTCATCAGCTTTTTGCAAATTATGATCTGACATTCACACCTGCTTTTGATAATGTATGGTTGGGCATTCGCACCTTTTCTTACCCATTTTTCAGTAATTATGGGTGGACATTCATACCTTCTTGCAGCTGAACACCTCCTCTCCCGCTATTGATTGTGTACAGTCGGGTATTTTAACCTTTTCTTACCCGCTTTTTACCAAATATGGTCGGACATTCACACCGTCTTACAGCGGAACACCTCTGCTCCCGCTTTTGATGGTGTATAGTCAGGCATTTGAACCTTTTCTTACCCGCTTTTTACAAACTATGGTCGGACATTCAAACCTTCTTGTAGCCGAAAACCTCCGCTCCCTCTTTTGATTATACATTGTTGGGCATTCGCACCTTATTTACAAACTATAGTCAGACATTCACACCTTGCAGCTGAGCCACCTCAGCTCCCTGTTTTGATAGTGTATGTTCGGGCATTCGAACCTATTCTTACCCCCTTTTTACAAACTATGCTCGGAGATTCACACCTACTCACAGCCGAACAACTCCGCTCCCGCATTTGGTGATGTCTTGTCCGGCATTCTAGTCTCTTCTAACACATTTTTCAGCAATTATGGTTGGACATTCACACCTACTCACAGCCGAACACTTCCGCTCCCACATTTGATGGTGTATAGCCGGGCATTTTCACCCTTTCTCATCAGCTTTTTCCAAATTATGATCTGACATTCACACCTACTTGCAGTCGAACAGCTCTGCTCCCGCTTTTGATTATGTTTGGTTGGATATTCGAACCTTTTCTTAACTGCTTTTTACAAACTTTGGTCGGACGTTCACACCTTCTTGCAGCCGAACACATCCACTTCCACTTTTGATGTTATATATTCGGGCATTCGAACCTTTTCTTACCCGCTTTTTACAAACCGTGGTCGGACTTTCACACCTTCTTGTAGCCAAACAACTCCGTTCCCGCTATTGATTGTGTACAGTCGGGTATTTTAACCTTTTCTTACCCGCTTTTTACCAACTATGGTCGGACATTTACACCTTCTTACAGCGGAACACCTCCGCTCCCTCTTTTGATGGTCTATGTTCGGGCATTCGAACCTTTTCTTACCCGCTTTTTACAAACTATGGTCGGATATTCAAACTTTCTTGTAGCCGAACACATCCACTCCTACTTTTGATGATGTATGGTTGGGCATTTTCACCTTTTCTTACCCATTTTTCAGTAATTATGGGTGGACATTCACACCTTCTTGCAGCTGAACAACTCCTCTCCCGCTTATGATCATGTGCGGTTTGATATTCGAAAATTTTCTTTCATGTTTTAAAGCAATTATTGATGGACATTCAAATCTTCTTGTAGCCGAACACATCCACTCCTGCTTTTGATGATGTATGGTAACCTTTTCTTACCCGCTTTTTACAAACTATGGTCGGACATTCAAACCTTCTTGTAGCCAAAACCCTCCGCTCCCTCTTTTGATCATACATTGTTGGGCATTCGCACCTTATCTTACCCGCTTTTTACAAACTATAGTCAGACATTCACACCTTGCAGCTGAACCACCTCCGCTCCCTGTTTTGATCATGTATGGTCTGGCAATACTACCTTTTCTTACCCGTTTGTGAGTAATTAATCCCAAAATATTGAGCATAAAATAAGTCTTTATGCTGATGATGTATTACTTTTCCTTCAGAACTCACAGACGTCTCTCAGTCACACGATCACACTCATAAATAAATTCTCAGCACTTTCTGACTACTCTATCAACTGGTCTAAGACCACAGTTCTGCCCATTAACTGTAGGGTCCATAATATACCTGCGATCACTTTACAGTCAGGAAATATTAGATATTTAGGCATAAACATTTCCTCCAGGCTCTCAGAGCTAACAAAGCTAAATTATGTGCAATTATTAAAGACAGTAGAGGACGATCTCTCGTTGGAAGTCCTTACCTATATCACTTATGGGGAGAGTTACATCCATTAAAATGATGATACTACCAAAAGTTAACTATTTGTTCTCAATGATCCCCATAAAACCATCTGCTACTTGGTTTAAGTCACTAGATTCATGCATCTCCAAATTTCTGTGGAAAAACAAACCACCACGTATTAGTTTAAAAACCCTACAGAAGACCAAGGACAGTGGTGGATTAGATTTACCTCATTTTCAGCACTATTCCTTAGACAATAGGTTACAATATATATCAAAATGGTTTAAACCTTGTTGTTGTCACAGTTCCCAGAGACGTTGTAATCGTTGAGGATTCTATATTCACCCCCTCATTAGAGGCACGTAATGCAGATTGATGACACTGAATCTTCTTCTCTGTTCATTGCTGGCATCATTCCCAGCATCGTAAGTGTTCGTGGCATTGTTAGCCTCTTCTTCTGGATCTTGATATCGAGAATCCTTTTGTATTTCTGGTTTGTCAGTCCTCTGTCTTCGTTCACCGGAGTCTTTGTCTTTTTGTCCTTGAGTTTGGTGATTTTTTCTTCTTTTGATGCCTTGACACAATGTGACAGGTGATACCACGTGGGAGATCCTGTAACTTGGATTGCTGTCCCTGTGCTGCGAAATGGCTGTGCTGCTCAAATGGTCTCTCCTTCATCATGGTTACATGCTGCCATTCCGACATCTCGCCATTCCGACATGGGTCTCCAATTGTCGGAATGGCGACACTTAATTTTTTATCAAACGTCCCACCATTCCGACACTTTTTTCCTCCTATGGTCGGAATGGCGGTATGTTTTTTGTTTTTTTTAACATACCGCCATTCCAACAGTTCCTTTTAATAGCCTATTTTTTACCCAAAACATTTTGCACTAATGATATGCCGGCGCAAATACGCCCTAAAGTTTGGCGCACAAGCTTTGCACATGCAGAGGCCACAGCCTCGCAAACAAACTTTAATAATCTATTATCAAAATCCCCTGAATTTCAAATATAAAAATACAGATATTAATGTAACTCTGGCGAGACTGAAACTGATTAAGCAGAAATACAGTGTCAGTGAGCTGTCACAGCAGCCAGCTGGAGCGGAGCTCTCCACAGAGCCCATGCGTCTTTTGCACGCTGTCATCATATGCAAAAGTAATAATTGCAATTACAGATATCACGGCTACTGCACAGGACACAGTTGCGAGCACTCTGCCTTGCCTTGCCAATAGGAGAAGATAGAAATGACAGCATAGAACGTATAAAACACAACAAAATGCAGTAAAAACGTTTATTCATGTTATTCACGTGATTTATGAGTACTCACTCCAATTTTGGGAAGCGCGGATGGGCTTTGCGCATTTGGCACAAACACACAGCCGCAACGGTTGTAGCTTTATACAGCCTGTTGATATCTTAAGGACCTAACTGGTCACACCTGGGACTAAATGTCATGTAGAGATTGTTTTTACATGACATTACAGCTGAACATATAGCTTTCATCCACAAACCAACGTGGGAGAGCCCGAAGACGCATGTGCCAGACGCACATAGGCATGCGTAAAACCAATTTTGACCACTTCATACTGTTTATTTGCTTTCTTTTAGTTAACTTTCGTTTCTTTTGGATTCTTGTGCGTGTTATGGAGCCGTTTTGGTCCATGTTTGTAAGCCTTTTTTTCCTGGATTAAATTTTCGGAAGTTGAAACAAGTGGCATTGGAGTGTGTGATTGAAAACCACCGCGGACTGCTTCTCCTCCTCCAGTTGCCGAGACTTTGTGTTTTTAATAACGCTTGTCTATAAACATGTTAAACATATAAATTGCATGAACAGAAAGAAGGGACTCACCTGTTGAGTAACACACATTTCCTTATACGGAAAGCCTTGTCGGAATGGTGGGACATTTGAACGTCAGAATAGCGGGATGTCGCAATGGTGGGATGTCGGAATGGTGGGACGTTTGCATGTCGGAATGGTGGTATGTCGGAATGGTGGTATGTCGGAATGGTGGGATGTCGGAATAGCGGGATGTCGGAATGGCGGGATTTCGGAATGGGTGTTGCCACCCCCTTCATCATATACACAGTTATTTATACATCACCTTCCACCATGAAGCGTTGTCCCTTTTTGTTTCTCTCTTTGTTCTTAAAATGCTGTTATGCATGTCTAAACCAATCCATTAAATTAGATCATTTTGGCAGTAAAGCGATCTACAATGTGCTTGGTCGCAAAGCTGCTCATCTGTGGTAAACAGCTCTTCAGAAAGGCATTCTTCAATTGATTTCACTAATTCTATGTAATAATTTTGTGATTTCCTACAAAACTACACTTCTTCTCCCATCTGTCTGAGTATTTAATATTGTCTGGGTCCCGTTAAAACATGTATTTTTCCCATCTAATTCCTTGTTTGCTTTAAAACAAGTATTCCCCATTTTCTATCCCTTCAGTAGCCAACCAGTTTGTATGGAGTACACTGGAGCAACTTGACTGATCAGTAAAACACTGCTTTTGTTGTCACCGCAAGGCTTCCCCCGTCGGTTGTTTCACTGAGACACTACTGAGTAACTATAACTCAACACAGTTTATACACATAACATTCATATACATACTAACAAACAAACAAACAATTATTTATCGCAATTTTCTCATCTCTGTTTGAACGTACACCCAGGTAAATATTCCTGTAGTCTTCTCATACCGACTATGGACCCATTCATTGTTTAACTTCACTGTTTTGCAAATCCTAATTGAATATTACACATTGACATTGAACTTTACTTGATAAGCAGGTCTTCATTGCATTCAGCAGCCTATATGTGAGCATCTATGTGTAAGCTGTTCTTCTTTGCATTTATCAGCAGCAAGGAATTCTTCCTTGCACATGCATATGAAAATAGTAAAACAATTCCAATGCGTTAGCAAAACCTTCTATATCAGGAGTGTCCATCATGATGCTGGGAATAGAACCTCTTTCCCAGAATAGTTCAACCTTCATTACTCAACTGATCATAACTCCGCAATGAGCACATTTCAAAGTATCATTCCTCTACATATATTCAAAAATCTATGTGTAAATGTTTAATATTTCTTATATTTGTTGATGTCATTCTGTGTGCATGTGGCCTAAACCCAATCTCTGTGTGGCAATTTTAATTTAAACAAGTTGAACTCTGCCTCTGATCATTTAAAAAAGGTGTGTACCAATATCAACCTTTCTCAGGTAATTACTGATCCTACAAAACCAAAGAGATCCTTCAAGGTTGTCCCTGATTGGCTCAATCTTAACAAATCAAAGGTAGAAAATCCGCAGTATCTGAACTTGGTGTTAGTTATCACTGCTCAATAGCCTGTATCAGAATTGCAAAAATGAAAACATTAGGTCCACGCTTGGTATCCAGATCCTGAAACATCTCCATGAGCAGGCTTTTTTTTAACTGACCTGTTGAATAGTTATATGACACTGTTAAAATCCCAGATGAAGATCTAGCACTTGACCATTTTTGTAAATCTTCTAATTCCATAGTTGATAAACACGCCCCTTTTAAAAAGTATAGAACTTAGAACAGGTCTATCCCTGGCTTTCGGCAGAACTGTCTTCTTTACTTTTTTTTCCCCTTGTCCTGTTCAGCATTATGTCAGAAGAATTGTAGTCTGAATACCTTTGATGCCAAACAGATTTGTTTTGCCAAGGGAAGTTTTATAAATGTAAAGCTCCCCTTGATGCCCATTTATTTATTTCTGTTTACAATATATGACATGAACTGAACTGAACCGGACCGGGGGACAAGGAAAGAAGAAGAGGAAAGAAGAGGAAACAGAACAAAAATAGAAACAAAAACCAGACAACCAGCTGCTACACCTGTAAAAAACAAAACAGACAACAATCCATGGCCTATGAGGGGAATCCAGCCTTAGCGCCAAGAGGAGCACCTGAAAGCAGACAAGCAGAGAAAAAACAAACACACAAACAAACAAAAACAAGCACAAGAAGCGGCAATCGCATACAACACAGCTGTGGATATAGATGACCTGAGACGACATGATAATACATCAACTGCTTAGTGACAATGCTACTGGACTAATGAATGTGTGTGTGTGTGTGTGAGAACATGCAACAGCCATGGCACAGGACCTACATGATAACCGTGCTTAGTTATGAGTGTATAAGCGTACAGGGCCACAATCCACAGCCCCCCCCCCAAGCAATCAGAAGCAAGTAGAGAGGGCCACAAGACCCAGGCCACCAGCAGCCCCCACAGAGCACAGAACCCAGGCAGCCCACCGCAGGGGCAACCACGCATCCACCCAGAAGACTGCAGAGGAAGCCCCCGGAAAGAGCCCCCATAAGCATAGGGCAGAGGCACTCCGGGAACCAGGGGCAACAGCCCACCGACCCCGCCAGGCCCCAGCCGCCCAGACATGGGCCGTGCACTGGACCTGGGCCCCAGGAGCCCGAGCGCCCCCAAACCCCCCGGCAGAGGCCCCACCCAATACCCAGGAGGGCCAAGCGCCCCAGACAGCCACAAAGTGGGTCAGCGCCTGCCCCAGCGCCCCTGGCCAAGTGCCCTGGGAGTCAAGACGTGCCCACAGGTGGGTGAAGTCGCGAGCAGTGGGGAGAGGCAACGCTGATGCCCCATCGGGAGAAACACAGGCAGGCCAGGCGACAGCAAGTCCCAGATCCAGGCCCAATCATTACCACACACACTTTCACGTCCCATACATCCACACATCCACACATCCTACCTCCCTCGACTCTGCTGGGGTGTAGTGCAGCGGGAACACCAGGAGGCCAGCAACCCCCCAGCCACCACAGACCCCGAACCAGCAGAACAATTAATTAATCCTCCTGGCCCCTCCTGCCCCGAGCAGACACCAGGAAGCAGGGGTGTGCGAAGAAGACCCCTCCCCTCACCCTTCTGGCTCTTCAATATTTTCTAATAGTGAGCAATTAAAATTGAGGGGCAGCCAAACTTGTAGAACTGGGAGCGCGGCACTCTGGGCAGCCTACATACCCAAAGAGCCCCGCCCACCAGATGCCACTCAGTGTAACCACCCCCCAAGACCTAATGTGTGTGTGTGAGTGTGTTTGATAAGTACTAATGTCTAAGGTGTAATTAAAACAGGTGCAGGGAACTGCAGAGTGCAACCAAAGGGGACCACCTACGTGGCCCCATCCACTACACCCCACCGAACACACACGCCCCCAAAACCCTTCATGTGTGAGTGTGTGCTGTGTACAGGAGCCAGAAGGGAGAGGGGTATGGGGATATATACCGGGGGAGCTACTCTCCCCCAGAGAGGGCAGCCAGGGACTGGCTGCAATAGGCATCCCCGCTACCTGGGAGCCAACAATGGGCAGGAGGGCCTGATGTCCACCAGGCTCGGGGCCTGCAGCGACCATATTCCGGGAGCTACTGTACCCCTAGAAGGTACCCATCCCGCCCCACCCCACTCAACCCAACCCCACCCCGGAGGACCTCTACAAAAAACAAACAAACAAACCACCCGGTCACACCAGTCGCAGCAGCCCGGGCCTGAGACCCACCATCACCCAGCAACCCACCACCACCACTATGTGATAAAACTAATCAGAGGGGACCAGAGAGAATGAAATTCAGCCAATTGATGTTTTGAGGAGGCAGACATTGTTTCCATGCTAATATAATCTAAAAGAAAATTTCTAAACTGGTTAATACACAGATTGTTCTTCGCTTTCCAGTTCATGAGAATAGTCTTCTTTGCGATACATAACACTGTGACAACCATGTGTGCTGAGTTAATTTCCATGTTGATGTTGTCTAAGTCACCCAGTATGCACAGTGTGGGGCATGCAGGGATGCTACACTTTAGCCATGTTGATAGGTCCTCACAGACTTCAAGCCAGAACTTCTGGACAGGCGCAGAAAACCACAAAGCGTGTGCATAATCATCAGGTGTGTTATCTGTGCAATGTGAGCAGATGTTTGAGTGTGTTAGACCCATCCTGAACATCCTTTGTCCTGTATAGTGTGTTCTATGAAGGATTTTGTATTGTATGAGCTGTAAATTAGGATTTCGAGTCTTTATGAAGGTGTTCAAACATATTTGTGGTTAGAAGCTATGACCAGAACTGATGGATAAATCTGCCTCCCATTTTGAGGATGGAAGAGACATTGTGTCATCTATCTTAGACAATAATTTATATATTTTTGATAGTAGTTTTGGGGTACAGCTGCTTAGAAATTCTGCTACCCTAGTCGGGGGTTGTAAGTCTGGTTGGTGGAGGATATATCCATCCATCCATCCATCATCTGCCGCTTATCTGGGGGTCGGGTCGCGGGGGCAGCAGCTTGAGCAGAGAAACCCAGACGTCTCTGTCCCCGGCCACTTCCTCCAGCTCTTCCGGGGGGACCCCGAGGCGTTCCCAGGCCAGCCGAGAGACATAGTCTCTCCAACGTGTCCTGGGTCTCCCCCGGGTATAGAGCTGGTCCACTGTTCCAAAAGCCACACTGCATCTCCTGAATCCGAGGCTCGATTATCCGACGGATCCTCCTCTCCAATACCCCCGAATAGACCTTACCAGGGAGGCTGAGGAGTGTGATATCCCTATAGTTGGAACACCCTCCGGTCCCCCTTTTTAAAGAGGGGGACCACCACCCCAATCTTCCAGTCCAGAGGCACTGTCCCCGATGTCCACGCGATACTGCAGAGGCGTGTCAGCCAAGACAGCCCTACAACATCCAGAGCCTTGAGAAACTCAGGACGGACCTCATCCACCCCCGGGGCTTTGCCACCGAGGAACTTTTTAACCACCTCGGCAACCTCAGCCCCAGAAATGGGAGGCCCCGTCTCCGAGCTCTCCGACTCTGCCTCTTCCGAGCACGTGTTGGTAGGATTGAGGAGTTCCTCGAAGTACTCCCCCCACCGACTCACAACATCCCTAGTTGAGGTCAGCAAAGCCCCGTCCGCACTGTAAACAGTGTTGACTGTGAGCCGCTTCCCCCCCCTGAGACGCCGGATGGTGGACCAGAATCTTTTCGAGGCCGTCCGGAAATCGTTCTCCATGGTCTCACCGAACTCCTCCCAGGCCCGAGTTTTTGCCTCAGCAACCGCCGAAGCCGTGGCCCGTCTGGCCCGTCGGTACCTATCAGCTTCTTCCAGGGTCCCACTGGCCAAAAAGGCCCGATAGGACTCCTTCTTCAGCTTGACGGCTTCCCTCACCACTGGTGTCCACCAGCAGGTTGGAGGGTTGCCGCCACGACAGGCACCGACCACCTTACGGCCACAACTCCGACCAGCTGCCTCGGCAATGGAGTCACGGAACATGGCCCATTCAATGTCCCCCACCTCAAATATGGTTGAAGCTCTGCCGGAGGTGGGAGTTAAAGCTCCTTCTGACGGGGGATTCTGACAAACGCTCCCAGCAGACCCTCACAATACGTTTGGGCCTGCCAGGTCTGATCGGCATCCTCCCCCACCAGCGGAGCCAACTCACCACCAGGTGGTGATCAGTTGACAGCTCCGCCCCTCTCTTCACCTGAGTGTCCAGGACATACGGCCGCAAGTCCGATGATACAACCACAAAGTCGATCATCGAACTGCGGCCAAGGGTTTTCCTGGTGCCAAGTGCACATATGGACACCCTTATGCCTGAACATGGTGTTCGTTATGGACAGTCTATGACTGGCACAGAAGTCCAACAACATAACACCACTCTGATTCAGATCGGGGGGGCCGTTCCTCCCAATCACACCCCTCCAGGTCTCACTGTCATTGCCCACGTGAGCATTGAAGTCCCCCAGCAGAATGAGGGAGTCTCCGGTAGGAGCATTCTCCAGTGCCTCCCCCAGAGACTCCAAAAAGGGTAGGTACTCTGAACTGCTGTTTGGCGCATAGGCACAAACAACAGTCAGGACTCGTCCCCCCACCCAAGGCGGAGGGAGGCTACCCTCTCGTTCACTGGGGTAAACCCCAATGTACTGGCACACAGCCGGGGGGCAATAAGTATGCCCACACCTGCTCTGCGCCTCTCACCACGGGCAACTCCAGAGTGGAAGAGAGTCCAACCCCTCTCAAGAGTACTGGTTCCAGATCCCAAGCCGTGCGTCGAGGTGAGTCCGACTATATCTAACGGTCTGATGAAGTTTCAACAATAAACAACAAACTTTGTATTATGAGAAAGAACCAGACTCATTCTTTAGGAATCCGAAAATAAGCTCTATTTTATGAGTTATGCACGAATTCGGATTCTCCTATAAAACGAATTCCTTAACTCAAACCAAGTTAAGACTGCTTTGTCCTTCATATTTATTCATGTCTAATCAAGTTTCAATGATAAACAACGTTGTACTTTGTAGAATGAAAAAGAACTTCCTCAGCAATAAGCATCTCTCGACAAATGACGAAATACAGATTTTGCTATAAAATTAATTGCTATCAGCCTGACTTAAAACTGTTTGTCTTCCTTATTTATCCACTTCAAATCAAGTTTCAACAATTAAAAAAATTTTGTAGTTTGAGAAAGAACAACTTAATCTTGAGCAATCAGTATAAAAAGAAGGTAAGCAAAGGTGCGAATGTCAAACCATACATGATCAAAACAGGGAGCGGAGGTGTTTGGCTGAGACAAGGTGTGAATGTCCACCCATAATTAATGAAAAGCGGGCAACAAGTAGGTTCGAATGCCCAACCATACATCATCAAAAGCAGGAGTGGATATGTTCGGCTACAAGAAGGTTTGAACGTCTGACCATAGTTTGTAAAAAGCGGGTAAGAAAAGGTTCGAATGCCCGAACATACACCATCAAAGGAGGGAGCGGAGGTGTTCCGCTGTAAGAAGGTGTGAATGTCCGACCATAGTTGGTAAAAAACGGGTAAGAAAAGGTTAAAATACCCGACTGTACACAATCAGTAGCGGGTGCGGAGTTGTTCGGCTACTAAAAGGTGTGAAAGTCCGACCATGGTTTGTAAAAAGCGGGTAAGAAAACGTGCGAATGCCCGAAAATGTATGATCAAAAGCAGGAGTGGATGTGTTCGGCTACAAGAAGATTTGAATGTCCATCAATAATTGCTTTAAAACATGAAAGAAAATTTTCGAATATCAAACCGCACATGATCATAAGCGGGAGAGGAGTTGTTCAGCTGCAAGAAGGTGTGAATGTCCACCTAAATTACTAAAAAATGGGTAAGAAAAGGTGAAAATGCCCAACCATATATCATCAAAAGCAGGAGTGGATGTGTTCGGCTACAAGAAGGTTTGAATGTCCAACCATAGTTTGTAATAAGCGGGTAAGAAAAGGTTCGAATGCCCGAACATAGACCATCAAAAGAGGGAGCGGAGGATTTCCGCTGTAAGAAGGTGTAAATGTCCGACCATAGTTGGTAAAAAGCGGGTAAGAAAAGGTTAAAATACCCGACTGTACACAATCAATAGCGGGAGCGGAGTTGTTTGGCTACAAGAAGGTGTGAAAGTCCAACCATCGTTTGTAAAAAGCTGGTACGAAAAGGTTCGAATGCCCGAATATATACCATCAAAAGTGGAAGTGGATGTGTTCGGCTGCAAGAAGGTGTGAACGTCCGACCAAAGTTTGTAAAAAGCAGTTAAGAAAAGGTTCGAATATCCAACCAAACATAATCAAAAGCGGGATCAGAGCTGTTCGACTGCAAGTAGGTCTGAATGTCAGATCATAATTTGCAAAAAGCTGATGAGAAAGGGTGAGAATGCCCGGCTATACACCATCAAATGCGGGAGCGGAAGTGTTCGGCTGTGAGTAGGTGTGAATGTCCGACCATAATTGCTGAAAAATGTGTTAGAAGAGACTAGAATGCCGGACAAGACATCATCAAATGCGGGAGCGGAGTTGTTCGGCTGTGAGTAGGTGTGAATCTCCGAGCATAGTTTGTAAAAAGGGGGTAAGAATAGGTTCGAATGCCCGAACATACACTATCAAAACAGGGAGCTGAGGTGGCTCAGCTGCAAGGTGTGAATGTCTGACTATAGTTTGTAAATAAGGTGCGAATGCCCAACAATGTATAATCAAAAGAGGGAGCGGAGGTTTTCGGCTACAAGAAGGTTTGAATGTCCGACCATAGTTTGTAAAAAGCGGGTAAGAAAAGGTTCAAGCGCCTGACTATACACCATCAAAAGCGGGAGCAGAGGTGTTCCGCTGTAAGACGGTGTGAATGTCCAACCATATTTGGTAAAAAGCGGGTAAGAAAAGGTTAAAATACCCGACTGTACACAATCAATAGCGGGAGAGGAGGTGTTCAGCTGCAAGAAGGTGTGAATGTCCACCCATAATTACTGAAAAATGGGTAAGAAAAGGTGCGAATGCCCAACCATACATTATCAAAAGCAGGTGTGAATGTCAGATCATAATTTGCAAAAAGCTGATGAGAAAGGGTGAGAATGCCCGACTATACACCATCAAATGCGGGAGCGGAGTTGTTCGGCTGTGAGTAAGTGTGAATCTCCGACCATAATTGCTGAAAAATGTGTTAGAAAAGGTAAGAATGCCGGTCCATACATCATCAAAAGCGGGAGAGGTGGTGTTCGGCTGCAAGTAGGTGTGAATGTCCAGCCATAATTACTAACAAACGGGTAAGAAAAGGTAGTATTGCCATACCATACATGATCAAAACAGGGAGCGGAGGTGGTTCAGCTGCAAGAAGGTGTGAATGTCCGACTAAAGTTCAAATATATTAACAAAAGCGGGAGGAGAGGTCTTCGGATGAGAGTGGTTGAGAATTTCCAAAAATAATCTATAAAATGCGGTGAAAAAAAAGGTGTGATAGAACACTAAAAGGATTGAGCGGAAGTGTTCGGCTGCAAGAAGGTGTGAATGTCCTACTATATTTGGTGAAAAGCAGGTGATGCAAGGTCTGAATGCCCAACCTTACATCATCAAAAGCGAGATCAGAGGTGTTTGGCTGCATGAAGGCCATAGTTTGCCAAAAGCGGGTAAGCTGCGAATGACCGAATAAATATCAACAAAAGGTCTTCGGATGCAAGTGGGTGTGAATATCCCACCATACAAGTATGGTGGAGAGGAAGTTGTGAACGGCCGACCATAGTTGGCAAAAAGCGGGTGAGAAAAGGTGCGAATGTCCAACCATACATGATCAAAACAGGGAGTGGAGGTGTTTGGCTGTGACAAGGTGTGAATGTCCACCCAAAATTAATGAAAAGCGGGCAACAAGTAGGTTTGAATGCCCAACCATACATCATGAAAAGCAGGAGTGGATGTGTTCGGCTACAAGAAGGTTTGAATGTCCGAGCATAGTTTGTAAAAAGCGGGTAAGAAAAGGTTCGAATGCCCAAACATACACCATCAAAAGAGGGAGAGGAGGTGTTCCGCTGTAAGAAGGTGTGAATGTCCGACCATAGTTGGTAAAAAACGGGTAAGAAAAGGTTAAAATACCCGACTGTACACAATCAATAGCAGGAGCGGATGTGTTTGGCTACAAGAATGTGTGACAGTCCAAACATGGTTTGTAAAAAACGGGTAAGAAAAGGTGAAAATGCCCAACCATATATCATCAAAAGCAGGAGTGGATGTGTTCGGCTACAAGAAGGTTTGAATGTCCAACCATAGTTTGTAAAAAGCGGGTAAGAAAAGGTTCAAATGCCTGACTATACACCATCAAAAGCGGGAGTGGAGGTGTTCCGCTGTAAGACGGTGTGAATGTCTGACCATAGTTGGTAAAAAGCGGGTAAGAAAAGGTTAAAATACCCGATTGTACACAATCAATAGCGGGAGCGGAGTTGTTCGGCTACAAGAAGGTGTGAAAGTCCAACCATGGTTTGTAAAAAACTGCTAAGAAAAGGTTCGAATGCCCGAATATATACCATCAAAAGCGGAAGCGGAGGTGTTCGGCTGCAAGAAGGTGTGAACGTCCGACCAAAGTTTGTAAAAAGCAGTTAAGAAAAGGTTCGAATATCCAACCAAACATAATCAAAAGCGGGAGCAGAGCTGTTCGACTGCAAGTAGGTGTGAATGTCCAGCCATAATTACTCACAAACGGGTAAGAAAAGGTAGTATTGCCAGACCATACATGATCAAAGCAGGGAGCTGAGGTGGTTCAGCACCAAGGTGTGAATGTCTGACTATAGTTTGTAAAAAGCGGGTACGATAAGGTGCGAATGCCCGACAATGTATAATCAAAAGAGGGAGCAGAGGTTTTCGGCTACAATAAGGTTTGAATGTCCGACCATAGTTTGTAAAAAGCGGGTAAGAAAAGGTTCAAATGCCTGACTATACACCATCAAAAGCGGAAGCGGAGGTGTTCGTCTGCAAGAAGGTGTGAACGTCCGACCAAAATTGGCAAAAAGCAGTAAAGAAATGGTTCGAATATCCAAACATAATTAAAAGCGAGAGAGATTGTGTTCAGCTGCAAGAAGGTGTGAATATCCAGCCATAATTACTCACAAACGGGTAAGAAAATGTAGTATTGCCAGACCATACATGATCAAAACAGGGAGCGGAGGTGGTTTAGCTGCAAAAAGGGGTGAATGTCCAACTAAAGTTCAAATATATTAACAAAAGTGGGAGGAGAGGTCTTCGGATTAGAGTGGTCTAAATTTCCAACCATAATCTATAAAATGCGGTGAAAAAAAAGGTGTGAAGGAATGAATTTTATAGCAAAATCTGAAATCATGCATAACTCCGCAAAAGGAACGTATTGCTCAACCAAAGGGTTGCTTCTTTCTCATTCAGGGTAATATGAGGAGCTTGATACATTTTAGACATGGATAACTATGAAGGACAAAGCAATTTTAACTTGGTTTGAGCAAAGCAATTATTTTTATAGGAAAATCCGAAATCGTGCAGGACTCATGAAAGTAAGCTTATTCTCGGATTCCTGATCCTCCAGTGTTGCTCTTTCCTATACTGCAAAATACAGCCTTGTTCTTTGTTGAAATCGATATAGACATTGATAAATATGAAGGACAAAGCAGTTTCCACTTTGTTTGAGTGAAGGAATTAATTTTATAGCAAAATCCCAAATCAAGCAGAACGTATGAAAATAAGCGTGTTTTCGGATTCCTGATCCTTCAGTGTTGCTATTTCTTCTACTGCAAAATACAATGTTGTTCTTTGTTGAAGTCAATCTAGACATTGATAAATATGAAGGACAAAGCAGTTTTAACATAGTTTGAGTAAAGGAATTCATTTTATACATAAAATCCCAAATCATGCAGAACGTATGAAAATAAGCTTATTCTCGGATTCCTGTTCCTTCAAGTGTTGCTCTTTCTACTACTGCAAAATACAATGTTGTTCTTTGTTGAAGTAAATCTAGACATTGATAAATATGAAGGACAAAGCAGTTTTCACTTGGTTTGAGTGAAGGAATTCATTTTATACATAAAATCCCAAATCATGCAGAACGTATGAAAATAAGCTTATTCTCGGATTCCTGTTCCTTCAAGTGTTGCTCTTTCTACTACTGCAAAATACAATGTTGTTCTTTGTTGAAGTAAATCTAGACATTGATAAATATGAAGGACAAAGCAGTTTTAACTTGGTTTGAGTGAAGGAATTCATTTTATACATAAAATCCCAAATCATGCAGAACGTATGAAAATAAGCTTATTATCGGATTCCTGTTCCTTCAAGTGTTGCTCTTTCTACTACTGCAAAATACAATGTTGTTCTTTGTTGAAGTAAATCTAGACATTGATAAATATGAAGGACAAAGCAGTTTTCACTTGGTTTGAGTGAAGGAATTCATTTTATACATAAAATCCCAAATCATGCAGAACGTATGAAAATAAGCTTATTCTCGGATTCCTGTTCCTTCAAGTGTTGCTCTTTCTACTACTGCAAAATACAATGTTGTTCTTTGTTGAAGTAAATCTAGACATTGATAAATATGAAGGACAAAGCAGTTTTAACTTGGTTTGAGTGAAGGAATTCATTTTATACATAAAATCCCAAATCATGCAGAACGTATGAAAATAAGCTTATTCTCGGATTCCTGTTCCTTCAAGTGTTGCTCTTTCTTCTACTGCAAAATCCAGTGTTTTTCTTTGTTGAAGTCAATCTAGACATTGATAAATATGAAGGACAAAGCAGTTTTCACTTGGTTTGAGTGAAGGAATTCATTTTATACATAAAATCCCAAATCATGCAGAACGTATGAAAATAAGCTTATTATCGGATTCCTGTTCCTTCAAGTGTTGCTCTTTCTACTACTGCAAAATACAATGTTGTTCTTTGTTGAAGTAAATCTAGACATTGATAAATATGAAGGACAAAGCAGTTTTAACTTGGTTTGAGTGAAGGAATTCATTTTATACATAAAATCCCAAATCATGCAGAACGTATGAAAATAAGCTTATTCTCGGATTACTGATCCTTCAGTGTTGCTCTTTCTTCTACTGAAAAATCCAGTGTTTTTCTTTGTTGAAGTCAATCTAGACATTGATAAATATGAAGGACAAAGCAGTTTTAACATAGTTTGAGTGAAGGCATTCATTTATAGTAAAATCAATAATCGTGCAGAACTCATGAAAATAAGCTTATTCTCGGATTCCTAAAACTTTTGATTTGCTCTTTCTTTACTGCAAAGTACAATGTTGTTCTTTGTTGAAGTCGATCTAGACATTGATAAATATGAAGGACAAAGCAGTTTTCACTTGGTTTGAGTGAAGGATTTGCAGCTGAAAACCTCCCGCTCCCGCTTTTGATTGTGTATAGTCGGGCTTTCGAGCCTTTTCTTACCCGGTTTTTAGAAATTAAGGTTGGACATTCAGACCTTGCAGCCGAAGACCTCCACTCCCTCTTTTGATCATACATTGTCGGGCATTCGCACCTTGTCTTACCCGCTTTTTACAAACTATAGTCAGACATTCACACCTTGCAGCTGAACCACCTCAGCTCCCTGTTTTGATCATGTATGGTCTGGCAATACTACCTTTTCTTACCCGTTTGTGAGTAATTATGGCTGGACATTCACACCTACTTGCAGTCGAACAGCTCTGCTCCCGCTTTTGATGGTATATATTCGGGCATTCGAACCTTTTCTTAACTGCTTTTTGCAAACTTTGATCGGACGTTCACACCGTCTTGCAACCGAACATCTCCGCTTCCGCTTTTGATGGTATATATTCGGGCATTCGAACCTTTTCTTAGCAGCTTTTTAATAACCATGGTGGAACTTTCACACCTTCTTGTAGCCGAACACCTCCGCTCCCGCTTTTGATGGTGTATAGTCAGGCATTTGAACCTTTTCTTACCCGCTTTTTACAAACTATGGTCGGACATTCAAACCTTCTTGTAGCCGAAAACCTCCGCTCCCTCTTTTGATCATACTTTGTCGGGCATTCGCACCTTTTCTTACCCGTTTTTTTTACAAACCATGGTCGGACTGTCACACATTCTTGCAGCCAAACACATCCGCTCCCGCTATTGATTGTGTACAGTCGGGTATTTTAACCTTTTCTTACCCGTTTTTTACCAACTATGGTCGGACATTCACACCTTCTTACAGCGGAACACCTCCGCTCCCTCTTTTGATGGTGTATGTTTGGGCATTCGAACCTTTTCTTACCCGCTTTTTACAAACTATGCTCGGACATTCAAACCTTCTTGTAGCCGAACACATCCACTCCTGCTTTTGATGATGTATGGTTGGGCATTCAAACCTACTTGTTGCCCGCTTTTCATTAATTTTGGGTGGACATTCACACCTTCTCACAGCCAAACACCTCCGCTCCCTGTTTTGATCATGTATGGTTGGACATTCGCACCTTTTCTCACCCGCTTTTCACCAACTATGGTCGGCTGTTCACAGCTTCCTCTCCACCATACTTGTATGGTGGGATATTCACACCCACTTGCATCCGAAGACCTTTTGTTGATATTTAGTCGGTCATTCGCAGCTTACCCGCTTTTGGCAAACTATGGCCTTCATGCAGCCAAACACCTCTGATCTCGCTTTTGATGATGTAAGGTTGGGCATTCAGACCTTGCTTCACCTGCTTTTCACCAAATATAGTCGGACATTCACACCTTCTTGCAGCCGAACACTTCCGCTCCACCTTTTAGTGTTCTATCACACCTTTTTTTTCACCGCATTTTATAGATTATGGTTGGAAATTCTCAACCACTCTCATCCGAAGACCTCTCCTCCCGCTTTTGTTAATATATTTGAACTTTAGTCGGACATTCACACCTTCTTGCAGCTGAACCACCTCCGCTCCCTGTTTTGATCATATATGGTCTGGCAATACTACCTTTTCTTACCCGTTTGTTAGTAATTATGGCTGGACATTCACACCTACTTGCAGCCGAACACCACCTCTCCCGCTTTTGATGATGTATGGACCGGCATTCTTACCTTTTCTAACACATTTTTCAGCAATTATGGTCGGAGATTCACACTTACTCACAGCCGAACAACTCCGCTCCCGCATTTGATGGTGTATAGTCGGGCATTCTCACCCTTTCTCATCAGCTTTTTGCAAATTATGATCTGACATTCACACCTGCTTTTGATAATGTATGGTTTGGCATTCGCACCTTTTCTTACCAATTTTTTCAGTAATTATGGGTGGACATTCACACCTTGCAGCTTGCAGCTGAACACCTCCTCTCCCGCTATTGATTGTGTACAGTCGGGTATTTTAACCTTTTCTTACCCGCTTTTTACCAAATATGGTCGGACATTCACACCGTCTTACAGCGGAACACCTCTGCTCCCGCTTTTGATGGTGTATAGTCAGGCATTTGAACCTTTTCTTACCCGCTTTTTACAAACTATGGTCGGACATTCAAACCTTCTTGTAGCCGAAAACCTCCGCTCCCTCTTTTGATTATACATTGTTGGGCATTCGCACCTTATTTACAAACTATAGTCAGACATTCACACCTTGCAGCTGAGCCACCTCAGCTCCCTGTTTTGATAGTGTATGTTCGGGCATTCGAACCTATTCTTACCCCCTTTTTACAAACTATGCTCGGAGATTCACACCTACTCACAGCCGAACAACTCCGCTCCCGCATTTGATGATGTCTTGTCCGGCATTCTAGTCTCTTCTAACACATTTTTCAGCAATTATGGTTGGACATTCACACCTACTCACAGCCGAACACTTCCGCTCCCGCATTTGATGGTGTATAGCCGGGCATTCTCACCCTGTCTCATAAGCTTTTTGCAAATTATGATCTGACATTCACACCTACTTGCAGTCGAACAGCTCTGCTCCCGCTTTTGATTATGTTTGGTTGGATATTCGAACCTTTTCTTAACTGCTTTTTACAAACTTTGGTCGGACGTTCACACCTTCTTGCAGCCGAACACATCCACTTCCACTTTTGATGGTATATATTCGGGCATTCGAACCTTTTCTTACCCGCTTTTTACAAACCGTGGTCGGACTTTCACACCTTCTTGTAGCCAAACAACTCCGCTCCCGCTATTGATTGTGTACAGTCGGGTATTTTAACCTTTTCTTACCCGCTTTTTACCAACTATGGTCGGACATTTACACCTTCTTACAGCGGAACACCTCCGCTCCCTCTTTTGATGGTCTATGTTCGGGCATTCAAACCTTTTCTTACCCGCTTTTTACAAACTATGGTCGGACATACAAACCTTCTTGTAGCCGAACACATCCACTCCTGCTTTTGATGATGTATGGTTGGGCATTTTCACCTTTTCTTACCCATTTTTCAGTAATTATGGGTGGACATTCACACCTTCTTGCAGCTGAACAACTCCTCTCCCGCTTATGATCATGTGCGGTTTGATATTCGAAAATTTTCTTTCATGTTTTAAAGCAATTATTGATGGACATTCAAATCTTCTTGTAGCTGAACACATCCACTCCTGCTTTTGATGATGTATGGTAACCTTTTCTTACCCGCTTTTTACTAACTATGGTCGGACATTCAAACCTTCTTGTAGCCAAAAACCTCCGCTCCCTCTTTTGATCATACATTGTCGGGCATTCGCACCTTATCTTACCCGCTTTTTACAAACTATAGTCAGACATTCACACCTTGCAGCTGAACCACCTCCGCTCCCTGTTTTGATCATGTATGGTCTGGCAATACTACCTTTTCTTACCCGTTTGTGAGTAATTAATCCCAAAATATTGAGCATAAAATAAGTCTTTATGCTGATGATGTATTACTTTTCCTTCAGAACTCACAGACGTCTCTCAGTCACACGATCACACTCATAAATAAATTCTCAGCACTTTCTGACTACTCTATCAACTGGTCTAAGACCACAGTTCTGCCCATTAACTGTAGGGTCCATAATATACCTGCGATCACTTTACAGTCAGGAAATATTAGATATTTAGGCATAAACATTTCCTCCAGGCTCTCAGAGCTAACAAAGCTAAATTATGTGCAATTATTAAAGACAGTAGAGGACGATCTCTCGTTGGAAGTCCTTACCTATATCACTTATGGGGAGAGTTACATCCATTAAAATGATGATACTACCAAAAGTTAACTATTTGTTCTCAATGATCCCCATAAAACCATCTGCTACTTGGTTTAAGTCACTAGATTCATGCATCTCCAAATTTCTGTGGAAAAACAAACCACCACGTATTAGTTTAAAAACCCTACAGAAGACCAAGGACAGTGGTGGATTAGATTTACTTCATTTTCAGCACTATTCCTTAGACAATAGGTTACAATATATATCAAAATGGTTTAAACCTTGTTGTTGTCACAGTTCCCAGAGACGTTGTAATCGTTGAGGATTCTATATTCACCCCCTCATTAGAGGCACGTAATGCAGATTGATGACACTGAATCTTCTTCTCTGTTCATTGCTGGCATCATTCCCAGCATCGTAAGTGTTCGTGGCATTGTTAGCCTCTTCTTCTGGATCTTGATATCGAGAATCCTTTTGTATTTCTGGTTTGTCAGTACTCTCTCTTCGTTCACCGGAGTCTTTGTCTTTTTGTCCTTGAGTTTGGTGATTTTTTCTTCTTTTGATGCCTTGACACAATGTGACAGGTGATACCACGTGGGAGATCCTGTAACTTGGATTGCTGTCCCTGTGCTGCGAAATGGCTGTGCTGCTCAAATGGTCTCTCCTTCATCATGGTTACATGCTGCCATTCCGACATCTCGCCATTCCGACATGGGTCTCCAATTGTCGGAATGGCGACACTTAATTTTTTATCAAACGTCCCACCATTCCGACACTTTTTTCCTCCTATGGTCGGAATGGCGGTGTGTTTTTTGTTTTTTTTAACATACCGCCATTCCGACAGTTCCTTTTAATAGCCTATTTTTTACCCAAAACATTTTGCACTAATGATATGCCGGCGCAAATACGCCCTAAAGTTTGGCGCACAAGCTTTGCACATGCAGAGGCCACAGCCTCGCAAACGAACTTTAATAATCTATTATCAAAATCCCCTGAATTTCAAATATAAAAATACAGATATTAATGTAACTCTGGCGAGACTGAAACTGATTAAGCAGAAATACAGTGTCAGTGAGCTGTCACAGCAGCCAGCTGGAGCGGAGCTCTCCACAGAGCCCATGCGTCTTTTGCACGCTGTCATCATATGCAAAAGTAATAATTGCAATTACAGATATCACGGCTACTGCACAGGACACAGTTGCGAGCACTCTGCCTTGCCTTGCCAATAGGAGAAGAGAGAAATGACAGCATAGAACGTATAAAACACAACAAAATGCAGTAAAAACGTTTATTCATGTTATTCACTTGATTTATGAGTACTCACTCCAATTTTGGGAAGCGCGGATGGGTTTTGCGCATTTGGCACAAACACACAGCCCCAACGGTTGTAGCTTTATACAGCCTGTTGATATCTTAAGGACCTAACTGGTCACACCTGGGAGTAAATGTCATGTAGAGATTGTTTTTACATGACATTACAGCTGAACATATAGCTTTCATCCACAAACCAACGTGGGAGAGCCCGAAGACGCATGTGCCAGACGCACATAGGCATGCGTAAAACCAATTTTGACCACTTCATACTGTTTATTTGCTTTATTTTAGTTAACTTTCGTTTCTTTTGGATTCTTGTGCGTGTTATGGAGCCGTTTTGGTCCATGTTTGTAAGCCTTTTTTTCCTGGATTAAATTTTCGGAAGTTGAAACAAGTGGCATTGGAGTGTGTGATTGAAAACCACCGCGGACTGCTTCTCCTCCTCCAGTTGCCGAGACTTTGTGTTTTTAATAACGCTTGTCTATAAACATGTGTTAACATATAAATTGCATGAACAGAAAGAAGGGACTCACCTGTTGAGTAACACACATTTCCTTATACGGAAAGCCTTGTCGGAATGGTGGGACATTTGAACGTCAGAATAGCGGGATGTCGCAATGGTGGGATGTCAGAATGGTGGGACGTTTGCATGTCGGAATGGTGGTATGTCGGAATGGTGGTATGTCGGAATGGTGGGATGTCGGAATAGCGGGATGTCGGAATGGCGGGATTTCGGAATGGTAAATGGTAAATGGTAAATGGACTTGTACTTGTATAGCGCTTTTCTAGTCTAGCTGACCACTCAAAGCGCTTCACTACATGATGTTGCCACCCCCTTCATCATATACACAGTTATTTATACATCACCTTCCACCATGAAGCGTTGTCCCTTTTTGTTTCTCTCTTTGTTCTTAAAATGCTGTTATGCATGTCTAAACCAATCCATTAAATTAGATCATTTTGGCAGTAAAGCGATCTACAATGTGCTTGGTCGCAAAGCTGCTCATCTGTGGTAAACAGCTCTTCAGAAAGGCATTCTTCAATTGATTTCACTAATTCTATGTAATAATTTTGTGATTTCCTACAAAACTACACTTCTTCTCCCATCTCTCTGAGTATTTAATATTGTCTGGGTCCCGTTAAAACATGTATTTTTCCCATCTAATTCCTTGTTTGCTTTAAAACAAGTATTCCCCATTTTCTATCCCTTCAGTAGCCAACCAGTTTGTATGGAGTACACTGGAGCAACTTGACTGATCAGTAAAACACTGCTTTTGTTGTCACCGCAAGGCTTCCCCCGTCGGTTGTTTCACTGAGACACTACTGAGTAACTATAACTCAACACAGTTTATACACATAACATTCATATACATACTAACAAACAAACAAACAATTATTCATCGCAATTTTCTCATCTCTGTTTGAACGTACACCCAGGTCAATATTCCTGTAGTCTTCTCATACCGACTATGGACCCATTCATTGTTTAACTTCACTGTTTTGCAAATCCTAATTGAATATTACACATTGACATTGAACTTTACTTGATAAGCAGGTCTTCATTGCATTCAGCAGCCTATATGTGAGCATCTATGTGTAAGATGTTCTTCTTTGCATTTATCAGCAGCAAGCAATTCTTCATTGCACATGCATATGAAAATAGTAAAACAATTCCAATGCGTTAGCGAAACCTTCTATATCAGGAGTGTCCATCATGATGCTGGGAATAGAACCTCTTTCCCAGAATAGTTCAACCTTCATTACTCAACTGATCATAACTCCGCAATGAGCACATTTCAAAGTATCATTCCTCTACATCCATCCATTTTCTATACCGACAGTCCGTTAATCGGGTAGCGGGTGGGCTGGAGCCTATCCCAGCAGTCATCGGGCGAAAGGCAGGGTACACCCTGGACAGGTCGCCAGTCCATCACAGGGCCACATAGAGACAAACAACCATGCACGCTCACACTCACTCCTACGGACAATTTGGAGTCACCAATTAACCTGACATGCATGTTTTTGGATGATGGGAGGAAGCCGGAGTACCCGGAGAGAACCCACGCATACACGGGGAGAACATGCAAACTCCACACAGAAAGGTCCCAGGCAGGGATCGAACCTGGAACCCTCTAGCTGTGAGGTGACGGTGCTAACCACCACACCACCGTGCAGCCCCCATTCCTCTACATATATTAAAAAATCTATGTGTAAATGTTTAATATTTCTTATATTTGTTGATGTCATTCTGTGTGCATGTGGCCTAAACCCAATCTCTGTGTGGCAATTTTAATTTAAACAAGTTGAACTCTGCCTCTGATCATTTAAAAAAGGTGTGTACCAATATCAACCTTTCTCAGGTAATTACAGATCCTACAAAACCAAAGAGATCCTTCAAGGTTGTCCCTGATTGGCTCAATCTTAACAAATCAAAGGTAGAAAATCCGCAGTATCTGAACTTGGTGTTAGTTATCACTGCTCAATAGCCTGTATCAGAATTGCAAAAATGAAAACATTAGGTCCACGCTTGGTATCCAGATCCTGAAACATCTCCATGAGCAGGCTTTTTTTTAACTGATCTATTGAATAGTTATATGACACTGTTAAAATCCCAGATGAAGATCTAGCACTTGACCATTTTTGTAAATCTTCTAATTCCATAGTTGATAAACACGCCCCTTTTAAAAAGTATAGAACTTAGAACAGGTCTATCCCTGGCTTTCGGCAGAACTGTCTTCTTTACTTTTTTTTCCCCTTGTCCTGTTCAGCATTATGTCAGAAGAATTGTAGTCTGAATACCTTTGATGCCAAACAGATTTGTTTTGCCAAGGGAAGTTTTATAAATGTAAAGCTCCCCTTGATGCCCATTTATTTATTTCTGTTTACAATATATGACATGAACTGAACTGAACCGGACCGGGGGACAAGGAAAGAAGAAGAGGAAAGAAGAGGAAACAGAACAAAAATAGAAACAAAAACCAGACAACCAGCTGCTACACCTGTAAAAAACAAAACAGACAACAATCCATGGCCTATGAGGGGAATCCAGCCTTAGCGCCACCAGGAGCACCTGAAAGCAGACAAGCAGAGAAAAAACAAACACACAAACAAACAAAAACAAGCACAAGAAGCGGCAATCGCATACAACACAGCTGTGGATATAGATGACCTGAGACGACATGATAATACATCAACTGCTTAGTGACCATGCTACTGGACTAATGAATGTGTGTGTGTGTGTGTGAGAACATGCAACACCCATGGCACAGGACCTACATGATAACCGTGCTTAGTTATGAGTGTATAAGCGTACAGAGCCACAATCCACAGCCCCCCCCCCCAAGCAATCAGAAGCAGGCAGAGAGGGCCACAAGACCCAGGCCACCAGCAGCCCCCACAGAGCACAGAACCCAGGCAGCCCACCGCAGGGGCAACCACGCATCCACCCAGAAGACTGCAGAGGAAGCCCCCGGAAAGAGCCCCCATAAGCATAGGGCAGAGGCACTCCGGGAACCAGGGGCAACAGCCCACCGACCCCACCAGGCCCCAGCCGCCCAGACATGGACCGGGCACTGGACCTGGGCCCCAGGAGCCCGAGCGCCCCCAAACCCCCCGGCAGAGGCCCCACCCAATACCCAGGAGGGCCAAGCGCCCCAGACAGCCACAAAGTGGGTCAGCGCCTGCCCCAGCGCCCCTGGCCAAGTGCCCTGGGAGTCAAGACGTGCCCACAGGTGGGTGAAGTCGCGAGCAGTGGGGAGAGGCAACGCTGATGCCCCATCGGGAGAAACACAGGCAGGCCAAGCGACAGCAAGTCCCAGATCCAGGCCCAATCATTACCACACACACTTTCACGTCCCATACATCCACACATCCTACCTCCCTCGACTCTGCTGGGGTGTAGTGCAGTGGGCACACCAGGAGGCCAGCAACCCCCCAGCCACCACAGACCCCGAACCAGCAGAACAATTAATTAATCCTCCTGGCCCCTCCTGCCCCGAGCAGACACCAGGAAGCAGGGGTGTGCGAAGAAGACCCCTCCCCTCACCCTTCTGGCTCTTCAATATTTTCTAATAGTGAGCAATTAAAATTGAGGGGCAGCCAAACTTGTAAACTGGGAGCGCGGCACTCTGGGCCGCCTACATACCCAAAGAGCCCCGCCCACCAGATGCCACTCAGTGTAACCACCCCCCAAGACCTAATGTGTGTGTGTGAGTGTGTTTGATAAGTAGTAATGTCTAAGGTGTAATTAAAACAGGGGCAGGGAACTGCAGAGTGCAACCAAAGGGGACCACCTACGTGGCCCCATCCACTACACCCCACCGAACACACACGCCCCCAAAACCCTTCATGTGTGAGTGTGTGCTGTGTACAGGAGCCAGAAGGGAGAGGGGTATGGGGATATATACCGGGGGAGCTACTCTCCCCCAGACAGGGCAGCCAGGGACTGGCTGCAATAGGCATCCCCGCTACCTGGGAGCCAACAATGGGCAGGAGGGCCTGATGTCCACCAGGCTCGGGGCCTGCAGCGACCATATTCCGGGAGCTACTGTACCCCCAGAAGGTACCCATCCCGCCCCACCCCACTCAACCCAACCCCACCCAGGAGGACCTCTACAAAAAACAAACAAACAAACCACCCGGTCACACCAGTCGCAGCAGCCCGGGCCTGAGACCCACCATCACCCAGCAACCCACCACCACCACTATGTGATAAAACTAATCAGAGGGGACCAGAGAGAATGAAATTCAGCCAATTGATGTTTTGAGGAGGCAGACATTGTTTCCATGCTAATATAATCTAAAAGAAAATTTCTAAACTGGTTAATACACAGATTGTTCTTCGCTTTCCAGTTCATGAGAATAGTTTTCTTTGCGATACATAACACTGTGACAACCATGTGTGCTGAGTTAATTTCCATGTTGATGTTGTCTAAGTCACCCAGTATGCACAGTGTGGGGCATGCAGGGATGCTACACTTTAGCCATGTTGATAGGTCCTCACAGACTTCAAGCCAGAACTTCTGGACAGGCGCAGAAAAACCACAAAGCGTGTGCATAATCATCAGGTGTGTTATCTGTGCAATGTGAGCAGATGTTTGAGTGTGTTAGACCCATCCTGAACATCCTTTGTCCTGTATAGTGTGTTCTATGAAGGATTTTGTATTGTATGAGCTGTAAATTAGGATTTCGAGTCTTTATGAAGGTGTTCAAACATATTTGTGGTTAGAAGCTATGACCAGAACTGATGGATAAATCTGCCTCCCATTTTGAGGATGGAAGAGACATTGTGTCATCTATCTTAGACAATAATTTATATATTTTTGATAGTAGTTTTGGGGTACAGCTGCTTAGAAATTCTGCTACCCTAGTCGGGGGTTGTAAGTCTGGTTGGTGGAGGATATATCTATTCATCCATCCATCATCTGCCGCTTATCCGGGGGTCGGGTCGCGGGGGCAGCAGCTTGAGCAGAGAAACCCAGACGTCTCTGTCCCCGGCCACTTCCTCCAGCACTTCCGGGGGGACCCCGAGGCGTTCCCAGGCCAGCCGAGAGACATAGTCTCTCCAACGTGTCCTGGGTCTCCCCCGGGGTCTACTCCCAGTGGGACGTGCCCGGAACACCTCCCCAGGGAGGCGCCCAGGGGGCATCCTAACCAGATGCCCGAGCCACCTCATCTGACTCCTCTCAATGCGGAGGAGCAGCGGTTCTACTCCGAGCCCCTCCCGGATGACTGAGCTTCTCACCCTATCTCTAAGGGAGAGCCCAGACACCCTGCGGAGGAAACCCATTTCGGCCGCTTGTATTCGCGATCTTGTTCTTTCGGTCACTACCCACAACTCGTGACCATAGGTGAGGATGGGAACGTAGATTGACCAGTAAGTAGAGAGCTTCGCCTTCTGGCTCAGCTCCCTCTTCACAACGACGGGTCGGTGCAGAGCCTGCAACACTGCAGGCGCCGCACCGATCCGCCCGTCAATCTCCCGCTCCATTCGTCCGTCACTCGTGAACAAGACCCCGAGATACTTGAACTCCTCCTCTTGGGGAAGGATCTCATTCCCGACCCGGAGAGAGCATTCCACCCTTTTCCGGCTGAGAACCATAGTCTCGGATTTGGAGGTGCTGATTCTCATCCCAGCCGCTTCACACTCGGCTGCGAATCACTCCAGTGAGAGCTGAAGGTCACGGCCTGACGACGCTAACAGAACCACATCATCTGCAAAAAGCAGAGACCCGATTCTGAGGTCGCCAAATGGGACACCCTCAACGCCCTGGCTCCGCCTAGAAATTCTGTCCATAAAAGTTAGGAACAGAATCGGTGACAAAGGGCAGCCCTGACGGAGTCCAACTCTCACCGGAAACGTATCCGACTTACTGCCGGCAATGCGGACCAAACTCTGGCACCGGTCATACAGAGACCGAACGGCCCCTATCAAGGGGTCCGGCACTCCATATTCCCGGAGCACCCCCCACAGGACTCCACGAGGGACACGGTCGAACGCTTTCTCCAAGTCCACAAAACACATGTAGACTGGTTGGGCGAACTCCCATGCACCCTCCAGGATCCTGCCGAGGGTATAGAGCTGGTCCACTGTTCCACGGCCAGGACGAAAGCCACACTGCATCTCCTGAATCCGAGGCTCGATTATCCGACGGATCCTCCTCTCCAATACCCCCGAATAGACCTTACCAGGGAGGCTGAGGAGTGTGATACCCCTATAGTTGGAACACACCCTCCGGTCCCCCTTTTTAAAGAGGGGGACCACCACCCCAATCTGCCAGTCCAGAGGCACTGTCCCCCATGTCCACGCGATACTGCAGAGGCGTGTCAGCCAAGACAGCCCTACAACATCCAGAGCCTTGAGAAACTCAGGACGGACCTCATCCACCCCCGGGGCCTTGCCACCGAGGAACTTTTTAACCACCTCGGCAACCTCAGCCCCAGAAATGGGAGGCCCCGTCTCCGAGCTCTCCGACTCTGCCTCTTCCGAGCACGTGTTGGTAGGATTGAGGAGTTCCTCGAAGTACTCCCCCCACCGACTCACAACATCCCTAGTTGAGGTCAGCAAAGCCCCGTCCGCACTGTAAACAGTGTTGACTGTGAGCCGCACCCCCCCCCTGAGACGCCGGATGGTGGACCAGAATCTTTTCGAGGCCGTCCGGAAATCGTTCTCCATGGTCTCACCGAACTCCTCCCAGGCCCGAGTTTTTGCCTCAGCAACCGCCGAAGCCGCGGCCTGTCTGGCCCGTCGGTACCTATCAGCTTCTTCCAGGGTCCCACTGGCCAAAAAGGCCCGATAGGACTCCTTCTTCAACTTGACGGCTTCCCTCACCACTGGTGTCCACCAGCAGGTTCGAGGGTTGCCGCCACGACAGGCACCGACCACCTTACAGCCACAACTCCGACCAGCTGCCTCGGCAATGGAGTCACGGAACATTCAATGTCCCCCACCTCAAATATGGTTGAAGCTCTGCCGGAGGTGGGAGTTAAAGCTCCTTCTGACGGGGGATTCTGACAAACGCTCCCAGCAGACCCTCACAATACGTTTGGGCCTGCCAGGTGTGATCGGCATCCTCCCCCACCAGCGGAGCCAACTCACCACCAGGTGGTGATCAGTTGACAGCTCCGCCCCTCTCTTCACCCGAGTGTCCAGGACATACGGCCGCAAGTCCGATGATACAACCACAAAGTCGATCATCGAACTGCGGCCAAGGGTGTCCTGGTGCCAAGTGCACATATGGACACCCTTATGCCTGAACATGGTGTTCGTTATGGACAGTCTATGACTGGCACAGAAGTCCAACAACATAACACCACTCTGATTCAGATCGGGGGGGCCGTTCCTCCCAATCACACCCCTCCAGGTCTCACTGTCATTGCCCACGTGAGCATTGAAGTCCCCCAGCAGAATGAGGGAGTCTCCGGTAGGAGCATTCTCCAGTGCCTCCCCCAGAGACTCCAAAAAGGGTAGGTACTCTGAACTGCTGTTTGGCGCATAGGCACAAACAACAGTCAGGACTCGTCCCCCCACCCAAGGCGGAGGGAGGCTACCCTCTCGTTCACTGGGGTAAACCCCAATGTACTGGCACACAGCCGGGGGGCAATAAGTATGCCCACACCTGCTCTGCGCCTCTCACCACGGGCAACTCCAGAGTGGAAGAGAGTCCAACCCCTCTCAAGAGTACTGGTTCCAGATCCCAAGCCGTGCGTCGAGGTGAGTCCGACTATATCTAACGGTCTGATGAAGTTTCAACAATAAACAACAAACTTTGTATTATGAGAAAGAACCAGACTCATTCTTTAGGAATCCGAAAATAAGCTCTATTTTACGAGTTATGCACGAATTCGGATTCTCCTATAAAACGAATTCCTTAACTCAAACCAAGTTAAGACTGCTTTGTATTTCATATTTATTCATGTCTAATCAAGTTTCAATGATAAACAACGTTGTACTTTGTAGAATGAGAAAGAACTTCTTCAGCAATAAGCATCTCTCGACAAATGACGAAATACAGAGTTTGCTATAAAATTAATTGCTATCAGCCTGACTTAAAACTGTTTGTCTTCCTTATTTATCCACTTCAAATCAAGTTTCAACAATTAAAAAAATTTTGTAGTTTGAGAAAGAACAACTTAATCTTGAGCAATCAGTAAAAAAAGAAGGTAAGCAAAGGTGCGAATGTCAAACCATACATGATCAAAACAGGGAGCGGAGGTGTTTGGCTGAGACAAGGTGTGAATGTCCACCCATAATTAATGAAAAGCGGGCAACAAGTAGGTTCGAATGCCCAACCATACATCATCAAAAGCAGGAGTGGATATGTTCGGCTACAAGAAGGTTTGAACGTCTGACCATAGTTTGTAAAAAGCGGGTAAGAAAAGGTTCGAATGCCCGAACATACACCATCAAAGGAGGGAGCGGAGGTGTTCCGCTGTAAGAAGGTGTGAATGTCCGACCATAGTTGGTAAAAAACGGGTAAGAAAAGGTTAAAGTACCCGACTGTACACAATCAGTAGCGGGTGCGGAGTTGTTCGGCTACTAAAAGGTGTGAAAGTCCGACCATGGTTTGTAAAAAGCGGATAAGAAAAGGTGCGAATGCCCGAAAATGAATGATCAAAAGAGGGAGCGGAGGTGTTCGGCTGCAAGAAGGTGTGAATGTACACCCATAATTACTGAAAAATGGGTAAGAAAAGGTGCGAATGCCTAACTATACATAATCAAAAGCAGGAGTGGATGTGTTCGGCTCCAAGAAGGGTTGAATGTCTGACCATAGTTTGTAAAAAGCAGGTAAGAAAAGGTTTGACTGCCCGAACATACACCATCAAAAGAGGGAGCGGAGGTGTTCCGCTGTAAGAAGGTGTGAATGTCCGACCATAGTTGGTAAAAAGTGGGTAAGAAAAGGTTAAAATACCCGACTGTACACAATCAATAGCGGGAGCGGAGTTGTTCGGCTACTAAAAAATGTGAAAGTCCGACTATGGTTTGTAAAAAGCGGGTAAGAAAAGGTGCTAATGCCCGACAATGTATGATCAAAAGAGGGAGTGGAGGTTTTCGGCTGTAAGAAGGTCTGAATGTCCAACTATAATTTGTAAAAACCGGGTAAGAAAAGGCTTGAAAGCCCTACTATACACCATCATAAGCGGGAGAGGAGGTGTTCAGCTGCAAGAAGGTGTGAATGTCCACCCATAATTACTGAAAAATGGGTAAGAAAAGGTGCGAATGCCCGAACATACATCATCAAAAGCAGGAGTGGATGTGTTGGGCTACAAGAAGGTTTGAAAATCCGACCATGGTTTGTAAAAAACGGGTAAGAAAAGGTGCGAATGCCCGACAATGTATGATCAAAAGAGGGAGCGGAGGTTTTTGGCTACAAGAAGGTTTGAATGTCCGACCATAGTTTGTAAAAAGCGGGTAAGAAAAGGTTCAAATGCCTGACAATACACCATCAAAAGCGGGAGCGGAGGTGTTCCGCTGTAAGACGGTGTGAATGTCCGACCATAGTTGGTAAAAAGCGGGTAAAAAAAGGTTAAAATACCCGACTGTACACAATCAATAGCGGGAGCGGAGTTGTTCGGCTACAAGAAGGTGTGAAAGTCCAACCATGGTTTGTAAAAAGCTGCTAAGAAAAGGTTCGAATGCCCGAATATATACCATCAAAAGCGGAAGCGGAGGTGTTCGGCTGCAAGAAGCTGTGAACGTCCGACCAAAGTTTGTAAAAAGCAGTTAAGAAAAGGTTCGAATATCCAACCAAACATAATCAAAAGCGGGAGCAGAGCTGTTCGACTGCAAGTAGGTGTGAATGTCCAGCCATAATTACTCACAAACGGGTAAGAAAAGGTAGTATTGCCAGACCATACATGATCAAAACAGGGAGCTGAGGTGGTTCAGCACCAAGGTGTGAATGTCTGACTATAGTTTGTAAAAAGCGGGTAAGATAAGGTGCGAATGCCCGACAATGTATGATCAAAAGAGGGAGCGGAGGTTTTCGGCTGCAAGAAGGTCTGAATGTCCACCCAAAATTCCTGAAAAATGGGTAAAAAATAGGTGCGAATGCCAAACCATACATCATCAAAAGCAGGAGTGGATGTGTTCGGCTACAAGAAGATTTGAATGTCCATCAATAATTGCTTTAAAACATGAAAGAAAATTTTCGAATATCAAACCGCACATGATCATAAGCGGGAGAGGAGTTGTTCAGCTGCAAGAAGGTGTGAATGTCCACCCATAATTACTGAAAAATGGGTAAGAAAAGGTGAAAATGCCCAACCATACATCATCAAAAGCAGGAGGGGATGTGTTCGGCTACAAGAAGGTTTGAATGTCCGACCATAGTTTGTAAAAAGCGGGTAAGAAAAGGTTTGAATGCCCGAATATAGACCATCAAAAGAGGGAGCGGAGGTGTTCCGCTGTAAGAAGGTGTAAATGTCCGACTATAGTTGGTAAAAAGCGGGTAAGAAAAGGTTAAAATACCCGACTGTACACAATCAATAGTGGGAGCGGAGTTGTTTGGCTACAAGAAGGTGTGAAAGTCCGACCACGGTTTGTAAAAAGCGGGTAAGAAAAGGTTCGAATGCCCGAATATATACCATCAAAAGTGGAAGTGGATGTGTTCGGCTGCAAGAAGGTGTGAACGTCTGACCAAAGTTTGTAAAAAGCAGTTAAGAAAAGGTTCGAATATCCAACCAAACATAATCAAAAGCGGGAGTAGAGCTGTTCGACTGCAAGTAGGTGTGAATGTCAGATCATAATTTGCAAAAAGCTGATGAGAAAGGGTGAGAATGCCCGGCTATACACCATCAAATGCGGGAGCGGAAGTGTTCGGCTGTGAGTAGGTGTGAATGTCCGACCATAATTGCTGAAAAATGTGTTAGAAGAGACTAGAATGCCGGACAAGACATCATCAAATGCGGGAGCGGAGTTGTTCGGCTGTGAGTAGGTGTGAATCTCCGAGCATAGTTTGTAAAAAGGGGGTAAGAATAGGTTCGAATGCCCGAACATACACTATCAAAACAGGGAGCTGAGGTGGCTCAGCTGCAAGGTGTGAATGTCTGACTATAGTTTGTAAATAAGGTGCGAATGCCCAACAATGTATAATCAAAAGAGGGAGCGGAGGTTTTCGGCTACAAGAAGGTTTGAATGTCCGACCATAGTTTGTAAAAAGCGGGTAAGAAAAGGTTCAAGCGCCTGACTATACACCATCAAAAGCGGGAGCAGAGGTGTTCCGCTGTAAGACGGTGTGAATGTCCGACCATATTTGGTAAAAAGTGGGTAAGAAAAGGTTAAAATACCCGACTGTACACAATCAATAGCGGGAGAGGAGGTGTTCAGCTGCAAGAAGGTGTGAATGTCCACCCATAATTACTGAAAAATGGGTAAGAAAAGGTGCGAATGCCCAACCATACATTATCAAAAGCAGGTGTGAATGTCAGATCATAATTTGCAAAAAGCTGATGAGAAAGGGTGATAATGCCCGACTATACACCATCAAATGCGGGAGCGGAGTTGTTCGGCTGTGAGTAAGTGTGAATCTCCGACCATAATTGCTGAAAAATGTGTTAGAAAAGGTAAGAATGCCGGTCCATACATCATCAAAAGCGGGAGAGGTGGTGTTCGGCTGCAAGTAGGTGTGAATGTCCAGCCATAATTACTAACAAACGGGTAAGAAAAGGTAGTATTGCCATACCATACATGATCAAAACAGGGAGCGGAGGTGGTTAAGCTGCAAGAAGGTGTGAATGTCCGACTAAAGTTCAAATATATTAACAAAAGCGGGAGGAGAGGTCTTCGGATGAGAGTGGTTGAGAATTTCCAAAAATAATCTATAAAATGCGGTGAAAAAAAAGGTGTGATAGAACACTAAAAGGTGGAGCGGAAGTGTTCGGCTGCAAGAAGGTGTGAATGTCCTACTATATTTGGTGAAAAGCAGGTGATGCAAGGTCTGAATGCCCAACCTTACACCATCAAAAGCGGGAGCGGAGGTGTTCCGCTGTAAGACGGTGTGAATGTCCAACCATAGTTGGTAAAAAGCGGGTAAGAAAAGGTTAAAATACCTGACTGTACACAATCAATAGCGGGAGCGGAGTTTTTCGGCTACAAGAAGGTGTGAAAGTTCAACCATGGTTTGTAAAAAGCTGCTAAGAAAAGGTTCGAATGCCCGAATATATACCATCAAAAGCGGAAGCGGAGGTGTTCGGCTGCAAGAAGGTGTGAACGTCCGACCAAAGTTTGCAAAAAGCAGTTAAGAAAAGGTTCGAATGCCCGAATATATACCATCAAAAGCGGGAGCAGAGCTGTACGACTGCATGTAGGTGTGAATGTCCAGCCATAATTACTCACAAACGGGTAAGGAAAGGTAGTATTGCCAGACCATACATGATCAAAACAGGGAGCTGAGGTGGTTCAGCTGCAAGGTGTGAATGTCTGACTATAGTTTGTAAAAAGCGGGTAAGACAAGGTGCGAATGCCCGACAATGTATGATCAAAAGAGGGAGTGGAGGTCTTCGGCTGCAAGGTCTGAATGTCCAACCATAATTTCTAAAAACCGGGTAAGAAAAGGCCCGAAAGCCCGACTATACACAATCAAAAGCGGGAGCGGGAGGTTTTCAGCTGCAAATCCTTCACTCAAACCAAGCGAAAACTGCTTTGTCCTTCATATTTATCAATGTCTAGATCGACTTCAACAAAGAACAACATTGTACTTTGCAGCAAAGAAAGAGCAAATCAAAAGTTTTAGGAATCCGAGAATAAGCTTATTTTCATGAGTTCAGCACGATTATTGATTTTACTATAAATGAATGCCTTCACTCAAACTATGTTAAAACTGCTTTGTCCTTCATATTTATCAATGTCTAGATTGACTTCAACAAAGAAAAACACTGGATTTTGCAGTAGAAGAAAGAGCAACACTGAAGGATCAGTAATCCGAGAATAAGCTTATTTTCATACGTTCTGCATGATTTGGGATTTTATGTATAAAATGAATTCCTTCACTCAAACCAAGTTAAAACTTCTTTGTCCTTCATATTTATCAATGTCTAGATTTACTTCAACAAAGAACAACATTGTATTTTGCAGTAGAAGAAATAGCAACACTGAAGGATCAGGAATCCGAAAACAAGCTTATTTTCATACGTTCTGCTTGATTTGGGATTTTGCTATAAAATTAATTCCTTCACTCAAACAAAGTGGAAACTGCTTTGTCCTTCATATTTATCAATGTCTATATTGATTTCAACAAAGAACAAGGCTGTATTTTGCAGTATAGGAAAGAGCAACACTGGAGGATCAGGAATCCGAGAATAAGCTTACTTTCATGAGTCCTGCACGATTTCGGATTTTCCTATAAAATGAATTGCTTTGCTCAAACCAAGTTAAAATTGCTTTGTCCTCCATGTCTAAAATGTATCAAGCATAAAGTTCCTCATATTACCCTGAATGAGAAAGAAGCATCCCTTTGGTTGAGCAATACATTCCTTTTGCGGAGTTATGCATGATTTCGGATTTTGCTATAAAATTAATTCCTATTGATTGTGAACAGTCGGGTATTTTAACCTTTTCTTACCCGCTTTTTACCAACTATGGTCGGACATTCACACCGTCTTACAGCGGAACACCTCCGCTCCCGCTTTTGATGGTGTATAGTCAGGCATTTGAACCTTTTCTTACCCGCTTTTTACAAACTATGGTCGGACATTCAAACCTTCTTGTAGCCAAAAACCTCCGCTCCCTCTTTTGATCATACATTGTCGGGCATTCGCACCTTATCTTACCCGCTTTTTACAAACTATAGTCAGACATTCACACCTTGGTGCTGAACCACCTCAGCTCCCTGTTTTGATCATGTATGGTCTAGCAATACTACCTTTTCTTACCCGTTTGTGAGTAATTATGGCTGGACATTCACACCTACTTGCAGTCGAACAGCTCTGCTCCCGCTTTTGATTATGTTTGGTTGGATATTCGAACCTTTTCTTAACTGCTTTTTACAAACTTTGGTTGGACGTTCACACCTTCTTGCAGCCGAACACCTCCGCTTCCGCTTTTGATGGTATATATTCGGGCATTCGAACCTTTTCTTAGCAGCTTTTTACAAACTTTGGTCGGACGTTCACACCTTCTTGCAGCCGAACACCTCCGCTCCCGCTATTGATTGTGTACAGTCAGGTATTTTAACCTTTTCTTACCCGCTTTTTACCAACTATGGTCGGACATTCACACCGTCTTACAGCGGAACACCTCCGCTCCCGCTTTTGATGGTGTATTGTCAGGCATTTGAACCTTTTCTTACCCGCTTTTTACAAACTATGGTCGGACATTCAAACCTTCTTGTAGCCAAAAACCTCCGCTCCCTCTTTTGATCATACATTGTCGGGCATTCGCACCTTTTCTTACCCGTTTTTTACAAACCATGGTCGGACTTTCAAACCTTCTTGTAGCCCAACACATCCACTCCTGCTTTTGATGATGTATGTTTGGGCATTCGCACCTTTTCTTACCCATTTTTCAGTAATTATGGGTGGACATTCACACCTTCTTGCAGCTGAACACCTCCTCCCCCGCTTATGATGGTGTATAGTCGGGCTTTCAAGCCTTTTCTTACCCGGTTTTTACAAATTATAGTTGGACATTAAGACCTTCTTACAGCCGAAAACCTCCACTCCTTCTTTTGATCATACATTGTCGGGCATTAGCACCTTTTCTTACCCGCTTTTTACAAACCATAGTCGGACTTTCACATTTTTTAGTAGCCGAACAACTCCGCTCCCGCTATTGATTGTGTACAGTCGGGTATTTTAACCTTTTCTTACCCGCTTTTTACCAACTATGGTCGGACATTCACACCGTCTTACAGCGGAACACCTCCGCTCCCTCTTTTGATGGTGTATGTTCGGGCAGTCAAACCTTTTCTTACCTGCTTTTTACAAACTATGGTCAGACATTCAACCCTTCTTGGAGCCGAACACATCCACTCCTGCTTTTGATTATGTATAGTTAGGCATTCGCACCTTTTCTTACCCATTTTTCAGTAATTATGGGTGTACATTCACACCTTCTTGCAGCCGAACACCTCCGCTCCCTCTTTTGATCATACATTTTCGGGCATTCGCACCTTTTCTTACCCGCTTTTTACAAACCATGGTCGGACTTTCACACCTTTTAGTAGCCGAACAACTCCGCACCCGCTACTGATTGTGTACAGTCGGGTACTTTAACCTTTTCTTACCCGTTTTTTACCAACTGTGGTCGGACATTCACACCTTCTTACAGCGGAACACCTCCGCTCCCTCCTTTGATGGTGTATGTTCGGGCATTCGAACCTTTTCTTACCCGCTTATTACAAACTATGGTCAGACGTTCAAACCTTCTTGTAGCCGAACATATCCACTCCTGCTTTTGATGATGTATGGTTGGGCATTCGAACCTACTTGTTGCCCGCTTTTCATTAATTATGGGTGGACATTCACACCTTGTCTCAGCCAAACACCTCCGCTCCCTGTTTTGATCATGTATGGTTTGACATTCGCACCTTTGCTTACCTTCTTTTTATACTGATTGCTCAAGATTAAGTTGTTCTTTCTCAAACTACAAATTTTTTTTAATTGTTGAAACTTGATTTGAAGTGGATAAATAAGGAAGACAAACAGTTTTAAGTCAGGCTGATAGCAATTAATTTTATAGCAAAATCTGTATTTCGTCATTTGTCGAGAGATGCTTATTGCTGAAGAAGTTCTTTCTCATTCTACAAAGTACAATGTTGTTTATCATTGAAACTTGATTAGACATGAATAAATATGAAGGACAAAGCAGTCTTAACTTGGTTTGGGTTTTATAGGAGAATCCGAATTCGTGCATAACTCGTAAAATAGAGCTTATTTTCGGATTCCTAAAGAATGAGTCTGGTTCTTTCTCATAATACAAAGTTTGTTGTTTATTGTTGAAACTTCATCAGACCGTTAGATATAGTCGGACTCTCCTCGACGCACGGCTTGGGATCTGGAACCAGTACTCTTGAGAGGGGTTGGACTCTCTTCCACTCTGGAGTTGCCCGTGGTGAGAGGCGCAGAGCAGGTGTGGGCATACTTATTGCCCCCCGGCTGTGTGCCAGTACATTGGGGTTTACCCCAGTGAACGAGAGGGTAGCCTCCCTCCGCCTTGGGTGGGGGGACGAGTCCTGACTGTTGTTTGTGCCTATGCGCCAAACAGCAGTTCAGAGTACCTACCCTTTTTGGAGTCTCTGGGGGAGGCACTGGAGAATGCTCCTACCGGAGACTCCCTCATTCTTCTGGGGGACTTCAATGCTCACGTGGGCAATGACAGTGAGACCTGGAGGGGTGTGATTGGGAGGAACGGCCCCCCCGATCTGAATCAGAGTGGTGTTATGTTGTTGGACTTCTGTGCCAGTCATAGACTGTCCATAACGAACACCATGTTCAGGCATAAGGGTGTCCATATGTGCACTTGGCACCAGGACACCCTTGGCCGCAGTTCGATGATCGACTTTGTGGTTGTATCATCGGACTTGCGGCCGTATGTCCTGGACACTCGGGTGAAGAAAGGGGCGGAGCTGTCAACTGATCACCACCTGGTGGTGAGTTGGCTCCGCTGGTGGGGGAGGATGCCGATCAGACCTGGCAGGCCCAAACGTATTGTGAGGGTTTGCTGGGAGCGTTTGTCAGAATCCCCCGTCAGAAGGAGCTTTAACTCCCACCTCCGGCAGAGCTTCAACCATATTTGAGGTGGGGGACATTGAATGTTCCGTGACTCCATTGCCGAGGCAGCTGGTCGGAGTTGTGGCCGTAAGGTGGTCGGTGCCTGTCGTGGCGGCAACCCTCGAACCTGCTGGTGAACACCAGTGGTGAGGGAAGCCGTCAAGCTGAAGAAGGAGTCCTATCGGGCCTTTTTGGCCAGTGGGACCCTGGAAGAAGCTGATAGGTACCGACGGGCCAGACGGGCCGCGGCTTCGGCGGTTGCTGAGGCAAAAACTCGGGCCTGGGAGGAGTTCGGTGAGACCATGGAGAACGATTTCCGGACGGCCTCGAAAAGATTCTGGTCCACCATCCGGCGTCTCAGGGGGGGGAAGCGGCTCACAGTCAACACTGTTTACAGTGCGGACGGGGCTTTGCTGACCTCAACTAGGGATGTTGTGAGTCGGTGGGGGGAGTACTTCGAGGAACTCCTCAATCCTACCAACACGTGCTCGGAAGAGGCAGAGTCGGAGAGCTCGGAGACGGGGCCTCCCATTTCTGGGGCTGAGGTTGCCGAGGTGGTTAAAAAGTTCCTCGGTGGCAAGGCCCCGGGGGTGGATGAGGTCCGTCCTGAGTTTCTCAAGGCTCTGGATGTTGTAGGGCTGTCTTGGCTGACACGCCTCTGCAGTATCGCGTGGACATGGGGGACAGTGCCTCTGGACTGGCAGATTGGGGTGGTGGTCCCCCTCTTTAAAAAGGGGGACCGGAGGGTGTGTTCCAACTATAGGGGTATCACAGTCCTCAGCCTCCCTGGTAAGGTCTATTCGGGGGTATTGGAGAGGAGGATCCGTCGGATAATCGAGCCTCGGATTCAGGAGATGCAGTGTGGCTTTCGTCCTGGCCGTGGAACAGTGGACCAGCTCTATACCCTCGGCAGGATCCTGGAGGGTGCATGGGAGTTCGCCCAACCAGTCTACATGTGTTTTGTGGACTTGGAGAAAGCGTTCGACCGTGTCCCTCGTGGAGTCCTGTGGGGGGTGCTCCGGGAATATGGAGTGCCGAACCCCTTGATAGGGGCCGTTCGGTCTCTCTATGACCGGTGCCAGAGTTTGGTCCGCATTGCCGGCAGTAAGTCGGATACGTTTCCGGTGAGAGTTGGACTCCGTCAGGGCTGCCCTTTGTCACCGATTCTGTTCCTAACTTTTATGGACAGAATTTCTAGGCGGAGCCAGGGCGTTGAGGGTGTCCCATTTGGCGACCTCAGAATCGGGTCTCTGCTTTTTGCAGATGATGTGGTTCTGTTAGCGTCGTCAGGCCGTGACCTTCAGCTCTCACTGGAGTGATTCGCAGCCGAGTGTGAAGCGGCTGGGATGAGAATTAGCACCTCCAAATCCGAGACTATGGTTCTCAGCCGGAAAAGGGTGGAATGCTCTCTCCGGGTCGGGAATGAGATCCTTCCCCAAGAGGAGGAGTTCAAGTATCTCGGGGTCTTGTTCACGAGTGACGGACGAATGGAGCGGGAGATTGACGGGTGGATCGGTGCGGCGCCTGCAGTGTTGCAGGCTCTGCACCGACCCGTCGTTGTGAAGAGGGAGCTGAGCCAGAAGGCGAAGCTCTCTACTTACTGGTCAATCTACGTTCCCATCCTCACCTATGGTCACGAGTTGTGGGTAGTGACCGAAAGAACAAGATCGCGAATACAAGCGGCCGAAATGGGTTTCCTCCGCAGGGTGTCTGGGCTCTCCCTTAGAGATAGGGTGAGAAGCTCAGTCATCCGGGAGGGGCTCGGAGTCGAACCGCTGCTCCTCCGCATTGAGAGGAGTCAGATGAGGTGGCTCGGGCATCTGGTTAGGATGCCCCCTGGGCGCCTCCCTGGGGAGGTGTTCCGGGCACGTTCCACTGGGAGGAGACCCCGGGGGAGACCCAGGACACGTTGGAGAGACTATGTCTCTCGGCTGGCCTGGGAACGCCTCGGGGTCCCCCCGGAAGAGCTGGAGGAAGTGGCCGGGGACAGAGACGTCTGGGTTTCTCTGCTCAAGCTGCTGCCCCCGCGACCCGACCCCCGGATAAGCGGCAGATGATGGATGGATGGATGGATGGATATATCCTCCACCAACCAGACTTACAACCCCCGACTAGGGTAGCAGAATTTCTAAGCATCTGAACCCCAAAACTACTATCAAAAATATATAAATTATTGTCTAAGATAGATGACACAATGTCTCTTCCATCCTCAAAATGGGAGGCAGATTTATCCATCAGTTTTGGTCATAGCTTCTAACCACAAATATGTTTGAACACCTTCATAAAGACTCGAAATCCTAATTTACAGCTCATACAATACAAAATCCTTCATAGAACACACTATACAGGACAAAGGATGTTCAGGATGGGTCTAACACACTCAAACATCTGCTCACATTGCACAGATAACACACCTGATGATTATGCACACGCTTTGTGGTTTTCTGCGCCTGTCCAGAAGTTCTGGCTTGAAGTCTGTGAGGACCTATCAACATGGCTAAAGTGTAGCATCCCTGCATGCCCCACACTGTGCATACTGGGTGACTTAGACAACATCAACATGGAAATTAACTCAGCACACATGGTTGTCACAGTGTTATGTATCGCAAAGAAAACTTTTCTCATGAACTGGAAAGCGAAGAACAATCTGTATATTAACCAGTTTAGAAATTTTCTTTTAGATTATATTAGCATGGAAACAATGTCTGCCTCCTCAAAACATCAATTGGCTGAATTTCATTCTCTCTGGTCCCCTCTGATTAGTTTTATCACATAGTGGTGGTGGTGGGTTGCTGGGTGATGGTGGGTCTCAGGCCCGGGCTGCTGCGACTGGTGTGACCGGGTGGTTTGTTTGTTTGTTTTTTGTAGAGGTCCTCCTGGGTGGGGTTGGGTTGAGTGGGGTGGGGCGGGTTGGGTACCTTCTGGGGGTACAGTAGCTCCCGGAATATGGTCGCTGCAGGCCCCGAGCCTGGTGGACATCAGGCCCTCCTGCCCATTGTTGGCTCCCAGGTAGCGGGGATGCCTATTGCAGCCAGTCCCTGGCTGCCCTCTCTGGGGGAGAGTAGCTCCCCCGGTATATATCCCCATACCCCTCTCCCTTCTGGCTCCTGTACACAGCACACACTCACACATGAAGGGTTTTGGGGGCGTGTGTTCGGTGGGGTGTAGTGGATGGGGCCACGTAGGTGGTCCCCTTTGGTTGCACTCTGCAGTTCCCTGCCCCTGTTTTAATTACACCTTAGACATTACTACTTATCAAACACACTCACACACACACATTAGGTCTTGGGGGGTGGTTACACTGAGTGGTATCTGGTGGGCGGGGCTCTTTGGGTATGTAGGCGGCCCAGAGTGCCGCGCTCCCAGTTCTACAAGTTTGGCTGCCCCTCAATTTTAATTGCTCACTATTAGAAAATATTGAAGAGCCAGAAGGGTGAGGGGAGGGGTCTTCTTCGCACACCCCTGCTTCCTGGTGTCTGCTCGGGGCAGGAGGGGCCAGGAGGATTAATTAATTGTTCTGCTGGTTCGGGGTCTGTGGTGGCTGGGGGGTTGCTGGCCTCCTGGTGTGCCCGCTGCACTGCACCCCAGCAGAGTCGAGGGAGGTAGGATGTGTGGATGTGTGGATGTATGGGACGTGAAAGTGTGTGTGGTAATGATTGGGCCTGGATCTGGGACTTGCTGTCGCCTGGCCTGCCTGTGTTTCTCCCGATGGGGCATCAGCGTTGCCTCTCCCCACTGCTCGCGACTTCACCCACCTGTGGGCACGTCTTGACTCCCAGGGCACTTGGCCAGGGGCGCTGGGGCAGGCGCTGACCCACTTTGTGGCTGTCTGGGGCGCTTGGCCCTCCTGGGTATTGGGTGGGGCCTCTGCCGGGGGGTTTGGGGGCGCTCGGGCTCCTGGGGCCCAGGTCCAGTGCACGGCCCATGTCTGGGCAGCTGGGGCCTGGCGGGGTCGGTGGGCTGTTGCCCCTGGTTCCCGGAGTGCCTCTGCCCTATGCTTATGGGGGCTCTTTCCGGGGGCTTCCTCTGCAGTCTTCTGGGTGGATGCGTGGTTGCCCCTGCGGTGGGCTGCCTGGGTTCTGTGCTCTGTGGGGGCTGCTGGTGGCCTGGGTCTTGTGGCCCTCTCTGCCTGCTTCTGATTGCTTGGGGGGGGGCTGTGGATTGTGGCCCTGTACGCTTATACACTCATAACTAAGCACGGTTATCATGTAGGTCCTGTGCCATGGGTGTTGCATGTTCTCACACACACATTCATTAGTCCAGTAGCATGGTCACTAAGCAGTTGATGTATTATCATGTCGTCTCAGGTCATCTATATCCACAGCTGTGTTGTATGCGATTGCCGCTTCTTGTGCTTGTTTTTGTTTGTTTGTGTGTTTGTTTTTTCTCTGCTTGTCTGCTTTCAGGTGCTCCTGGTGGCGCTAAGGCTGGATTCCCCTCATAGGCCATGGATTGTTGTCTGTTTTGTTTTTTACAGGTGTAGCAGCTGGTTGTCTGGTTTTTGTTTCTATTTTTGTTCTATTTCCTCTTCTTTCCTCTTCTTCTTTCCTTGTCCCCCGGTCCGGTACAGTTCAGTTCATGTCATATATTGTAAACAGAAATAAATAAATGGGCATCAAGGGGAGCTTTACATTTATAAAACTTCCCTTGGCAAAACAAATCTGTTTGGCATCAAAGGTATTCAGACTACAATTCTTCTGACATAATGCTGAACAGGACAAGGGGAAAAAAAAGTAAAGAAGACAGTTCTGCCGAAAGCCAGGGATAGACCTGTTCTAAGTTCTATACTTTTTAAAAGGGGCGTGTTTATCAACTATGGAATTAGAAGATTTACAAAAATGGTCAAGTGCTAGATCTTCATCTGGGATTTTAACAGTGTCATATAACTATTCAACAGATCAGTTAAAAAAAAGCCTGCTCATGGAGATGTTTCAGGATCTGGATACCAAGCGTGGACCTAATTTTTTCATTTTTGCAATTCTGATACAGGCTATTGAGCAGTGATAACTAACACCAAGTTCAGATACTGCGGATTTTCTACCTTTGATTTTGTTAAGATTGAGCCAATCAGGGACAACCTTGAAGGATCTCTTTGGTTTTGTAGGATCTGTAATTACCTGAGAAAGGTTGATATTGGTACACACCTTTTTTAAATGATCAGAGGCAGAGTTCAACTTGTTTAAATTAAAATTGCCACACAGAGATTGGGTTTAGGCCACATGCACACAGAATGACATCAACAAATATAAGAAATATTAAACATTTACACATAGATTTTTGAATATATGTAGAGGAATGATACTTTGAAATGTGCTCATTGCGGAGTTATGATCAGTTGAGTAATGAAGGTTGAACTATTCTGGGAAAGAGGTTCTATTCCTAGCATCATGATGGACACTCCTGATATAGAAGGTTTCGCTAACGCATTGGAATTGTTTTACTATTTTCATATGCATGTGCAATGAAGAATTGCTTGCTGCTGATAAATGCAAAGAAGAACATCTTACACATAGATGCTCACATTTAGGCTGCTGAATGCAATGAAGACCTGCTTATCAAGTAAAGTTCAATGTCAATGTGTAATATTCAATTAGGATTTGCAAAACAGTGAAGTTAAACAATGAATGGGTCCATAGTCGGTATGAGAAGACTACAGGAATATTTACCTGGGTGTACGTTCAAACAGAGATGAGAAAATTGCGATGAATAATTGTTTGTTTGTTTGTTAGTATGTATATGAATGTTATGTGTATAAACTGTGTTGAGTTATAGTTACTCAGTAGTGTCTCAGTGAAACAACCGACGGGGGAAGCCTTGCGGTGACAACAAAAGCAGTGTTTTACTGATCAGTCAAGTTGCTCCAGTGTACTCCATACAAACTGGTTGGCTACTGAAGGGATAGAAAATGGGGAATACTTGTTTTAAAGCAAACAAGGAATTAGATGGGAAAAATACATGTTTTAACGGGACCCAGACAATATTAAATACTCAGACAGATGGGAGAAGAAGTGTAGTTTTGTAGGAAATCACAAAATTATTACATAGAATTAGTGAAATCAATTGAAGAATGCCTTTCTGAAGAGCTGTTTACCACAGATGAGCAGCTTTGCGACCAAGCACATTGTAGATCGCTTTACTGCCAAAATGATCTAATTTAATGGATTGGTTTAGACATGCATAACAGCATTTTAAGAACAAAGAGAGAAACAAAAAGGGACAACGCTTCATGGTGGAAGGTGATGTATAAATAACTGTGTATATGATGAAGGGGGTGGCAACACCCATTCCGAAATCCCGCCATTCCGACATCCCGCTATTCCGACATCCCACCATTCCGACATCCCACCATTCCGACATACCACCATTCCGACATCCCACCATTGCGACATCCCGCTATTCTGACGTTCAAATGTCCCACCATTCCGACAAGGCTTTTCGTATAAGGAAATGTGTGTTACTCAACAGGTGAGTCCCTTCTTTCTGTTCATGCAATTTATATGTAACACATGTTTATAGACAAGCGTTATTAAAAACACAAAGTCTCGGCAACTGGAGGAGGAGAAGCAGTCCGCGGTGGTTTTCAATCACACACTCCAATGCCACTTGTTTCAACTTCCGAAAATTTAATCCAGGAAAAAAAGGCTTACAAACATGGACCAAAACGGCTCCATAACACGCACAAGAATCCAAAAGAAACGAAAGTTAACTAAAAGAAAGCAAATAAACAGTATGAAGTTGTCAAAATTGGTTTTACGCATGCCTATGTGCGTCTGGCACATGCGTCTTCGGGCTCTCCCACGTTGGTTTGTGGATGAAAGCTATATGTTCAGCTGTAATGTCATGTAAAAACAATCTCTACATGACATTTAGTCCCAGGTGTGACCAGTTAGGTCCTTAAGATATCAACAGGCTGTATAAAGCTACAACCGTTGCGGCTGTGTGTTTGTGCCAAATGCGCAAAACCCATCCGCGCTTCCCAAAATTGGAGTGAGTACTCATAAATCCCGTGAATAACATGAATAAACGTTTTTACTGCATTTTGTTGTGTTTTATACGTTCTATGCTGTCATTTCTCTCTTCTCCTATTGGCAAGGCAAGGCAGAGTGCTCGCAACTGTGTCCTGTGCAGTAGCCGTGATATCTGTAATTGCAATTATTACTTTTGCATATGATGACAGCGTGCAAAAGACGCATGGGCTCTGTGGAGAGCTCCGCTCCAGCTGGCTGCTGTGACAGCTCACTGACACTGTATTTCTGCTTAATCAGTTTCAGTCTCGCCAGAGTTACATTAATATCTGTATTTTTATATTTGAAATTCAGGGGATTTTGATAATAGATTATTAAAGTTTGTTTGCGAGGCTGTGGCCTCTGCATGTGCAAAGCTTGTGCGCCAAACTTTAGGGCGTATTTGCGCCGGCATATCATTAGTGCAAAATGTTTTGGGTAAAAAATAGGCTATTAAAAGGAACTGTCGGAATGGCGGTATGTTAAAAAAAACAAAAAACATACCGCCATTCCGACCATAGGAGGAAAAAAGTGTCGGAATGGTGGGACGTTTGATAAAAAATTAAGTGTTGAACAGAGGTGTTCCGCTGTAAGACGGTGTGAATGTCCGACCATATTTGGTAAAAAGCGGGTAAGAAAAGGTTAAAATACCCGACTGTACACAATCAATAGCGGGAGAGGAGGTGTTCAGCTGCAAGAAGGTGTGAATGTCCACCCATAATTACTGAAAAATGGGTAAGAAAAGGTGCGAATGCCCAACCATACATTATCAAAAGCAGGTGTGAATGTCAGATCATAATTTGCAAAAAGCTGATGAGAAAGGGTGAGAATGCCCGACTATACACCATCAAATGCGGGAGCGGAGTTGTTCGGCTGTGAGTAAGTGTGAATCTCCGACCATAATTGCTGAAAAATGTGTTAGAAAAGGTAAGAATGCCGGTCCATACATCATCAAAAGCGGGAGAGGTGGTGTTCGGCTGCAAGTAGGTGTGAATGTCCAGCCATAATTACTAACAAACGGGTAAGAAAAGGTAGTATTGCCAGACCATACATGATCAAAACAGGGAGCGGAGGTGGTTCAGCTGCAAGAAGGTGTGAATGTCCGACTAAAGTTCAAATATATTAACAAAAGCGGGAGGAGAGGTCTTCGGATGAGAGTGGTTGAGAATTTCCAACCATAATCTATAAAATGCGGTGAAAAAAAAGGTGTGATAGAACACTAAAAGGAGGAGCGGAAGTGTTCGGCTGCAAGAAGGTGTGAATGTCCGACTATATTTGGTGAAAAGCAGGTGAAGCAAGGTCTGAATGTCCAACCTTACATCATCAAAAGCGAGATCAGAGGTGTTTGGCTGCATGAAGGCCATAGTTTGCCAAAAGCGGGTAAGCTGCGAATGACCGACTAAATATCAACAAAAGGTCTTCGGATGCAAGTGGGTGTGAATATCCCACCATAGAAGTATGGTGGAGAGGAAGCTGTGAACAGCCGACCATAGTTGCCAAAAAGCGGGTGAGAAAAGGTGCGAATGTCCAACCATACATGATCAAAACAGGGAGCGGAGGTGTTTGGCTGTGACAAGGTGTGAATGTCCACCCAAAATTAATGAAAAGCGGGCAAAAAGTAGGTTTGAATGCCCAACCATACATCATCAAAAGCAGGAGTGGATGTGTTCGGCTACAAGAAGGTTTGAATGTCCGAGCATAGTTTGTAAAAAGCGGGTAAGAAAAGGTTCGAATGCCCAAACATACACCATCAAAAGAGGGAGCGGAGGTGTTCCGCTGTAAGAAGGTGTGAATGTCCGACCATAGTTGGTAAAAAACGGGTAAGAAAAGGTTAAAATACCCGACTGTACACAATCAATAGCGGGAGCGGATGTGTTTGGCTACAAGAATGTGTGACAGTCCGACCATGGTTTGTAAAAAACGGGTAAGAAAAGGTGCGAATGCCCGACAATGTATGATCAAAAGAGGGAGCGGAGGTTTTCGGCTACAAGAAGGTTTGAATGTCCGACCATAGTTTGTAAAAAGCGGGTAAGAAAAGGTTCAAATGCCTGACTATACACCATCAAAAGCGGGAGCGGAGGTGTTCGGCTACAAGAAGGTGTGAAAGTTCAACCATGGTTTGTAAAAAGCTGCTAAGAAAAGGTTCGAATGCCCGAATATATACCATCAAAAGCGGAAGCGGAGATGTTCGGTTGCAAGACGGTGTGAACGTCCGATCAAAGTTTGCAAAAAGCAGTTAAGAAAAGGTTCGAATGCCCGAATATATACCATCAAAAGCGGGAGTGTGAATGTCCAGCCATAATTACTCACAAACGGGTAAGAAAAGGTAGTATTGCCAGACCATACATGATCAAAACAGGGAGCTGAGGTGGTTCAGCTGCAAGGTGTGAATGTCTGACTATAGTTTGTAAAAAGCGGGTAAGACAAGGCTCGAAAGCCCGACTATACACAATCAAAAGCGGGAGCGGGAGGTTTTCAGCTGCAAATCCTTCACTCAAACCAAGTGAAAACTGCTTTGTCCTTAATATTTATCAATGTCTAGATCGACTTCAACAAAGAACAACATTGTACTTTGCAGTAAAGAAAGAGTAAATCAAAAGTTTTAGGAATCCGAGAATAAGCTTATTTTCATGAGTTCTGCACGATTATTGATTTTACTATAAATGAATGCCTTCACTCAAACTATGTTAAAACTGCTTTGTCCTTCATATTTATCAATGTCTAGATTGACTTCAACAAAGAAAAACACTGGATTTTGCAGTAGAAGAAAGAGCAACACTGAAGGATCAGTAATCCGAGAATAAGCTTATTTTCATACGTTCTGCATAATTTGGGATTTTATGTATAAAATGAATTCCTTCACTCAAACCAAGTTAAAACTGCTTTGTCCTTCATATTTATCAATGTCTAGATTTACTTCAACAAAGAACAACATTGTATTTTGCAGTAGTAGAAAGAGCAACACTTGAAGGAACAGGAATCCGAGAATAAGCTTATTTTCATACGTTCTGCATGATTTGGGATTTTATGTATAAAATGAATTCCTTCACTCAAACCAAGTGAAAACTGCTTTGTCCTTCATATTTATCAATGTCTAGATTTACTTCAACAAAGAACAACATTGTATTTTGCAGTAGTAGAAAGAGCAACACTTGAAGGAACAGGAATCCGAGAATAAGCTTATTTTCATACGTTCTGCATGATTTGGGATTTTATGTATAAAATGAATTCCTTTACTCAAACTATGTTAAAACTGCTTTGTCCTTCATATTTATCAATGTCTAGATTGACTTCAACAAAGAACAACATTGTATTTTGCAGTAGAAGAAATAGCAACACTGAAGGATCAGGAATCCGAAAACACGCTTATTTTCATACGTTCTGCTTGATTTGGGATTTTGCTATAAAATTAATTCCTTCACTCAAACAAAGTGGAAACTGCTTTGTCCTTCATATTTATCAATGTCTATATCGATTTCAACAAAGAACAAGGCTGTATTTTGCAGTATAGGAAAGAGCAACACTGGTGGATCAGGAATCCGAGAATAAGCTTACTTTCATGAGTCCTGCACGATTTCGGATTTTCCTATAAAATGAGATGCTTTGCTCAAACCAAGTTAAAATTGCTTTGTCCTTCATAGTTATCCATGTCTAAAATGTATCAAGCATAAAGTTCCTCATATTACCCTGAATGAGAAAGAAGCATCCCTTTGGTTGAGCAATACGTTCCTTTTGCGGAGTTATGCATGATTTCAGATTTTGCTATAAAATTCATTCCTTCACACCTTTTTTTTTCACCGCATTTTATAGATTATGTTTGGAAATTTCAACCACTCTAATCCGAAGACCTCTCCTCCCGCTTTTGTTAATATATTTGAACTTTAGTTGGACATTCACCCCTTTTTGCAGCTAAACCACCTCCGCTCCCTGTTTTGATCATGTATGGTCTGGCAATACTACATTTTCTTACCCGTTTGTGAGTAATTATGGCTGGATATTCACACCTACTTGCAGCTGAACACAATCTCTCTTGCTTTTAATTATGTTTGGATATTCGAACCATTTCTTTACTGCTTTTTGCCAATTTTGGTCGGACGTTCACACCTTCTTGCAGCCGAACACCTCCGCTTCCGCTTTTGATGGTATATATTCGGGCATTCGAACCTTTTCTTACCAGCTTTTTACAAACGATGGTTGGACTTTCACACCTTCTTGTAGCCGAACAACTCCGCTCCCGCTATTGATTGTGTACAGTCGGGTATTTTAACCTTTTCTTACACGCTTTTTACCAACTATGGTCGGACATTCACACCGTCTTACAGCGGAACATCTCCGCTCCCGCTTTTGATGGTGTATAGTCAGGCATTTGAACCTTTTCTTACCCGCTTTTTACAAACTATGGTCGGACATTCAAACCTTATTGTAGCCGAAAACCTCTGCTCCCTCTTTTGATTATACATTGTCGGGCATTCGCACCTTATCGTACCCGCTTTTTACAAACTATAGTCAGACATTCACACCTTGGTGCTGAACCACCTCAGCTCCCTGTTTTGATCATGTATGGTCTGGCAATACTACCTTTTCTTACCCGTTTGTGAGTAATTATGGCTGGACATTCACACCTACTTGCAGTCGAACAGCTCTGCTCCCGCTTTTGATTATGTTTGGTTGGATATTCGAACCTTTTCTTAACTGCTTTTTACAAACTTTGGTCGGACGTTCACACCTTCTTGCAGCCGAACACCTCCGCTTCCGCTTTTGATGGTATATATTCGGGCATTCGAACCTTTTCTTACCAGCTTTTTACAAACCATGGTTGGACTTTTACACCTTCTTGTAGCCGAACAACTCCGCTACCCCTATTGATTGTGTACAGTCGGGTATTTTAACCTTTTCTTACCCACTTTTTACCAACTATGGTCGGACATTCACACCTACTCAGAGCCGAACACCTCCGCTCCCTCTTTTGATGGTGTATGTTTGGGCATTCGAACCTTTTCTTACCCGCTTTTTACAAACTATGCTCGGACATTCAAACCTTCTTGTAGCCGAACACATCCACTCCTTCTTTTGATGATGTATGCTTGGGCATTCAAACCTACTTTTTGCCCGCTTTTCATTAATTTTGGGTGGACATTCACACCTTGTCACAGCCAAACACCTCCGCTCCCTGTTTTGATCATGTATGGTTGGACATTCGCACCTTGTCTCACCCGCTTTTTGCAAACTATGGTCGGCTGTTCACAGCTTCCTCTCCACCATACTTGTATGGTGGGATGTTCACACCCAGTTGCATCCGAAGACCTCCGCCCCCACTTTTGTTGATATTTAGTTGGTCATTCGCAGCTTACCCGCTTTTGGCAAACTATGGCCTTCTTGCAGCCAAACACCTCTGATCTCGCTTTTGATAATGTAAGGTTGGGCATTCAGACCTTGCTTCACCTGCTTTTCACCAAATATAGTCGGACATTCACACCTTCTTGCAGCCGAACACTTCCGCTCCACCTTTTAGTGTTCTATCACACCTTTTTTTCACCGAATTTTATAGATTATGGTTGGAAATTCTCAACCACTCTCATCCGAAGACCTCTCCTCCCGCTTTTGTTAATATATTTGAACTTTAGTCGGACATTCACACCTTCTTGCAGCTGAACCACCTCCGCTCCCTGTTTTGATCATGTATGGTCTGGCAATACTACCTTTTCTTACCCGTTTGTGAGTAATTATGGCTGGACATTCACACCTACTTGCAGCCGAACACCACCTCTCTCGCTTTTGATGATGTATGGACCGGCATTCTTACCTTTTCTAACACATTTTTCAGAAATTACAGTCGGAGATTCACACCTACTCACAGCCGAACAACTCCGCTCCCGCATTTGATGGTGTGCAGTCGGACATTCTCACCCTTTCTCATCAGCTTTTTGCAAATTATGATCTGACATTCACACCTACTTGCAGTCGAAAAGCTATGCTCCCGCTTTTGATTATGTTTGGTTGGATATTCAAACCTTTTCTTAACTGCTTTTTACAAACTTTGGTTGGACGTTCACACCTTCTTGTAGCCGAACACATCCACTCCTGCTTTTGATGATGTATGGTTGGGCATTCGCACCTTTTTTTTACCCATTTGTCAGGAATAATGGGTGGACATTCACACCTTCTTGCAGCTGAACACCTCCTCTCCCACTTATGATCATGTGCGGTTTGATTTTCGAAAATTTTCTTTCATGTTTTCTAGCAATTATTGATGGACATTTAGACCTTCTTGCAGCTGAACACCTCCGCTCCTGCTTTTGATCATACCTTGTCAGGCATTCGCACCATGTCTTACCCGCTTTTTACAAACTTTAGTCGAACATTTACACCTTTTTGCAGCCGAACACCACCTCTCTCGCTTTTGATGATGTATGGTCCGGCATTCTTTCCTTTTCTAACACATTTTTCAGCAATTATGGTCGGACATTCACACCTACTCAGAGCCGAACACCTCCGCTCCCGCATTTGATGGTGTATAGTCGGGCATTCTCACCCTTTCTCATCAGCTTTTTGCAAATTATGATCTGACATTCACACCTGCTTTTGATAATGTATGGTTGGGCATTCGCACCTTTTTTTACCCATTTTTCAGGAATTATGGGTGGACATTCACACTTTCTTGCAGCTGAACACCTCCTCTCCTTCTTATGATCATGTGCGGATGATATTCGAAAATTTTCTTTCATGTTTTAAAGCAATTATTGATGGACATTCAGACCTTCTTGCAGCTGAACCACTCTGCTCCCGCTTTTGATGGTGTATAGTCGGCCTTTCGAGCCTTTCCTTCCCGGTTTTTACAAATTATGGTTGGACATTCAGACCTTCTTGCAGCCGAACACCTCCGCTCCCTCTTTTGATGGTGTATGTTCGGGCAGTCAATCCTTTTCTTACCTGCTTTTTACAAACTATGGTCAGACATTCAACCCTTCTTGGAGCCGAACACATCCACTCCTGCTTTTGATTATGTATAGTTGGGCATTCGCACCTTTTCTTACCCATTTTTCAGTAATTATGGGTGGACATTCACACCTTCTTGCAGCTGAACACCTCCTCTCCCACTATTGATTGTGTACAGTCGGGTATTTTAACCTTTTCTTACCCGCTTTTTACCAAATATGGTCGGACATTCACACCGTCTTACAGCGGAACACCTCTGCTCCCGCTTTTGATGGTGTATAGTCAGGCGCTTGAACCTTTTCTTACCCGCTTTTTACAAACTATGGTCGGACATTCAAACCTTCTTGTAGCCGAAAACCTCCGCTCCCTCTTTTGATTATACATTGTTGGGCATTCGCACCTTATTTACAAACTATAGTCAGACATTCACACCTTGCAGCTGAGCCACCTCAGCTCCCTGTTTTGATAGTGTATGTTCGGGCATTCGAACCTATTCTTACCCCCTTTTTACATACTATGCTCGGAGATTCACACCTACTCACAGCCGAACAACTCCGCTCCCGCATTTGATGATGTATTGTCCGGCATTCTAGTCTCTTCTAACACATTTTTCAGCAATTATGGTCGGACATTCACACCTACTCACAGCCAAACACTTCCGCTCCCGCATTTGATGGTGTATAGCCGGGCATTCTCACCCTTTCTCATCAGCTTTTTGCAAATTATGATCTGACATTCACACCTACTTGCAGTCGAACAGCTCTTTTCCCGCTTTTGATTATGTTTGGTTGGATATTCGAACCTTTTCTTAACTGCTTTTTACAAACTTTGGTCGGACGTTCACACCTTCTTGCAGCCGAACACATCCACTTCCACTTTTGATGGTATATATTCGGGCATTCGAACCTTTTCTTACCCGCTTTTTACAAACCGTGGTCGGACTTTCACACCTTCTTGTAGCCAAACAACTCCGCTCCCGCTATTGATTGTGTACAGTCGGGTATTTTAACCTTTTCTTACCCGCTTTTTACCAACTATGGTCGGACATTTACACCTTCTTACAGCGGAACACCTCCGCTCCCTCTTTTGATGGTCTATGTTCGGGCATTCGAACCTTTTCTTACCCGCTTTTTACAAACTATGGTCGGACATTCAAACCTTCTTGTAGCCGAACACATCCACTCCTGCTTTTGATGATGTATGGTTGGGCATTTTCACCTTTTCTTACCCATTTTTCAGTAATTATGGGTGGACATTCACACCTTCTTGCAGCTGAACAACTCCTCTCCCGCTTATGATCATGTGCGGTTTGATATTCGAAAATTTTCTTTCATGTTTTAAAGCAATTATTGATGGACATTCAAATCTTCTTGTAGCCGAACACATCCACTCCTGCTTTTGATGATGTATGGTTTGGCATTCGCACCCTTTTTTTACCCATTTTTCAGGAATTTTGGGTGGACATTCAGACCTTCTTGCAGCCGAAAACCTCCGCTCCCTCTTTTGATCATACATTGTCGGGCATTCGCACCTTATCTTACCCGGTTTTTACAAACTATGGTCGGACATTCACACCTTGCAGCTGAACCACCTCCGCTCCCTGTTTTGATCATGTATGGTCTGGCAATACTACCTTTTCTTACCCGTTTGTGAATAATTAATCCCAAAATATTGAGCATAAAATAAGTCTTTATGCTGATGATGTATTACTTTTCCTTCAGAACTCACAGACGTCTCTCAGTCACACGATCACACTCATAAATAAATTCTCAGCACTTTCTGACTACTCTATCAACTGGTCTAAGACCACAGTTCTGCCCATTAACTGTAGGGTCCATAATATACCTGCGATCACTTTACAGTCAGGAAATATTAGATATTTAGGCATAAACATTTCCTCCAGGCTCTCAGAGCTAACAAAGCTAAATTATGTGCAATTATTAAAGACAGTAGAGGACGATCTCTCGTTGGAAGTCCTTACCTATATCACTTATGGGGAGAGTTACATGATGATACTACCAAAAGTTAACTATTTGTTCTCAATGATCCCCATAAAACCATCTGCTACTTGGTTTAAGTCACTAGATTCATGCATCTCCAAATTTCTGTGGAAAAACAAACCACCACGTATTAGTTTAAAAACCCTACAGAAGACCAAGGACAGTGGTGGATTAGATTTACCTCATTTTCAGCACTATTCCTTAGACAATAGGTTACAATATATATCAAAATGGTTTAAACCTTGTTGTTGTCACAGTTCCCAGAGACGTTGTAATCGTTGAGGATTCTATATTCACCCCCTCATTAGAGGCACGTAATGCAGATTGATGACACTGAATCTTCTTCTCTGTTCATTGCTGGCATCATTCCCAGCATCGTAAGTGTTTGTGGCATTGTTAGCCTCTTCTTCTGGATCTTGATATCGAGAATCCTTTTGTATTTCTGGTTTGTCAGTACTCTCTCTTCGTTCACCGGAGTCTTTGTCTTTTTGTCCTTGAGTTTGGTGATTTTTTCTTCTTTTGATGCCTTGACACAATGTGACAGGTGATACCACGTGGGAGATCCTGTAACTTGGACTGCTGTCCCTGTGCTGCGAAATGGCTGTGCTGCTCAAATGGTCTCTCCTTCATCATGCTGCCATTCCGACATCTTGCCATTCCGACATGGGTCTCCAATTGTCGGAATGGCGACACTTTTATCAAACGTCCCACCATTCCGACACTTTTTTCCTCCTATGGTCGGAATGGCGGTATGTTTTTTTTTTTTTTTTTAACATACCGCCATTCCGACAGTTCCTTTTAATAGCCTATTTTTTACCCAAAACATTTTGCACTAATGATATGGCAGCGCAAATACGCCCTAAAGTTTGGCGCACAAGCTTTGCACATGCAGAGGCCACAGCCTCGCAAACAAACTTTAATAATCTATTATCAAAATCCCCTGAATTTCAAATATAAAAATACAGATATTAATGTAACTCTGGCGAGACTGAAACTGATTAAGCAGAAATACAGTGTCAGTGAGCTGTCACAGCAGCCAGCTGGAGCGGAGCTCTCCACAGAGCCCATGCGTCTTTTGCACGCTGTCATCATATGCAAAAGTAATAATTGCAATTACAGATATCACGGCTACTGCACAGGACACAGTTGCGAGCACTCTGCCTTGCCTTGCCAATAGGAGAAGAGAGAAATGACAGCATAGAACGTATAAAACACAACAAAATTCAGTAAAAACGTTTATTCATGTTATTCACGTGATTTATGAGTACTCACTCCAATTTTGGGAAGCGCGGATGGGCTTTGCGCATTTGGCACAAACACACAGCCGCAACGGTTGTAGCTTTATACAGCCTGTTGATATCTTAAGGACCTAACTGGTCACACCTGGGAGTAAATGTCATGTAGAGATTGTTTTTACATGACATTACAGCTGAACATATAGCTTTCATCCACAAACCAACGTGGGAGAGCCCGAAGACGCATGTGCCAGACGCACATAGGCATGCGTAAAACCAATTTTGACCACTTCATACTGTTTATTTGCTTTCTTTTAGTTAACTTTCGTTTCTTTTGGATTCTTGTGCGTGTTATGGAGCCGTTTTGGTCCATGTTTGTAAGCCTTTTTTTCCTGGATTAAATTTTCGGAAGTTGAAACAAGTGGCATTGGAGTGTGTGATTGAAAACCACCGCGGACTGCTTCTCCTCCTCCAGTTGCCGAGACTTTGTGTTTTTAATAACGCTTGTCTATAAACATGTGTATATTAATATATATAAATTGCATGAACAGAAAGAAGAGACTCACCTGTTGAGTAACACACATTTCCTTATACGGAAAGCCTTGTCGGAATGGTGGGACATTTGAACGTCAGAATAGCGGGATGTCGCAATGGTGGGATGTCGGAATGGTGGGACGTTTGCATGTCGGAATGGTGGTATGTCGGAATGGTGGTATGTCAGAATGGTGGGATGTCGGAATAGCGGGATGTCGGAATGGCGGGATTTCGGAATGGGTGTTGCCAACCCCTTCATCATATACACAGTTATTTATACATCCCCTTCCACCATGAAGCGTTGTCCCTTTTTGTTTCTCTCTTTGTTCTTAAAATGCTGTTATGCATGTCTAAACCAATCCATTAAATTAGATCATTTTGGCAGTAAAGCGATCTACAATGTGCTTGGTCGCAAAGCTGCTCATCTGCTGTAAACAGCTCTTCAGAAAGGCATTCTTCAATTGATTTCACTAATTCTATGTAATAATTTTGTGATTTCCTACAAAACTACACTTCTTCTCCCATCTGTCTGAGTATTTAATATTGTCTGGGTCCCGTTAAAACATGTATTTTTCCCATCTAATTCCTTGTTTGCTTTAAAACAAGTATTCCCCATTTTCTATCCCTTCAGTAGCCAACCAGTTTGTATGGAGTACACTGGAGCAACTTGACTGATCAGTAAAACACTGCTTTTGTTGTCACCGCAAGACTTCCCCCGTCGGTTGTTTCACTGAGACACTACTGAGTAACTATAACTCAACACAGTTTATACACATAACATTCCTATACATACTAACAAACAAACAAACAATTATTTATCGCAATTTTCTCATCTCTGTTTGAACGTACACCCAGGTAAATATTCCTGTAGTCTTCTCATACCGACTATGGACCCATTCATTGTTTAACTTCACTGTTTTGCAAATCCTAATTGAATATTACACATTGACATTGAACTTTACTTGATAAGCAGGTCTTCATTGCATTCAGCAGCCTATATGTGAGCATCTATGTGTAAGCTGTTCTTCTTTGCATTTATCAGCAGCAAGCAATTCTTCATTGCACATGCATATGAAAATAGTAAAACAATTCCAATGCGTTAGCGAAACCTTCTATATCAGGAGTGTCCATCATGATGCTGGGAATAAAACCTCTTTCCTAGAATAGTTCAACCTTCATTACTCAACTGATCATAACTCCGCAATGAGCACATTTCAAAGTATCATTCCTCTATATGTATTCAAAAATCTATGTGTAAATGTTTAATATTTCTTATATTTGTTGATGTCATTCTGTGTGCATGTGGCCTAAACCCAATCTCTGTGTGGCAATTTTAATTTAAACAAGTTGAACTCTGCCTCTGATCATTTAAAAAAGGTGTGTACCAATATCAACCTTTCTCAGGTAATTACTGATCCTACAAAACCAAAGAGATCCTTCAAGGTTGTCCCTGATTGGCTCAATCTTAACATATCAAAGGTAGAAAATCCGCAGTATCTGAACTTGGTGTTAGTTATCACTGCTCAATAGCCTGTATCAGAATTGCAAAAATGAAAACATTAGGTCCACGCTTGGTATCCAGATCCTGAAACATCTCCATGAGCAGGCTTTTTTTTAACTGATCTGTTGAATAGTTATATGACACTGTTAAAATCCCAGATGAAGATCTAGCACTTGACCATTTTTGTAAATCTTCTAATTCCATAGTTGATAAACACGCCCCTTTTAAGTATAGAACTTAGAACAGGTCTATCCCTGGCTTTCGGCAGAACTGTCTTCTTTACTTTTTTTTCCCCTTGTCCTGTTCAGCATTATGTCAGAAGAATTGTAGTCTGAATACCTTTGATGCCAAACAGATTTGTTTTGCCAAGGGAAGTTTTATAAATGTAAAGCTCCCCTTGATGCCCATTTATTTATTTCTGTTTACAATATATGACATGAACTGAACTGAACCGGACCGGGGGACAAGGAAAGAAGAAGAGGAAAGAAGAGGAAACAGAACAAAAATAGAAACAAAAACCAGACAACCAGCTGCTACACCTGTAAAAAACAAAACAGACAACAATCCATGGCCTATGAGGGGAATCCAGCCTTAGCGCCACCAGGAGCACCTGAAAGCAGACAAGCAGAGAAAAAACAAACACACAAACAAACAAAAACAAGCACAAGAAGCGGCAATCGCATACAACACAGCTGTGGATATAGATGACCTGAGACGACATGATAATACATCAACTGCTTAGTGACCATGCTACTGGACTAATGAATGTGTGTGTGTGTGTGTGTGAGAACATGCAACACCCATGGCACAGGACCTACATGATAACCGTGCTTAGTTATGAGTGTATAAGCGTACAGGGCCACAATCCACAGCCCCCCCCCCCAAGCAATCAGAAGCAGGCAGAGAGGGCCACAAGACCCAGGCCACCAGCAGCCCCCACAGAGCACAGAACCCAGGCAGCCCACTGCAGGGGCAACCACGCATCCACCCAGAAGACTGCAGAGGAAGCCCCCGGAAAGAGCCCCCATAAGCATAGGGCAGAGGCACTCCGGGAAGCAGGGGTAACAGCCCACCGACCCCGCCAGGCCCCAGCCGCCCAGACATGGGCCGTGCACTGGACCTGGGCCCCAGGAGCCCGAGCGCCCCCAAACCCCCCGGCAGAGGCCCCACCCAATACCCAGGAGGGCCAAGCGCCCCAGACAGCCACAAAGTGGGTCAGCGCCTGCCCCAGCGCCCCTGGCCAAGTGCCCTGGGAGTCAAGACGTGCCCACAGGTGGGTGAAGTCGCGAGCAGTGGGGAGAGGCAACGCTGATGCCCCATCGGGAGAAACACAGGCAGGCCAGGCGACAGCAAGTCCCAGATCCAGGCCCAATCATTACCACACACACTTTCACGTCCCATACATCCACACATCCACACATCCTACCTCCCTTGACTCTGCTGGGGTGTAGTGCAGCGGGCACACCAGGAGGCCAGCAACCCCCCAGCCACCACAGACCCCGAACCAGCAGAACAATTAATTAATCCTCCTGGCCCCTCCTGCCCCAAGCAGACACCAGGAAGCAGGGGTGTGCGAAGAAGACCCCTCCCCTCACCCTTCTGGCTCTTCAATATTTTCTAATAGTGAGCAATTAAAATTGAGGGGCAGCCAAACTTGTAGAACTGGGAGCGCGGCACTCTGGGCAGCCTACATACCCAAAGAGCCCCGCCCACCAGATGCCACTCAGTGTAACCACCCCCCAAGACCTAATGTGTGTGTGTGAGTGTGTTTGATAAGTAGTAATGTCTAAGGTGTAATTAAAACAGGGGCAGGGAACTGCAGAGTGCAACCAAAGGGGACCACCTACGTGGCCCCATCCACTACACCCCACCGAACACACACGCCCCCAAAACCCTTCATGTGTGAGTGTGTGCTGTGTACAGGAGCCAGAAGGGAGAGGGGTATGGGGATATATACCGGGGGAGCTACTCTCCCCCAGACAGGGCAGCCAGGGACTGGCTGCAATAGGCATCCCCGCTACCTGGGAGCCAACAATGGGCAGGAGGGCCTGATGTCCACCAGGCTCGGGGCCTGCAGCGACCATATTCCGGGAGCTACTGTACCCCCAGAAGGTACCCATCCCGCCCCACCCAACTCAACCCAACCCCACCCCGGAGGACCTCTACAAAAAACAAACAAACAAACCACCCGGTCACACCAGTCGCAGCAGCCCGGGCCTGAGACCCACCATCACCCAGCAACCCACCACCACCACTATGTGATAAAACTAATCAGAGGGGACCAGAGAGAATGAAATTCAGCCAATTGATGTTTTGAGGAGGCAGACATTGTTTCCATGCTAATATAATCTAAAAGAAAATTTCTAAACTGGTTAATACACAGATTGTTCTTCGCTTTCCAGTTCATGAGAATAGTTTTCTTTGCGATACATAACACTGTGACAACCATGTGTGCTGAGTTAATTTCCATGTTGATGTTGTCTAAGTCACCCAGTATGCACAGTGTGGGGCATGCAGGGATGCTACACTTTAGCCATGTGGATAGGTCCTCACAGACTTCAAGCCAGAACTTCTGGACAGGCGCAGAAAACCACAAAGCGTGTGCATAATCATCAGGTGTGTTATCTGTGCAATGTGAGCAGATGTTTGAGTGTGTTAGACCCATCCTGAACATCCTTTGTCCTGTATAGTGTGTTCTATGAAGGATTTTGTATTGTATGAGCTGTAAATTAGGATTTCGAGTCTTTATGAAGGTGTTCAAACATATTTGTGGTTAGAAGGTATGACCAGAACTGATGGATAAATCTGCCTCCCATTTTGAGGATGGAAGAGACATTGTGTCATCTATCTTAGACAATAATTTATATATTTTTGATAGTAGTTTTGGGGTACAGCTGCTTAGAAATTCTGCTACCCTAGTCGGGGGTTGTAAGTCTGGTTGGTGGAGGATATATCCATCCATCCATCCATCCATCATCTGCCGCTTATCCGGGGGTCGGGTCGCGGGGGCAGCAGCTTGAGCAGAGAAACCCAGACGTCTCTGTCCCCGGCCACTTCCTCCAGCTCTTCCGGGGGGACCCCGAGGCGTTCCCAGGCCAGCCGAGAGACATAGTCTCTCCAATGTGTCCTGGGTCTCCCCCGGGGTCTCCTCCCAGTGGGACGTGCCCGGAACACCTCCCCAGGGAGGCGCCCAGGGGGCATCCTAACCAGATGCCCGAGCCACCTCATCTGACTCCTCTCAATGCGGAGGAGCAGCGGTTCTACTCCGAGCCCCTCCCGGATGACTGAGCTTCTCACCCTATCTCTAAGGGAGAGCCCAGACACCCTGCGGAGGAAACCCATTTCGGCCGCTTGTATTCGCGATCTTGTTCTTTCGGTCACTACCCACAACTCGTGACCATAGGTGAGGATGGGAACGTAGATTGACCAGTAAGTAGAGAGCTTCGCCTTCTGGCTCAGCTCCCTCTTCACAACGACGGGTCGGTGCAGAGCCTGCAACACTGCAGGCGCCGCACCGATCCGCCCGTCAATACCGACTTACTGCCGGCAATGCGGACCAAACTCTGGCACCGGTCATACAGAGACCGAACGGCCCCTATCAAGGGGTCCGGCACTCCATATTCCCGGAGCACCCCCCACAGGACTCCACGAGGGACACGGTCGAACGCTTTCTCCAAGTCCACAAAACACATGTAGACTGGTTGGGCGAACTCCCATGCACCCTCCAGGATCCTGCCGAGGGTATAGAGCTGGTCCACTGTTCCACGGCCAGGACGAAAGCCACACTGCATCTCCTGAATCCGAGGCTCGATTATCCGACGGATCCTCCTCTCCAATACCCCCGAATAGACCTTACCAGGGAGGCTGAGGAGTGTGATACCCCTATAGTTGGAACACACCCTCCGGTCCCCCTTTTTAAAGAGGGGGACCACCACCCCAATCTGCCAGTCCAGAGGCACTGTCCCCGATGTCCACGCGATACTGCAGAGGCGTGTCAGCCAAGACAGCCCTACAACATCCAGAGCCTTGAGAAACTCAGGACGGACCTCATCCACCCCCGGGGCCTTGCCACCGAGGAACTTTTTAACCACCTCGGCAACCTCAGCCCCAGAAATGGGAGGCCCCGTCTCCGAGCTCTCCGACTCTGCCTCTTCCGAGCACGTGTTGGTAGGACTGAGGAGTTCCTCGAAGTACTCCCCCCACCGACTCACAACATCCCTAGTTGAGGTCAGCAAAGCCCCGTCCGCACTGTAAACAGTGTTGACTGTGAGCCGCTTCCCCCCCCTGAGACGCCGGATGGTGGACCAGAATCTTTTCGAGGCCGTCCGGAAATCGTTCTCCATGGTCTCACCGAACTCCTCCCAGGCCCGAGTTTTTGCCTCAGCAACCGCCAAAGCCGCGGCCCGTCTGGCCCGTCGGTACCTATCAGCTTCTTCCAGGGTCCCACTGGCCAAAAAGGCCCGATAGGACTCCTTCTTCAGCTTGACGGCTTCCCTCACCACTGGTGTCCACCAGCAGGTTCGAGGGTTGCCGCCACGACAGGCACCGACCACCTTACGGCCACAACTCCGACCAGCTGCCTCGGCAATGGAGTCACGGAACATGGCCCATTCAATGTCCCCCACCTCAAATATGGTTGAAGCTCTGCTGGAGGTGGGAGTTAAAGCTCCTTCTGATGGGGGATTCTGACAAACGCTCCCAGCAGACCCTCACAATACGTTTGGGCCTGCCAGGTCTGATCGGCATCCTCCCCCACCAGCGGAGCCAACTCACCACCAGGTGGTGATCAGTTGACAGCTCCGCCCCTCTCTTCACCCGAGTGTCCAGGACATACGGCCGCAAGTCCGATGATACAACCACAAAGTCGATCATCGAACTGCGGCCAAGGGTGTCCTGGTGCCAAGTGCACATATGGACACCCTTATGCCTGAACATGGTGTTCGTTATGGACAGTCTATGACTGGCACAGAAGTCCAACAACATAACACCACTCTGATTCAGATCGGGGGGGCTGTTCCTCCCAATCACACCCCTCCAGGTCTCACTGTCATTGCCCACGTGAGCATTGAATTCCCCCAGCAAAATGAGGGAGTCTCCGGTAGGAGCATTCTCCAGTGCCTCCCCCAGAGACTCCAAAAAGGGTAGGTACTCTGAACTGCTGTTTGGCGCATAGGCACAAACAACAGTCAGGACTCGTCCCCCCACCCAAGGCGGAGGGAGGCTACCCTCTCGTTCACTGGGGTAAACCCCAATGTACTGGCACACAGCCGGGGGGCAATAAGTATGCCCACACCTGCTCTTCGCCTCTCACCACGGGCAACTCCAGAGTGGAAGAGAGTCCAACCCCTCTCAAGAGTACTGGTTCCAGATCCCAAGCCGTGCGTCGAGGTGAGTCCGACTATATCTAACGGTCTGATGAAGTTTCAACAATAAACAACAAACTTTGTATTATGAGAAAGAACCAGACTCATTCTTTAGGAATCCGAAAATAAGCTCTATTTTACGAGTTATGCACGAATTCGGATTCTCCTATAAAACGAATTCCTTAACTCAAACCAAGTTAAGACTGCTTTGTCCTTCATATTTATTCATGTCTAATCAAGTTTCAATGATAAACAACGTTGTACTTTGTAGAATGAGAAAGAACTTCTTCAGCAATAAGCATCTCTCGACAAATGACGAAATACAGATTTTGCTATAAAATCAATTGCTATCAGCCTGACTTAAAACTGTTTGTCTTCCTTATTTATCCACTTCAAATCAAGTTTCAACGATTAAAAAAATGTTGTAGTTTGAGAAAGAACAACTTAATCTTGAGCAATCAGTATAAAAAGAAGGTAAGCAAAGGTGCGAATGTCAAACCATACATGATCAAAACAGGGAGCGGAGGTGTTTGGCTGAGACAAGGTGTGAATGTCCACCCATAATTAATGAAAAGCGGTTAACAAGTAGGTTCGAATGCCCAACCATACATCATCAAAAGCAGGAGTGGATATGTTCGGCTACAAGAAGGTTTGAACGTCTGACCATAGTTTGTAAAAAGCGGGTAAGAAAAGGTTCGAATGCCCGAACATACACCATCAAAGGAGGGAGCGGAGGTGTTCCGCTGTAAGAAGGTGTGAATGTCCGACCATAGTTGGTAAAAAACGGGTAAGAAAAGGTTAAAATACCCGACTGTACACAATCAGTAGCGGGTGCGGAGTTGTTCGGCTACTAAAAGGTGTGAAAGTCCGACCATGGTTTGTAAATAGCGGGTAAGAAAAGGTGCGAATGCCCGAAAATGTATGATCAAAAGAGGGAGCGGAGGTGTTCGGCTGCAAGAAGGTGTGAATGTCCACCCATAATTACTGAAAAATGGGTAAGAAAAGGTGCGAATGCCCAAACATACATCATCAAAAGCAGGAGTGGATGTGTTGGGCTACAAGAAGGTTTGAAAGTCCGACCATGGTTTGTAAAAAACGGGTAAGAAAAGGTGCGAATGCCCGACAACGTATGATCAAAAGAGGGAGCGGAGGTTTTTGGCTACAAGAAGGTTTGAATGTCCGACCATACATGATCAAAACAGGGAGCGGAGGTGTTTGGCTGTGACAAGGTGTGAATGTCCACCCAAAATTAATGAAAAGCGGGTAAAAAGTAGGTTCGAATGCCCAAGCATACATCATCAAAAGAAGGAGTGGATGTGTTCGGCTACAAGAAGGTTTGAATGTCCGAGCATAGTTTGTAAAAAGCGGGTAAGAAAAGGTTCGAATGCCCAAACATACACCATCAAAAGAGGGAGCGGAGGTGTTCCGCTGTAAGAAGGTGTGAATGTCCGACCATAGTTGGTAAAAAGTGGGTAAGAAAAGGTTAAAATACCCGACTCTACACAATCAATAGCGGGAGCGGATGTGTTTGGCTACAAGAATGTGTGAAAGTCCAACCATGGTTTGTAAAAAACGGGTAAGAAAAGGTGCGAATGCCCGACAATGTATGATCAAAAGAGGGAGCGGAGGTTTTTGGCTACAAGAAGGTTTGAATGTCCGACCATAGTTTGTAAAAAGCTGGTAAGAAAAGGTTCGAATGCCCGAATATATACCATCAAAAGCGGAAGCGGAAGTGTTCGGCTGCAAGAAGGTGTGAACGTCCGACCAAAGTTTGTAAAAAGCAGTTAAGAAAAGGTTCGAATATCCAACCAAACATAATCAAAAGCGGGAGCAGAGCTGTTCGACTGCAAGTAGGTGTGAATGTCCAGCCATAATTACTCACAAATGGGTAAGAAAAGGTAGTATTGCCAGACCATACATGATCAAAACAGGGAGCTGAGGTGGTTCAGCACCAAGGTGTGAATGTCTGACTATAGTTTGTAAAAAGCGGGTAAGATAAGGTGCGAATGCCCGACAATGTATAATCAAAAGAGGGAGCAGAGGTTTTCGGCTACAAGAAGGTTTGAATGTCCGACCATAGTTTGTAAAAAGCGGGTAAGAAAAGGTTCAAATGCCTGACTATACACCATCAAAAGCGGGAGCGGAGATGTTCCGCTGTAAGATGGTGTGAATGTCCGACCATAGTTGGTAAAAAGTGGGTAAGAAAAGGTTAAAATACCCGAGTGTACACAATCAATAGCGGGAGCGGAGTTGTTCGGCTACAAGAAGGTGTGAAAGTCCAACCATCGTTTGTAAAAAGCTGATAAGAAAAGGTTCGAATATCCAACCAAACATAATCAAAAGCGGGAGCAGAGCTGTTCGACTGCAAGTAGGTGTGAATGTCCAGCCATAATTACTCACAAACGGGTAAGAAAAGGTAGTATTGCCAGACCATACATGATCAAAACAGGGAGCTGAGGTGGTTCAGCACCAAGGTGTGAATGTCTGACTATAGTTTGTAAAAAGCGGGTAAGATAAGGTGCGAATGCCCGACAATGTATAATCAAAAGAGGGAGCAGAGGTTTTCGGCTACAAGAAGGTTTGAATGTCCGACCATAGTTTGTAAAAAGCGGGTAAGAAAAGGTTCAAATGCCTGACTATACACCATCAAAAGCGGGAGCGGAGATGTTCCGCTGTAAGATGGTGTGAATGTCCGACCATAGTTGGTAAAAAGTGGGTAAGAAAAGGTTAAAATACCCGACTGTACACAATCAATAGCGGGAGCGGAGTTGTTCGGCTACAAGAAGGTGTGAAAGTCCAACCATCGTTTGTAAAAAGCTGATAAGAAAAGGTTCGAATATCCAACCAAACATAATCAAAAGCGGGAGCAGAGCTCTTCGACTGCAAGTAGGTGTGAATGTCCAGCCATAATTACTCACAAACGGGTAAGAAAAGGTAGTATTGCCAGACCATACATGATCAAAACAGGGAGCTGAGGTGGTTCAGCACCAAGGTGTGAATGTCTGACTATAGTTTGTAAAAAGCGGGTAAGATAAGGTGCGAATGCCCGACAATGTATAATCAAAAGAGGGAGCAGAGGTTTTCGGCTACAAGAAGGTTTGAATGTCCGACCATAGTTTGTAAAAAGCGGGTAAGAAAAGGTTCAAATGCCTGACTATACACCATCAAAAGCGGGAGCGGAGATGTTCCGCTGTAAGATGGTGTGAATGTCCGACCATAGTTGGTAAAAAGTGGGTAAGAAAAGGTTAAAATACCCGACTGTACACAATCAATAGCGGGAGCGGAGTTGTTCGGCTACAAGAAGGTGTGAAAGTCCAACCATCGTTTGTAAAAAGCTGATAAGAAAAGGTTCGAATGCCCGAATATATACCATCAAAAGCGGAAGCGGAAGCGGAGGTGTTCGGCTGCAAGAAGGTGTGAACGTCCGACCAAAGTTCGCAAAAAGCAGTAAAGAAAAGGTTCGAATATCCAAACATAATTAAAAGCGAGAGAGATTGTGTTCAGCTGCAAGTAGGTGTAAATATCCAGCCATAATTACTCACAAACGGGTAAGAAAATGTAGTATTGCCAGACCATACATGATCAAAACAGGGAGCGGAGGTTGTTTAGCTGCAAAAAGGGGTGAATGTCCAACTAAAGTTCAAATATATTAACAAAAGCGGGAGGAGAGGTCTTCGGATTAGAGTGGTTGAGAATTTCCAACCATAATCTATAAAATGCGGTGAAAAAAAAAGGTGTGAAGGAATGAATTCTATAGCAAAATCCGAAATCATGCATAACTCCGCAAAAGGAACGTTTTGCTCAACCAAAGGGATGCTTCTTTCTCATTCAGGGTAATATGAGGAACTTTATGCTTGATACATTTTAGACATGGATAACTATGAAGGACAAAGCAATTTTAACTTGGTTTGAGCAAAGCAATTCATTTTATAGGAAAATCCGAAATCGAGCAGGACTCATGAAAGTAAGCTTATTCTCGGATTCCTGATCCTTCAGTGTTGCTTTTTCTTCTACTGCAAAATACAATGTTGTTCTTTGTTGAAGTCGATCTAGACATTGATAAATATGAAGGACAAAGCAGTTTTAACTTGGTTTGAGTGAAGGAATTCATTTTATACATAAAATCCCAAATCATGCAGAACGTATGAAAATAAGCTTATTCTCGGATTACTGATCCTTCAGTGTTGCTCTTTCTTCTACTGCAAAATCCAGTGTTGTTCTTTGTTGAAGTCAATCTAGACATTGATAAATATGACGGACAAAGCAGTTTTAACATAGTTTGAGTGAAGGCATTAATTTATAGTAAAATCAATAATCGTGCAGAACTCATGAAAATAAGCTTATTCTCGGATTCCTAAAACTTTTGATTTGCTCTTTCTTTACTGCAAAGTACAATGTTGTTCTTTGTTGAAGTCGATCTAGACATTGATAAATATGAAGGACAAAGCAGTTTTCACTTGGTTTGAGTGAAGGATTTGCAGCTGAAAACCTCCCGCTCCCGCTTTTGATTGTGTATAGTCGGGCTTTCGAGCCTTTTCTTACCCGGTTTTTAGAAATTATGGTTGGACATTCAGACCTTGCAGCCGAAGACCTCCACTCCCTCTTTTGATCATACATTGTCGGGCGTTCGCACCTTGTCTTACCCGCTTTTTACAAACTATAGTCAGACATTCACACCTTGCAGCTGAACCACCTCAGCTCCCTGTTTTGATCATGTATGGTCTGGCAATACTACCTTTCCTTACCCGTTTGTGAGTAATTATGGCTGGACATTCACACCTACTTGCAGTCGAACAGCTCTGCTCCCGCTTTTGATGGTATATATTCGGGCATTCGAACCTTTTCTTAACTGCTTTTTGCAAACTTTGGTCGGACGTTCACACCTTCTTGCAGCCGAACACCTCCGCTTCCGCTTTTGATGGTATATATTCGGGCATTCGAACCTTTTCTTAGCAGCTTTTTACAAACCATGGTTGAACTTTCACACCTTCTTGTAGCCGAACAACTCCGCTCCCGCTATTGATTGTGTACAGTCAGGTATTTTAACCTTTTCTTACCCGCTTTTTTACCAACTATGGTCGGACATTCAAACCTTCTTGTAGCCTAAAACCTCCGCTCCCTCTTTTGATCATACATTGTCGGGCATTCGCACCTTTTCTTACCCGTTTTTTACAAACCATGGTCGGACTGTCACACATTCTTGTAGCCAAACACATCCGCTCCCGCTATTGATTGTGTACAGTCGGGTATTTTAACCTTTTCTTACCCGTTTTTTACCAACTATGGTCGGACATTCACACCTTCTTACAGCGGAACACCTCCGCTCCCTCTTTTGATAGTGTATGTTTGGGCATTCGAACCTTTTCTTACCCGCTTTTTACAAACTATGCTCGGACATTCAAACCTTCTTGTAGCCGAACACATCCACTCCTGCTTTTGATGATGTATGGTTGGGCATTCAAACCTACTTGTTGCCCGCTTTTCATTAATTTTGGGTGGACATTCACACCTTGTCACAGCCAAACACCTCCGCTCCCTGTTTTGATCATGTATGGTTGGACATTCGCACCTTTTCTCACCCGCTTTTTGCCAACTATGGTCGGCTGTTCACAGCTTCCTCTCCACCATACTTGTATGGTGGGATATTCACACCCACTTGCATCCGAAGACCTTTTGTTGATATTTAGTCGGTCATTCGCAGCTTACCCGCTTTTGGCAAACTATGGCCTTCATGCAGCCAAACACCTCTGATCTCGCTTTTGATAATGTAAGGTTGGGCATTCAGACCTTGCTTCACCTGCTTTTCACCAAATATAGTAGGACATTCACACCTTCTTGCAGCCGAACACTTCCGCTCCACCTTTTAGTGTTCTATCACACCTTTTTTTTCACCGCATTTTATAGATTATGGTTGGAAATTCTCAACCACTCTCATCCGAAGACCTCTCCTCCCGCTTTTGTTAATATATTTGAACTTTAGTCGGACATTCACACCTTCTTGCAGCTGAACCACCTCCGTTCCCTGTTTTGATCATGTATGGTATGGCAATACTACCTTTTCTTACCCGTTTGTTAGTAATTATGGCTGGACATTCACACCTACTTGCAGCCGAACACCACCTCTCCCGCTTTTGATGATGTATGGACCGGCATTCTTACCTTTTCTAACACATTTTTCAGCAATTATGGTCGGAGATTCACACTTACTCACAGCCGAACAACTCCGCTCCCGCATTTGATGGTGTATAGTCGGGCATTCTCACCCTTTCTCATCAGCTTTTTGCAAATTATGATCTGACATTCACACCTGCTTTTGATAATGTATGGTTGGGCATTCGCACCTTTTCTTACCCATTTTTCAGTAATTATGGGTGGACATTCACACCTTCTTACAGCGGAAAACCTCTGCTCCCGCTTTTGATGGTGTATAGTCAGGCGCTTGAACCTTTTCTTACCCGCTTTTTACAAACTATGGTCGGACATTCAAACCTTCTTGTAGCCGAAAACCTCCGCTCCCTCTTTTGATTATACATTGTTGGGCATTCGCACCTTATTTACAAACTATAGTCAGACATTCACACCTTGCAGCTGAGCCACCTCAGCTCCCTGTTTTGATAGTGTATGTTCGGGCATTCGAACCTATTCTTACCCCCTTTTTACAAACTATGCTCGGAGATTCACACCTACTCACAGCCGAACAACTCCGCTCCCGCATTTGATGATGTCTTGTCCGGCATTCTAGTCTCTTCTAACACATTTTTCAGCAATTATGGTTGGACATTCACACCTACTCACAGCCGAACACTTCCGCTCCCGCATTTGATGGTGTATAGCCGGGCATTCTCACCCTTTCTCATCAGCTTTTTGCAAATTATGATCTGACATTCACACCTACTTGCAGTCGAACAGCTCTGCTCCCGCTTTTGATTATGTTTGGTTGGATATTCGAACCTTTTCTTAACTGCTTTTTACCAACTATGGTCGGACATTCACACCGTCTTACAGCGGAACACCTCCGCTCCCGCTTTTGATGGTGTATAGTCAGGCATTTGAACCTTTTCTTACCCGCTTTTTACAAACTATGGTCGGACATTCAAACCTTCTTGTAGCCAAAAACCTCCGCTCCCTCTTTTGATCATACATTGTCGGGCATTCGCACCTTATCTTACCCGCTTTTTACAAACTATAGTCAGACATTCACACCTTGTTGCTGAACCACCTCAGCTCCCTGTTTTGATCATGTATGGTCTGGCAATACTACCTCTTCTTACCCGTTTGTGAGTAATTATGGCTGGACATTCACACCTACTTGCAGTCGAACAGCTCTGCTCCCGCTTTTGATTATGTTTGGTTGGATATTCGAACATTTTCTTAACTGCTTTTTACAAACTTTGGTCGGACGTTCACACCTTCTTGCAGCCAAACACCTCCGCTTCCGCTTTTGATGGTATATATTCGGGCATTCGAACCTTTTCTTACCAGCTTTTTACAAACCATGGTTGGACTTTCACACCTTCTTGTAGCCGAACAACTCCGCTCCCGCTATTGATTGTGTACAGTCGGGTATTTTAACCTTTTCTTACCCGCTTTTTACCAACTATGGTCGGACATTCACACCGTCTTACAGCGGAACACCTCCGCTCACGCTTTTGATGGTGTATTGTCAGGCATTTGAACCTTTTCTTACCCGCTTTTTACAAACTATGGTCGGACATTCAAACCTTCTTGTAGCCAAAAACCTCCGCTCCCTCTTTTGATCATACATTGTCGGGCATTCGCACCTTTTCTTACCCGTTTTTTACAAACCATGGTTGGACTTTCAAACCTTTTTGTAGCCCAACACATCCACTCCTGCTTTTGATGATGTATGTTTGGGCATTCGCACCTTTTCTTACCCATTTTTCAGTAATTATGGGTGGACATTCACACCATCTTGCAGCTGAACACCTCCTCTCCCGCTTATGATGGTGTATAGTTGGGCTTTCAAGCCTTTTCTTACCCGGTTTTTACAAATTATAGTTGGACATTCAGACCTTCTTACAGCCGAAAACCTCCACTCCCTCTTTTGATCATACATTGTCGGGCATTAGCACCTTTTCTTACCCGCTTTTTACAAACCATAGTCGGACTTTCACATCTTTTAGTAGCCGAACAACTCCGCTCCCGCTATTGATTGTGTACAGTCGGGTATTTTAACCTTTTCTTACCCGCTTTTTACCAACTATGGTCGGACATTCACACCTTCTTACAGCGGAACACCTCCGCTCCCTCTTTTGATAGTGTATGTTCGGGCAGTCAAACCTTTTCTTACCTGCTTTTTACAAACTATGGTCAGACATTCAACCCTTCTTGGAGCCGAACACATCCACTCCTGCTTTTGATTATGTATAGTTGGGCATTCGCACCTTTTCTTACCCATTTTTCAGTAATTATGGGTGTACATTCACACCTTCTTGCAGCCGAACTCCTCCGCTCCTTCTTTTGATCATACATTTTCGGGCATTCGCACCTTTTCTTACCCGCTTTTTACACACCATGGTTGGACTTTCACACCTTTTAGTAGCCGAACAACTCCGCACCCGCTACTGATTGTGTACAGTCGGGTATTTTAACCTTTTCTTACCCGTTTTTTACCAACTATGGTCGGACATTCACACCTTCTTACAGCGGAACACCTCCGCTCCCTCCTTTGATGGTGTATGTTCGGGCATTCGAACCTTTTCTTACCCGCTTTTTACAAACTATGGTCAGACGTTCAAACCTTCTTGTAGCCGAACATATCCACTCCTGCTTTTGATGATGTATGGTTGGGCATTCGAACCTACTTGTTGCCCGCTTTTCATTAATTATGGGTGGACATTCACACCTTGTCTCAGCCAAACACCTCCGCTCCCTGTTTTGATCATGTATGGTTTGACATTTGCACCTTTGCTTACCCTCTTTTTATACTGATTGCTCAAGATTAAGTTGTTCTTTCTCAAACTACAAATTTTTTTTAATTGTTGAAACTTGATTTGAAGTGGATAAATAAGGAAGACAAACAGTTTTAAGTCAGGCTGATAGCAATTAATTTTATAGCAAAATCTGTATTTCGTCATTTGTCGAGAGATGCTTATTGCTGAAGAAGTTCTTTCTCATTCTACAAAGTACAACGTTGTTTATCATTGAAACTTGATTAGACATGAATAAATATGAAGGACAAAGCAGTCTTAACTTGGTTTGAGTTAAGGAATTCGTTTTATAGGAGAATCCGAATTCGTGCATAACTCGTAAAATAGAGCTTATTTTCGGATTCCTGAAGAATGAGTCTGGTTCTTTCTCATAATACAAAGTTTGTTGTTTATTGTTGAAACTTCATCAGACCGTTAGATATAGTCGGACTCACCTCGACGCACGGCTTGGGATCTGGAACCAGTACTCTTGAGAGGGGTTGGACTCTCTTCCACTCTGGAGTTGCCCGTGGTGAGAGGCGCAGAGCAGGTGTGGGCATACTTATTGCCCCCCGGCTGTGTGCCAGTACATTGGGGTTTACCCCAGTGAACGAGAGGGTAGCCTCCCTCCGCCTTGGGTGGGGGGACGAGTCCTGACTGTTGTTTGTGCCTATGCGCCAAACAGCAGTTCAGAGTACCTACCCTTTTTGGAGTCTCTGGGGGAGGCACTGGAGAATGCTCCTACCGGAGACTCCCTCATTCTGCTGGTGGACTTCAATGCTCACGTGGGCAATGACATTGAGACCTGGAGGGGTGTGATTGGGAGGAACGGCCCCCCCGATCTGAATCAGAGTGGTGTTATGTTGTTGGACTTCTGTGCCAGTCATAGACTGTCCATAACGAACACCATGTTCAGGCATAAGGGTGTCCATATGTGCACTTGGCACCAGGACACCCTTGGCCGCAGTTCGATGATCGACTTTGTGGTTGTATCATCGGACTTGCGGCCGTATGTCCTGGACACTCGGGTGAAGAGAGGGGCGGAGCTGTCAACTGATCACCACCTGGTGGTGAGTTGGCTCCGCTGGTGGGGGAGGATGCCGATCAGACCTGGCAGGCCCAAACGTATTGTGAGGCTCTGCTGGGAGCGTTTGTCAGAATCCCCCGTCAGAAGGAGCTTTAACTCCCACCTCCGGCAGAGCTTCAACCATATTTGAGGTGGGGGACATTGAATGGGCCATGTTCCGTGACTCCATTGCCGAGGCAGCTGGTCGGAGTTGTGGCCGTAAGGTGGTCGGTGCCTGTCGTGGCGGCAACCCTCGAACCTGCTGGTGGACACCAGTGGTGAGGGAAGCCGTCAAGCTGAAGAAGGAGTCCTATCGGGCCTTTTTGGCCAGTGGGACCCTGGAAGAAGCTGATAGGTACCGACGGGCCAGACGGGCCGCGGATTCGGCGGTTGCTGAGGCAAAAACTCGGGCCTGGGAGGAGTTCGGTGAGACCATGGAGAACGATTTCCGGACGGCCTCGAAAAGATTCTGGTCCACCATCCGGCGTCTCAGGGGGGGGAAGCGGCTCACAGTCAACACTGTTTACAGTGCGGACGGGGCTTTGCTGACCTCAACTAGGGATGTTGTGAGTCGGTGGGGGGAGTACTTCGAGGAACTCCTCAATCCTACCAACACATGCTCGGAAGAGGCAGAGTCGGAGAGCTCGGAGACGGGGCCTCCCATTTCGGGGGTTGAGGTTGCCGAGGTGGTTAAAAAGTTCCTCGGTGGCAAGGCCGTGGATGAGGTCCGTCCTGAGTTTCTCAAGGCTCTGGATGTTGTAGGGCTGTCTTGGCTGACACGCCTCTGCAGTATCGCGTGGACATCGGGGACAGTGCCTCTGGACTGGCAGATTGGGGTGGTGGTCCCCCTCTTTAAAAAGGGGGACCGGAGGGTGTGTTCCAACTATAGGGGTATCACTCTCCTCAGCCTCCCTGGTAAGGTCTATTCGGGGGTATTGGAGAGGAGGATCCGTCGGATAATCGAGCCTCGGATTCAGGAGATGCAGTGTGGCTTTTGGAACAGTGGACCAGCTCTATACCCTCGGCAGGATCCTGGAGGGTGCATGGGAGTTCGCCCAACCAGTCTACATGTGTTTTGTGGACTTGGAGAAAGCGTTCGACCGTGTCCCTCGTGGAGTCCTGTGGGGGGTGCTCCGGGAATATGGAGTGCCGGACCCCTTGATAGGGGCCGTTCGGTCTCTGTATGACCGGTGCCAGAGTTTGGTCCGCATTGCCGGCAGTAAGTCGGATACGTTTCCGGTGAGAGTTGGACTCCGTCAGGGCTGCCCTTTGTCACCGATTCTGTTCCTAACTTTTATGGACAGAATTTCTAGGCGGAGCCAGGGCGTTGAGGGTGTCCCATTTGGCGACCTCAGAATCGGGTCTCTGCTTTTTGCAGATGATGTGGTTCTGTTAGCGTCGTCAGGCCGTGACCTTCAGCTCTCACTGGAGTGATTCGCAGCCGAGTGTGAAGCGGCTGGGATGAGAATCAGCACCTCCAAATCCGAGACTATGGTTCTCAGCCGGAAAAGGGTGGAATGCTCTCTCCGGGTCGGGAATGAGATCCTTCCCCAAGAGGAGGAGTTCAAGTATCTCGGGGTCTTGTTCACGAGTGACGGACGAATGGAGCGGGAGATTGACGGGCGGATCGGTGCGGCGCCTGCAGTGTTGCAGGCTCTGCACCGACCCGTCGTTGTGAAGAGGGAGCTGAGCCAGAAGGCGAAGCTCTCTACTTACTCGTCAATCTACGTTCCCATCCTCACCTATGGTCACGAGTTGTGGGTAGTGACCGAAAGAACAAGATCGCGAATACAAGCGGCCGAAATGGGTTTCCTCCGCAGGGTGTCTGGGCTCTCCCTTAGAGATAGGGTGAGAAGCTCAGTCATCCGGGAGGGGCTCGGAGTAGAACCGCTGCTCCTCCACATTGAGAGGAGTCAGATGAGGTGGCTCGGGCTTCTGGTTAGGATGCCCCCTGGGCGCCTCCCTGGGGAGGTGTTCTGGGCACGTCCCACTGGGAGGAGACCCCGGGGGAGACCCAGGACACGTTGGAGAGACTATGTCTCTCGGCTGGCCTGGGAACGCCTCGGGGTCCCCCCGGAAGAGCTGGAGGAAGTGGCCGGGGACAGAGACGTCTGGGTTTCTCTGCTCAAGCTGCTGCCCCCGCGACCCGACCCCCGGATAAGCGGCAGATGATGGATGGATGGATGGATATATCCTCCACCAACCAGACTTACAACCCCCGACTAGGGTAGCAGAATTTCTAAGCATCTGTACCCCAAATCTACTATCAAAAATATATAAATTATTGTCTAAGATAGATGACACAATGTCTCTTCCATCCTCAAAATTGGAGGCAGATTTATCCATCAGTTCTGGTCATACCTTCTAACCACAAATATGTTTGAACACCTTCATAAAGACTCGAAATCCTAATTTACAGCTCATACAATACAAAATCCTTCATAGAACACACTATACAGGACAAAGGATGTTCAGGATGGGTCTAACACACTCAAACATCTGCTCACATTGCACAGATAACACACCTGATGATTATGCACACGCTTTGTGGTTTTCTGCGCCTGTCCAGAAGTTCTGGCTTGAAGTCTGTGAGGACCTATCAACATGGCTAAAGTGTAGCATCCCTGCATGCCCCACACTGTGCATACTGGGTGACTTAGACAACATCAACATGGAAATTAACTCAGCACACATGGTTGTCACAGTGTTATGTATCGCAAAGAAAACTATTCTCATGAACTGGAAAGAGAAGAACAATCTATGTATTAACCAGTTTAGAAATTTTCTTTTAGATTATATTAGCATGGAAACAATGTCTGCCTCCTCAAAACATCAATTGGCTGAATTTCATTCTCTCTGGTCCCCTCTGATTAGATTTATCACATAGTGGTGGTGGTGGGTTGCTGGGTGATGGTGGGTCTCAGGCCCGGGCTGCTGCGACTGGTGTGACCGGGTGGTTTGTTTGTTTGTTTTTTGTAGAGGTCCTCCTGGGTGGGGTTGGGTTGAGTGGGGTGGGGCGGGATGGGTACCTTCTGGGGGTACAGTAGCTCCCGGAATATGGTCGCTGCAGGCCCCGAGCCTGGTGGACATCAGGCCCTCCTGCCCATTGTTGGCTCCCAGGTAGCGGGGATGCCTATTGCAGCCAGTCCCTGGCTGCCCTCTCTGGGGGAGAGTAGCTCCCCCGGTATATATCCCCATACCCCTCTCCCTTCTGGCTCCTGTACACAGCACACACTCACACATGAAGGGTTTTGGGGGCGTGTGTGTTCGGTGGGGTGTAGTGGATGGGGCCATGTAGGTGGTCCCCTTTGGTTGCACTCTGCAGTTCCCTGCCCCTGTTTTAATTACACCTTAGACATTACTACTTATCAAACACACTCACACACACACATTAGGTCTTGGGGGGTGGTTACACTGAGTGGCATCTGGTGGGCGGGGCTCTTTGGGTATGTAGGCTGCCCAGAGTGCCGCGCTCCCAGTTCTACAAGTTTGGCTGCCCCTCAATTTTAATTGCTCACTATTAGAAAATATTGAAGAGCCAGAAGGGTGAGGGGAGGGGTCTTCTTCGCACACCCCTGCTTCCTGGTGTCTGCTTGGGGCAGGAGGGGCCAGGAGGATTAATTAATTGTTCTGCTGGTTCGGGGTCTGTGGTGGCTGGGGGGTTGCTGGCCTCCTGGTGTGCCCGCTGCACTACACCCCAGCAGAGTCGAGGGAGGTAGGATGTGTGGATGTGTGGATGTATGGGACGTGAAAGTGTGTGTGGTAATGATTGGGCCTGGATCTGGGACTTGCTGTCGCCTGGCCTGCCTGTGTTTCTCCCGATGGGGCATCAGCGTTGCCTCTCCCCACTGCTCGCGACTTCACCCACCTGTGGGCACGTCTTGACTCCCAGGGCACTTGGCCAAGGGCGCTGGGGCAGGCGCTGACCCACTTTGTGGCTGTCTGGGGCGCTTGGCCCTCCTGGGTATTGGGTGGGGCCTCTGCCGGGGGGTTTGGGGGCGCTCGGGCTCCTGGGGCCCAGGTCCAGTGCACGGCCCATGTCTGGGCGGCTGGGGCCTGGCGGGGTCGGTGGGCTGTTACCCCTGCTTCCCGGAGTGCCTCTGCCCTATGCTTATGGGGGCTCTTTCCGGGGGCTTCCTCTGCAGTCTTCTGGGTGGATGCGTGGTTGCCCCTGCAGTGGGCTGCCTGGGTTCTGTGCTCTGTGGGGGCTGCTGGTGGCCTGGGTCTTGTGGCCCTCTCTGCCTGCTTCTGATTGCTTGGGGGGGGGGGGGGGGGCTGTGGATTGTGGCCCTGTACGCTTATACACTCATAACTAAGCACGGTTATCATGTAGGTCCTGTGCCATGGGTGTTGCATGTTCTCACACACACACACACACATTCATTAGTCCAGTAGCATGGTCACTAAGCAGTTGATGTATTATCATGTCGTCTCAGGTCATCTATATCCACAGCTGTGTTGTATGCGATTGCCGCTTCTTGTGCTTGTTTTTGTTTGTTTGTGTGTTTGTTTTTTCTCTGCTTGTCTGCTTTCAGGTGCTCCTGGTGGCGCTAAGGCTGGATTCCCCTCATAGGCCATGGATTGTTGTCTGTTTTGTTTTTTACAGGTGTAGCAGCTGGTTGTCTGGTTTTTGTTTCTATTTTTGTTCTGTTTCCTCTTCTTTCCTCTTCTTGTTTCCTTGTCCCCCGGTCCGGTTCAGTTCAGTTCATGTCATATATTGTAAACAGAAATAAATAAATGGGCATCAAGGGGAGCTTTACATTTATAAAACTTCCCTTGGCAAAACAAATCTGTTTGGCATCAAAGGTATTCAGACTACAATTCTTCTGACATAATGCTGAACAGGACAAGGGGAAAAAAAAGTAAAGAAGACAGTTCTGCCGAAAGCCAGGGATAGACCTGTTCTAAGTTCTATACTTTTTAAAAGGGGCGTGTTTATCAACTATGGAATTAGAAGATTTACAAAAATGGTCAAGTGCTAGATCTTCATCTGGGATTTTAACAGTGTCATATAACTATTCAACAGATCAGTTAAAAAAAAGCCTGCTCATGGAGATGTTTCAGGATCTGGATACCAAGCGTGGACCTAATGTTTTCATTTTTGCAATTCTGAAACAGGCTATTGAGCAGTGATAACTAACACCAAGTTCAGATACTGCGGATTTTCTACCTTTGATATGTTAAGATTGAGCCAATCAGGGACAACCTTGAAGGATCTCTTTGGTTTTGTAGGATCAGTAATTACCTGAGAAAGGTTGATATTGGTACACACCTTTTTTAAATGATCAGAGGCAGAGTTCAACTTGTTTAAATTAAAATTGCCACACAGAGATTGGGTTTAGGCCACATGCACACAGAATGACATCAACAAATATAAGAAATATTAAACATTTACACATAGATTTTTGAATACATGTAGAGGAATGATACTTTGAAATGTGCTCATTGCGGAGTTATGATCAGTTGAGTAATGAAGGTTGAACTATTCTAGGAAAGAGGTTTTATTCCCAGCATCATGATGGACACTCCTGATATAGAAGGTTTCGCTAACGCATTGGAATTGTTTTACTAATTTCATATGCATGTGCAATGAAGAATTGCTTGCTGCTGATAAATGCAAAGAAGAACAGCTTACACATAGATGCTCACATATAGGCTGCTGAATGCAATGAAGACCTGCTTATCAAGTAAAGTTCAATGTCAATGTGTAATATTCAATTAGGATTTGCAAAACAGTGAAGTTAAACAATGAATGGGTCCATAGTCGGTATGAGAAGACTACAGGAATATTTACCTGGGTGTACGTTCAAACAGAGATGAGAAAATTGCGATAAATAATTGTTTGTTTGTTTGTTAGTATGTATAGGAATGTTATGTGTATAAACTGTGTTGAGTTATAGTTACTCAGTAGTGTCTCAGTGAAACAACCGACGGGGGAAGCCTTGCGGTGACAACAAAAGCAGTGTTTTACTGATCAGTCAAGTTGCTCCAGTGTACTCCATACAAACTGGTTGGCTACTGAAGGGATAGAAAATGGGGAATACTTGTTTTAAAGCAAACAAGGAATTAGATGGGAAAAATACATGTTTTAACGGGACCCAGACAATATTAAATACTCAGACAGAAGGGAGAAGAAGTGTAGTTTTGTAGGAAATCACAAAATTATTACATAGAATTAGTGAAATCAATTGAAGAATGCCTTTCTGAAGAGCTGTTTACCACAGATGAGCAGCTTTGCGACCAAGCACATTGTAGATCGCTTTACTGCCAAAATGATCTAATTTAATGGATTGGTTTAGACATGCATAACAGCATTTTAAGAACAAAGAGAGAAACAAAAAGGGACAACGCTTCATGGTGGAAGGTGATGTATAAATAACTGTGTATATGATGAAGGGGGTGGCAACACCCATTCCGAAATCCCGCCATTCCGACATCCCGCTATTCCGACATCCCACCATTCCGACATCCCACCATTCCGACATACCACCATTCCGACATGCAAACGTCCCACCATTCCGACATCCCACCATTGCGACATCCCGCTATTCTGACGTTCAAATGTCCCACCATTCCGACAAGGCTTTCCGTATAAGGAAATGTGTGTTACTCAACAGGTGAGTCCCTTCTTTCTGTTCATGCAATTTATATGTTTAACACATGTTTATAGACAAGCGTTATTAAAAACACAAAGTCTCGGCAACTGGAGGAGGAGAAGCAGTCCGCGGTGGTTTTCAATCACACACTCCAATGCCACTTGTTTCAACTTCCGAAAATTTAATCCAGGAAAAAAAGGCTTACAAACATGGACCAAAACGGCTCCATAACACGCACAAGAATCCAAAAGAAACGAAAGTTAACTAAAAGAAAGCAAATAAACAGTATGAAGTGGTCAAAATTGGTTTTACGCATGCCTATGTGCGTCTGGCACATGCGTCTTCGGGCTCTCCCACGTTGGTTTGTGGATGAAAGCTATATGTTCAGCTGTAATGTCATGTAAAAACAATCTCTACATGACATTTACTCCCAGGTGTGACCAGTTAGGTCCTTAAGATATCAACAAGCTGTATAAAGCTACAACCGTTGCGGCTGTGTGTTTGTGCCAAATGCGCAAAGCCCATCCGCGCTTCCCAAAATTGGAGTGAGTACTCATAAATCACGTGAATAACATGAATAAACGTTTTTACTGAATTTTGTTGTGTTTTATACGTTCTATGCTGTCATTTCTCTCTTCTCCTATTGGCAAGGCAAGGCAGAGTGCTCGCAACTGTGTCCTGTGCAGTAGCCGTGATATCTGTAATTGCAATTATTACTTTTGCATATGTTGACAGCGTGCAAAAGACGCATGGGCTCTGTGGAGAGCTCCACTCCAGCTGGCTGCTGTGACAGCTCACTGACACTGTATTTCTGCTTAATCAGTTTCAGTCTCGCCAGAGTTACATTAATATCTGTATTTTTATATTTGAAATTCAGGGGATTTTGATAATAGATTATTAAAGTTCGTTTGCGAGGCTTTGGCCTCTGCATGTGCAAAGCTTGTGCGCCAAACTTTAGGGCGTATTTGCGCCGGCATATCATTAGTGCAAAATGTTTTGGGTAAAAAATAGGCTATTAAAAGGAACTGTCGGAATGGCGGTATGTTAAAAAAAACAAAAAACATACCGCCATTCCGACCATAGGAGGAAAAAAGTGTCGGAATGGTGGGACGTTTGATAAAAAATTAAGTGTCGCCATTCCGACAATTGGAGACCCATGTCGGAATGGCGAGATGTCGGAATGGCAGCATGTAACCATGATGAAGGAGAGACCATTTGAGCAGCACAGCCATTTCGCAGCACAGGGACAGCAGTCCAAGTTACAGGATCTCCCACGTGGTATCACCTGTCACATTGTGTCAAGGCATCAAAAGAAGAAAAAATCACCAAACTCAAGGACAAAAAGACAAAGACTCCGGTGAACGAAGACAGAGGACTGACAAACCAGAAATACAAAAGGATTCTCGATATCAAGATCCAGAAGAAGATGCCACGAACACTTACGATGCTGGGAATGATGCCAGCAATGAACAGAGAAGAAGATTCAGTGTCATCAATCTGCATTACGTGCCTCTAATGAGGGGGTGAATATAGAATCCTCAACGATTACAACGTCTCTGGGAACTGTGACAACAACAAGGTTTAAACCATTTTGATATATATCGTAACCTATTGGCTAAGGAATAGTGCTGAAAATGAGGTAAATCTAATCCACCACTCTCCGTGGTCTTCTGTAGGGTTTTTAAACTAATACGTGGTGGTTTGTTTTTCCACAGAAATTTGGAGATGCATGAATCTAGTGACTTAAACCAAGTAGCAGATGGTTTTATGGGGATCATTGAGAACAAATAGTTAACTTTTGGTAGTATCATCATGTAACTCTCCCCATAAGTGATATAGGTAAGGACTTCCAACGAGAGATCGTCCTCTACTGTCTTTAATAATTGCACATAATTTAGCTTTGTTAGCTCTGAGAGCCTGGAGGAAATGTTTATGCCTAAATATCTAATATTTCCTGACTGTAAAGTGATCGCAGGTATATTATGGACCCTACAGTTAATGGGCAGAACTGTGGTCTTAGACCAGTTGATAGAGTAGTCAGAAAGTGCTGAGAATTTATTTATGAGTGTGATCGTGTGACTGAGAGACGTCTGTGAGTTCTGAAGGAAAAGTAATACATCATCAGCATAAAGACTTATTTTATGCTCAATATTTTGGGATTAATTATTCACAAACGGGTAAGAAAAGGTAGTATTGCCAGACCATACATGATCAAAACAGGGAGCGGAGGTGGTTCAGCTGCAAGGTGTGAATGTCTGACTATAGTTTGTAAAAAGCGGGTAAGATAAGGTGCGAATGCCCGACAATGTATGATCAAAAGAGGGAGCGGAGGTTTTCGGCTGCAAGAAGGTCTGAATGTCCACCCAAAATTCCTGAAAAATGGGTAAAAAAAGGGTGCGAATGCCAACCCATACATCATCAAAAGCAGGAGGGGATGTGTTCGGCTACAAGAAGATTTGAATGTCCATCAATAATTGCTTTAAAACATGAAAGAAAATTTTCGAATATCAAACCGCACATGATCATAAGCGGGAGAGGAGTTGTTCAGCTGCAAGAAGGTGTGAATGTCCACCCATAATTACTGAAAAATGGGTAAGAAAAGGTGAAAATGCCCAACCATACATCATCAAAAGCAGGAGTGGATGTGTTCGGCTACAAGAAGGTTTGAATGTCCGACCATAGTTTGTAAAAAGCGGGTAAGAAAAGGTTCGAATGCCCGAACATAGACCATCAAAAGAGGGAGCGGAGGTGTTCCGCTGTAAGAAGGTGTAAATGTCCGACCATAGTTGGTAAAAAGCGGGTAAGAAAAGGTTAAAATACCCGACTGTACACAATCAATAGCGGGAGCGGAGTTGTTTGGCTACAAGAAGGTGTGAAAGTCCGACCACGGTTTGTAAAAAGCGGGTAAGAAAAGGTTCGAATGCCGGGAATATATACCATCAAAAGTGGAAGTGGATGTGTTCGGCTGCAAGAAGGTGTGAACGTCCGACCAAAGTTTGTAAAAAGCAGTTAAGAAAAGGTTCGAATATCCAACCAAACATAATCAAAAGCGGGAGCAGAGCTGTTCGACTGCAAGTAGGTGTGAATGTCAGATCATAATTTGCAAAAAGCTGATGAGAAAGGGTGAGAATGCCCGGCTATACACCATCAAATGCGGGAGCGGAAGTGTTCGGCTGTGAGTAGGTGTGAATGTCCAACCATAATTGCTGAAAAATGTGTTAGAAGAGACTAGAATGCCGGACAAGACATCATCAAATGCGGGAGCGGAGTTGTTCGGCTGTGAGTAGGTGTGAATCTCCGAGCATAGTTTGTAAAAAGGGGGTAAGAATAGGTTCGAATACCCGAACATACACTATCAAAACAGGGAGCTGAGGTGGCTCAGCTGCAAGGTGTGAATGTCTGACTATAGTTTGTAAATAAGGTGCGAATGCCCAACAATGTATAATCAAAAGAGGGAGCGGAGGTTTTTGGCTACAAGAAGGTTTGAATGTCCGACCATAGTTTGTAAAAAGCGGGTAAGAAAAGGTTCAAGCGCCTGACTATACACCATCAAAAGCGGGAGCAGAGGTGTTCCGCTGTAAGACGGTGTGAATGTCCGACCATATTTGGTAAAAAGCGGGTAAGAAAAGGTTAAAATACCCGACTGTACACAATCAATAGCGGGAGAGGAGGTGTTCAGCTGCAAGAAGGTGTGAATGTCCACCCATAATTACTGAAAAATGGGTAAGAAAAGGTGCGAATGCCCAACCATACATTATCAAAAGCAGGTGTGAATGTCAGATCATAATTTGCAAAAAGCTGATGAGAAAGGTTGAGAATGCCCGACTATACACCATCAAATGCGGGAGCGGAGTTGTTCGGCTGTGAGTAAGTGTGAATCTCCGACCATAATTGCTGAAAAATGTGTTAGAAAAGGTAAGAATGCCGGTCCATACATCATCAAAAGCGGGAGAGGTGGTGTTCGGCTGCAAGTAGGTGTGAATGTCCAGCCATAATTACTAACAAACGGGTAGGAAAAGGTAGTATTGCCATACCATATATGATCAAAACAGGGAGCGGAGGTGGTTCAGCTGCAAGAAGGTGAGAATGTCCGACTAAAGTTCAAATATATTAACAAAAGCGGGAGGAGAGGTCTTCGGATGAGAGTGATTGAGAATTTCCAACCATAATCTATAAAATGCGGTGAAAAAAAGGTGTGATAGAACACTAAAAGGTGGAGCGGAAGTGTTCGGCTGCAAGAAGGTGTAAATGTCCTACTATATTTGGTGAAAAGCAGGTGAAGCAAGGTCTGAATGCCCAACCTTACATCATCAAAAGCGAGATCAGAGGTGTTTGGCTGCATGAAGGCCATAGTTTGCCAAAAGCGGGTAAGCTGCGAATGACCGACTAAATATCAACAAAAGGTCTTCGGATGCAACTGGGTGTGAATATCCCACCATACAAGTATGGTGGAGAGGAAGCTGTGAAAAGCCGACCATAGTTGGCAAAAAGCGGGTGAAAAAAAGGTGCGAATGTCCAACCATACATGATCAAAACAGGGAGCGGAGGTGTTTGGCTGTGACAAGGTGTGAATGTCCACCCAAAATTAATGAAAAGTGGGAAACAAGTAGGTTTGAATGCCCAACCATACATCATCAAAAGCAGGAGTGGATGTGTTCGGCTACAAGAAGGTTTGAATGTCCGAGCATAGTTTGTAAAAAGCGGGTAAGAAAAGGTTCGAATGCCCAAACATACACCATCAAAAGAGGGAGCGGAGGTGTTCCGCTGTAAGAAGGTGTGAATGTCCGACCATAGTTGGTAAAAAACGGGTAAGAAAAGGTTAAAATACCCGACTGTCACAATCTATAGCGGGAGCGGATGTGTTTGGCTACAAGAATGTGTGACAGTCCGACCATGGTTTGTAAAAAATGGGTAAGAAAAGGTGCGAATGCCCGACAATGTATGATCAAAAGAGGGAGCGGAGGTTTTCGGCTACAAGAAGGTTTGAATGTCCGACCATAGTTTGTAAAAAGCGGGTAAGAAAAGGTTCAAATGCCTGACTATACACCATCAAAAGCGGGAGCAGAGGTGTTCCGCTGTAAGACGGTGTGAATGTCCGACCATATTTGGTAAAAAGCGGGTAAGAAAAGGTTAAAATACCCGACTGTACACAATCAATAGCGGGAGAGGAGGTGTTCAGCTGCAAGAAGGTGTGAATGTCCACCCATAATTACTGAAAAATGGGTAAGAAAAGGTGCGAATGCCCAACCATACATTATCAAAAGCAGGTGTGAATGTCAGATCATAATTTGCAAAAAGCTGATGAGAAAGGGTGAGAATGCCCGACTATACACCATCAAATGCGGGAGCGGAGTTGTTCGGCTGTGAGTAAGTGTGAATCTCCGACCATAATTGCTGAAAAATGTGTTAGAAAAGGTAAGAATGCCGGTCCATACATCATCAAAAGCGGGAGAGGTGGTGTTCGGCTGCAAGTAGGTGTGAATGTCCAGCCATAATTACTAACAAACGGGTAGGAAAAGGTAGTATTGCCATACCATATATGATCAAAACAGGGAGCGGAGGTGGTTCAGCTGCAAGAAGGTGAGAATGTCCGACTAAAGTTCAAATATATTAACAAAAGCGGGAGGAGAGGTCTTCGGATGAGAGTGGTTGAGAATTTCCAACCATAATCTATAAAATGCGGTGAAAAAAAGGTGTGATAGAACACTAAAAGGTGGAGCGGAAGTGTTCGGCTGCAAGAAGGTGTGAATGTCCTACTATATTTGGTGAAAAGCAGGTGAAGCAAGGTCTGAATGCCCAACCTTACATCATCAAAAGCGAGATCAGAGGTGTTTGGCTGCATGAAGGCCATAGTTTGCCAAAAGCGGGTAAGCTGCGAATGACCAACTAAATATCAACAAAAGTGGGGGCGGAGGTCTTCGGATGCAACTGGGTGTGAACATCCCACCATACAAGTATGGTGGAGAGGAAGCTGTGAACAGCCGACCATAGTTTGCAAAAAGCGGGTGAGACAAGGTGCGAATGTCCAACCATACATGATCAAAACAGGGAGCGGAGGTGTTTGGCTGTGACAAGGTGTGAATGTCCCAAAATTAATGAAAAGCGGGCAAAAAGTAGGTTTGAATGCCCAAGCATACATCATCAAAAGAAAGAGTGGATGTGTTCGGCTACAAGAAGGTTTGAAGTCCGAGCATAGTTTGTAAAAAGCGGGTAAGAAAAGTTTCGAATATCCAACCAAACATAATCAAAAGCGGGAGCAGAGCAGTTCGACTGCAAGTAGGTGTGAATGTCCAGCCATAATTACTCACAAACGGGTAAGAAAAGGTAGTATTGCCAGACCATACATGATCAAAACAGGGAGCGGAGGTGGTTTAGCTGCAAAAAGGGGTGAATGTCCAACTAAAGTTCAAATATATTAACAAAAGCGGGAGGAGAGGTCTTCGGATTAGATTGGTTGAAATTTCCAACCATAATCTATAAAATGCGGTGAAAAAAACGGTGTGAAGGAATGAATTTTATAGCAAAATCCGAAATCATGCATAACTCCGCAAAAGGAACGTATTGCTCAACCAAAGGGATGCTTCTTTCTCATTCAGGGTAATATGAGGAACTTTATGCTTGATACATTTTAGACATGGATAACTATGAAGGACAAAGCAATTTTAACTTGGTTTGAGCAAAGCAATTCATTTTATAGGAAAATCCGAAATCGTGCAGGACTCATGAAAGTAAGCTCATTCTCGGATTCCTGATCCTCCAGTGTTGCTCTTTCCTATACTGCAAAATACAGCCTTGTTCTTTGTTGAAATCGATATAGACATTGATAAATATGAAGGACAAAGCAGTTTCCACTTTGTTTGAGTGAAGGAATTAATTTTATAGCAAAATCCCAAATCAAGCAGAACGTATGAAAATAAGCTTGTTTTCGGATTCCTGATCCTTCAGTGTTGCTATTTCTTCTACTGCAAAATACAATGTTGTTCTTTGTTGAAGTCAATCTAGACATTGATAAATATGAAGGACAAAGCAGTTTTCACTTGGTTTGAGTGAAGGAATTCATTTTATACATAAAATCCCAAATCATGCAGAACGTATGAAAAGAAGCTTATTCTCGGATTCCTGATCCTTCAGTGTTGCTTTTTCTTCTACTGCAAAATACAATGTTGTTCTTTGTTGAAGTCGATCTAGACATTGATAAATATGAAGGACAAAGCAGTTTTAACTTGGTTTGAGTGAAGGAATTCATTTTATACATAAAATCCCAAATCATGCAGAACGTATGAAAATAAGCTTATTCTCGGATTACTGATCCTTCAGTGTTGCTCTTTCTTCTACTGCAAAATCCAGTGTTGTTCTTTGTTGAAGTCAATCTAGACATTGATAAATATGAAGGACAAAGCAGTTTTAACATAGTTTGAGTGAAGGCATTCATTCATAGTAAAATCAATAATCGTGCAGAACTCATGAAAATAAGCTTATTCTCGGATTCCTAAAACTTTTGATTAGCTCTTTCTTTACTGCAAAGTACAATGTTGTTCTTTGTTGAAGTCGATCTAGACATTGATAAATATGAAGGACAAAGCAGTTTTCACTTGGTTTGAGTGAAGGATTTGCAGCTGAAAACCTCCCGCTCCCGCTTTTGATTGTGTATAGTCGGGCTTTCGAGCCTTTTCTTACCCGGTTTTTAGAAATTATGGTTGGACATTCAGACCTTGCATCTCCAAATTTCTGTGGAAAAACAAACCACCACGTATTAGTCTAAAAACCCTACAGAAGACCAACGACAGTGGTGGATTAGATTTACCTCATTTTCAGCACTATTCCTTAGACAATAGGTTACAATATATATCAAAATGGTTTAAACCTTGTTGTTGTCACAGTTCCCAGAGACGTTGTAATCGTTGAGGATTCTATATTCACCCCCTCATTAGAGGCACGTAATGCAGATTGATGACACTGAATCTTCTTCTCTGTTCATTGCTGGCATCATTCCCAGCATCGTAAGTGTTCGTGGCATTGTTAGCCTCTTCTTCTGGATCTTGATATCGAGAATCCTTTTGTATTTCTGGTTTGTCAGTCCTCTGTCTTCGTTCACCGGAGTCTTTGTCTTTTTGTCCTTGAGTTTGGTGATTTTTTCTTCTTTTGATGCCTTGACACAATGTGACAGGTGATACCACGTGGGAGATCCTGTAACTTGGACTGCTGTCCCTGTGCTGCGAAATGGCTGTGCTGCTCAAATGGTCTCTCCTTCATCATGGTTACATGCTGCCATTCCGACATCTCGCCATTCCGACATGGGTCTCCAATTGTCGGAATGGCGACACTTAATTTTTTATCAAACGTCCCACCATTCCGACACTTTTTTCCTCCTATGGTCGGAATGGCGGTATGTTTTTTGTTTTTTTTTAACATACCGCCATTCCGACAGTTCCTTTTAATAGCCTATTTTTTACCCAAAACATTTTGCACTAATGATATGCCGGCGCAAATACGCCCTAAAGTTTGGCGCACAAGCTTTGCACATGCAGAGGCCACAGCCTCGCAAACAAACTTTAATAATCTATTATCAAAATCCCCTGAATTTCAAATATAAAAATACAGATATTAATGTAACTCTGGCGAGACTGAAACTGATTAAGCAGAAATACAGTGTCAGTGAGCTGTCACAGCAGCCAGCTGGAGCGGAGCTCTCCACAGAGCCCATGCGTCTTTTGCACGCTGTCATCATATGCAAAAGTAATAATTGCAATTACAGATATCACGGCTACTGCACAGGACACAGTTGCGAGCACTCTGCCTTGCCTTGCCAATAGGAGAAGAGAGAAATGACAGCATAGAACGTATAAAACATAATAAACTGAGAAGAGCTGCTCGAAGTAAGGTAAAGCACAGAGCTTTGAACTGCACGATTAAAGGCCTAATTCATGTCAAGAAAAAAATAAGAATGATCCTGAACAATTTAGCTAACATTCCAAAACTGCTACGAGGAAAAAATAAATAAAAAAAAATATTACAAAATAATATCAAGAATCTGGGCCCTTAGGTCAAAGCATGCATGCAAGATAACAGTGATCAATAACCAACCAAAGATCTGAACACAAGCACGATGCTGTGGCACTGCTAAGGAAAAAGTTAGCAGCACAAGGCCACATGGCTCATCTAAAAAATAAATAAATGAGGAATTGAGACAAATAGAAAAATAGAATAAACCTTTGTCTTTGATTCTAATTTGTATGGAAATATGTTATTGTATCATGTGATGTTATAAGAAACTCTGATGTCACACTGTTGGTACCCCATGAAGTGTTTCTAATTCAAATGGAGCAGAAAAAACTTAATGCTGATCCTGAACTGTCTGTGGATGGCTCAGCATCACGAAACACAGCCACTGGTAAGAATTAAATAGAATTTAGTATAAAGTAACAAGTGAGAATTAAGCAGATCGTGCTGAAATTTTATCAAAAGCACTCTGAGCTGAATTAAGAGGACAGACAATATTTATCCCAAAAAGGTTAATCAGTTACTCATTGAGAAGAAATGGCTGCTTTCTTGATGCTGTGCTGCTCCCAAAATGAACTCTAACCACAAAAATTTCTGTCCTGCAGCAGCAACACAGGAGCAGAAACTGCAGTGGAAGAGTTCAGCAGAACTAACATACGGATGAGACTAAGTCTCATCGGGGGGTGGAGATACAACAATTAATCATAGTTTACTAACACTTCTCAAGATTTTCCCAAACTTCTGTGAGTCTTTGTCTTCCTTTTGTCTTTTGTTCTATGTTGTCTTGTGTTTTGTCTTTGTCTTGCTGTGTTCTCTAAATGGTTTGAAGTTTTTTCCACAGAAAAGGTTGATGGTACTGGATTTCACATTAATGCTGTACAGCAGGTTGGTGAGTCTAAGGTACTGTCCTAAAACATGGTTTCTATCAACTGGCCAGTTGTTTTGTTTTTCATTTCATTTATTTATTTATTTTTTTCGGTTTATTTATTTGTTTTTGTTTGGGGTTCATATGAAAACTTAATTTGTCGACCAATGAATACTGGGATTGAACCTGTTAAAAGGCAATTCCTGAATATAAAACATTGTGAAAATGACATGTTGTGCTGCTCAGTTCTCTCTCCTGCTAACATTCATCCACAGCTTAAATTAACTGCATCTGCAGCAGAACCTCTAAAGGACTCACAGCCAAGTGACTGACAAGACGTCAGTCTGAAATTCTGGGAGGCACGATCATCATGCCAAGATAATGGTTGAACAACCACACAACCTTCAACCACTGTCAACAAAATAATCTGAATTATCTCCTTAATTGTCCCAAAGAAAAAGATTAGTTAGGGAAAACGGGTGGTAAAGACCCCTTTGTGGAAGTGAAGTGCTGGTAACCTCTCCTTCCTAGTTAGCTCAGACTGCTGAACTGAGGTTAAGCCAGAAGGACAACCAAACACCAAGCAGTGACAGAATTGGACCACAAGAGACTGAGCTGCACTACACCACTCTGCACAATGTTATCATAAAATTTTCACTCAAAAGAAATTGTTAGTTTGTACACTACATCTATCATTACTCATCTGTTCTCAACAGGGTCATATCTTCATATTCACGTCATGTTTAAATGTATGTACTGTATTGTTTTGTGTTTTGTGATGTTCCTCTTTAGTTTAATGATTTTAAGTAGACCAATTACTAATCATAGGAATTCATACATATATCCATTGCCATTGGTGTGAATTGGCTGTTCGGCGCGGGACCTTAGGCACTGAAAGGTAATTAAGTGGTCGGTCGCCAAGGGGGAATGGGGCCATAGGAGAATTTTCCCGGATATCAGCCATCGGGTTTTTCGCTCCTATTCGCTGCGAACAGTGGACGATCCTGATGGTAATGTTAATTGCCTTAAGCACTTTTTGAGTTTCAATATTTTATGAATTGTTGTAGCTTAGTTAATTATTGTTATGTGTTGTAATGGTACTTATGGGTGAGCAGGGTCTTGCCACTGCTTAAACCACATATAGTTTTGGGCCAAAATGAACTAAGATTCTACACAGAGATTGGGTTTGGGGCCACATACACACACTAATTTTAAGACATATTGAAACATTTATTAATTTATTCCTTGCATACACGTACAGGCGTGATACTTATAGCTTTTAAGAAATGTGCTCATTGCAGAGTTATGATCAGTTGAGTAATGAAGGTTGAACTATTCTGGGAAAGAGGTTCTGTTCCCAGCATCATGATAAACACTCCTGATACAGAAAGGTTTAGCTAATGCATTACAATTATTTTACACATGCATATGCAATGAAAACTTGCTTGCTGCTGATAATTGCAAAGAAGAACAGCTTACACATAACAGCTCACATAATGAAGTTATATCAAAAGGGGGATAACAAGAATCTTCTGTCTGGTTGTGCTGCACCTCAAGGTAGTTGGCCACTGGCAGTTTGGGGACCTGCTAAGTTGGCTGCCGCTAACAGGTGTGACACAATACAGAATATAACATTCCTACCTCATTTAGTTGACATGATTAAATCATGTCAAAAGGGGGAGTTGTTATAATTGGCTTTGTTCTTAGAAATTATAAATTCATTTTCTGTATTTTACTAAATAACCTATGTTCCTAGCTGTTACTTTTCCACTCTGCTCATACTGCACAACAGATGACCTTAAATGGTCCAAGACCTTAGAATGACATAAACAACTGGGTCAGACAAAACATCTCTATTAGGGCAGACAGGTCTGGTACATTAGACACCTAAAACAACACTCACACATACACACACATTGTTTATCACATCCAAAGAACACAACAAGGACAGCAGCTGGCCTGATCATGCCACTCAAAATTGGCCAATTATACTCTGACAAGAAATATGACATGTTTCCGGATAACAGGGCTCGGCCTGACGGATTTCCTGCGGGAGCTCTGGCACTCCGAGTCCAGCGCTGCAATATACTCTACTTGTGACCACTAATAAATACTGTTTTAATAAACCATTTCTCCAGCTTATTCTTGGGCTTCCAATGAAAAAATCGGGCCAACAATTGGTGCCGTGACCAGGATTGGCTGACTCTGAGACCGTGTCCGATCGAGGACTTCCGGAGCTGGTTGGAGGGGACCCTTCTTCAGACAATTCAAGGCGCCTAAAACACAAGGTGAGCAGAAAACCTCTTGTATCAGGATATGTGAAATTTCTGCACATTGGTCATTCTAAACTAAATTGTCTGAATTAGGATGTCCTCCGATCCCTAAATCAAAAGCACAAAATTTGTGTCTACAGGTTTACTAGGTGGTCACATGTAAAGTATAAACACATAGTCTCACATAGGGAGAGTCATATGTGTCCTAGTTTAGTACAATTTGGCCAAATAAAAGACATAAAATTCATCCTGTCTTCTAAACTGAATAGGAAGTAGATGCCAATGGGCGGGGTCTGTTAGTCCGCAATTGGCGGCGTGAGTAATGTCTGTGCAATTGGCACTTGGACCGTAAAATCCACAATCGGCGGTGGGTCTGCATTACTGCACAACAGGCGACGTGAGTAATTTCTGTGCACAAGGGCGCTTAGACCTTTATCTGCAATCAGCGATGGGTCTGTATTACTTCACAATAGGCGGCGTAAGTAATCTCTGTGCAATTGGCACTTGGACTGTAAAATCCGCAATCGGCGGTGTGTCTGTTATTACTACGCATTTGGTGCTTGGACTATAAAATCCACAATCGGCGGTGTGTCTGGGTTTTTTTTTTTCCTCCTCCGCAAGCGGCGGTGGTTCTGCAGTTGTTGTGAACAGGCGATACACTAAGTGTTTATTTCTGCATAAGGACACAGGGCTAAGTTGGTTATTTTTCATGAAAATGTGGGGTGGTTTGCTACTTGGTTGATATTTTACTGTGTTAGTGGAAGTGTATCTAGCAATAGAGACTGCTGGAGAATTCCTACACTGACACAGATCTCAAGTAGTTCTGTAAAAGGGGGCATTGGACTAGAAAATAAAGGGGAATTTAGTTAGGGTGTTACAGAGAATTAAAACGAGTGAAGAGACTGGGAGAACCCCCAGCGATCAAGCGCACAGAGTAAAAGATTCTGTGTAGAATCTTCTTGGTCGGGTCCAACACTCGGGCATTGCACCATTCACCCATTCTGATTAACACGTGAAATACCTGAATATGTCACAAACCTTTGTTGATAAGTGGAAAACATGTAAACCCGGCTCATTGGGGTCGGTATTATTTGACACGTTGACGAGATGGCAGAAAAAAGTTCCAAGAGATGACGAAAAAAGAGAGACAGATAGATTTGTAAATTGGACGAGAGAAATACAAGGGAAAGGAATGTTTGGAGGGTTTGAAAGTGCGCCACCGCAACTGAGTGATTTCTCTATGTTTTCAAAACAAGCAACAGGCAGTAGGAATCAAGCAACAGCAAAGCTAAAGGAGGCAGGTTTATTGCAGAGAGCAAGGGCAGAAAAAGACGAAAAAAAGAGCAGTAACATTTCTTGCAGACTGTCAGTATTTTTTTTGGAGAAGTTAAATTCTCTATTCAGACGCAGTCCTCTGCACCTCTACCACAGCACGTGCCAGACACAACGTCATCTTTTCCAGGGACACATCCTACTACACTAGCAGATAAGACACATCTTCCTAACATCACACTCAATAACAGAAGCATGCCATTTAGCAAAATAAAAAACTGATCATTTATACAGATTCAGCATAAACAGCTTAGGCTGTACATGTGGACATGTGTAATTGGAAAAGAAAAGGTTAGATATCCTTAGCTTTGTCATAAATGCTCTCACCCTAAGATTATCTCATCCCAACCCTGCTTCCTTCTTCCCCCATTCAGCCCTGAGAGTGAGGACAGATTCTGATTGATCATGGGTCTGTACTTAAAGAGTACCAGAGTTACATATAGTTATTTAGTCAAAAAATTTACAATGATAATGGAAGTTTTTACTAAAGCATTTATCATCAATTCAATAATTAATTTATTTTTAAATAAATTTGAATGGGAGAAATACCACATTGAATGGACAATCTGAAAACCGCTTTTCAATGCAAGTATTACAGTGAAGAGATAAGAAGCAATACAATGTCCAAAATAAATCCAGGAAGAACAGACTGTTAAAAACTAAACATTAGAACCAGTTTGTTGTTGAATTAAGATTTAACAGCTCTCTTAAAAAGTCAGACAAACAAACATAGCATTTAAATCTTTGATCCTTTAATTGAAAAACTGCCTGAACAAAAGATGTTCTACAAATTGAGACTTTATGATTTCCACCTGAAGCATGTCTGAGACCGGACAGTCAGACCATATGACATATTAGAAAATATCGGGATTTAACAGCAAGGTCAGGCAGATAGGTGTCAGACAGTTTCTTACCATCTTAAAGCATTAAAGGTTAGCCTTTATTGTGTTAGAGATCACAGTAACATGACTTAAAATTTAGCTGATCTAAATACTTCTTCTCTGCTTATTTTCACCAATTCTGAGTTAATATTTATCATCAGTATTTATAATTGATCTCATTAAACCATTTAACTATTTAACTGCAGCAGATCTATGAATCAATGGATCTGTTATCTTAACAGAGCAGCAACGTGCTTTATATAAAGGTTTAAAGTGAGTTAGATTCTTAGGAAATTAACAAAAAAACGGCAATAAAAGGCACAACGAGAGTCAGATATCACCAATGAGTTTCTTGAAGAAGAAAACTCTAAAAGAAATTTAAAGACAGCTGCAGTAAGTCTGAGTCATAACAAGTCAAGTCAAGTCAGCTGAACACTATATTAATACTATTAGCAAATTCTAACCCTGCAGATAAATATTAATTAATCTAACAATAAACATTGAATAAATTAGTGAAATAAAAACAGTGTTTACAGTTAAAGACATGCCTCTAAACCAGACATGTGTCACTGGAAAAGGAAAGGCTTTATGACCTCAGCAGGCACCCCGGTTAAACACTTGAATCAATTACTCGAACTATATTATGCCATACTTGAACCAAAACAAGTTGCTAGAGTCGAGTGCAGAGGACATCAAAAGGGAGATGGGAGAGTAGCGAGAGGCAACAATGCGGCAGATAAGGCAGCAAAAACAAAAGCAGGGTATACTGCATTTAACCAAATGTCTCAGAAAACATTGGAGGAAAAATCACAACGAGAATTATTTTTAGAAAACATTAAAGAACTTCACAAAGCAGCGGCACCATCTGAAAAGCAAGCATGGAACGAAAAAAAAAAGATTCCACAGGACGCTGCTGGAATCATAAAGGCAAAATAGTAGCTCCAACTGGACTACTAAATTTGCTATGTCAAGAAGCACACAGTAGAGCTCACTGTGCTAGCTCAAAAGTAACAGCGCTCATTTCACAACACTGGTGGCACCCCCACCTAAAAGACACAATAAAATATTTTGTGCAATCTTGTGAAATTTGCAAGCTGTTCAATCTCAAAGCAGGACTAGGTAGTTTCCCAGTACCTGATGCCCCTTGGAAACAGATAGTAATTGAGTTTACTGACATGGGAGCAGCGAACAGGACTGAAGGTAAATTATTTCTTCTAGTGTGTGTAGCTCCCTTTTCTAGATGGATAGAAGCCACACCTACTAAAACCGAAAAAGAAAAAGAAGTCATTAAATGGCTTACAAGAGACATAGCATTTAAATCTTTGATCCTTTAATTGAAAAACTGCCTGAACAAAAGATGTTCTACAAATTGAGACTTTATGATTTCCACCTGAAGCAGGTCTGAGACCGGACAGTCAGACCATATGACATATTAGAAAATATCGGGATTTGACAGTAAGGTCAGGCAGATAGGTGTCAGACAGTTTCTTACCATCTTAAAGCATTAAAGGTTAGCCTTTATTGTGGTAGAGATCACAGTAACATGACTTAAAATTTAGCTGATCTAAATACTTCTCCTCTGCTTATTTTCACCAATTCTGAGATAATATTTATCATCAGTATTTACAATTGATCTCATTAAACCATTTAACTATTTAACTGCAGCAGATCTATGAATCAATGGATCTGTTATCTTAACAGAGCAGCAACGTGCTTTATATAAAGGTTTAAAGTGAGTTAGATTATTAGGAAATTAACAAAAACACGGCAATAAAAGGCACAACGAGAGTCAGATATCACCAATGAGTTTCTTGAAGAAGAAAACTCTAAAAGAAATTTAAAGACAGCTGCAGTAAGTCTGAGTCATAACAAGTCAAGTCAAGGTTTGTTTTCATGGCACATTTAAAAACAGCCACAGCAACCAGAGAGCTGTACAGCTGAACACTATATTAATACTATTAGCAAATTCTAACCCTGCAGATAAATATTAATTAATCTAACAATAAACATTGAATAAATTAGTGAAATAAAAACAGTGTTTACAGTTAAAGACATGCCTCTAAACCAGACATGTGTCACTGGAAAAGGAAAGGCTTTGTGACCTCAGCAGGCACCCCGGTTAAACACTTGAATCAATTACTCGAACTATATTATGCAATACTTGAACCAAAACAAGTTGCTAGAGTCGAGTGCAGAGGACATCAAAAGGGAGATGGGAGAGTAGCGAGAGGCAACAATGCGGCAGATAAGGCAGCAAAAACAAAAGCAGGGTATACTGCATTTAACCAGATGTCTCAGAAAACATTGGAGGAAAAATCACAACGAGAATTATGTTTAGAAAACATTAAAGAACTTCACAAAGCAGCGGCACCATCTGAAAAGCAAGCATGGAACGAAAAAAAAAAGATTCCACAGGACGCTGCTGGAATCATAAAGGCAAAATAGTAGCTCCAACTGGACTACTAAATTTGCTATGTCAAGAAGCACACAGTAGAGCTCACTGTGCTAGCTCAAAAGTAACAGCGCTCATTTCACAACACTGGTGGCACCCCCACCTAAAAGACACAATAAAATATTTTGTGCAATCTTGTGAAATTTGCAAGCTGTTCAATCTGAAAGCAGGACTAGGTAGTTTCCCAGTACCTGATGCCCCTTGGAAACAGATAGTAATTGAGTTTACTGACATGGGAGCAGCGAACAGGACTGAAGGTAAATTATTTCTTCTAGTGTGTGTAGCTCCCTTTTCTAGATGGATAGAAGCCACACCTACTAAAACCGAAAAAGGAAAAGAAGTCATTAAATGGCTTACAAGAGACATAGCATTTAAATCTTTGATCCTTTAATTGAAAAACTGCCTGAACAAAAGATGTTCTACAAATTGAGACTTTATGATTTCCACCTGAAGCAGGTCTGAGACCGGACAGTCAGACCATATGACATATTAGAAAATATCGGGATTTGACAGTAAGGTCAGGCAGATAGGTGTCAGACAGTTTCTTACCATCTTAAAGCATTAAAGGTTAGCCTTTATTGTGTTAGAGATCACAGTAACATGACTTAAAATTTAGCTGATCTAAATACTTCTCCTCTGCTTATTTTCACCAATTCTGAGATAATATTTATCATCAGTATTTATAATTGATCTCATTAAACCATTTAACTATTTAACTGCAGCAGATCTATGAATCAATGGATCTGTTATCTTAACAGAGCAGCAACGTGCTTTATATAAAGGTTTAAAGTGAGTTAGATTATTAGGAAAAAACACGGCAATAAAAGGCACAACGAGAGTCAGATATCACCAATGAGTTTCTTGAAGAAGAAAACTCTAAAAGAAATTTAAAGACAGCTGCAGTAAGTCTGAGTCATAACAAGTCAAGTCAAGGTTTGTTTTCATGGCACATTTAAAAACAGCCACAGCAACCAGAGAGCTGTACAGCTGAACACTATATTAATACTATTAGCAAATTCTAACCCTGCAGATAAATATTAATTAATCTAACAATAAACATTGAATAAATTAGTGAAATAAAAACAGTGTTTACAGTTAAAGACATGCCTCTAAACCAAACATGTGTCACTGGAAAAGGAAAGGCTTTATGACCTCAGCAGGCACCCCGGTTAAACACTTGAATCAATTACTCGAACTATATTATGCCATACTTGAACCAAAAGAAGTTGCTAGAGTCGAGTGCAGAGGACATCAAAAGGGAGATGGGAGAGTAGCGAGAGGCAACAATGCGGCAGATAAGGCAGCAAAAACAAAAGCAGGGTATACTGCATTTAACCAGATGTCTCAGAAAACATTGGAGGAAAAATCACAACGAGAATTATGTTTAGAAAACATTAAAGAACTTCACAAAGCAGCGGCACCATCTGAAAAGCAAGCAGGGAACGAAAAAAAAAAGATTCCACAGGACGCTGCTGGAATCATAAAGGCAAAATAGTAGCTCCAACTGGACTACTAAATTTGCTATGTCAAGAAGCACACAGTAGAGCTCACTGTGCTAGCTCAAAAGTAACAGCGCTCATTTCACAACACTGGTGGCACCCCCACCTAAAAGACACAATAAAATATTTTGTGCAATCTTGTGAAATTTGCAAGCTGTTCAATCTGAAAGCAGGACTAGGTAGTTTCCCAGTACCTGATGCCCCTTGGAAACAGATAGTAATTGAGTTTACTGACATGGGAGCAGCGAACAGGACTGAAGGTAAATTATTTCTTCTAGTGTGTGTAGCTCCCTTTTCTAGATGGATAGAAGCCACACCTACTAAAACCGAAAAAGGAAAAGAAGTCATTAAATGGCTTACAAGAGACATAGCATTTAAATCTTTGATCCTTTAATTGAAAAACTGCCTGAACAAAAGATGTTCTACAAATTGAGACTTTATGATTTCCACCTGAAGCAGGTCTGAGACCGGACAGTCAGACCATATGACATATTAGAAAATATCGGGATTTGACAGTAAGGTCAGGCAGATAGGTGTCAGACAGTTTCTTACCATCTTAAAGCATTAAAGGTTAGCCTTTATTGTGTTAGAGATCACAGTAACATGACTTAAAATTTAGCTGATCTAAATACTTCTCCTCTGCTTATTTTCACCAATTCTGAGATAATATTTATCATCAGTATTTATAATTGATCTCATTAAACCATTTAACTATTTAACTGCAGCAGATCTATGAATCAATGGATCTGTTATCTTAACAGAGCAGCAACGTGCTTTATATAAAGGTTTAAAGTGAGTTAGATTATTAGGAAAAAACACGGCAATAAAAGGCACAACGAGAGTCAGATATCACCAATGAGTTTCTTGAAGAAGAAAACTCTAAAAGAAATTTAAAGACAGCTGCAGTAAGTCTGAGTCATAACAAGTCAAGTCAAGGTTTGTTTTCATGGCACATTTAAAAACAGCCACAGCAACCAGAGAGCTGTACAGCTGAACACTATATTAATACTATTAGCAAATTCTAACCCTGCAGATAAATATTAATTAATCTAACAATAAACATTGAATAAATTAGTGAAATAAAAACAGTGTTTACAGTTAAAGACATGCCTCTAAACCAGACATGTGTCACTGGAAAAGGAAAGGCTTTATGACCTCAGCAGGCACCCCGGTTAAACACTTGAATCAATTACTCGAACTATATTATGCCATACTTGAACCAAAACAAGTTGCTAGAGTCGAGTGCAGAGGACATCAAAAGGGAGATGGGAGAGTAGCGAGAGGCAACAATGCGGCAGATAAGGCAGCAAAAACAAAAGCAGGGTATACTGCATTTAACCAGATGTCTCAGAAAACATTGGAGGAAAAATCACAACGAGAATTATGTTTAGAAAACATTAAAGAACTTCACAAAGCAGCGGCACCATCTGAAAAGCAAGCATGGAACGAAAAAAAAAAGATTCCACAGGACGCTGCTGGAATCATAAAGGCAAAATAGTAGCTCCAACTGGACTACTAAATTTGCTATGTCAAGAAGCACACAGTAGAGCTCACTGTGCTAGCTCAAAAGTAACAGCGCTCATTTCACAACACTGGTGGCACCCCCACCTAAAAGACACAATAAAATATTTTGTGCAATCTTGTGAAATTTGCAAGCTGTTCAATCTCAAAGCAGGACTAGGTAGTTTCCCAGTACCTGATGCCCCTTGGAAACAGATAGTAATTGAGTTTACTGACATGGGAGCAGCGAACAGGACTGAAGGTAAACTATTTCTTCTAGTGTGTGTAGCTCCCTTTTCTAGATGGATAGAAGCCACACCTACTAAAACCGAAAAAGGAAAAGAATTCATTAAATGGCTTACAAGAGACATAGCATTTAAATCTTTGATCCTTTAATTGAAAAACTGCCTGAACAAAAGATGTTCTACAAATTGAGACTTTATGATTTCCACCTGAAGCAGGTCTGAGACCGGACAGTCAGACCATATGACATATTAGAAAATATCGGGATTTGACAGTAAGGTCAGGCAGATAGGTGTCAGACAGTTTCTTACCATCTTAAAGCATTAAAGGTTAGCCTTTATTGTGTTAGAGATCACAGTAACATGACTTAAAATTTAGCTGATCTAAATACTTCTCCTCTGCTTATTTTCACCAATTCTGAGATAATATTTATCATCAGTATTTACAATTGATCTCATTAAACCATTTAACTATTTAACTGCAGCAGATCTATGAATCAATGGATCTGTTATCTTAACAGAGCAGCAACGTGCTTTATATAAAGGTTTAAAGTGAGTTAGATTATTAGGAAATTAACAAAAACACGGCAATAAAAGGCACAACGAGAGTCAGATATCACCAATGAGTTTCTTGAAGAAGAAAACTCTAAAAGAAATTTAAAGACAACTGCAGTAAGTCTGAGTCATAACAAGTCAAGTCAAGGTTTGTTTTCATGGCACATTTAAAAACAGCCACAGCAACCAGAGAGCTGTACAGCTTAACACTATATTAATACTATTAGCAAATTCTAATCCTGCAGATAAATATTAATTAATCTAACAATAAACATTGAATAAATTAGTGAAATAAAAACAGTGTTTACAGTTAAAGACATGCCTCTAAACCAGACATGTGTCACTGGAAAAGGAAAGGCTTTGTGACCTCAGCAGGCACCCCGGTTAAACACTTGAATCAATTACTCGAACTATATTATGCAATACTTGAACCAAAAGAAGTTGCTAGAGTCGAGTGCAGAGGACATCAAAAGGGAGATGGGAGAGTAGCGAGAGGCAACAATGCGGCAGATAAGGCAGCAAAAACAAAAGCAGGGTATACTGCATTTAACCAGATGTCTCAGAAAACATTGGAGGAAAAATCACAACGAGAATTATGTTTAGAAAACATTAAAGAACTTCACAAAGCAGCGGCACCATCTGAAAAGCAAGCATGGAACGAAAAAAAAAAGATTCCACAGGACGCTGCTGGAATCATAAAGGCAAAATAGTAGCTCCAACTGGACTACTAAATTTGCTATGTCAAGAAGCACACAGTAGAGCTCACTGTGCTAGCTCAAAAGTAACAGCGCTCATTTCACAACACTGGTGGCACCCCCACCTAAAAGACACAATAAAATATTTTGTGCAATCTTGTGAAATTTGCAAGCTGTTCAATCTGAAAGCAGGACTAGGTAGTTTCCCAGTACCTGATGCCCCTTGGAAACAGATAGTAATTGAGTTTACTGACATGGGAGCAGCGAACAGGACTGAAGGTAAATTATTTCTTCTAGTGTGTGTAGCTCCCTTTTCTAGATGGATAGAAGCCACACCTACTAAAACCGAAAAAGGAAAAGAAGTCATTAAATGGCTTACAAGAGACATAGCATTTAAATCTTTGATCCTTTAATTGAAAAACTGCCTGAACAAAAGATGTTCTACAAATTGAGACTTTATGATTTCCACCTGAAGCAGGTCTGAGACCGGACAGTCAGACCATATGACATATTAGAAAATATCGGGATTTGACAGTAAGGTCAGGCAGATAGGTGTCAGACAGTTTCTTACCATCTTAAAGCATTAAAGGTTAGCCTTTATTGTGTTAGAGATCACAGTAACATGACTTAAAATTTAGCTGATCTAAATACTTCTCCTCTGCTTATTTTCACCAATTCTGAGATAATATTTATCATCAGTATTTATAATTGATCTCATTAAACCATTTAACTATTTAACTGCAGCAGATCTATGAATCAATGGATCTGTTATCTTAACAGAGCAGCAACGTGCTTTATATAAAGGTTTAAAGTGAGTTAGATTATTAGGAAATTAACAAAAACACGGCAATAAAAGGCACAACGAGAGTCAGATATCACCAATGAGTTTCTTGAAGAAGAAAACTCTAAAAGAAATTTAAAGACAGCTGCAGTAAGTCTGAGTCATAACAAGTCAAGTCAAGGTTTGTTTTCATGGCACATTTAAAAACAGCCACAGCAACCAGAGAGCTGTACAGCTGAACACTATATTAATACTATTAGCAAATTCTAACCCTGCAGATAAATATTAATTAATCTAACAATAAACATTGAATAAATTAGTGAAATAAAAACAGTGTTTACAGTTAAAGACATGCCTCTAAACCAGACATGTGTCACTGGAAAAGGAAAGGCTTTATGACCTCAGCAGGCACCCCGGTTAAACACTTGAATCAATTACTCGAACTATATTATGCCATACTTGAACCAAAAGAAGTTGCTAGAGTCGAGTGCAGAGGACATCAAAAGGGAGATGGGAGAGTAGCAAGAGGCAACAATGCGGCAGATAAGGCAGCAAAAACAAAAGCAGGGTATACTGCATTTAACCAGATGTCTCAGAAAACATTGGAGGAAAAATCACAACGAGAATTATGTTTAGAAAACATTAAAGAACTTCACAAAGCAGCGGCACCATCTGAAAAGCAAGCATGGAACGAAAAAAAAAAGATTCCACAGGACGCTGCTGGAATCATAAAGGCAAAATAGTAGCTCCAACTGGACTACTAAATTTGCTATGTCAAGAAGCACACAGTAGAGCTCACTGTGCTAGCTCAAAAGTAACAGCGCTCATTTCACAACACTGGTGGCACCCCCACCTAAAAGACACAATAAAATATTTTGTGCAATCTTGTGAAATTTGCAAGCTGTTCAATCTCAAAGCAGGACTAGGTAGTTTCCCAGTACCTGATGCCCCTTGGAAACAGATAGTAATTGAGTTTACTGACATGGGAGCAGCGAACAGGACTGAAGGTAAATTATTTCTTCTAGTGTGTGTAGCTCCCTTTTCTAGATGGATAGAAGCCACACCTACTAAAACCGAAAAAGGAAAAGAAGTCATTAAATGGCTTACAAGAGACATAGCATTTAAATCTTTGATCCTTTAATTGAAAAACTGCCTGAACAAAAGATGTTCTACAAATTGAGACTTTATGATTTCCACCTGAAGCAGGTCTGAGACCGGACAGTCAGACCATATGACATATTAGAAAATATCGGGATTTGACAGTAAGGTCAGGCAGATAGGTGTCAGACAGTTTCTTACCATCTTAAAGCATTAAAGGTTAGCCTTTATTGTGTTAGAGATCACAGTAACATGACTTAAAATTTAGCTGATCTAAATACTTCTCCTCTGCTTATTTTCACCAATTCTGAGATAATATTTATCATCAGTATTTATAATTGATCTCATTAAACCATTTAACTATTTAACTGCAGCAGATCTATGAATCAATGGATCTGTTATCTTAACAGAGCAGCAACGTGCTTTATATAAAGGTTTAAAGTGAGTTAGATTATTAGGAAATTAACAAAAACACGGCAATAAAAGGCACAACGAGAGTCAGATATCACCAATGAGTTTCTTGAAGAAGAAAACTCTAAAAGAAATTTAAAGACAGCTGCAGTAAGTCTGAGTCATAACAAGTCAAGTCAAGGTTTGTTTTCATGGCACATTTAAAAACAGCCACAGCAACCAGAGAGCTGTACAGCTGAACACTATATTAATACTATTAGCAAATTCTAACCCTGCAGATAAATATTAATTAATCTAACAATAAACATTGAATAAATTAGTGAAATAAAAACAGTGTTTACAGTTAAAGACATGCCTCTAAACCAGACATGTGTCACTGGAAAAGGAAAGGCTTTATGACCTCAGCAGGCACCCCGGTTAAACACTTGAATCAATTACTCGAACTATATTATGCCATACTTGAACCAAAACAAGTTGCTAGAGTCGAGTGCAGAGGACATCAAAAGGGAGATGGGAGAGTAGCGAGAGGCAACAATGCGGCAGATAAGGCAGCAAAAACAAAAGCAGGGTATACTGCTTTTAACCAGATGTCTCAGAAAACATTGGAGGAAAAATCACAACGAGAATTATGTTTAGAAAACATTAAAGAACTTCACGAAGCAGCGGCACCATCTGAAAAGCAAGCATGGAACGAAAAAAAAAGATTCCACAGGACGCTGCTGGAATCATGAAGGCAAAATAGTAGCTCCAACTGGACTACTAAATTTGCTATGTCAAGAAGCACACAGTAGAGCTCACTGTGCTAGCTCAAAAGTAACAGCGCTCATTTCACAACACTGGTGGCACCCCCACCTAAAAGACACAATAAAATATTTTGTGCAATCTTGTGAAATTTGCAAGCTGTTCAATCTCAAAGCAGGACTAGGTAGTTTCCCAGTACCTGATGCCCTTTGGAAACAGATAGTATTTGAGTTTACTGACATGGGAGCAGCGAACAGGACTGAAGGTAAACTATTTCTTCTAGTGTGTGTAGCTCCCTTTTCTAGATGGGTAGAAGCCACACCTACTAAAACCGAAAAAGGAAAAGAAGTCATTAAATGGCTTACAAGAGAAATTATTCCAAGATTTGGGGTACCAGAAGTGATAAGATCAGATAATGGTACTCACTTCTCCAATGAAGAACTAGGAGAAGTGGAAAAATTGTCTGGAATTACACATAAGCTCGGTGCAGTCTCTCACCCAGCTTTACAAGGACTAGTGAAAAGAGCAAATAGAACCATCAAAAAGGCCGAAAAGAAGTCTGTGCAGACACACAGTTAACCTGGGCTGAAGCTCTACGTATTGTGTTAGCCTAAGATTTACTCCAAATGCCACCATGAATGTTGTCATGTTGTCCCACATGAGGTCATGACAGGGAGGAAACACCCTGTCCATTTACAACTGCACCAACAGGCTCACCCCTTGTTGTACTACAGTATGGAAACTTGTGTGAATGTGAAACAACTGAATAACACGGTGATGAGTATATCTCAGCAAGGAACAGGACCAGGAAAGTGAACAAACTTAACTGGTCCTCTCCTATATGGACAGGACGCAGAAGCTACAACACATTGTGTAAAGGTATGGTTGACTGAGAATAGACTGAGTAACTGGATCCACAAGGATCACTGTACTCAGGCTCAAGATCCTACCGAAAGAACATTAACTGAGGTCTGGACTGACTTAGGAACCTCACCTGCTGACAAAGACTAGACCACGGGGACTAAAACTCTATCAGAGACTGAACGGACCACTGACGATGAAACCAAAGGAAAACACCACTGTGGAGACTAGACTGTAGAACCACAGTAGCAGAAACAATAAAGGTTACAATAACTAATTTTCACACCTCTGCTGTGTGAAAGTCAGACATTAAAAGCTCAAGTTACAAAGAACTACAACAGTAATCTGGACCTACCCTCTCTTCCCACCACTCCACACCAGGTGACTAAAAGATCTCTGGAAAATGGCAACAACCCACTTCAATTACAATTTATTGAGAAACAAGATACAAGGTACAATCCGATCTGTGCTCAGTCATGACATGTTGGTCGAACGAAAAAGATATGAATGGGATGAATAAAATGTTCTGTGAGAACAGTTTTAATCATGTGTTCTGGTTCATTCGAGAATTTACATGGGAGATGACCCAAGTTGTTTAATCTGGTGCAATCAATCAATCAATCAATCAAACTTTATTTTCATAACACTTTTCATACAAGAAAATGATAGAAGAAAATAAAACAAAGCAGTGAAACCCAAGGCCACATATAGACACACATACACACACACACACACGCACATCTATACGTACACATACACCCACATACATCCACACATACTGGAAGGAAGAAGTAAAGATTAAGTAAAACATAATAAACTGAGGCAGAGCTGCTCGAAGTAAGGTAAAGCACAGAGCTTTGAACTGCACGATTGAAGGCCTAATTCATGTCAAGAAAAAACAAGAATGATCCTGAACAATTTAGCTAACATTCCAAAACTGCTACCAGGAAAAAAAAAATTAAAAAAAATATTACAAAATAATATCAAGAATCCTGGCCCTTAGGTCAAAGCATGCATGCAAGATAACAGTGATCAATAACCAACCAAAGATCTGAACACAAGCACGATGCTGTGGCACTGCTAAGGAAAAATTTAGCAGCACAAGGCCACATGGCTCATCTAAAAAATAAATAAATGAGGAATTGAGACAAATAGAAAAATAGAATAAACCTTTGTATTTGATTCTAATTTGTATGGAAATATGTTATTGTATCATGTGATGTTATAAGAAACTCTGATGTCACACTGTTGGTACCCCATGAAGTGTTTCTAATTCAAATGGAGCAGAAAAAACTTAATGCTGATCCTGAACTGTCTGTGGATGGCTCAGCATCACGAAACACAGCCACTGGTAAGAATTAAATAGAATTTAGTATAAAGTAACAAGTGAGAATTAAGCAGATCGTGCTGAAATTTTATCAAACGCACTCTGAGCTGAATTAAGAGGACAGACAATATTTATCCCAAAAAGGTTAATCAGTTACTCATTGAGAAGAAATGGCTGCTTTCTTGATGCTTTGCTGCTCCCAAAATGAACTCTAACCACAAACATTTCTGTCCTGCAGCAGCAACACAGGAGCAGAAACTGCAGTGGAAGAGTTCAGCAGAACTAACATACGGATGAGACTAAGTCTCATCGGGGGGGTGGAGATACAACAATTAATCATAGTTTACTAACACTTCTCAAGATTTTCCCAAAATTCAGTGAGTCTTTGTCTTCCTTTTGTCTTTTGTTCTATGTTGTCTTGTGTTTTGTCTTTGTCTTGCTGTGTTCTCTAAATGGTTTGAAGTTTTTTCCACAGAAAAGGTTGATGGTACTGGATTTCACATTAATGCTGTACAGCAGGTTGGTGAGTCTAAGGTACTGTCCTAAAACATGTTTTCTATCAACTGGCCAGTTGTTTTGTTTTTCATTTCATTTATTTATTTATTTTTTTCGGTTTATTTATTTGTTTTTGTTTGGGGTTCATATGAAAACTTAATTTGTCGACCAATGAATACTGGGATTGAACCTGTTAAAAGGCAATTCCTGAATATAAAACATTGTGAAAATGACATGTTGTGCTGCTCAGTTCTCTCTCCTGCTAACATTCATCCACAGCTTAAATTAACTGCATCTGCAGCAGAACCTCTAAAGGACTCACAGCCAAGTGACTGACAAGACGTCAGTCTGAAATTCTGGGAGGCACGATCATCATGCCAAGATAATGGTTGAACAACCATACAACCTTCAACCACTGTCAACAAAATAATCTGAATTATCTCCTTAATTGTCCCAAAGAAAAAGATTAGTTAGGGAAAACGGGTGGTAAAGACCCCTTTGTGGAAGTGAAGTGCTGGTAACCTCTCCTTCCTAGTTAGCTCAGACTGCTGAACTGAGGTTCAGCCAGAAGGACAACCAAACACCAAGCAGTGACAGGATTGGACCACAAGAGACTGAGCTGCACTACACCACTCTGCACAATGTTATCATAAAATTTTCACTCAAAAGAAATTGTTAGTTTTTACACTACATCTATCATTACTCATCTGTTCTCAACAGGGTCATATCTTCATATTCAAGTCATGTTTAAATGTCTGTACTGTATTGTTTTGTGTTTTGTGATGTTCCTCTTTAGTTTAATGATTTTAAGTAGACCAATTACTAATCATAGGAATTCATACATATGTCCATTGCCATTGGTGTGAATCGGCTGTTCGGAGCGGGACCTTAGGCACTGAAAGGTAATTAAGTGGTCGGTCGCCAAGGGGGAATGGGGCCATAGGAGAATTTTCCCGGATATCAGCCATCGGGTTTTTCGCTCCTATTCGCTGCGAACAGTGGACGATCCTGATGGTAATGTTAATTGCCTTAAGCACTTTTTGAGTTTCAATATTTTATGAATTGTTGTAGCTTAGTTAATTATTGTTATGTGTTGTAATGGTACTTATGGGTGAGCAGGGTCTTGCCACTGCTTAAACCACATATAGTTTTGGGCCAAAATGAACTAAGATTCTACACAGAGATTGGGTTTGGGGCCACATACACACACTAATTTTAAGACATATTGAAACATTTATTAATTTATTCCTTGCATACACGTACAGGCGTGATACTTATAGATTTTAAGAAATGTGCTCATTGCAGAGTTATGATCAGTTGAGTAATGAAGGTTGAACTATTCTGGGAAAGAGGTTCTGTTCCCAGCATCATGATAAACACTCCTGATACAGAAAGGTTTAGCTAACGCATTACAATTATTTTACACATGCATATGCAATTAAAACTTGCTTGCTGCTGATAATTGCAAAGAAGAACAGCTTACACATAACAGCTCTCATAATGAAGTTATATCAAAAGGGGGATAACAAGAATCTCCTGTCTGGTTGTGCTGCACCTCAAGGTAGTTGGCCACTTGCAGTTTGGGGACCTGCTAAGTTGGCTGCCGCTAACAGGTGTGACACAATACAGAATATAACATTCCTACCCCATTTAGTTGACATGATTAAATCATGTCAAAAGGGGGAGTTGTTATAATTGGCTTTGTTCTTAGAAATTATAAATTCATTTTCTGTATTTTACTAAATAACCTATGTTCCTGGCTGGTACTTTTCCACTCTGCTCATACTGCACAACAGATGACCTTAAATGGTCCAAGACCTTAGAATGACATAAACAACTGGGTCAGACAAAACATCTCTATTAGGGCAGATAGGTCTGGTACATTAGACACCTAAAACAGCACTCACACATACACACACATTGTTTATCACATCCAAAAAACACAACAAGAACAGCAGCTGGCCTGATCATGCCACTCAAAACTGGCCAATTATACTCTGACAAGAAATATGACATGTTTCCGGATAACGGGGCTCGGCCTGACGGATTTCCTGCGGGAGCTCTGGCACTCCGAGTCCAGCGCTGCAATATACTCTACTTGTGACCACTAATAAATACTTTTTTAATAAACGATTTCTCCAGCTTATTCTTGGGCTTCCAATGAAAAAATCGGGCTAACAACACTGTGAGGACCATGTGTGCTGAGTTCATTTCCATGTTGATGTTGTCTAAGTCACCCAGTATGCACAGTGTGGGGCATGCAGGAATGCTACACTTTAGCCATGTTGAAAGGTCCGTACAGACTTCAAACCAGAACTTCTGGACAGGCGCACAAAACCACAAAGCGTGTGCATAATCATCAGGTGTGTTATCTGTGCAATGTGAGCAGATGTTTGAGTGTGTTAGACCCATCCTGAACATCCTTTGTCCTGTATAGTGTGTTCTATGAAGAATTTTGTATTGTATGAGCTGTAAATTAGGATTTCGAGTCATTCTAAAGGTGTTCAAACATGTTTGTGGCCAGAAGCTATGACTAGAACTAATAGATAAATCTCACTCCCATTTTGAGGATGGTAGAGACATTGTGTCATCTATCTTAGATAATAATTTATATATTTTTGATAGTAGTTTTGGGATGCAGATGCTTAGAAACTCTGCTACCCTAATCGGGAGTTGTAAGTCTGGTTGGTGGAAGATATATTTCTTTGTTATTATAGACTTAAGTTGTTGATATTCTAGGAAATTATTGTTGCCTATCTCATGTTGTGATATGAGCTCATCAAATGAAATAAATGTTCCATTTTGGATTATATGTTCCAGATGTTTGATTTCTTTGATCTTCCACAGAGTAAAGTTTAGCATTTTTTTGTTTTGCAGGATGTCAGGATTGTTCCAGATGGGTGTAAGCTTACACGGGACATGTGAAGACTTTGTTATTTTAAGAAATTCCCACCAGGCTGTCAGAGAGGTGCTGATGTTAATGCTTTTAAAACATTTGTGATTTTTTTACGTTTTGACTAATAAGTGGCAGGTCAGAGATTTCCAGATTATCCCACAATGCTTGTTCTATATATATCAATGGTGCATCTATTGGACTAGGTGCAAACTATGTTTTATATATACTGTAACCTATTGGCTAAGGAATAGTGCTGAAAATGAGGTAAATCTAATCCACCACTTTCCTTGGTTTTCTGTAGCGTTTTTAAACTAATACGTGGTGGTTTGTTTTTCCACAGAATTTGGAGATGCATGAATCTAGTGACTTAAACCAAGTAGCAGATGGTTTTATGGGGATCATTGAGAACAAATAGTTAACTTTTGATAGTATCATCATTTTAATGGTTGTAACTCTCCCCATAAGTGATATAGGTAAGGACTTCCAACGAGAGAGATCGTCCTCTACTGTCTTTAATAATTGCACATAATTTAGCTTTGTTAGCTCTGAGAGCCTGGAGGAAATGTTTATGCCTAAATATCTAATATTTCCTGACTGTAAAGTGATCGCAGGTATATTCTGGACCCTACAGTTAATGGGCATAACTGTGGTCTTAGACCAATTGATAGAGTAGTCAGAAAGTGCTGAGTATTTATTTATGAGTGTGATCGTGTGAGTGAGAGACGTCTGTGAGTTCTGGAGGAAAAGTAATACATCATCAGCATAAAGACTTATTTTATGCTCAATATTTTGGGGTTGGATGCCTTTAATATTTCTATCTTGTCTGATAGCAGCTGCTAAAGGTTCGATGAAAATAGCAAAAAGTGAGGGAGAAAGTGGGCAACCCTGTCTTGTACCTCTCTGCAGACTGAAGCTTGGAGAAGTTTGATCATTAGTCCTGACACTTGCATTTGGGGAGCTATATAATATCCTTATCCAGTTGATGAAGTGTGACCCAAACCCGAATTTGTTTAATGCTGCAAATAAAAATGTCCAGTTCACTCGATCAAATACTTTTTCTGCATCTAGAGAGACTATTGTGGTTTCCAGGTTGTTGACGGTAGAATAGTCTATGATCTATGAAACTGATCTATGTTACTGTCTGATGGATCATTTTGTGATGAATATAAGGTTTTATAGAAGTCCCTAAAAGCATTGTTGATTTCATGGGTGACATTTCCTTTTCAGTCTTGGTGGAATGAACTCTTCAAATCAGCTTTTCATTCAGTTGGGGTGGAGCGCTTAGCTTCGCCGTCCATCCTTTTGTACACATGTGGATAAAAATTTGTGATTGTTCCGCCATCATCTTGGCATGATGGGGATTCCAGAATTCCAGAAACCTGGTCAGTTACCTGACTTTGAGTCCTGTAGTGGTTCTGCTGCTGATGCAGTTCATCAAACTGTGGACAAATGTTAGCAGGAAGAAGCAACATATCATCTTTACAATGCTCTACATTCAGGAATTGTCTTTTAATAGGTCCAATTCCCATGTTCATTGGTCTTTCATATGAACGCAAAAATAATCATTAAAGAAATCATTGAGAATTCACTCGGGGTCATTCAAAGTACTTTAAATGTTATCTGTATCATCGTCTCCATCATCCATGTGTCGCTCGTTGTCATCATCTCCCTCTACCTGTTGATACATTATGCGGGTACGGATGGTTTCAATCAGTCTTTGGGACAGTCCTCTCAAGCATTTGATACAACATCAAGCACAGGTGGCTACTATGGCTACAACAGACAGAGACCAAACCACTTCTCCATCATGTCAGTGTAGGGATCGTTGATTTTCTATCAGCTCTGCAGAGAGTGATGCGAGTCCCTCTTTGTGATTCTGCCATCTGCGGAAGTATTGTTAGGAATAAAGGAACAGGATAAAGTTCCAAACAATTTAATTGTTCAGCAATGCCTTGTAGATGTAATTTATCCAATAAACATTTTTTTTTATTGTTGCCCACCAGAAAAGAAAAGATTCAAAGTCTGTAGTTACTTGATTTCTAGCTTTAAATTCATCTGGGACTCAGAATTCCAATGCTATCCAGGTACACTCTGTTGTCAAATGAACCTCCAGACACAGTTAAATGCTTGAGACATTGCAGCTTCTCACCCAAGGCCTTAAAGTCCCCCTCAGGGAACAGACGGAAAGGCATCAGTAGTTGGGCTATTGTGCAGCTGCCAGTTAGGCAGAAGGACGGACCTCAGTTTCATAACCCCACCAGAGGTCTGCTCTCATGGAAGTTTGGTTCCGAAACCAAGATGCTGAGTAGTTACCTGCGTCCTGAGTGACAATAGATGGATTCTTGACAATTATGTGACATGAGTGTACCCACATTCTTACCTGTACTCCTGTGGATGAAACATATATAAATTACCCGTATAAGCCAACGCTGAGGGCAGTTGTCTCTTTTCTTAACTGCTGGGAACAACAAAGAGAGAGTTTTACATTGCTCTGTGTTAGGTACAAAAGATTCATTATGCAATTGTAATGCAATTGTAATGCTTCATTTCTAAATTTATATTCTGGCTTTAGCACATTCAATACAATTAGATTGGATATTTTGTCAATCTGTATACATTCTAACAAAATTCCAACTGATACACAGGCGATTCTTCAGAAATCTTGTATTAACATACATTTCACATATGTACTTTTCAGAATACACATGGGCTTTTTGGTTGTCTTTACATAAAATAATTGAGCATAAGTCAATGTCAGCCACCCCATCTATTCCTGCAACAAAAAATAGGTTGACAAGTTGTCTGTTGGACCTGAGGGACCTCCTATCTCTGTGGTCAGTCTGTGTCCGTGTGATTCATTGTAGTGCATTATCTTTTAGTTTTTTATTAATCTGTGCTTAATCCCATAGAATTAGGAATACGATAATAAGAATAATGATTAACAATACACAACTGGTTCCTTTTAACCTACAAATCCTGGTAATTTAAATGGATGCCACGGCTGCTGTCTGTCTATCCCTGTCTTATTTTAGCCACACCCTATGTTCTCGTTTTAGCCGTTGTTTTCTTCACTGAGGTTGAGACGAACCCCCTCCTGTTGAGAGAATTCCCCTTTGTAGTCAGACTTATGCCTCAGAGAACGGTGGTGGGTAACTAATCTTTCCCTACTTCTGCAGGTCGTGGCCTTACTAGTTTACAGTGTGATAAGTGCATCCAGGATATATTAGTTTAGCTGCTGTGGTTTCTGTAAGCAGTACCTGATATGGACCTTCCCACCTTGGGCTGGAGCAGTTATCTTTCTTTATCACTTTGATGAGGATCCAGTCTCCAGGTTTTAGAGATTCCTCCAAAGGGTCACCTGGAACAGACACTAGACAGAAGAGATCTCTCTACTTGTTAACATTTTAACCATGTATCCTGCTAAGGTTTCTTCTCTTTCTTCATCATGTCCGGTGAATAGTTTTAACTGTGGTTGTAAAAATGGTCATACATTATACATTATCTCAAATGGAGTTAATCCTGTGCTAGTTAGAGTAATATGCATGTTTAGGACTACTAGTGGTAAACAGTAAACCCAATTCTTCCCAGTCTCTTCAGTCTTGACCTAATTATTCAATTGTGTCTTTCCAGCAAACCTGCTGATTGTGGATGATATGCAGAGTGGTTTCTGAGATCCTTTTTTGCTTTTAAGTTCTTCGCCATCAGGAAGATAATATTGTTTACAAAGTGCGTCCCTGTTATCACTGTAGATTTTTTCAGGAATTCCAAATCTAGGTAATATCTAATTCACCAGTGTTGAGGGTACATCTGCCTGTGCATTTGGAAATACTTCACTTCATTTGGTAAAACATCACTAATCACCAGGGAGACCCCTTTATTTAATTCAATGAAATCCATACAAACGTGTTGAAAAGGGTCCTCCGGCCTCGGGAACTGTCCTCGTCCCGGTCCTAGGCCATATGTATGGATCATATTTGCACATATTTGACATGTTAGACAAAAATTCTTTATTATCATATTATGATATTATGATTTTATTATAAATAAAACCATACACTGCAAAAACCTTGTTCATTATTGCTACCAGCCCTCCTGTAGAGACATGCCGTGCTCCATGGCTCGATACTGAAGCATATTTAAACAAACTCTTTGGCAGTATAAGTTCTACATTTCATAGTAAATGGCACCTTTATTCTTCCAGATCTGTCCTTGTAAGTGTACATTTGGTTTTGCATCCATGGTCCAATTTAATGGACTAGTATATGCATCCAGTTTCTCAGAATACTCTATTCCTGGATCCACCTCCTCCCAATCTGAGGCTTCTTCACATGCAGTCACAAACACACCTAAACGCCTCCAGTGGTCATCTGTGGGTTTGGAGAGTGACATATGGGGTGCATTCCATGATCTTTGGAGAGTAAGCAGCTGACTGCACAACAACCCTCTTTATTCCAGTATAAGTGTTTTAACTTCAGCACGTTTTAACTTTCTCATTTGTTTAAAAAATTAAATATGTCCTCCCCTTGAGTATATTTGTAATACACAGTACAGTGTACTTCATGTGGTGACCTGAGGGTGAGCTTTCCTGAGACGTGTTATTTTGCCTTCTTAAGGAGAGGAAGCGTGATAGCGCTGGGGCCTGTAGACACAAGATCCAAACTATACCAGTATGAAGGTGGTCTCATGCTGAATCATTGTTTGAGCGGACTTCATTCGAACTACAGTTAACCCTTTTTCTTCTGGAACTATTCTTAGCTTCAATAAATGGAGTAAATCCCTTCCCAGTAAGTTACAGGGACACAGAGTGGACAAGACAACTTGACAATCAGCACTTACTCCACTCCGTGTATCTGTTACTGTCAAGAGTTTTGATAAACGCTCAGGATGGCTCTTACCATTTGCTGATTTGACACAAATAATTTCTTTGGATTCCTCAACTCCCGAAATGTCATCAGGATGGATTACAGTTCGTTTTGCACCTGTGTCGCATAGAAAAGTTACCTCCGTCCCGGAAACATTCAATCTAATCTCAGGTTTGATGTCATACTATAAGATAAGTTCAATTCCCTCTAAGTTTAACACTTTTTCTGGCTTTTCTGCTTCTATCCTGGTTACAGCTCCTGTTTTTTTCTTATCTAGTCATAACTGACTCCCAAAATCTTCCTCTATCTTACTCTTGCTCCTGCAGTCGCCCAATGCCCCCTCCTTCCACACAGCCGACATGTATCTCCTCCTGCTCTGTCTCTCCTTCTCTGTCACTGCTCCTGTTGTGATCTGTGTTTTTGCTTTCCCTCATCACCTAAATAGTTGCTTCTCTCCCTTCCAACAAAAAGTTTAGTCCTTTCTTCCTTTTCTTTTTGTTGTTAGAGTGCTCCTCTGCTTTCCCTCTTTATTCCATTGCTGTGCAAACACATTAAGATGACTGTTTATTGTCATGTTACAAGTCAGACAAAATTACTCTCTGCATTTGACCCATCTAGTTTGGCACCTGTTGAACACACATGCAAAACCTTTCTGTTTAATTTAATTAATATTTATCTGCAGGCTTAGAAACTGCTTATAGTATTAATATATTACTCCATATATTACGCTGATTTATTGCAGCTGTCTTTAAATTTCTCCTTAAGAAAACTATTGTTTGATATCTGACTCACATAGCATATTTCATTGCTGTGTTGGTTTTTAAAAAATATATATTTTATATATAAAATATATATAAATATATTATATATATATATATATGTATATATATACTAATACTCTTTTGGTTCCCATTCTGTGAGATAAATGCTTTAATCTCTGATGAATATGATGTCAGTTCCTAAGCTCATAAATTCATAAGTTTTAGGGAAGTTAGTCAATCAGAAGTAATGAAGCATTACTTAACCATAGCATTACTTAACATTAATATGTTAAATTCTCTATTTCCGGCTTATGTTTCTGATACACTTATGATTTTTTTTCAGAAGAGCTAATCTCAAATTTAGAAAATGTTTAAGTTTGGCTTGAAAATCATCTGCACCTGAAAGGTCTGATTGTCTGGTCTCAGACCTGCTTCAGGTGGAAAGTATTTCATTTTTAATACCTTGAACTTTGTCATTAAAGAATATTCCAACTTCATTACCCTTATATGTAGAAATGAGTTCTAAATGCAACCTGGAGGGTTTGTTAATCTGTTTACTGTAGCAAGCAAGACACGAGAGTTGTTACTGCAGTTTTTTTTTTTTTATGATTTCAGAAAAATAACTCTCTCTTCATCTATGCAAAGTCACACGCTGAGTTAGACCAAACATTTCAAGGAAAGCAGTGAGTTCTTTAGCTTGCTTATTATGGGCTACATCCATGTGCACCTTCAAGTCCCCTGTTATGACTAAACAGTCAACAGCAGTGCACACAATTTAAAGAAATTCAGTAAAATCATCAATAAAATCATTCTGCGGTAAGACAAAGTATTTAAGATAATTTTATCTCCATTTTTAAATGACACATGCTCGAATTAAGGACAAAAATAAATGTTTTACCCTCCCCACTCTCGTCTTGTCTTGTTGTTTCATCTCTCAGTTAAACACATAAAATCAAGACTATGAGAGGAAAGTATCAAAAGCATTGTTAGACAGGAAAAAGTCAGAAAGCTATTGGTATACAACTTTTCCTAGGACTTTACCTAAGAATGGCAGGTTTGATATGGAAATGATAAAAATCTCAGCTTGTAAAACATCTTTTGCTCAGACAGTTTTTCCTGTGAAATGAGTAAAGATTTGAAATGATCTGTTTGTTTGTCTGAGATCTTCTGAACTTTAACTCTTTAAGAGAGCTGCTAAATCTTAATACACAAACTTGTACAAATGTCTAGCTCTAATCCTTGTTGTTCTTTTTTTTGTTGTGCTTTTTTAAACTAGATTTACTTTGTACATTACTTTTGTATTCCCCTTCTCTAGGATTGGGCAATTTTACCATGTTCAATTCTCCCTCAAACCCAAATTTATTTTCTCATCTCTCTAAGTATTCAATATTATCGGGTTTTTTCTGAAACTCCCGGTTAGCTTTAAAACAGATATTTCCCATACTGTCCTCTTGCAGCGAATCAATTTTTGGTGGAGTTATTGTGAGTACTATTGAATGAAACACTACTTCTGTCGCTATGTCACGAGCAACAACCAGATTCCAATGTTCACTTCAACTCAATTAGTCAGTAACACATTTTTCTGTCGTCACCAGCAGCAACATCACACACCAGCAGCTGTTTCACTCTTATACATACATAGCAAATAAAACAACACTGCAGCAAAGAAGGAAAAAAAACAATTTAACAAACAAACAATTCAACAACCAGCCCCTTTAACAAACAAAAAAATTAATTTCACAAACAAACGATTCAACAATCAGGCCATTTAACAAACAAATGATCAGACGTATAACACTAACAAAAACTAACATGGATTTAAAACTTGCGATCTTTCATCGCAAACTCTCTTAAGAAAGATTCTGTTTCTAACACGCGGCGCAGAGTTATTTATTGCTGTAGTCTTCTCACACAGACTATGGACTAACCTTTTCTGACTGCATTTTTGTTGTCCTTGGTTAATCCCACCACTACACATGTTTACCAGTTAAAAGGCTAACCTTTTCTGACCGTTTCATTTGTGGGTTATCCAATACAACATACAGTTACCAGTTAAAAGGCTTTTTTCCTTTGCTTCACCTTTTCTGACTGCTATTATGTTTTCATGGGTTAATCCTATACACAGTTACCAGTTAAAAAGCTGACCTTTTCTGACTGCTTCTTTTATGGGTTAATCCAGCACAATTTACACACAGTTACCAGTTAAAAAGATGACCTTTTCTGACCGCTAATTAGGTTTTTATGGGTTAATCCCATACACAGTTACCAGTTAAAAGGATGACCTTTTCTGACTGCTTCTTTTATGGGTTAATCCAACACAACCTACACACGGTTACCAGTTAAAAGGCTTACTTTTTCTGACTGCTTCATTTGTGAGTGATCCAACATAACTTTTACACAGTTACCAGTTAAAAGGCTTCTTTACTAGGTTGCATTCGAAATAGTATATTCTTAGGAAAATAGCAACGACTCAATCTATTTAAAGGCCTCTAGTTTTCCATCAATTGCTAGTTAATTAATCAAATATTTCCCTAATAATCACACTATTTCCAACCAACAATAGTAATACAAAGGGTTCCTTACCATAAATCCACTGGTAAGTTAAACAACGAAGAATCCAGCGAGTCTGTCCACTGATTCAAAAATAGATCCTGTCACCTTTCCTCCAGCCAGTGGCAGCCGGCCTCTATCAGAAACTGTGCTGAGAGGACTTCAGTTAGGAATCCTGGACTCCCCCGTGCACGGTTTCTGGAAGGTGGAAAGGACTTAGAATCCGGCTCGAAGGACCATTATGTTAGAAAAATTCTCTTAAAATTAGGCTCAGAGTCGCTGGATACGATAAACACAAAACATTTATTTCTTGCAAGATAGAGACAAGTCCGCACAAATCCACACAACCTGTCGGGAAGATCGCTCAGAGTTGTCTCCCGACAAAATGGTGCTCCAGCTATTTATGTTGTTTATGCTTGCTGATCACACAATGTTATGAGAAAAGGCCCTTTTCTCACCATTCATTATTATGGGAAGGAACATTCAATGTTATGGGAAAAGGTGCTTCTCTCCCCATTCCTTGTTATGGGAAGGAACATAAAAGGTGCTTCTCACCAGTTAATATTATGGGAAAGACTAGTACCAGAGTCAAAACACTTTTGCTTGAATCATAGAAGAGGAAAGATGGAGGGACTCTTCTAAGCTGGTTTCAAGTATAAACTTCTTTATTTTACCTTCTATGAGAAAGAACCACACTTGTTCTTCTGGAATCCGAAATTCGTTTTCTTTTAAGGAGATAGTCAAGATTTTAGATATTGCCATAAAATGAATTGCTTCACTCAAACCAAGTTAAAACTGCTTTGTCCTTCATATTTGTCCATGCTTAAGCTCGTTTCAAACATAAACTTATTATTATAACCTTGTATGAGAAAGAACCACACTTATGTTTGAGCAATACACTCCTTATGAGGAGTTATGCACGATTTAGGATTTTGCTGTAAAATCAATTCCTTCACTTAAACCAAGTTAAAACTGCTTTGTCCTTCTTATTTATCCACGTCTACGCTGGTTTCAAGTATAGACTTCTTTATATTACCTTCTATGAGAAAGAACCACACTTGTTCTTCTGGAATCCGAAATTCGTTTTCTTTTAAGGAGATAGTCAAGATTTTAGATATTGCCATAAAATGAATTGCTTCACTCAAACCAAGTTAAAACTGCTTTGTCCTTCATATTTGTCCATGCTTAAGCTCGTTTCAAACATAAACTTATTATTATAACCTTGTATGAGAAAGAACCACACTTATGTTTGAGCAATACACTCCTTATGAGGAGTTATGCACGATTTAGGATTTTGCTGTAAAATCAATTCCTTCACTTAAACCAAGTTAAAACTGCTTTGTCCTTCTTATTTATCCACGTCTACGCTGGTTTCAAGTATAGACTTCTTTATATTACCTTCTATGAGAAAGAACCACACTTGTTCTTCTGGAATCCGAAATTCGCTTTATTTTAAGGAGATAGTCAAGATTTCAGATATTGCCATAAAATGAATTGCTTCACTCAAACCAAGTTAAAACTGCTTTGTCCTTCATATTTGTCCATGCTTAAGCTCGTTTCAAACATAAACTTATTTTTATAACCTTGTATGAGAAAGAACCACACTTATGTTTGAGCAATACACTCCTTATGAGGAGTTATGCACGATTTAGGATTTTGCTGTAAAATCAATTCCTTCACTTAAACCAAGTTAAAACTGCTTTGTCCTTCTTATTTATCCATGTCTACGCTGGTTTCAAGTATAAACTTCTTTATATTACCTTCTATGAGAAATAACCACACTTGTTCTTCTGGAATCTGAAATTCCCTTTATTTTAAGGAGATATTCAAGATTTCAGATATTGCCATAAAATGAATTGCTTCACTCAAACCAAGTTAAAACTGCTTTGTCCTTCATATTTGTCAATGTTTAAGCTGGTTTCAAACATAAACTTCTTCTTATAACCTTGTATGAGAAAGAACCACACTTATGTTTGAGCAATACACTCCTTATGAGGAGTTATGCACGATTAAGGATTTTGCTGTAAAATTAATTCCTTCACTTAAACCAGATTAAAACTGCTTTGTCCTTCATATTTGTCAATGTTTAAGCTGGTTTCAAATATAAACTTCGTTTTATAACCTTGTATGAGAAAGAACCACACTTATGTTTTGAGCAATACACTCCTTATGAGGAGTTATGCACGATTCAGGATTTTGCTGTAAAATGAATTCCTTCACTTTTTTTTCCCTTGTTCTGTTCAGCATTATGGCAGCAGAATTGTGAATACCTTTTATGCCAAACAGATTTCCTTTGCCAAGGGAAGTTTTACAAATGTAAAGCTCCCCTTGATGCCCATTTATTTATTTCTGTTTACAATATATAACATGTAATAGAACTGAATCGGAACGGGGGACAAGGAAAGAAGAAGAGGAAAGAAGAGGAAACAGAACAAAAATAGAAACAAAAACCAGACAACCAGCTGCTACACCTGTAAAAAAACAAAACAGACAATAACCCATGGTCTCTGTTGGGAATCCAGCCTTAGCGCCACCAGGAACACCTGAAAGCAGACAAGCAGAGAACAAACAAACACACAAACAAACAAAAACAAGCACAAGTAGTGGCAATCGACACATACATCAACGGCTACTGGACTAATGAATGTGTGTTGTTTGTGTGTGTGTGTGTGTGTGTGTGTGAGAACATGCGACACCCATGGCACAGGACCTACATGATAACCGTGCTTAGTTATGAGTGTATAAGTGTACACGGCCACAATCCACAGCCCCCCCAAGCAATCAGAAGCAGGCAGAGAGGGCCACAAGACCCAGGCCACCAGCAGCCCCCACGGAGCACAGAACCCAGGATGCCCACCGCAGGGACAACCACGCATACACCCAGTAGACAGCAGAGGAAGCCCCCGGACAGAGCCCCCATAAGCATAGGGCAGAGGCCCCCCGGGAGCAAGGGGCAATAGCCCACCGACCCCACCAGGCCCCAGCCGCCCAGACATGGGCCGTGCACCAGACCCGGGCCCCAGGAGCCCGAGCGCCCCAAAACCCCCCGTTAGAGGCCCCACCCAATACCCGGGAGGGCCAAGCGCCCCAGACAGCCACACAGTGGGTCAGCGCCTGCCCAAGCGCCCCTGGCCAAGTGCCCTGGGAGTCAAGACGTGCCCACAGGTGGGTGAAGTCGAGAGCAGTGGGGAGAGGCAACGCCGCCCCCCCATTGGGAGAAGCACAGGCAGGCCAGGCGACAGCAAGTCCCAGATCCAGGCCCAATCATTACCACACATCCACACGTCCTCCCTCCCTCGACTCCACTGGGGTGTAGTGCAGCGGGCACACCAGGGGGCCAGCAGCCCCCCAGCCACCACAGACCCCTAACCAGCAGAACAATTAATTAATCCTCCTGGCCCGTCCCGCCCCGAGCAGCAACAAGGAAGCAGGGGTGTGCGAAGAAGACCCCTCCCCCCACCCTTCTGGCTCTTCAATATTTTCTAATAGTGAGCAATTAAAATTGAGGGGCAGCCAAACTTATAGAACTGGGAGTGCAGCCCTCTGGGCAGCCTACATACCCAAAGAGCCCCGCCCACCAGATGCCACTCAGTGTAACCACCCCCCAAGACCTAATGTGTGTGTGTGAGTGTGTTTGAAAAGTAGTAATGTCTAACACAGGGGCGGGGAACTGCAAAGTGCAACAAAAGGGCACCACCTACGTGGCCCCATCCACTACACACCACCGAACACACACGCCCCCAAAACCCTTCATGTGTGAGTGTGTGCTGTGTACAGGAGCCAGAAGGGAGAGGGGTATGGGGATATACACCGGGGGAGCTACTCTCCCCCAGAGAGGGCAGCCAGGGACTGGCTGCAATAGGCATCCCCGCTACCTGGGAGCCAACACAGGGCAGGAGGGCCTGATGTCCACCAGGCTCGGGGCCTGCAGCGACCATATTCCAGGAGCTACTCTACCCCCAGAAGGTACCCATCCCGCCCCACCCCACTCAACACAACCCCACCCTGGAGGACCTCTACAAAAAACAAACAAACAACAACAAAAAACAAACAAACAAACCACCCGGTCACACCAGTCGCAGCAGCCCAGGCCTGAGACCCACCATCACCCAAGCGAAAAGCACCCCCCCCCCCCCCCCCCCCCCCCCACCGCACGCCCCAACACCCTGAAAAAAAAACAACCATCTGCGGACACCTTGGAGCGCCCAGCCCCCAGGGCCCAGGCCCACCACCACCACGCACGCCAGAGCGGCCCGGCCACCCGGCATAGAGCCAGCAGCCACCACCTCAAGGCCCCTAAGGGACCCCGCCCCACACGGCAAGACAGCCCCACCCGCAAGCCCCCAAAACTGCCCTCCAAGCCCGACACACAGTCCCCCCCAGCAATGACCAACCCGGTCCCCACGACCCGAGAGACCACCAGACGCCCGAAGCCACACAGCCCCCCCCCAGCACACACCCAACCGCCCAGAGCGACGGGATAGCAACCAACCACCACCACTATGTGATAAAGCTAATCAGAGGGGACCAGAGAGAATGAAATTCAGCCAATTGATGTTTTGAGGAGGCAGACATTGTTTCCATGCTAATATAATCTAAAAGAAAATTTCTAAATTGGTTAATACACATATTGTTTTTCGCTTTCCAGTTCATGAGAATAGTTTTCTTTGCGATACATAACACTGTGAGAACCATGTGTGCTGAGTTAATTTCCATGTTGATGTTGTCTAAGTCACCCAGTATGCACAGTGTGGGGCATGCAGGGATGCTACACTTTAGCCATGTTGATAGGTCCTCACAGACTTCAAGCCAGAACTTCTGGACAGGCGCACAAAACCACAAAGCGTGTGCATAATCATCAGGTGTGTTATCTGTGCAATGTGAGCAGATGTTTGAGTGTGTTAGACCCATCCTGAACATCCTTTGTCCTGTATAGTGTGTTCTATGAAGGATTTTGTATTGTATGAGCTGTAAATTAGGATTTCGAGTCATTCTGAAGGTGTTCAAACATATTTGTGGCCAGAAGCTATGACTAGAACTGATGGATAAATCTGCCTCCCATTTTGAGGATGGAAGAGACATTGTGTCATCTATCTTAGACAATAATTTATATATTTTTGATAGTAGTTTTGGGGTGCAGATGCTTAGAAATTCTGCTACCCTAGTCGGGAGTTGTAAGTCTGGTTGGTGGAGGATATATTTCTTTGTTATTATAGACTTAAGTTGTTGATATTCTAGGAATTTATTGCTGCTTATCTCATGTTGTGATATGAGCTCATCAAATGAAATAAAATTTCCATTTTGGATTATATGTTCCAGATGTTTGATTCCTTTGATCTTCCACAGAGGAAAGTTTAGCATTTTTTTGTTTCGCATTATGTGAGGATTGTTCCAGATGGGTGTAAGCTTACACGGGACAAGTGAGGACTTTGTTATTTTAAGAAATTCCAACCAGGCTGTCAGAGAGGTGATGATGTTAATGCTTTTGAAACATTTGTGATTTTTTACGTTTTGACTAATAAGTGGCAGGTCAGAGATTTCCAGATTATCACACAATGCTTGTTCTATATTTATCCATGGTTCATCTATTGGGCTAGGTTTAAACAGTTTTGATATATACTGTAACCTATTGGCTAAGGAATAGTGCTGAAAATGAGGTAAATCTAATCCACCACAGTCCTTGGTCTTCTGTAGGGTTTTTAAACTAATACGTGGTGGTTTGTTTTTCCACAGAAATTTGGAGATGCATGAATCTAGTGACTTAAACCAAGTAGCAGATGGTTTTATGGGGATCATTGAGAACAAATAGTTAACTTTTGGTAGTATCATCATTTTAATGGTTGTAACTCTCCCCATAAGTGATATAGGTAAGGACTTCCAACGAGAGAGATCGTCCTCTACTTTCTTTAATAAGTCTTTAATAATTGCACATAATTTAGCTTTGTTAACTCTGAGAGCCTGGAGGAAATGTTTATGCCTAAATATCTAATATTTCCTGACTATAAAGTGATCGCAGGTATATTCTGGACCCTGCAGTTAATGGGCAGAACTGTGGTCTTAGACCAGTTGATAGAGTAGTCAGAAAGTGCTGAGAATTTATTTATGAGTGTGATCGTGTGAGTGAGAGACGTCTGTGAGTTCTGAAGGAAAAGTAATACATCATCAGCATAAAGACTTATTTTATGCTTAATATTTTGGGATTGGATGCCTTTAATATTTCTATCTTGTCTGATAGAAGCTGCTAAAGGTTTGATGAAAATAGCAAAAAGTGAGGGAGAAAGTGGGCAACCCTGTCTTGTACCTCTCTGCAGACTGAAGCTTGGAGAAGTTTGATCATTTGTCCTGACACTTGCATTTGGGGAGCTATATAATATCCTTATCCAGTTGATGAAGTGTGACCCAAACCCGAATTTGTTTAATGCTGCGAATAAAAATTTCCAGTTCACTCGATCAAATGCTTTTTCTGCATCTAGAGAGTCGATTGTGGTTTCCAAGTTGTTGATGCTAGAATAGTCTATGAGATTAATGATCCGGTTTGTGGACAAACTGTTGTGCCTACTGCTCTTCAGCCTGTCAAATGAAACGTAGAATTTGAAACGTGAGAAATGAACGAAGACCCAAGGAGTTTAGTCGTAAACGAATCAATACTGTTTCCTGTGCGAGGACCCGTCAGCCGAGGAGTTGAGTCATGAACGAATCAATACTGTTTCCTGTGCGAGGACCCATCACCCGAGGAGTTGAGTCGTGAACGAATCAATACTGTTTCCTGTCCTGCTGACTGAGCTTATGAAGCTGTCGCCTGCCATGTGGTGAGTAAGGGTACTGCATGAAAATGAACGAATCACTCACTGAGACAACTCGTTACTCCCAAGTCATATAAAAAATTAGTTCATATCGAACGAATCGCTCACGAACGACACATCATTATCTATTTGACGAGTTATGCATGAATTTGGATTTTGCAATAAAATTAATTCCTTCTCTCAAACCAAGTTCAAACTGCTTTGTCCTTCATATTTATCTACTTCTAATCTAGTTTCAACAATAAACAACACTGTATTTTGTAGTATGAAAAAGAACCAGACCTAATTTTTAGCAATAAGCTTCTCTCGAGGAGATATGAAGGAAAACAGATTTTGCTATAAAATGAAATCCTTCTATCAAACTGACGTAAAACGGTTTGTCCTTATTTCTTCACTTCTTTGTATTATGAGAAAGAACCAGACTCATTCTTCAGGAATCCGAAAATAAGCTCTATTTTACGAGTTATGCACAAATTCAGATTCTCCATATAAAACGAATTCCTTAACTCAAACCAAGTTAAGACTGCTTTGTCCTTCATATTTATTCATGTCTAATCAAGTTTCAACGATAAACAACGTTGCACTTTGTAGAATGAGAAAGAACTTCTTCAGCAATAAGCATCTCTCGACATATGATGAAATACAGATTTTGCTATAAAATTAATTCCTTCTATCAGCCTGACTTAAAACTGTTTGTCCTCCTTACTTATCCACTTCAAATCAAGTTTCAACAATTAAAAAAATTTTGTAGTTTGAGAAAGAACAACTTAATCTTCAGCAATCAGTATAAAAAGAGGGTAAGAAAAGATGCAAATGCCAACCATACATCACTAAAAGGTGGAGCGGAAGTATTCGGCTGCAAGTAGGTGTGAATGTTCGACCATAATTTGTAAAAAGCGGGTAAGAAAAGGTTCGAATGCCCGACTATATATTAACAAAAGCGGGAGGAGAGGTGTTCGGATGAGAGTGGGTGAGAATTTCCAACCATAATCTATAAAATACGGTGAAAAAAAGGTGTGAATACCCCATAGAACACTAAAAGGTGGAGCGGAAGTGTTCCGCTGCAAGAAGGTGTGAATGTCCGACTATATTTGGTTAAAAGCAGGTGAAGCAAGGTCTGAATGCCCAACCTTACATCATCAAAAGCGAGATCAGAGGTGTTTGGCTGCAAGAAGGCCATAGTTTGCCAAAAGCGGGTAAGGTGCGAATGACCGACTAAATATCAACAAAAGTGGGGGCGGAGGTCTTCGGATGCAAGTGGGTGTGAATATCCCACCATACTTATATGAGAGGAAGCTGTGAATGGCCGACCATAGTAAAAAGCGGGTGAGAAAAGGTGCGAATGTCAAACCATACATGATCAAAACAGTTAGCGTAGGTGTTTGGCTGCGACAAGGTGTGAATGTCCACCCATAATTAATGAAAAGCGGGAAACAAGTAGGTTCGAATGCCCAACCATACATCATCAAAAGCAGCAGTGGATGTGTTCGGCTACAAGAAGGTGTGAATGTCTGACCATAGTTTATAAAAAGCAGGAAAGAAAAGGTTCGAATGCCCGAATATACACCATCAAAAGAGGGAGCGGAGGTGTTCCGCTGTAAGAAGGTGTGAATGTCCGACCATAGTTGATAAAAAGCGGGTAAGAAAAGGTTAAAATACCCAACTGTACACAATCAATAACGGGAGCGGAGTTGTTCGGCTACTAAAAGGTGTGAAAGTCCGAACATGGCTTGTAAAAAGCGGGTAAGAAAAGGTGCGAATGCCCGACAATGTATGATCAAAAGAGGGAGCAGAGGTTTTTGGCTGCAAGAATGTCTGAATGTCCAACCATAATTTGTAAAAACCGGGGAAGAAAAGGCTCGAAAGCCCGACTATACACCATCAAAAGCAAGAGCGGAGGTGTTCAGCTGCAAGAAGGTCTGAATGTCCACCAATAATTACTGAAAAATGGTTAAGAAAAGTTGCGAATAGCCAACCATACATCATCAAAAGCAGGAGTGGATGTGTTCGGCTGCAAGAAGGTCTGAATGTCCAACCATAATATGTAACAACCGGGGAAGAAAAGGCTCGACAGCCCGACTATACACGATCAAAAGCGGGAGTGGAGGTGTTCAGCTGCAAGAAGGTCTGAATGTCCATCAGTAATTTCTAGAAAACATGAAAGAAAATTTTCGAATGTCAAACTGAATATGATCATAAGCGGGAGAAGAGTTTTTCAGCTGCAAGCAGGCAAGCACCTCCGCTCCCGCTTTTGATGTTGTATTTTCGGGCATTCGAACCTTTTCTTACCCGCTTTTTACAAACTATGGTCGGACATTCAAACCTGAAAGCCGAAAACCTTCGCTCCCTCTTTTGATCATACATTGTCGGGCATTGGCATCTTTTCTTACCTGCTTTTTACAAACCATGGTCGGACTTTCACACCTTCTTGTAACCGAACACATCCTTTCCCGCTATTGATTGTATACAGTTGGGTATTTTAACCTTTTCTTACCCGCTTTTTAACAACTATGATCGGACATTCACACCTTCTTACAGCGGAACACCTCCGCTCCCTCCTTTGATGGTGTATGTTCGGGCATTCAAAGCTTTTCTTACCCGCTTTTTACAAACTATGGTCGGATATTCAAACCTTCTTGTAGCCGAACACATCCACTCCTGCTTTTGATGATGTATGGTTGGGCATTCGAACCTACTTGTTACCGCTTTTTATTAATTATGGGTGGACATTCACACCTTGTCGCAGCCAAACACCTACGCTCCTTGTTTTGATCATGTAGGGTTGGACATTCGCACCTTTTCTCACCCGCGTTTTGCAAACTATGGTCGGCCATTCACAGCTTCCTCTCATATAAGTATGGTGGGATATTCACACCCACTTGCATCCGAAGACCTCCGTCCCCACTTTTGTTGATATTTAGTCGGTCATTCGCACCTTACCCGCTTTTGGCAAACTATGGCCTTCTTGCAGCCAAACACCTCTGATCTCGCTTTTGATGATGTAAGGTTGGGCATTCAGACCTTGCTTCACCTGCTTTTCACCAAATATAGTCGGACATTCACAACTTCTTGCAGCCGAACACTTCCGATCCACCTTTTAGTGTTCTATCACACCTTTTTTTTCATCGCATTTTATAGATTATGGTTGTAAATTCTCAACCACTCTCATCCGAAGACCTCTCCTCCCGCTTTTTTAAAAATATTTTTAACTTTAGTCGGACATTCACACATTCTTGCAGCTGAACCACCTCTGCTTCCCGTTTTGATCATGTAACAACTCCGCTACCGCATTTGATGGTGTATAGTCGGGCATTCTCACCCTTTCTCTTCAGCTTTTTGCAAATTATGATCTGACATTCACACCTACTTGCAGTCGAACAGCTCTGCTCCCGCTTTTGATTATGTTTGGTTAGATATTCGAAACTTTTGTTAACTGCATTTTACAAACTTTGGTCGGACGTTCACACCTTCTTGTAGCCGAACACCTCCGCTCCCGCTTTTGATGGTGTATAGTCGGGCTTTCAAGCCTTTTCTTCCCCAGTTTTTACAAATTATGGTTGGACATTCAGACCTTCTTAAAGCCGAACTCCTCCGCTCCCTCTTTTGATCATACATCATACATTGTCGGGCATTCGCACCTTGTCTTACCCGCTTTTTACAAACTTTAGTCAGAAATTCACACCTTGCAGCTGAACCACCTCCGTTCCCTCTTTTGATCATGTATGGTCTGGCAATACTACCTTTTCTTACCCGTTTGTGAGTAATTATGGCTGGACATTGACACCTACTTGCAGCCGAACACCACTTCTCCCGCTATTGATGATGAATGGTCCGGCATTCTAGTCTTTTCTAACAAATTTTTCAGCAATTATGGTCGGACATTCACCCCTACTCACAGCTCCCGCATTTGATGGTGTATAGTCGGGCATTCTCACCCCTTCTCATCAGCTTTTTGCAAATTATGATCTGACATTCACACCTACTTGCAGTCGAACAGCTCTACTCCCGCTTTTGATTATGTTAGGTTGGTTATTCGAACCTTTTCTTAACTGCTTTTTACAAACTTTGGTCGGACGTTCACACCTTCTTTTAGCTGAACACATCCACTCCTGCTTTTGATAATGTATAGTTGGGCATTCGCACCTTTTTTTTACCCATTTTTCAGGAATTATGGGTGGACATTCACACCTTCTTGCAGCTGAACACCTCCTCTCCCACTTATGATCATGTGCGGTTTGATTTTCGAAAATTTTCTTTCATGTTTTCTAGCAATTATTGATGGACATTTAGACCTTCTTGCAGCTGAACACCTCCGCTCCTGCTTTTGATCATACATTGTCAAGCATTCGCACCTTGTCTTACCCGCTTTTTACAAACTTTAGTCGAACATTCACACCTTTTTGCAGCCGAACACCACCTCTACCGCTTTTGATGATGTATGGTCCGGCATTCTTACCTTTTCTAACACATTTTTCAGCAATTATGATCGGACATTCACACCTACTCAGAGCCGAACACCTCCGCTCCCGCATTTGATGTTGTATAGTCGGGCATTCTCATCCTTTCTCATCAGCTTTTTGCAAATTATGATCTGACATTCACACCTGCTTTTGATAATGTATGGTTGGGCATTCGCACCTTTTTCTACCCTTTTTTCAGGAATTATGGAGGGACATTCACACCTTCTTGCAGCTGAACACCTCCTCTCCCACTTATGATCATGTGCGGTTTGATTTTCGAAAATTTTCTTTCATGTTTTTTAGCAATTATTGATGGACATTTAGACCTTGCAGCTGAACACCTCCGCTCCCTCTTTTGATCATACATTGTCGGGCTTTTTCACCTTGTCTTACCCGCTTTTTACAAACTTTAGTCGGACATTCACACCTTCTTGCAGCTGAACAACCTCCGCTCCCTGTTTTGAACATGTATGGTCTGGAAATACTACCTTTTCTTACCCGTTTGTGAGTAATTATGGCTGGATATTCACACCTACTTGCAGCCGAACACCACCTCTCCCGCTTTTGATGATGTATGGACCGGCATTCTTACCTTTTCTAACACATTTTTCAGCAATTATGGTCGGAGATTCACACCTACTCACAGCCGAACAACTCCGCTACCGCATTTGATGGTGTATAGTCAGGCATTCTCACCCTTTCTCTTCAGCTTTTAGAAAATTATGATCTGACATTCACACCTACTTGCAGTCGAACAGCTTTGCTCCCGCTTTTGATTATGTTTGGTTAGATATTCAAACCTTTTCTTAACTGCTTTTTACAAACTTTGGTCGGACGTTCACACCTTCTTGCAGCCGAACACCTCCGCTTCCGCTTTCGATGGTGTATATTCGGGCATACGAACCTTTTCTTACCCGCTTTTTACAAACCATGGTCTAACTTTCACACCTTCTTGTAGCTGAACAATTCCGCTCCCTCTTTTGATTGTGTACAGTCGGGTATTTTAACCTTTTCTTACCCACTTTTTACCAACTATGGTCGGACATTCACACCTTCTTACAGCGGAACGCCTCCGCTCCCTCTTTTGATGGTGTATGTTCGGGCATTCGAACCTTTTCTTACCCGCCTTTTACAAACTTTGCTCGGACATTCAAAACTTGTAGCCGAACACATCTACTCCTGCTTTTGATGATGTATGGTTGGGCATTCGCACCCTTTTTTTATCCATTTTTCAGGAATTATCGGTGGACATTCTGACTTTCTTGCAGCCGAAAACCACCGCTCCCTCTTTTGATGGTGTATAGTCGGGCTTTCGAGCCTTTTCTTCCCCGTTTTTTACAAATTATGGTTGGACATTCAGACCTTGCAGCCGAAAACCTCCGCTCCCGCTTTTGATCATACATTGTCGCGCATTCGCACCTTGTCTTATCCGCTTTTTACAAACTTTAGTCAGACATTCACACCTTGCAGCTGAACCACCTCCGCTCCCTGTTTTGATAATGTATGGTCTGGCAATACTACCTTTTCTTACCCGTTTGTGAGTAATTATGGCTGGACATTCACACCTACTTGCAGCCGAACACCACCTCTCCCGCTCTTGATGATGTATTGTCCGGCATTCTAGTCTTTTCTAACACATTTTTCAGCAATTATGGTCGGACATTCAAACCTACTCACAGCCGAACAGTACCGCTCCCGCATTTGATGTTGTATAGTCGGGTATTCTCACCCTTTCTCATCAGCTTTTTGCAAATAATGATCTGACACTCTGGCGTGAGTGGTGTTGCTGGGCCTGGGCCCTGGTGGCTGAGCGATGCCTTGCGCCCGGGGGGGCTGGGTTGCCCTGGACATGCCACAGTATGGGTGGGTTGGTGCAGGTCCTGGTGCCAGGCTTGTTGCTCTGGGACCTCCAGGGTGTCCGCAGGTGGTTGTTATATTTTGGGTGTTGGGGCATGCGGTGGTGGTGGGTCTCAGGCCCGGGCTGCTGCGGCTGGTGTGACCGGGTGGTTTGTTTGTTGTTGTTTGTTTGTTTGTTTGTAGAGGTCCTCCGGGGTGGGGTGGGGTTGGGTTGAGTGGGGTGGGGTGGGGCGGGGTGGGTACCTTCTGGGGGTACAGTAGCTCCCGGAATATGGTCGCTGCAGGCCCCGAGCCTGGTGGACATCAGGCCCTCCTGCCCTGTGTTGGGTCCCAGGTAGCGGGGGTGCCTATTGCAGCCAGTCCCTGGCTGCCTTCTCCGGGGGAGAGTAGCTGCCCCGGTGTATATCCCCATACCCCTCTCTCTTTTGGCTCCTGTACACAGCACACACTCACACATGAAGGGTTTTGGGGGCGTGTGTGTTCTGTGGGTTGTAGTGGATGGGGCCACGTAGGTCCCCTTGGCTGCACTCTGCAGTTCCCGCCCCTGTTTTAATTACACCTTAGACATCATTACTTATCAAACACACACACACACACATTAGGTCTTGGCGGGTGGTTGCAGTGAATGGCATCTGGTGGGCGGGGCTCTTTGGGTATGTAGGCTGCCCAGAGGGCCGCGCTCCCAGTTCTACAAGGTTGGCTGCCCCTCAATTTTAATCGCTTACTATTAGAAAATATTTAAGAGCCAGAAGGGTGAGGGGAGGGGTCTTCTCACACCCCTGCTTCCTGGTTGCTGCTCGGGCAGGAGTGGCCAGGAGGAATTCATTATTCTGCTGGTTCAGGTTCTGTGGTGGCTGGGGGGCTGCTGGCCCCCTGGTGTGCCCGCTGCGCTACACCCCAGCGGAGTCAAGGGAGGGAGGACGTGTGGATGTATGGGACGTGAAAGTGTGTGTGGTGATGATTGGACCTGGGTCTGGGACTTGCTGTCGCCTGGCCTGCCTGTGCTTCTCCCAATGGGGGGGCGGCGTTGCCTCTCCCCACTGCTCGCGACCTCACCCACCTGTGGGCACGTCTTGACTCCCAGGGCACTTGGCCAGGGGCGCTGGAGCAGGCGCTGACCCACTGTGTGGCTGTCTGGGGCGCTTGGCCCTCCCGGGTATTGGGTGTGGCCTCTAACGGGGGGTTTTGGGGCGCTCGGGCTCCTGGGGCCTCTCTGCACGGCCCATGTCTGGGCGGCTGGGGCCTGGTGGGGTCGGTGGGCTATTGCCACTGGCTCCCGGGGGTCCTCTGCCCTATGCTTATGGGGGCTCTGTCCGTGGGCTTCCTCTGCTGTCTACTGGGTGTATGCGTGGTTTTCTCTGTGGTGGTCATCCTGGGTTCTGTGCTCCGTGGGGGCTGCTGGTGGCCTGGGTCTTGTGGCCCTCTCTGCCTGCTTCTGATTGCTTGGGGGGGCTGTGGATTGTGGCCGTGTACACTTATACACTCATAACTAAGCACGGTTATCATGTAGGTCCTGTGCCATGGGTGTTGCATGTTCTCACACACACACACAACACACTTTCATTAGTCCAGTAGCAGTTGATGTATTACCATGTCGCCTCAGGTCATCTATATCCACAGTTGAGTTGTATACGATTGCCACTACTTGTGCTTGTTTTTGTTTGTTTGTGTGTTTGGTTGTTTTTTTTCTCTGCTTGTCTGCTTTCAGGTGCTCCTGGTGGCGCTAAGGCTGGATTCGCAACAGAGACCATGGGTTATTGTCTGTTTTGTTTTTTTACAGGTGTAGCAGCTGGTTGTCTGGTTTTTGTTTCTATTTTTGTTCTGTTTCTTCTTCTTTCCTCTTCTTCTTTCCTTGTCCCCCGTTCCGGTTCAGTTCTATCACATGTTATATATTGTAAACAGAAATAAATAAATGGGCATCAAGGGGAGCTTTACATTTGTAAAACTTCCCTTGGCAAAGAAAATCTGTTTGGCATAAAAGTATTCACAAGTCTGCTGCCATAATGCTGAACAGAACAAGGGAAAAAAAAGTGAAGGAATTCATTTTACAGCAAAATCCTGAATCGTGCATAACTCCTCATAAGGAGTTTATTGCTCAAAACATAAGTGTGGTTCTTTCTCATACAAGGTTATAAAAAGAAGTTTATACTTGAAACCAGCTTAGACATGGATAAATAAGAAGGACAAAGCAGTTTTAACTTGGTTTGAGTGAAGCAATTCATTTTATGGCAATATCTGAAATCTTGACTATCTCCTTAAAATAAAGCGAATTTCGGATTCCAGAAGAACAAGTGTGGTTCTTTCTCATAGAAGGTAATATAAAGAAGTCTATACTTGAAACCAGCGTAGACGTGGATAAATAAGAAGGACAAAGCAGTTTTAACTTGGTTTAAGTGAAGGAATTGATTTTACAGCAAAATCCTAAATCGTGCATAACTCCTCATAAGGAGTGTATTGCTCAAACATAAGTGTGGTTCTTTCTCATACAAGGTTATAATAATAAGTTTATGTTTGAAACGAGCTTAAGCATGGACAAATATGAAGGACAAAGCAGTTTTAACTTGGTTTGAGTGAAGCAATTCATTTTATGGCAATATCTAAAATCTTGACTATCTCCTTAAAAGAAAACGAATTTCGGATTCCAGAAGAACAAGTGTGGTTCTTTCTCATAGAAGGTAATATAAAGAAGTTTATACTTGAAACCAGCTTAGAAGAGTCCCTCCATCTTTCCTCTTCTATGATTCAAGCAAAAGTGTTTTTACTCTGGTACTAGTCTTTCCCATAATATTAACTGGTGAGAAGCACCTTTTATGTTCCTTCCCATAACAAGGAATGGGGAGAGAAGCACCTTTTCCCATAACATTGTGTGATCAGCAAGCATAAACAACATAAATAGCTGGAGCACCATTTTGTCGGGAGACAACTCTGAGTGATCTTCCCGACAGGTTGTGTGGATTTGTGCGGACTTGTCTCTATCTTGCAAGAAATAAATGTTTTGTGTTTATCGTATCAAGCGACTCTGAGCCTAATTTTAAGAGAATTTTTCTAACATAATGGTCCTTCGAGCCAGATTCTAAGTCCTTTCCACCTTCCAGAATCGGAGCTGAAACCGTGCACGGGGGAGTCCAGGATTCCTAACTGAAGTCCTCTCAGCACAGTTTCTGATAGAGGCCGGCTGCCACTGGCTGGAGGAAAGGTGACAGGATCTATTTTTGAATCAGTGGACAGACTCGCTGGATTCTTCGTTGTTTAACTTACCAGTGGATTTATGGTAAGGAACCCTTTGTATTACTATTGTTGGTTGGAAATAGTGTGATTATTAGGGAAATATTTGATTAATTAACTAGCAATTGATGGAAAACTGGAGGCCTTTAAATAGATTGAGTCGTTGCTATTTTCCTAAGAATATACTATTTCGAATGCAACCTAGTAAAGAAGCCTTTTAACTGGTAACTGTGTAAAAGTTATGTTGGATCACTCACAAATGAAGCAGTCAGAAAAAGTAAGCCTTTTAACTGGTAACCGTGTGTAGGTTGTGTTGGATTAACCCATAAAAGAAGCAGTCAGAAAAGGTCATCCTTTTAACTGGTAACTGTGTATAGGATTAACCCATGAAAACATAATAGCAGTCAGAAAAGGTGAAGCAAAGGAAAAAAGCCTTTTAACTGGTAACTGTATGTTGTATTGGATAACCCACAAATGAAACGGTCAGAAAAGATTAGCCTTTTAACTGGTAAACATGTGTAGTGGTGGGATTAACCAAGGACAACAAAAATGCAGTCAGAAAAGGTTAGTCCATAGTCTGTGTGAGAAGACTACAGGAATAAATAACTCTGCGCCGCGTGTTAGAAACAGAATCTTTCTTAAGAGAGTTTGCGATGAAAGATCGCAAGTTTTAAATCCATGTTAGTTTTTGTTAGTGTTATACGTCTGATCGTTTGTTTGTTAAATGGCCTGATACTTGAATCGTTTGTTTGTGAAATTAATTTGTTTGTTTGTTAAAGGGGCTGGTTGTTGAATTGTTTGTTTGTTAAATTGTTTTTTTTCCTTCTTTGCTGCAGTGTTGTTTTATTTGCTATGTATGTATAAGAGTGAAACAGCTGCTGGTGTGTGATGTTGCTGCTGGTGACGACAGAAAAATGTGTTACTGACTAATTGAGTTGAAGTGAACATTGGAATCTGGTTGTTGCTCGTGACATAGCGACAGAAGTAGTGTTTCATTCAATAGTACTCACAATAACTCCACCGAAAATTGATTAGCTGCAAGAGGACAGTATGGGAAATATCTGTTTTAAAGCTAACCGGGAGTTAAGTGGGAGTGCTAAAATCATGTTTCAGAAAAAACCCGATAATATTGAATACTTAGAGAGATGAGAAAATAAATTTGGGTTTGAGGGAGAATTGAACATGGTAAAATTGCCCAATCCTAGAGAAGGGGAATACAAAAGTAATGTACAAAGTAAATCTAGTTTAAAAAAGCACAACAAAAAAAAGGACAACAAGGATTAGAGCTAGACATTTGTGCAAGTTTGTGTATTAAGATTTAGCAGCTCTCTTAAAGAGTTAAAGTTCAGAAGATCTCAGACAAACAAACAGATCATTTCAAATCTTTACTCATTTCACAGGAAAAACTGTCTGAGCAAAAGATGTTTTACAAGCTGAGATTTTTATCATTTCCATATCAAACCTGCCATTCTTAGGCAAAGTCCTAGGAAAAGTTGTATACCAACAGCTTTCTGACTTTTTCCTGTCTAACAATGCTTTTGATACTTTCCTCTCATAGTCTTGATTTTATGTATTTAACTGAGAGATGAAACAACAAGACAAGACGAGAGTGGGGAGGGTCTTTGTGCCATATTCAGGGCCAATATACCCACTCACAAGATAAAACATTTATTTTTGTCCTTAATTCAAGCATGTGTCATTTAAAAATGGAGATAAAATTATCTTAAATACTTTGTCTCACCGCAGAATGATTTTATTGATGATTTTACTGAATTTCTTTAAATTGTGTGCACTGCTGTTGACTGTTTAGTCATAACAGGGGACTTGAAGCTAAAGAACTCACTACTTTCCTTGAAATGTTTGGTCTAACTCAGCGTGTGACTTTGCATAGATGAAGAGAGAGTTATTTTTCTGCAGTAACAACTCTCATGTCTTGCTTGCTACAGTAAACAGATTAACAAACCCTCCAGGTTGCATTTAGAACTCATTTCTACATATAAGGGTAATGAAATTGGAATATTCTTTAATGACAAAGTTCAAGGCATTAAAAATGAAATACTTTCCACCTGAAGCAGGTCTGAGACCAGACAGTCAGACCTTTCAGGTGCAGATGATTTTCAAGCCAAACTGAAACATTTTCTAAATTTGAGATTAGCTCTTCTGAAAAAAAATCATAAGTGTATCAGAAACATAAGCCGGAAATAGAGAATTTAACATATTAATGTTAAGTAATGCTATGGTTAAGTAATGCTTCATTACTTCTGATTGACTAACTTCCCTAAAACTTATGAATTTGTTGTGTGTGTGTGTGTGTTAGAACATGCGACACCCATGGCACAGGACCTACATGATAACCGTGCTTAGTTATGAGTGTATAAGTGTACAAGGCCACAATCCACAGCCCCCCCAAGCAATCAGAAGCAGGCAGAGAGGGCCACAAGACCCAGGCCACCAGCAGCCCCCACGGAGAACAGAACCTAGGATGCCCACCACAGGGAAAACCACGCATACACCCAGTAGACAGCAGAGGAAATCCCCGGACAGAGCCCCCATAAGCATAGGGCAGAGAACCCCCGGGTGCCAGGGGCAATAGCCCACCGACCCCACCAGGCCCCAGCCGCCCAGACATGGGCCGTGCAGAGAGGCCCCAGGAGCCCGAGCGCCCCAAAACCCACCGTTAGAGGCCACACCCAATACCCGGGTGGGCCAAGCGCCCCAGACAGCCACACAGTGGGTCAGCGCATGCCCCACCGCCCCTGGCCAAGTGCCCTGGGAGTCAAGACGTGCCCACAGGTGGGTGAGGTCGCGAGCAGTGGGGAGAGGCAACGCCGCCCCCCCCATTGGGAGAAGCACAGGCAGGCCAGGCGACAGCAAGTCCCAGACCCAGGCCCAATCATCACCACAAACACTTTCACATCCCATACATCCACACGTCCTCCCTCCCTTGACTCCGCTGGGGTGTAGCGCAGCGGGCACACCAGGCATCACCCAGCCACCAGGGCAAAGGCCCAGCACCACCACCCACGCCAGAGCGGCCCGGCCACCCGGTACAGAGCCAGCAGTCACCACCCCAAGGCCCCTAAGGTACCCTGCCCCACACCGCAAGACAGCCCCACCCGCAAGCCCCCAAAACTGCCCTCCAAGCCCGACACACAGTCCCCTCCAGGAATGACCAACCCCGTCCTCACGACCCGAGAGACCACCAGACGCCCGAAGCCACACAGCCCCCCCCCAGCACACACTCAACCGCCCAGAGCGACGGGATAGCAACCCACCACCACTATATGATAAACCTAATCAGTGGGGACCAGAGAGAATGAAATTCAGCCAATTGATGTTGGGAGGCACACATTGTTTCCATGCTAATATAATCTAAAAGAACATTTCTAAACTGGTTAATACACAGATTGTTCTTCGCTTTCCAGTTCATGAGAATAGTTTTCTTTGCGATACATAACACTGTTATAATTGGCTTTGTTCTTAGACATTATAAATTCATATTCTGTATTTTACTAAATAACCTATGTTCCTAGCTGGTACTTTTGCACTCTGCTCATACTGCACAACAGATGACCTTAAATGGTCCAAGACCTTAGAATGACATAAACAACTGGGTCAGACAAAACATCTCTATTAGGGCAGATAGGTCTGGTACATTAGACACCTAAAACTGCAGTCACACATACACACACATTGTTTATCATATCCAAAGAACACAACAAGGACAGAAGCTGGCCTGATCATGCCACTCAAAACTGGCCAATTATACTCTGACAAGTGTGAATACAACTTCTGTGAGATAAAGCTGAATATAAATATGACATGTTCCCGGATAACGGGGCTCGGCCTGACGGATTTCCTGCGGGAGCTCTGGCACTCCGAGTCCAGCGCTGCAATATACTCTACTTGTGACCACTAATAAATACTGTTTTAATAAACCATTTCTCCAGCTTATTCTTGGGCTTCCAATGAAAAAATCGGGCTAACAATTGGTGCCGTGACCCGGATTGGCTGACTCTGAGACCGTGTCCGATCGAGAACTTCCAGAGCTGGTTGGAGGGGACCCTTCTTCAGACAATTCAAGGCGCCTAAAACACAAGGTGAGCAGAAAACCTCTTGTATCAGGATATGTGAAATTTCTGCACATTGGTCATTCTAAACTAAATTGTCTGAATTAGGATGTCCTCCGATCACTAAATCAAAAGCACAAAATTTGTGTCTACAGGTTTACTAGGTGGTCACATGTAAAGTATAAACACATAGTCTCACATAGGGAGAGTCATATGTGTCCTAGTTTAGTACAATTTGGCCAAGTAAAAGACGGGGGTCTGTTAGTCCGCAATTGGCGGCGCGAGTAATGTCTGTGCAATTGGCACTTGGACCGTAAAATCCACAATCGGCGGTGGGTCTACATTACTGCACAACAGGCGACGTGAGTAATTTCTGTGCACAAGGGCGCTTAGACCTTTATCTGCAATCGGCGGTGGGTCTTTATTACTTCACAATAGGCAGAGTAAGTAATCTTTGTGCAATTGGCACTTGGACTGTAAAATCTGCAATCGGCGGTGTGTCTGTTATTACTACGCATTTGGTGCTTGGACTGTAAAATCCACAATCGGCGGTATGTCTGTTTTTTTGTTTTTTTTTTCTCTTCCACAAGCGGCGGTGGTTCTGCAGTTGTTGTGAACAGGCGATACACTAAGTGTTTATCTCTGCATAAGGACACAGGGCTAAGTTGGTTATTTTTCATGAAAATGTGGGGTGGTTTGCTATTTGGTTGATATTTTACTGTGTTAGTGGAAGTGTATCTAGCAATAGAGACTGCTGGAGAATTCCTACACTGACACAGATCTAAAGTAGTTCTGTAAAAGGGGGCATTGGACTAGAAAATAAAGGGGAATTTAGTTAGGGTGTTACAGAGTTTGGTGAATTAAAACGAGTGAAGAGACTGGGAGAGCCCCAGGCGATCAAGCGCACAGAGTAAAAGATTCTGTGTAGAAGCTTCTTGGTCAGGTCCAACACTCGGGCATTGCACCATTCACCCATTCTGATTAACACGTGAAATACCTGAATATGTCACAAACCTTTGTTGATAAGTGGAAAACATGTAAACCCGGCTCATTGGGGTCGGTATTATTTGACACGTTGACGAGATGGCAGAAAAAAGTTCCAAGAGAAGACGAAAAAAGAGAGACAGATAGATTTGTAAATTGGACGAGAGAAATGCAAGGGAAAGGAATGTTTGGAGGGTTTGAAAGTGCGCCACCGCAACTGAGTGATTTCTCTATGTTTTCAAAACAAGCAACAGGCAGTAGGAATCAAGCAACAGCAAAGCTAAAAGAGGCAGGTTTATTGCAGAGAGCAAGGGCAGAAAAAGACGGAAAAAAAAGCAGTAACATTTCTTGCAGACTGTCAGTATTTTTTTTGGAGAAGTTAAATTCTCTATTCAGACGCAGTCCTCTGCACCTCTACCACAGCACGTGCCAGACACAACGTCATCTTTTCCAGGGACACATCCTACTACACTAGCAGATAAGACACATCTTCCTAACATCACACTCAATAACAGAAGCATGCCATTTAGCAAAATAAAAAAATGACCATTTATACAGATTCAGCATAAACAGCTTAGGCTGTACATGTGGACATGTGTAATTGGAAAAGAAAAGGTTAGATATCCTTAGCTTTGTCATAAATGCTCTCACCCTAAGATTATCTCATCCCAACCCTGCTTCCTTCTTCCCCCATTCAGCCCTGAGAGTGAGGACAGATTCTGATTGATCATGGGCCTGTACTTAAAGAGTACCAGAGTTACATATAGTTATTTAGTCAAAAAATTTACAATGATAATGGAAGTTTTTACTAGAGCATTTATCATCAATTCAATAATTAATTTATTTTCAAATAAATTTGAATGGGAGAAATACCACATTGAATGGACAATCTGAAAATCGCTTTTCAATGCAAGTATTACAGTGAAGAGATAAGAAGCAATACAATGTCCAAAATAAATCCAGGAAGAACAGACTGTTTAAAACTAAACATTAGAACCAGTTTGTTGTTGAATTAAGATTTAACAGCTCTCTTAAAAAGTCAGTCAAACAAACATAGCATTTAAATCTTTGATCCTTTAATTGAAAAACTGCCTGAACAAAAGATGTTCTACAAATTGAGACTTTATGATTTCCACCTGAAGCAGGTCTGAGACCGGACAGTCACACCATATGACATATTAGAAAATATCGGGATTTAACAGCAAGGTCAGGCAGATAGGTGTCAGACAGTTTCTTACCATCTTAAAGCATTAAAGGTTAGCCTTTATTGTGTTAGAGATCACAGTAACATGACTTAAAATTTAGCTGATCTAAATACTTCTCCTCTGCTTATTTTCACCAATTCTGAGTTAATATTTATCATCAGTATTTATAATTGATCTCATTAAACCATTTAACTATTTAACTGCAGCAGATCTATGAATCAATGGATCTGTTATCTTAACAGAGCAGCAACATGCTTTATATAAAGGTTTAAAGTGAGTTAGATTATTAGGAAATTAACAAAAACACGGCAATAAAAGGCACAACGAGAGTCAGATATCACCAATGAGTTTCTTGAAGAAGAAACCTCTAAAAGAAATTTAAAGACAGCTGCAGTAAGTCTGAGTCATAACAAGTCAAGTCAAGGTTTGTTTTCATGGCACATTTAAAAACAGCCACAGCAACCAGAGAGCTGTACAGCTGAACACTATATTAATACTATTAGCAAATTCTAACCCTGCAGATAAATATGAATTAATCTAACAATAAACATTGAATAAATTAGTGAAATAAAAACAGTGTTTACAGTTAAAGACATGCCTCTAAACCAGACATGTGTCACTGGAAAAGGAAAGGCTTTGTGACCTCAGCAGGCACCCCGGTTAAACACTTGAATCACTTACTCGAACTATATTATGCCATACTTGAACCAAAACAAGTTGCTAGAGTCGAGTGCAGAGGACATCAAAAGGGAGATGGGAGAGTAGCGAGAGGCAACAATGCGGCAGATAAGGCAGCAAAAACAAAAGCAGGGTATACTGCATTTAACCAGATGTCTCAAAAAACATTGGAGGAAAAATCACAACGAGAATTATGTTTAGAAAACATTAAAGAACTTCACGAAGCAGCGGCACCATCTGAAAAGCAAGCATGGAACGAAAAAAAAAAGATTCCACAGGACGCTGCTGGAATCATAAAGGCAAAATAGTAGCTCCAACTGGACTACTAAATTTGCTATGTCAAGAAGCACACAGTAGAGCTCACTGTGCTAGCTCAAAAGTAACAGCACTCATTTCACAACACTGGTGGCACCCCCACCTAAAAGAAACAATAAAATAATTTGTGCAATATTGTGAAATTTGCAAGCTGTTCAATCTCAAAGCAGGACTAGGTAGTTTCCCAGTACCTGATGCCCCTTGGAAACAGATAGTAATTGAGTTTACTGACATGGGAGCAGCGAACAGGACTGAAGGTAAACTATTTCTTCTAGTGTGTGTAGCTCCCTTTTCTAGATGGATAGAAGCCACACCTACTAAAACCGAAAAAGGAAAAGAAGTCATTAAATGGCTTACAAGAGACATAGCATTTAAATCTTTGATCCTTTAATTGAAAAACTGCCTGAACAAAAGATGTTCTACAAATTGAGACTTTATGATTTCCACCTGAAGCAGGTCTGAGACCGGACAGTCAGACCATATGACATATTAGAAAATATCGGGATTTAACAGCAAGGTCAGGCAGATAGGTGTCAGACAGTTTCTTACCATCTTAAAGCATTAAAGGTTAGCCTTTATTGTGTTAGAGATCACAGTAACATGACTTAAAATTTAGCTGATCTAAATACTTCTCCTCTGCTTATTTTCACCAATTCTGAGTTAATATTTATCATCAGTATTTATAATTGATCTCATTAAACCATTTAACTATTTAACTGCAGCAGATCTATGAATCAATGGATCTGTTATCTTAACAGAGCAGCAACGTGCTTTATATAAAGGTTTAAAGTGAGTTAGATTATTAGGAAATTAACAAAAACACGGCAATAAAAGGCACAACGAGAGTCAGATATCACCAATGAGTTTCTTGAAGAAGAAACCTCTAAAAGAAATTTAAAGACAGCTGCAGTAAGTCTGAGTCATAACAAGTCAAGTCAAGTCAGCTGAACACTATATTAATACTATTAGCAAATTCTAACCCTGCAGATAAATATGAATTAATCTAACAATAAACATTGAATAAATTAGTGAAATAAAAACAGTGTTTACAGTTAAGGACATGCCTCTAAACCAGACATGTGTCACTGGAAAAGGAAAGGCTTTGTGACCTCAGCAGGCACCCCGGTTAAACACTTGAATCAATTACTCGAACTATATTATGCCATACTTGAACCAAAACAAGTTGCTAGAGTCGAGTGCAGAGGACATCAAAAGGGAGATGGGAGAGTAGCTAGAGGCAACAATGCGGCAGATAAGGCAGCAAAAACAAAAGCAGGGTATACTGCATTTAACCAGATGTCTCAGAAAACATTTGAGGAAAAATCACAACGAAAATTATGTTTAGAAAACATTAAAGAACTTCACGAAGCAGCGGCACCATCTGAAAAGCAAGCATGGAACGAAAAAAAAAAGATTCCACAGGACGCTGCTGGAATCATGAAGGCAAAATAGTAGCTCAAACTGGACTACTAAATTTGCTATGTCAAGAAGCACACAGTAGAGCTCACTGTGCTAGCTCAAAAGTAACAGCGCTCATTTCACAACACTGGTGGCACCCCCACCTAAAAGACACAATAAAATATTTTGTGCAATCTTGTGAAATTTGCAAGCTGTTCAATCTCAAAGCAGGACTAGGTAGTTTCCCAGTACCTGATGCCCCTTGGAAACAGATAGTAATTGAGTTTACTGACATGGGAGCAGCGAACAGGACTGAAGGTAAACTATTTCTTCTAGTGTGTGTAGCTCCCTTTTCTAGATGGGTAGAAGCCACACCTACTAAAACCGAAAAAGGAAAAGAAGTCATTAAATGGCTTGCAACAGAAATTATTCCAAGATTTGGGGTACCAGAAGTGATAAGATCAGATAATCGTACTCACTTCTCCAATGAAGAACTAGGAGAAGTGGAAAAATTGTTTGGAATTACACATAAGCTCGGTGCAGTCTCTCACCCAGCTTTACAAGGACTAGTGAAAAGAGCAAATAGAACCATCAAAAAGGCCGAAAAGAAGTCTGTGCAGACACACAGTTAACCTGGGCTGAAGCTCTACGTATTGTGTTAGCCTAAGATTTACTCCAAATGCCACCATGAATGTTGTCATGTTGTCCCACATGAGGTCATGACAGGGAGGAAACACCCTGTCCATTTACAACTGCACCAACAGGCTCACCCCTTGTTGTACTACAGTATGGAAACTTGTGTGAATGTGAAACAACTGAATAACACGGTGATGAGTATATCTCAGCAAGGAATAGGACCAGGAAATTGAACAAACTTAACTGGTCCTCTCCTATATGGACAGGACGCAGAAGCTACAACACATTGTGTAAAGGTATGGTTGACTGAGAATAGACTGAGTAACTGGATCCACAAGGATCACTGTACTCAGGCTCAAGATCCTACCGAAAGAACATTAACTGAGGTCCGGACTGACTTAGGAACCTCACCTGCTGACAAAGACTAGACCACGGGGACTAAAACTCTATCAGAGACTGAACGGACCACTGACGATGAAACCAAAGGAAAACACCACTGTGGAGACTAGACTGTAGAACCACAGTAGCAGAAACAATAAAGGTTACAATAACTAATTTTCACACCTCTCCTGTGTGAAAGTCAGACATTAAAAGCTCAAGTTACAAAGAACTACAACAGTAATCTGGACACACCCTCTCTTCCCACCACTCCACACCAGGTGACTAAAAGATCTCTGGAAAATGGCAACAACCCACTTCAATTACAATTTATTGAGAAACAAGATACAAGGTACAATCCGATCTGTGCTCAGTCATGAAATGTTGGTCGAACGAAAAAGATATGAATGGGATGAATAAAATGTTCTGTGAGAACAGTTTTAATCATGTGTTCTGGTTCATTCGAGAATTTACATGGGAGATGACCCAAGTTGTTTAATCTGGTGCAATCAATCAATCAATCAATCAATCAAACTTTATTTTCATAACACTTTTCATAGAAGAAAATGATAGAAGAAAATAAAACAAAGCAGTGAAATCCAAGGCCACATATAGACACACATACACACACACACACACGCACATCTATACGTACACATACACCCACATACATCCACACATACTGGAAGGAAGAAGTAAAGATTAAGTAAAACATAATAAACTGAGGCAGAGCTGCTCGAAGTAAGGTAAAGCACAGAGCTTTGAACTGCACGATTAAAGGCCTAATTCATGTCAAGAAAAAACAAGAATGATCCTGAACAATTTAGCTAACATTCCAAAACTGCTACCAGGAAAAAAAATTTTTTTAAAAATATTACAAAATAATATCAAGAATCCTGGCCCTTAGGTCAAAGCATGCATGCAAGATAACAGTGATCAATAACCAACCAAAGATCTGAACACAAGCACGATGCTGTGGCACTGCTAAGGAAAAATTTAGCAGCACAAGGCCACATGGCTCATCTAAAAAATAAATAAATGAGGAATTGAGACAAATAGAAAAATAGAATAAACCTTTGTCTTTGATTCTAATTTGTATGGAAATATGTTATTGTATCATGTGATGTTATAAGAAACTCTGATGTCACACTGTTGGTACCCCATGAAGTGTTTCTAATTCAAATGGAGCAGAAAAAACTTAATGCTGATCCTGAACTGTCTGTGGATGGCTCAGCATCACGAAACACAGCCACTGGTAAGAATTAAATAGAATTTAGTATGAAGTAACAAGTGAGAATTAAGCAGATCGTGCTGAAATTTTTATCAAAAGCACTCTGAGCTGAATTAAGAGGACAGACAATATTTATCCCAAAAAGGTTAATCAGTTACTCATTGAGAAGAAATGGCTGCTTTCTTGATGCTGTGCTGCTCCCAAAATGAACTCTAACCACAAACATTTCTGTCCTGCAGCAGCAACACAGGAGCAGAAACTGCAGTGGAAGAGTTCAGCAGAACTAACATACGGATGAGACTAAGTCTCATCGGGGGGGTGGAGATACAACAATTAATCATAGTTTACTAACACTTCTCAAGATTTTCCCAAAATTCTGTGAGTCTTTGTCTTCCTTTTGTCTTTTGTTCTATGTTGTCTTGTGTTTTGTCTTTGTCTTGCTGTGTTCTCTAAATGGTTTGAAGTTTTTTCCACAGAAAAGGTTGATGGTACTGGATTTCACATTAATGCTGTACAGCAGGTTGGTGAGTCTAAGGTACTGTCCTAAAACATGGTTTCTATCAACTGGCCAGTTGTTTTGTTTTTCATTTCATTTATTTATTTATTTATTTTTCGGTTTATTTATTTGTTTTTGTTTGGGGTTCATATGAAAACTTAATTTGTCGACCAATGAATACTGGGATTGAACCTGTTAAAAGACAATTCCTGAATATAAAACATTGTGAAAATGACATGTTGTGCTGCTCAGTTCTCTCTCCTGCTAACATTCATCCACAGCTTAAATTAACTGCATCTGCAGCAGAACCTCTAAAGGACTCACAGCCAAGTGACTGACAAGACGTCAGTCTGAAATTCTGGGAGGCACGATCATCATGCCAAGATAATGGTTGAACAACCATACAACCTTCAACCACTGTCAACAAAATAATCTGAATTATCTCCTTAATTGTCCCAAAGAAAAAGATTAGTTAGAGAAAACGGGTGGTAAAGACCCCTTTGTGGAAGTGAAGTGCTGGTAACCTCTCCTTCCTAGTTAGCTCAGACTGCTGAACTGAGGTTCAGCCAGAAGGACAACCAAACACCAAGCAGTGACAGGATTGGACCACAAGAGACTGAGCTGCACTACACCACTCTGCACAATGTTATCATAAAATTTTCACTCAAAAGAAATTGTTAGTTTTTACACTACATCTATCATTACTCATCTGTTCTCAACAGGGTCATATCTTCATATTCAAGTCATGTTTAAATGTCTGTACTGTATTGTTTTGTGTTTTGTGATGTTCCTCTTTAGTTTAATGATTTTAAGTAGACCAATTACTAATCATAGGAATTCATACATATGTCCATTGCCATTGGTGTGAATCGGCTGTTCGGAGCGGGACCTTAGGCACTGAAAGGTAATCAAGTGGTCGGTCGCCAAGGGGGAATGGGGCCATAGGAGAATTTTCCCGGATATCAGCCATCGGGTTTTTCGCTCCTATTCGCTGCGAACAGTGGACGATCCAGATGGTAATGTTAATTGCCTTAAGCACTTTTTGAGTTTCAATATTTTATGAATTGTTGTAGCTTAGTTAATTATTGTTATGTGTTGTAATGGTACTTATGGGTGAGCAGGGTCTTGCCACTGCTTAAACCACATATAGTTTTGGGCCAAAATGAACTAAGATTCTACACAGAGATTGGGTTTGGGGCCACATACACACACTAATTTTAAGACATATTGAAACATTTATTAATTTATTCCTTGCATACACGTACAGGCGTGATACTTATAGCTTTTAAGAAATGTGCTCATTGCAGAGTTATGATCAGTTGAGTAATGAAGGTTGAACTATTCTGGGAAAGAGGTTCTGTTCCCAGCATCATGATAAACACTCCTGATACAGAAAGGTTTAGCTAACGTATTACAATTATTTTACACATGCATATGCAATGAAAACTTGCTTGCTGCTGATAATTGCAAAGAAGAACAGCTTACACATAACAGCTCACATAATGAAGTTATATCAAAAGGGGGATAACAAGAATCTCCTGTCTGGTTGTGCTGCACCTCAAGGTAGTTGGCCACTTGCAGTTTGGGGACCTGCTAAGTTGGCTGCCGCTAACAGGTGTGACACAATACAGAATATAACATTCCTACCTCATTTAGTTGACATGATTAAATCATGTCAAAAGGGGGAGTTGTTATAATTGGCTTTGTTCTTAGAAATTATAAATTCATTTTCTGTATTTTACTAAATAACCTATGTTCCTAGCTGGTACTTTTCCACTCTGCTCATACTGCACAACAGATGACCTTAAATGGTCCAAGACCTTAGAATGACATAAACAACTGGGTCAGACAAAACATCTCTATTAGGGCAGATAGGTCTGGTACATTAGACACCTAAAACAGCAGTCACTCATACACACACATTGTTTATCATATCCAAAGAACACAACAAGGACAGAAGCTGGCCTGATCATGCCACTCAAAACTGGACAATTATACTCTGACAAGTGTGAATACAACTTCACAAGTCCGATCGAGGACTTCCGGAGCTGGTTGGAGGGGACCCTTCTTCAGACAATTCAAGGTGCCTAAAAAACAAGGTGAGCAGAAAACCTCTTGTATCAGGATATGTGAAATTTCTGCACATTGGTCATTCTAAACTAAATTGTCTGAATTAGAATGTCCTCCGATCACTAAATCAAAAGCACAACATTTGTGTCTACAGGTTTACTAGGTGGTCACATGTAAAGTATAAACACATAGTCTCACATAGGGAGAGTCATATGTGTCCTAGTTTAGTACAATTTGGCTAAATAAAAGACACAAAATTCATCCTGTCTTCTAAACTGAATAGGAAGTAGATGCCAATGGGCGGGGGTCTGTTAGTCGGCAATTGGCGGCGTGAGTAATGTCTGTGCTAAGTGGACATTGGATAAGTGGAAAACATGTAAACCCGGCTCATTGGGGTCGGTATTATTTGACACGTTGACGAGATGGCAGAAAAAAGTTCCAAGAGAAGACGAAAAAAGAGAGACAGATAGATTTGTAAATTGGACGAGAGAAATGCAAGGGAAAGGAATGTTTGGAGGGTTTGAAAGTGCGCCACCGCAACTGAGTGATTTCTCTATGTTTTCAAAACAAGCAACAGGCAGTAGGAATCAAGCAACAGCAAAGCTAAAAGAGGCAGGTTTATTGCAGAGAGCAAGGGCAGAAAAAGACGGAAAAAAAAGCAGTAACATTTCTTGCAGACTGTCAGTATTTTTTTTGGAGAAGTTAAATTCTCTATTCAGACGCAGTCCTCTGCACCTCTACCGCAGCACGTGCCAGACACAACATCATCTTTTCAAGGGACACATCCTACTACACTAGCAGATAAGACACATCTTCCTAACATCACACTCAATAACAGAAGCATGCCATTTAGCAAAATAAAAAAATGACCATTTATACAGATTCAGCATAAACAGCTTAGGCTGTACATGTGGACATGTGTAATTGGAAAAGAAAAATTTAGGTAGCTTTGTCATAAATGCTCTCACCCTAAGATTATCTCATCCCAACCCTGCTTCCTTCTTCCCCCATTCAGCCCTGAGAGTGAGGACAGATTCTGATTGATCATGGGCCTGTACTTAAAGAGTACCAGAGTTACATATAGTTATTTAGTCAAAAAATTTACAATGATAATGGAAGTTTTTACTAGAGCATTTATCATCAATTCAATAATTAATTTATTTTTAAATAAATTTGAATGGGAGAAATACCACATTGAATGGACAATCTGAAAACCGCTTTTCAATGCAAGTATTACAGTGAAGAGATAAGAAGCAATACAATGTCCAAAATAAATCCAGGAAGAACAGACTGTTTAAAACTAAACATTAGAACCAGTTTGTTGTTGAATTAAGATTTAACAGCTCTCTTAAAAAGTCAGACAAACAAACATAGCATTTAAATCTTTGATCCTTTAATTGAAAAACTGCCTGAACAAAAGATGTTCTACAAATTGAGACTTTATGATTTCCACCTGAAGCAGGTCTGAGACCGGACAGTCAGACCATATGACATATTAGAAAATATCGGGATTTAACAGCAAGGTCAGGCAGATAGGTGTCAGACAGTTTCTTACCATCTTAAAGCATTAAAGGTTAGCCTTTATTGTGTTAGAGATCACAGTAACATGACTTAAAATTTAGCTGATCTAAATACTTCTCCTCTGCTTATTTTCACCAATTCTGAGTTAATATTTATCATCAGTATTTATAATTGATCTCATTAAACCATTTAACTATTTAACTGCAGCAGATCTATGAATCAATGGATCTGTTATCTTAACAGAGCAGCAACGTGCTTTATATAAAGGTTTAAAGTGAGTTAGATTATTAGGAAATAAACAAAAACACGGCAATAAAAGGCACAACGAGAGTCAGATATCACCAATGAGTTTCTTGAAGAAGAAAACTCTAAAAGAAATTTAAAGACAGCTGCAGTAAGTCTGAGTCATAACAAGTCAAGTCAAGGTTTGTTTTCATGGCACATTTAAAAACAGCCACAGCAACCAGAGAGCTGTACAGCTGAACACTATATTAATACTATTAGCAAATTCTAACCCTGCAGATAAATATTAATTAATCTAACAATAAACATTGAATAAATTAGTGAAATAAAAACAGTGTTTACAGTTAAAGACATGCCTCTAAACCAGACATGTGTCACTGGAAAAGGAAAGGCTTTGTGACCTCAGCAGGCACCCCGGTTAAACACTTGAATCAATTACTCGAACTATATTATGCCATACTTGAACCAAAACAAGTTGCTAGAGTCGAGTGCAGAGGACATCAAAAGGGAGATGGGAGAGTAGCGAGAGGCAACAATGCGGCAGATAAGGCAGCAAAAACAAAAGCAGGGTATACTGCTTTTAACCAGATGTCTCAGAAAACATTGGAGGAAAAATCACAACGAGAATTATGTTTAGAAAACATTAAAGAACTTCACGAAGCAGCGGCACCATCTGAAAAGCAAGCATGGAACGAAAAAAAAAGATTCCACAGGACGCTGCTGGAATCATGAAGGCAAAATAGTAGCTCCAACTGGACTACTAAATTTGCTATGTCAAGAAGCACACAGTAGAGCTCACTGTGCTAGCTCAAAAGTAACAGCGCTCATTTCACAACACTGGTGGCACCCCCACCTAAAAGACACAATAAAATATTTTGTGCAATCTTGTGAAATTTGCAAGCTGTTCAATCTCAAAGCAGGACTAGGTAGTTTCCCAGTACCTGATGCCCTTTGGAAACAGATAGTATTTGAGTTTACTGACATGGGAGCAGCGAACAGGACTGAAGGTAAACTATTTCTTCTAGTGTGTGTAGCTCCCTTTTCTAGATGGGTAGAAGCCACACCTACTAAAACCGAAAAAGGAAAAGAAGTCATTAAATGGCTTACAAGAGAAATTATTCCAAGATTTGGGGTACCAGAAGTGATAAGATCAGATAATGGTACTCACTTCTCCAATGAAGAACTAGGAGAAGTGGAAAAATTGTTTGGGATTACACATAAGCTCGGTGCAGTCTCTCACCCAGCTTTACAAGGACTAGTGAAAAGAGCAAATAGAACCATCAAAAAGGCCGAACAGAAGTCTGTGCAGACACACAGTTAACCTGGGCTGAAGCTCTACGTATTGTGTTAGCCTAAGATTTACTCCAAATGCCACCATGAATGTTGTCATGTTGTCTCACATGAGGTCATGCCAGGGAGGAAACACCCTGTCCATTTACAACTGCACCAACAGGCTCACCCCTTGTTGTACTACAGTATGGAAACTTGTGTGAATGTGAAACAACTGAATAACACGGTGATGAGTATATCTCAGCAAGGAACAGGACCAGGAAAGTGAACAAACTTAACTGGTCCTCTCCTATATGGACAGGACGCAGAAGCTACAACACATTGTGTAAAGGTATGGTTGACTGAGAATAGACTGAGTAACTGGATCCACAAGGATCACTGTACTCAGGCTCAAGATCCTACCGAAAGAACATTAACTGAGGTCCGGACTGACTTAGGAACCTCACCTGCTGACAAAGACTAGACCACGGGGACTAAAACTCTATCAGAGACTGAACGGACCACTGACGATGAAACCAAAGGAAAACACCACTGTGGAGACTAGACTGTAGAACCACAGTAGCAGAAACAATAAAGGTTACAATAACTAATTTTCACACCTCTCCTGTGTGAAAGTCAGACATTAAAAGCTCAAGTTACAAAGAACTACAACAGTAATCTGGACACACCCTCTCTTCCCACCACTCCACACCAGGTGACTAAAAGATCTCTGGAAAATGGCAACAACCCACTTCAATTACAATTTATTGAGAAACAAGATACAAGGTACAATCCGATCTGTGCTCAGTCATGACATGTTGGTCAAACGAAAAAGATATGAATGGGATGAATAAAATGTTCTGTGAGAACAGTTTTAATCATGTGTTCTGGTTCATTCGAGAATTTACATGGGAAATGACCCAAGTTGTTTAATCTGGTGCAATCAATCAATGAATCAATCAATCAAACTTTATTTTCATAACACTTTTCATAGAAGAAAATGATAGAAGAAAATAAAACAAAGCAGTGAAACCCAAGGCCACATATAGACACACATACACACACACACACACGCACATCTATACGTACACATACACCCACATACATCCACACATACTGGAAGGAAGAAGTAAAGATTAAGTAAAACATAATAAACTGAGGCAGAGCTGCTCGAAGTAAGGTAAAGCACAGAGCTTTGAACTGCACGATTAAAGGCCTAATTCATGTCAAGAAAAAACAAGAATGATCCTGAACAATTTAGCTAACATTCCAAAACTGTTATGAGGAAAAAATAAATAAAAAAAAATATTACAAAATAATATCAAGAATCTGGGCCCTTAGGTCAAAGCATGCATGCAAGATAACAGTGATCAATAACCAACCAAAGATCTGAACACAAGCACGATGCTGTGGCACTGCTAAGGAAAAAGTTAGCAGCACAAGGCCACATGGCTCATCTAAAAAATAAATAAATGAGGAATTGAGACAAATAGAAAAATAGAATAAACCTTTGTCTTTGATTCTAATTTGTATGGAAATATGTTATTGTATCATGTGATGTTATAAGAAACTCTGATGTCACACTGTTGGTACCCCATGAAGTGTTTCTAATTCAAATGGAGCAGAAAAAACTTAATGCTGATCCTGAACTGTCTGTGGATGGCTCAGCATCACGAAACACAGCCACTGGTAAGAATTAAATAGAATTTAGTATAAAGTAACAAGTGAGAATTAAGCAGATCGTGCTGAAATTTTATCAAAAGCACTCTGAGCTGAATTAAGAGGACAGACAATATTTATCCCAAAAAGGTTAATCAGTTACTCATTGAGAAGAAATGGCTGCTTTCTTGATGCTGTGCTGCTCCCAAAATGAACTCTAACCACAAATATTTCTGTCCTGCAGCAGCAACACAGGAGCAGAAACTGCAGTGGAAGAGTTCAGCAGAACTAACATAAGGGTGAGACTAAGTCTCATCGGGGGGCTGGAGATACAACAATTAATCATAGTTTACTAACACTTCTCAAATTTTTCCTTTTGTCTTTTGTTCTATGTTGTCTTGTGTTTTGTCTGTGTCTTGCTGTGTTCTCTAAATGGTTTGAAGTTTTTTCCACAGAAAAGGTTGATGGTACTGGATTTCACATTAATGCTGTACAGCAGGTTGGTGAGTCTAAAGGTACTGTCCTAAAACATGTTTTCTATCAACTGGCCAGTTGTTTTGTTTTTCATTTCATTTATTTATTTTTTATTTTTTTCGGTTTATTTATTTGTTTTTGTTTGGGGTTCATATGAAAACTTAATTTGTCGACCAATGAATACTGGGATTGAACCTGTTAAAAGGCAATTCCTGAATATAAAACATTGTGAAAATGACATGTTGTGCTGCTCAGTTCTCTCTCCTGCTAACATTCATCCACAGCTTAAATTAACTGCATCTGCAGCAGAACCTCTACAGGACTCACAGCCAAGTGACTGACAAGACGTCAGTCTGAAATTCTGGGAGGCACGATCATCATGCCAAGATAATGGTTGAACAACCACACAACCTTCAACCACTGTCAACAAAATAATCTGAATTATCTCCTTAATTGTCCCAAAGAAAAAGATTAGTTAGGGAAAACGGGTGGTAAAGACCCCTTTGTGGAAGTGAAGTGCTGGTAACCTCTCCTTCCTAGTTAGCTCAGACTGCTGAACTGAGGTTCAGCCAGAAGGAAAACCAAACACCAAGCAGTGACAGGATTGGACCACAAGAGACTGAGCTGCACTACACCACTCTGCACAATGTTATCATAAAATTTTCACTCAAAAGAAATTGTTAGTTTTTTACACTACATCTATCATTACTCATCTGTTCTCAACAGGGTCATATCTTCATATTCACATCATGTTTAAATGTCTGTACTGTATTGTTTTGTGTTTTGTGATGTTCCTCTTTAGTTTAATGATTTTAAGTAGACCAATTACTAATCATAGGAATTCATACATATGTCCACTGCCATTGGTGTGAATTGGCTGTTCGGAGCGGGACCTTAGGCACTGAAAGGTAATTAAGTGGTCGGTCGCCAAGGGGGAATGGGGCCATAGGAGAATTTTCCCGGATATCAGCCATCGGGTTTTTCGCTCCTATTCGCTGCGAACAGTGGACGATCCTGATGGTAATGTTAATTGCCTTAAGCACTTTTTGAGTTTCAATATTTTATGAATTGTTGTAGCTTAGTTAATTATTGTTATGTGTTGTAATGGTACTTATGGGTGAGCAGGGTCTTGCCACTGCTTAAACCACATATAGTTTTGGGCCAAAATGAACTAAGATTCTACACAGAGATTGGGTTTGGGGCCACATACACACACTAATTTTAAGACATATTGAAACATTTACTAATTTATTCCTTGCATACACGTACAGGCGTGATACTTATAGCTTTTAAGAAATGTGCTCATTGCAGAGTTATGATCAGTTGAGTAATGAAGGTTGAACTATTCTGGGAAAGAGGTTCTGTTCCCAGCATCATGATAAACATTCCTGATACAGAAAGGTTTAGCTAATGCATTACAATTATTTTACACATGCATATGCAATGAAAACTTGCTTGCTGCTGATAATTGCAAAGAAGAACAGCTTACACATAACAGCTCACATAATGAAGTTATATCAAAAGGGGGATAACAAGAATCTCCTGTCTGGTTGTGCTGCACCTCAAGGTAGTTGGCCACTTGATGTTTGGGGACCTGCTAAGTTGGCTGCCGCTAACAGGTTTCACACAATACAGAATATAACATTCCTACCTCATTTAGATGACATGATTAAATCATGTCAAAAGGGGGAGTTATTATAATTGGCTTTGTTCTTAGAAATTATAAATTCATTTTCTGTATTTTACTAAATAATCTATGTTCCTAGCTGTTACTTTTCCACTCTGCTCATACTGCACAACAGATGACCTTAAATGGTCCAAGACCTTAGAATGACATAAACAACTGGGTCAGACAAAACATCTCTATTAGGGCAGACAGGTCTGGTACATTAGACACCTAAAACAGCACTCACACATACACACACATTGTTTATCACATCCAAAGAACACAACAAGGACAGCAGCTGGCCTGATCATGCCACTCAAAATTGGCCAATTATACTCTGACAAGAAATATGACATGTTTCCGGATAACGGGGCTCGGCCTGACGGATTTCCTGCGGGAGCTCTGGCACTCCGAGTCCAGCGCTGCAATATACTCTACTTGTGACCACTAATAAATACTTTTTTAATAAACAATTTCTCCAGCTTATTCTTGGGCTTCCAATGAAAAAATCGGGCTAACAACACTGTGAGGACCATGTGTGCTGAGTTCATTTCCATGTTGATGTTGTCTAAGTCACCCAGTATGCACAGTGTGGGGCATGCAGGAATGCTACACTTTAGCCATGTTGATAGATCCGTACAGACTTCAAACCAGAACTTCTGGACAGGCGCACAAAACCACAAAGCGTGTGCATAATCATCAGGTGTGTTATTTGTGCAATGTGAGCAGAAGTTTGAGTGTGTTAGACCCATCCTGAACATCCTTTGTCCTTTATAGTGTGTTCTATGAAGAATTTTGTATTGTATGAGCTGTAAATTAGGATTTCGAGTCATTCTAAAGGTGTTCAAACATGTTTGTGGCCAGAAGCTATGACTAGAACTAATAGATAATTCTGCCTCCCATTTTGAGGATTGTAGAGACATTGTGTCATCTATCTTAGACAATAATTTATATATTTTTGATAGTAGTTTTGGGGTGCAGCTGCTTAGAAATTCTGCTACCCTAATCGGGAGTTGTAAGTCTGGTTGGTGGAGGATATATTTCTTTGTTATTATAGACTTAAGTTGTTGATATTCTAGGAATTTATTGCTGCCTATCTCATGTTGTGATATGAGCTCATCAAATGAAATAAAATTTCCATTTTGGATTATATGTTCCAGATGTTTGATTCCTTTGATCTTCCACAGAATAAAGTTTGGCATTTTTTTGTTTTGCAGGATGTCAGGATTGTTCCAGATGGGTGTAAGCTTACATGGGACAAGTGAAGACTTTGTTATTTTAAGAAATTCCCACCAAGCTGTCAGAGAGGTGCTGATGTTAATGCTTTTAAAACATTTGTGATTTTTTACGTTTTGACTAATAAGAGGTAGGTAAGAGATTTCCAGATTATCACACAATGCTTGTTTTATATTTATCCATGGTTCATCTATTGGGCTAGGTGTAAACCATTATGATATATACTGTAACCTATTGGCTAAGGAATAGTGCTGAAAATGAGGTAAATCTAATCCACCACTTTCCTTGGTTTTCTGTAGCATTTTTAAACGAATACGTGGTGGTTTGTTTTTCCACAGAAATTTGGAGATGCATGAATCTAGTGACTTAAACCAAGTAGCAGATGGTTTTATGGGGATCATTGAGAACAAATAGTTAACTTTTGGTAGTATCATCATTTTAATGGTTGTAACTCTCCCCATAAGTGATATAGGTAAGGACTTCCAACGAGAGAGATCGTCCTCTACTGTCTTTAATAATTGCACATAATTTAGCTTTGTTAGCTCTGAGAGCCTGGAGGAAATGTTTATGCCTAAATATCTAATATTTCCTGACTGTAAAGTGATCGCAGGTATATTCTGGACCGTACAGTTAATGGGCAGAACTGTGGTCTTAGACCAGTTGATAGAGTAGTCAGAAAGTGCTGAGAATTTATTTATGAGTGTGATCGTGTGAGTGAGAGACGTCTGTGAGTTCTGGAGGAAAAGTAATACATCATCAGCATAAAGACTTATTTTATGCTCAATATTTTGGGGTTGGATGCCTTTAATATTTCTATCTTGTCTGATAGCAGCTGCTAAAGGTTCGATGAAAATAGCAAAAAGTGAGGGAGAAAGTGGGCAACCCTGTCTTGTACCTCTCTGCAGACTGAAGCTTGGAGAAGTTTGATCATTAGTCCTGACACTTGCATTTGGGGAGCTATATAATATCCTTATCCAGTTGATGAAGTGTGACCCAAACCCGAATTTGTTTAATGCTGCAAATAAAAATGTCCAGTTCACTCGATCAAATACTTTTTCTGCATCTAGAGAGACTATTGTGGTTTCCAGGTTGTTGACGGTAGAATAGTCTATGATCTATGAAACTGATCTATGTTACTGTCTGATGGTTCATTTTGTGATGAATATAAGGTTTTATAGAAGTCCCTAAAAGCATTGTTGATTTCATGGGTGACATTTCCTTTTCAGTCTTGGTGGAATGAACTCTTCAAATCAGCTTTTCATTCAGTTGGGGTGGAGCGCTTAGCTTCGCCGTCCACCCTTTTGTACACATGTGGATAAAAGAGAGTGATGCGAGTCCCTCTTTGTGATTCTGCCATCTGCGGAAGTATTGTTAGGAATAAAGGAACAGGATAAAGTTCCAAACATTTTAATTGTTCAGCAATGCCTTGTAGATGTAATTTATCCAATAAACATTTTTTTTTATTGTTGCCCACCAGAAAAGAAAAGATTCAAAGTCTGTAGTTACTTGATTTCTAGCTTTAAATTCATCTGGGACTCAGAATTCCAATGCTATCCAGGTACACTCTGTTGTCAAATGAACCTCCAGACACAGTTAAATGCTTGAGACATTGCAGCTTCTCACCCAAGGCCTTAAAGTCCCCCTCAGGGAACAGAAGGAAAGGCATCAGTAGTTGGGCTATTGTGCAGCTGCCAGTTAGGCAGAAGGACGGACCTCAGTTTCATATCCCCACACAGCCACCAGAGGTCTGCTCTCATGGAAGTTTGGTTCCGAAACCAAGATGCTGAGTAGTTACCTGCGTCCTGAGTGACAATAGATGGATTCTTGACAATTATGTGACATGAGTGTACCCACATTCTTACCTGTACCCCTGTGGATGAAACATATATAAATTACCCGTATAAGCCAACGCTGAGGGCAGTTGTCTATTTTCTTAACTGCTGGCTTTAGCACATTCAATACAATTAGATTGGATATTTTGTCAATCTGTATACATTCTAACAAAATTCCAACTGATACACAGGCGATTCTTCAGAAATCTTGTATTAACATACATTTCACATACGTACTTTTCAGAATACACATGGGCTTTTTGGTTGTCTTTACATAAAATAATTGAGCATAAGTCAATGTCAGCCACCCCATCTATTCCTGCAACAAAAAAATAGGTTGACAAGTTGTCTGTTGGACCTGAGGGACCTCCTATCTCTGTGGTCAGTCTGTGTCCGTGTGATTCATTGTAGTGCATTATCTTTTAGTTTTTTATTAATCTGTGCTTAATCCCATAGAATTAGGAATACGATAATAAGAATAATGATTAACAATACACAACTGGTTCCTTTTAAACTACAAATCCTGGTAATTTAAATGGATGCCACGGCTGCTGTCTGTCTATCCCTGTCTTATTTTAGCCACACCCTATGTTCTCGTTTTAGCCGTTGTTTTCTTCACTGAGGTTGAGACGAACCCCCTCCTGTTGAGAGAATTCCCCTTTGTAGTCAGACTTATGCCTCAGAGAACGGTGGTGGGTAACTAATCTTTCCCTACTTCTGCAGGTCGTGGCCTTACTAGTTTACAGTGTGATAAGTGCATCCAGGATATATTAGTTTAGCTGCTGTGGTTTCTGTAAGCAGTACCTGATATGGACCTTCCCACCTTGGGCTGGAGCAGTTATCTTTCTTTATCACTTTGATGAGGATCCAGTCTCCAGGTTTTAGAGATTCCTCCAAAGGGTCACCTGGAACAGACACTAGATCTCTCTACTTGTTAACATTTTAACCATGTATCCTGCTAAGGTTTCTTCTCTTTCTTCATCATGTCCGGTGAATAGTTTTAACTGTGGTTGTAAAAATGGTCATACATTATACATTATCTCAAATGGAGTTAATCCTGTGCTAGTTAGAGTAATATGCATGTTTAGGACTACTAGTGGTAAACAGTAAACCCAATTCTTCCCAGTCTCTCTTGACCTAATTATTCAATTGTGTCTTTCCAGCAAACCTGCTGATTGTGGATGATATGCAGAGTGGTTTCTGAGATCCTTTTTTGCTTTTAAGTTCTTCGCCATCAGGAAGATAATATTGTTTACAAAGTGCGTCCCTGTTATCACTGTAGATTTTTTCAGGAATTCCAAATCTAGGTAATATTTAATTCACCAGTGTTGAGGGTACATCTGCCTGTGCATTTGGAAATACTTCACTTCATTTGGTAAAACATCACTAATCACCAGGGAGACCCCTTTATTTAATTAAATTAAATCCATACAAACGTGTTGAAAAGGGTCCTCCGGCCTCGGGAACTGTCCTCGTCCCGGTCCTAGGCCATATGTATGGATCATATTTGCACATATTTGACATGTTAGACAAAAATTCTTTATTATCATATTATGATATTATGATTTTATTATAAATAAAACCATACACTGCAAAAACCTTGTTCATTATTGCTACCAGCCCTCCTGTAGAGACATGCCGTGCTCCATGGCTCGATACTGAAGCATATTTAAACAAACTCTTTGGCAGTATAAGTTCTACATTTCATAGTAAATGGCACCTTTATTCTTCCAGATCTGTCCTTGTAAGTGTACATTTGGTTTTGCATCCATGGTCCAATTTAATGGACTAGTATATGCATCCAGTTTCTCAGAATACTCTATTCCTGGATCCACCTCCTCCCAATCTGAGGCTTCTTCACATGCAGTCACAAACACACCTAAACGCCTCCAGTGGTCATCTGTGGGTTTGGAGAGTGACATATGGGGTGCATTCCATGATCTTAAAAACTTTCTCATGCTGTGGGAGAGTAAGCAGCTGACTGCACAACAACCCTCTTTATTCCAGTATAAGTGTTTTAACTTCAGCACGTTTTAACTTTCTCATTTGTTTAAAAAATTAAATATGTCCTCCCCTTGAGTATATTTGTAATACACAGTACAGTGTACTTCATGTGGTGACCTGAGGGTGAGCTTTCCTGAGACGTGTTCTTTTGCCTTCTTAAGGAGAGGAAGCGTGATAGCGCTGGGGCCTGTAGACACAAGATCCAAACTATACCAGTATGAAGGTGGTCTCATGCTGAATCATTGTTTGAGCGGACTTCATTCGAACTACAGTTAACCCTTTTTCTTCTGGAACTATTCTTAGCTTCAATAAATGGAGTAAATCCCTTCCCAGTAAGTTACAGGGACACAGAGTGGACAAGACAACTTGACAATCAGCACTTACTCCACTCCGTGTATCTGTTACTGTCAAGAGTTTTGATAAACGCTCAGGATGGCTCTTACCATTTGCTGATTTGACACAAATAATTTCTTTGGATTCCTCAACTCCCGGTAAGTCATCAGGATGGATTACAGTTCGTTTTGCACCTGTGTCGCATAGAAAAGTTATCTCCGTCCCGGAAACATTCAATCTAATCTCAGGTTTGATGTCATACTATAAGATAAGTTCAATTCCCTCTAAGTTTAACACTTTTTCTGGCTTTTCTGCTTCTATCCTGGTTACAGCTCCTGTTTTTTTCTTATCTAGTCATAACTGACTCCCAAAATCTTCCTCTATCTTACTCTTGCTCCTGCAGTCGCCCAATGCCCCCTCCTTCCACACAGCCGACATGTATCTCCTCCTGCTCTGTCTCTCCTTCTCTGTCACTGCTCCTGTTGTGATCTGTGTTTTTGCTTTCCCTCATCACCTAAATAGTTGCTTCTCTCCCTTCCAAAAAAAAGTTTAGTCCTTTCTTCCTTTTCTTTTTGTTGTTAGAGTGCTCCTCTGCTTTCCCTCTTTATTCCATTGCTGTGCAAACACATTAAGATGACTGTTTATTGTCATGTTACAAGTCAGACAAAATTACTCTCTGCATTTGACCCATCTAGTTTGGCACCTGTTGAACACACATGCACAACCTTTCTGTTTAATTTAATTAATATTCATCTGCAGGCTTAGAAACTGCTTATAGTATTAATATATTACTCCATATATTACGCTGATTTATTGCAGCTGTCTTTAAATTTCTCCTTAAGAAAACTATTGTTTGATATCTGACTCACATAGCATATTTCATTGCTGTGTTGGTTTTTAAAAAATATATATTTTATATATAAAATATATATAAATATATTATATATATATATATGTATATATATACTAATACTCTTTTGGTTCCCATTCTGTGAGATGAATGCTTTAATCTCTGATGAATATGATGTCAGTTCCTAAGCTCATAAATTCATAAGTTTTAGGGAAGTTAGTCAATCAGAAGTAATGAAGCATTACTTAACCATAGCATTACTTAACATTAATATGTTAAATTCTCTATTTCCGGCTTATGTTTCTGATACACTTATGATTTTTTTTCAGAAGAGCTAATCTCAAATTTAGAAAATGTTTAAGTTTGGCTTGAAAATCATCTGCACCTGAAAGGTCTGACTGTCTGGTCTCAGACCTGCTTCAGGTGGAAAGTATTTCATTTTTAATGCCTTGAACTTTGTCATTAAAGAATATTCCAACTTCATTACCCTTATATGTAGAAATGAGTTCTAAATGCAACCTGGAGGGTTTGTTAATCTGTTTACTGTAGCAAGCAAGACATGAGAGTTGTTACTGCAGTTTTTTTTTTTTTATGATTTCAGAAAAATAACTCTCTCTTCATCTATGCAAAGTCACACGCTGAGTTAGACCAAACATTTCAAGGAAAGCAGTGAGTTCTTTAGCTTGCTTATTATGGGCTACATCCATGTGCACCTTCAAGTCCCCTGTTATGACTAAACAGTCAACAGCAGTGCACACAATTTAAAGAAATTCAGTAAAATCATCAATAAAATCATTCTGCGGTAAGACAAAGTATTTAAGATAATTTTATCTCCATTTTTAAATGACACATGCTCGAATTAAGGACAAAAATAAATGTTTTACCCTCCCCACTCTCGTCTTGTCTTGTTGTTTCATCTCTCAGTTAAACACATAAAACCAAGACTATGAGAGGAAAGTATCAAAAGCATTGTTAGACAGGAAAAAGTCAGAAAGCTGTTGGTATAGAACTTTTCCTAGGACTTTGCCTAAGAATGGCAGGTTTGATATGGAAATGATAAAAATCTCAGCTTGTAAAACATCTTTTGCTCAGACAGTTTTTCCTGTGAAATGAGTAAAGATTTGAAATGATCTGTTTGTTTGTCTGAGATCTTCTGAACTTTAACTCTTTAAGAGAGCTGCTAAATCTTAATACACAAACTTGTACAAATGTCTAGCTCTAATCCTTGTTGTTCTTTTTTTTGTTGTGCTTTTTTAAACTAGATTTACTTTGTACATTACTTTTGTATTCCCCTTCTCTAGGATTGGGCAATTTTACCATGTTCAATTCTCCCTCAAACCCAAATTTATTTTCTCATCTCTCTAAGTATTCAATATTATCTGTTTTTTTCTGAAACATGATTTTAGCACTCCCACTTAACTCCCGGTTAGCTTTAAAACAGATATTTCCCATACTCTCCTCTTGCAGCTAATCAATTTTTGGTGGAGTTATTGTGAGTACTATTGAATGAAACACTACTTCTGTCGCTATGTCACGAGCAACAACCAGATTCCAATGTTCACTTCAACTCAATTAGTCAATAACACATTTTTCTGTCGTCACCAGCAGCAACATCACACACCAGCAGCTGTTTCACTCTTATACATACATAGCAAATAAAACAACACTGCAGCAAAGAAGGAAAAAAAACAATTTAACAAACAAACAATTCAACAACCAGCCCCTTTAACAAACAAACAAATTAATTTCACAAACAAACGATTCAACAATCAGGCCATTTAACAAACAAACGATCAGACGTATAACACTAACAAAAACTAACATGGATTTAAAACTTGCGATCTTTCATCGCAAACTCTCTTAAGAAAGATTCTGTTTCTAACACGCGGCGCGGAGTTATTTATTCCTGTAGTCTTCTCACACAGACTATGGACTAACCTTTTCTGACTGCATTTTTGTTGTCCTTGGTTAATCCCACCACTACACATGTTTACCAGTTAAAAGGCTAACCTTTTCTGACCGTTTCATTTGTGGGTTATCCAATACAACATACAGTTACCAGTTAAAAGGCTTTTTTCCTTTGCTTCACCTTTTCTGACTTCTATTATGTTTTCATGGGTTAATCCTATACACAGTTACCAGTTAAAAAGCTGACCTTTTCTGACTGCGTCTTTTATGGGTTAATCCAGCACAATTTACACACAGTTACCAGTTAAAAAGATGACCTTTTCTGACCGCTAATTAGGTTTTTATGGGTTAATCCTATACACAGTTACCAGTTAAAAGGATGACCTTTTCTGACTGCTTCTTTTATGGGTTAATCCAACACAACCTACACACGGTTACCAGTTAAAAGGCTTACTTTTTCTGACTGCTTCATTTGTGAGTGATCCAACATAACTTTTACACAGTTACCAGTTAAAAGGCTTATTTACTAGGTTGCATTCGAAATAGTATATTCTTAGGAAAATAGCAACGACTCAATCTATTTAAAGGCCTCCAGTTTTCAATCAATTGCTAGTTAATTAATCAAAAATTTCCCTAATTATCACACTATTTCCAACCAACAATAGTAATACAAAGGGTTCCTTACCATAAATCCACTGGTAAGTTAAACAACGAAGAATCCAGCGAGTCTGTCCACTGATTCAAAAATAGATCCTGTCACCTTTCCTCCAGCCAGTGGCAGCCGGCCTCTATCAGAAACTGTGCTGAGAGGACTTCAGTTAGGAATCCTGGACTCCCCCGTGCATGGTTTCAGCTCCGATTCTGGAAGGTGGAAAGGACTTAGAATCCGGCTCGAAGGACCATTATGTTAGAAAAATTCTCTTAAAATTAGGCTCAGAGTCGCTGGATACGATAAACACAAAACATTTATTTCTTGCAAGATAGAGACAAGTCCGCACAAATCCACACAACCTGTCGGGAAGATCGCTCAGAGTTGTCTCCCGACAAAATGGTGCTCCAGCTATTTATGTTGTTTATGCTTGCTGATCACACAATGTTATGAGAAAAGGCCCTTTTCTCACCATTCATTATTATGGGAAGGAACATTCAATGTTATGGGAAAAGGTGCTTCTCTCCCCATTCCTTGTTATGGGAAGGAACATAAAAGGTGCTTCTCACCAGTTAATATTATGGGAAAGACTAGTACCAGAGTAAAAACACTTTTGCTTGAATCATAGAAGAGGAAAGATGGAGGGACTCTGCTAAGCTGGTTTCAAGTATAAACTTCTTTATATTACCTTCTATGAGAAAGAACCACACTTGTTCTTCTGGAATCCGAAATTCGTTTTCTTTTAAGGAGATAGTCAAGATTTTAGATATTGCCATAAAATGAATTGCTTCACTCAAACCAAGTTAAAACTGCTTTGTCCTTCATATTTGTCCACGCTTAAGCTCGTTTCAAACATAAACTTATTATTATAACCTTGCATGAGAAAGAACCACACTTATGTTTGAGCAATACACTCCTTATGAGGAGTTATGCACGATTTAGGATTTTGCTGTAAAATCAATTCCTTCACTTAAACCAAGTTAAAACTGCTTTGTCCTTCTTATTTATCCACGTCTACGCTGGTTTCAAGTATAGACTTCTTTATATTACCTTCTATGAGAAAGAACCACACTTGTTCTTCTGGAATCCGAAATTCGCTTTATTTTAAGGAGATAGTCAAGATTTCAGATATTGCCATAAAATGAATTGCTTCACTCAAACCAAGTTAAAACTGCTTTGTCCTTCTTATTTATCCATGTCTAAGCTGGTTTCAAGTATAAACTTCTTTTTATAACCTTGTATGAGAAAGAACCACACTTATGTTTTGAGCAATACACTCCTTATGAGGAGTTATGCACGATTCAGGATTTTGCTGTAAAAGGAATTCCTTCACTTTTTTTTCCCTTGTTCTGTTCAGCATTATGGCAGCAGAATTGTGAATACTTTTATGCCAAACAGATTTTCTTTGCCAAGGGAAGTTTTACAAATGTAAAGCTCCCCTTGATGCCCATTTATTTATTTCTGTTTACAATATATAACATGTGATAGAACTGAACCGGAACAGGGGACAAGGAAAGAAGACGAGGAAAGAAGAGGAAACAGAACAAAAATAGAAACAAAAACCAGACAACCAGCTGCTACGCCTGTAAAAAAACAAAACAGACAATAACCCATGGTCTCTGTTGCGAATCCAGCCTTAGCGCCACCAGGAGCACCTGAAAGCAGACAAGCAGAGAAAAAAAACAAACAAACACACAAACAAACAAAAACAAGCACAAGTAGTGGCAATCGTATACAACTCAACTGTGGATATAGATGACCTGAGGCGACATGGTAATACATCAACTGCTACTGGACTAATGAAAGTGTGTTGTATGTGTGTGTGAGAACATGCAACACCCATGGCACAGGACCTACATGATAACCGTGCTTAGTTATGAGTGTATAAGTGTACACGGCCACAATCCACAGCCCCCCCAAGCAATCAGAAGCAGGCAGAGAGGGCCACAAGACCCAGGCCACCAGCAGCCCCCACGGAGCACAGAACCCAGGATGCCCACCACAGAGAAAACCACGCATACACCCAGTAGACAGCAGAGGAAGCCCCCGGACAGAGCCCCCATAAGCATAGGGCAGAGGCCCCCCGGGAACCAGGGGCAACAGCCCACCGACCCCGCCAGGCCCCAGCCGCCCAGACATGGGCCATGCACTGGACCTGGGCCCCAGGAGCCCGAGCGCCCCAAAACCCCCCGTTAGAGGCCACACCCAATACCCGGGAGGGCCAAGCGCCCCAGACAGCCACACAGTGGGTCAGCGCCTGCTCCAGCGCCCCTGGCCAAGTGCCCTGGGAGTCAAGACGTGCCCACAGGTGGGTGACGTCGCGAGCAGTGGGGAGAGGCAACGCCGCCCCCCCATTGGGAGAAGCACAGGCAGGCCAGGCGACAGCAAGTCCCAGACCCAGGCCCAATCATCACCACACACACTTTCACGTCCCATACATCCACACGTCCTCCCTCCCTTGACTCCGCTGGGGTGTAGCGCAGCGGGCACACCAGGAGGCCAGCAGACCCCCAGCCACCACAGAACCTGAACCAGCAGAATAATTAATTCCTCCTGGCCACTCCTGCCCGAGCAGCAACCAGGAAGCAGGGGTGTGAGAAGACCCCTCCCCTCACCCTTCTGGCTCTTAAATATTTTCTAATAGTGAGCGATTAAAATTGAGGGGCAGCCAACCTTGTAGAACTGGGAGCGCGGCCCTCTGGGCAGCCTACATACCCAAAGAGCCCCGCCCACCAGATGCCATTCACTGCAACCACCCGCCAAGACCTAATGTGTGTGTGTGTGTGTTTGATAAGTAATGATGTCTAAGGTGTAATTAAAACAGGGGCGGGAACTGCAGAGTGCAGCCAAGGGGACCTACGTGGCCCCATCCACTACAACCCACAGAACACACACGCCCCCAAAACCCTTCATGTGTGAGTGTGTGCTGTGTACAGGAGCCAAAAGGGAGAGGGGTATGGGGATATACACCGGGGCAGCTACTCTCCCCGGAGAAGGTAGCCAGGGACTGGCTGCAATAGGCACCCCTGCTACCTGGGACCCAACACAGGGCAGGAGGGCCTGATGTCCACCAGGCTCGGGGCCTGCAGCGACCATATTCCGGGAGCTACTGTACCCCCAGAAGGTACCCACCCCGCCCCACCCCACTAAACCCAACCCCACCCCACCCCGGAGGACCTCTACAAACAAACAAACAAACAACAACAAACAAACCACCCGGTCACACCAGCCGCAGCAGCCCGGGCCTGAGACCCACCATCACCCAGGCCCCCCCCCACCCAAAAGATAACAAGCAACCCAGCCCCCCCGGGCGCAAGGCATCGCCCAGCCACCAGGGCCCAGGCCCAGCACCACCACCCACGCCAGAGCGGCCCGGACACCCGGTACAGAGCCAGCAGTCACCACCCCAAGGCCCCTAAGGTACCCTGCCCCACACCGCAAGACAGCCCCACCCGCAAGCCCCCAAAACTGCCCTCCAAGCCCGACACACAGTGCCCTCCAGCAATGACCAACCCCGTCCTCACGACCCGAGAGACCACCAGACGCCCGAAGCCACACAGCCCCCCCCCCAGCACACACCCAACCGCCCAGAGCGACGGGACAACAACCCACCACCACTATGTGATAAACCTAATCAGTGGGGACCTGAGAGAATGAAATTCAGCCAATTGATGTTTTGAGGAGGCACACATTGTTTCCATGCTAATATAATCTAAAAGAACATTTCTAAACTGGTTAATACACAGATTGTTCTTCGCTTTCCAGTTCATGAGAATAGTTTTCTTTGCGATACATAACACTGTTATAATTGGCTTTGTTCTTAGACATTATAAATTCATATTCTGTATTTTACTAAATAACCTATGTTCCTAGCTGGTACTTTTGCACTCTGCTCATACTGCACAACAGATGACCTTAAATGGTCCAAGACCTTAGAATGACATAAACAACTGGGTCAGACAAAACATCTCTATTAGGGCAGATAGGTCTGGTGCATTAGACACCTAAAACAGCACTCACACATACACACACATTGTTTATCACATCCAAAGAACACAACAAGGACAGCAGCTGGCCTGATCATGCCATCAAAACTGGCCAATTATACTCTGACAAGTGTGAATACAACTTCTGTGAGATAAAGCTGAATATAAATATGACATGTTTCCGGATAACGGGTCTCGACCTGACGGATTTCCTGCGGGAGCTCTGGCACTCCGAGTCCAGCGCTGCAATATACTCTACTTGTGACCACTAATAAATACTGTTTTAATAAACCATTTCTCCAGCTTATTCTTGGGCTTCCAATGAAAAAATCGGGCTAACAATTGGTGCCGTGACACGGATTGGCTGACTCTGAGACCGTGTCCGATCGAGGACTTCCGGAGCTGGTTGGAGGGGACCCTTCTTCAGACAATTCAAGGCGCCTAAAACACAAGGTGAGCAGAAAACCTCTTGTATCAGGATATGTGAAATTTCTGCACATTGGTCATTCTAAACTAAATTGTCTGAATTAGGATGTCCTCCGATCACTAAATCAAAAGCACAAAATTTGTGTCTACAGGTTTACTAGGTGGTCACATGTAAAGTATAAACACATAGTCTCACATAGGGAGAGTCATATGTGTCCTAGTTTAGTACAATTTGGCCAAATAAAAGACATAAAATTCATCCTGTCTTCTAAACTGAATAGGAAGTAGATGCCAATGGGCGGGGGTCTGTTAGTCCGCAATTGGCGGCGTGAGTAATGTCTGTGCAATTGGCACTTGGACCGTAAAATCCGCAATTGGCGGTGGGTCTGCATTACTGCACAACAGGCGACGTGAGTAATTTCTGTGCACAAGGGCGCTTAGACCTTTATCTGCAATCGGCGGTGGGTCTGTATTACTTCACAATAGGCGGCGTAAGTAATCTCTGTGCAATTGGCACTTGGACTGTAAAATCCGCAATCGGCGGTGTGTCTGTTATTACTACGCATTTGGTGCTTGGACTGTAAAATCCACAATCGGCGGTGTGTCTGGGTTTTTTTTGTTTTTTTTTTCTCTTCCACAAGCGGCGGTGGTTCTGCAGTTGTTGTGAACAGGCGATACACTAAGTGTTTATCTCTGCATAAGGACACAGGGCTAAGTTGGTTATTTTTCATGAAAATGTGGGGTGGTTTGCTACTTGGTTGATATTTTACTGTGTTAGTGGAAGTGTATCTAGCAATAGAGACTGCTGGAGAATTCCTACACTGACACAGATCTCAAGTAGTTCTGTAAAAGGGGGCATTGGACTAGAAAATAAAGGGGAATTTAGTTAGGGTGTTACAGGGTTTTGTGAATTAAAACGAGTGAAGAGATTGGATGAGGGAAATGCAAGGGAAAGGAATGTGTGGAGGGTTTGAAAGTGCGCCACCGCAACTGAGTGATTTCTCTATGTTTTCAAAACAAGCAACAGGCAGTAGGAATCAAGCAACAGCAAAGCTAAAGGAGGTAGGTTTATTGCAGAGAGCAAGGGCAGAAAAAGATGGAAAAAAAACCAGTAACATTTCTTAAAGACTGTCAGTATTTTTTTTGGAGAAGTTAAATTCTCTATTCAGACGCAGTCCTCTGCACCTCTACCACAGCACGTGCCAGACACAACGTCATCTTTTCCAGGGACACATCCTACTACACTAGCAGATAAGACACATCTTCCTAACATCACACTCAATAACAGAAGCATGCCATTTAGCAAAATAAAAAACTGACCATTTATACAGATTCAGCATAAACAGCTTAGGCTGTACATGTGGACATGTGTAATTGGAAAAGAAAAGTTTAGATAGCTTTGTCATAAATGCTCTCACCCTAAGATTATCTCATCCCAACCCTGCTTCCTTCTTCCCCCATTCAGCCCTGAGAGTGAGGACAGATTCTGATTGATCATGGGCCTGTACTTAAAGAGTACCAGAGTTACATATAGTTATTTAGTCAAAAAATTTACAATGATAATGGAAGTTTTTACTAGAGCATTTATCATCAATTCAATAATTTATTTATTTTTAAATAAATTTGAATGGGAGGAATACGACATTGAATGGACAATCTGAAAACCGCTTTTCAATGCAAGTATTACAGTGAAGAGATAAGAAGCAATACAATGTCCAAAATAAATCCAGGAAGAACAGACTGTTTAAAACTAAACATTAGAACCAGTTTGTTGTTGAATTAAGATTTAACAGCTCTCTTAAAAAGTCAGACAAACAAACATAGCATTTAAATCTCTGATCCTTTAATTGAAAAACTGCCTGAACAAAAGATGTTCTACAAATTGAGACTTTATGATTTCCACCTGAAGCAGGTCTGAGACCGGACAGTCAGATCATATGACATATTAGAAAATATCGGGATTTAACAGCAAGGTCAGGCAGATAGGTGTCAGACAGTTTCTTACCATCTTAAAGCATTAAAGGTTAGCCTTTATTGTGTTAGAGATCACAGTAACATGACTTAAAATTTAGCTGATCTAAATACTTCTCCTCTGCTTATTTTCACCAATTCTGAGTTAATATTTATCATCAGTATTTATAATTGATCTCATTAAACCATTTAACTATTTAACTGCAGCAGATCTATGAATCAATGGATCTGTTATCTTAACAGAGCAGCAACGTGCTTTATATAAAGCTTAAAAGTGAGTTAGATTATTAGGAAATTAACAAAAACACGGCAATAAAAGGCACAACGAGAGTCAGATATCACCAATGAGTTTCTTGAAGAAGAAAACTCTAAAAGAAATTTAAAGACAGCTGCAGTAAGTCTGAGTCAAAACAAGTCAAGTCAAGGTTTGTTTTCATGGCACATTTAAAAACAGCCACAGCAACCAGAGAGCTGTACAGCTGAACACTATATTAATATGTGTGTCGGGCTTGGAAGTCAGTTTTGGGGGCTTGCGGGTGGGGATGTCTTGCGGTGTGGGGCGGGGTCCCTTAGGTGCCTTGGGGTGGTGGCTGCTGGCTCTGTACCGGGTGGCCGGGCCGCTCTGGCGTGAGTGGTGGTGCTGGGCCTGGGCCCTGGTGGCTGGGCGCTGCCTTGCGCCCGGGGGGTTAGGTTGCCCTGGACATGCCACAGTATGGGTGGGTTGGTGCAGGTCCTGGTGCAAGGCTTGTTGCTCTGGGACCTCCAGGGTGTCCGCGGGTGGTTGTTATCTTAAGGGTGTTGGGGCGTGCGGTGGGGGGGGTGCTTATCCCCTGTTGGGGGGGGGGCCTGGGTGATGGTGGGTCTCAGGCCCAGGCTGCTGCGTCTGGTGTGACCGGGTGGTTTATTTGTTGTTGTTTGTTTGTTTGTTTGTAGAGGTCCTCCGGGGTGGGGTGGGGTTGGGTTGAGTGGGGTGGGGCGGGGTGGGTACCTTCTGGGAGTACAGTAGCTCCCGGAATATGGTTGCTGCAGGCCCCGAGTCTGGCCTGTGTTGGGTCCCAGGTAGCGGGGGTGCCTATTGCAGCCAGTCCCTAGCTGCCCTCTCTGGGGGAGAGTAGCTCCGGACATTCCCCGGACATTCACACCTTACAGCGGAACACCTCCGCTCCCTCTTTTGATGGTGTATGTTCGGGCAGTCAAACCTTTTCTTACCTGCTTTTTACAAACTATGGTCAGACATTCAACCCTTCTTGGAGCCGAACACATCCACTCCTGCTTTTGATTATGTATAGTTGGGCATTCGCACCTTTTCTTACCCATTTTTCAGTAATTATGGGTGTACATTCACACCTTCTTGCAGCCGAACACCTCCGCTCCCTCTTTTGATCATACATTTTTGGGCATTCGCACCTTTTCTTACCCGCTTTTTACAAACCATGGTCGGACTTTCACACCTTTTAGTATCCGAACAACTCCGCACCCGCTACTGATTGTGTACAGTCGGGTATTTTAACCTTTTCTTACCCGTTTTTTACCAACTATGGTCGGACATTCACACCTTCTTACAGCGGAACACCTCCGCTCCCTCCTTTGATGGTGTATGTTCGGGCATTCGAACCTTTTCTTACCCGCTTTTTACAAACTATGGTCAGACATTCAAACCTTCTTGTAGCCGAACATATCCACTCCTGCTTTTGATGATGTATGGTTGGGCATTCGAACCTACTTGTTGCCCGCTTTTCATTAATTGTGGGTGGACATTCACACCTTGTCTCAGCCAAACACCTCCGCTCCCTGTTTTGATCATGTATGGTTTGACATTCGCACCTTTGCTTACCCTCTTTTTATACTGATTGCTCAAGATTAAGTTGTTCTTTCTCAAACTACAAAATTTTTTTAATTGTTGAAACTTGATTTGAAGTGGATAAATAAGGAAGACAAACAGTTTTAAGTCAGGCTGATAGCAATTAATTTTATAGCAAAATCTGTATTTCGTCATTTGTCGAGAGATGCTTATTGCTGAAGAAGTTTTTTCTCATTCTACAAAGTACAACGTTGTTTATCATTGAAACTTGATTAGACATGAATAAATATGAAGGACAAAGCAGTCTTAACTTGGTTTGAGTTAAGGAATTCGTTTTATAGGAGAATCCGAATTCGTGCATAACTCGTAAAATAGAGCTTATTTTCGGATTCCTGAAGAATGAGTCTGGTTCTTTCTCATAATACAAAGTTTGTTGTTTATTGTTGAAACTTCATCAGACCGTTAGATATAGTCGGACTCACCTCGACGCACGGCTTGGGATCTGGAACCAGTACTCTTGAGAGGGGTTGGACTCTCTTCCACTCTGGAGTTGCCCGTGGTGAGAGGCGCAGAGCAGGTGTGGGCATACTTATTGCCCCCCGGCTGTGTGCCAGTACATTGGGGTTTACCCTAGTGAACGAGAGGGTAGCCTCCCTCCGCCTTGGGTGGGGGGACGAGTCCTGACTGTTGTTTGTGCCTATGCGCCAAACATCAGTTCAGAGTACCTACCCTTTTTGGAGTCTCTGGGGGAGGCACTGGAGAATGCTCCTACCGGAGACTCCCTCATTCTGCTGGGGGACTTCAATGCTCACGTGGGCAATGACAGTGAGACCTGGAGGGGTGTGATTGGGAGGAACGGCCCCCCCGATCTGAATCAGAGTGGTGTTATGTTGTTGGACTTCTGTGCCAGTCATAGACTGTCCATAACGAACACCATGTTCAGGCATAAGGGTGTCCATATGTGCACTTGGCACCAGGACACCCTTGGCCGCAGTTCGATGATCGACTTTGTGGTTGTATCGGACTTGCGGCCGTATGTCCTGGACACTCGGTGAAGAGAGGGGCGGAGCTGTCAACTGATCACCACCTGGTGGTGAGTTGGCTCCGCTGGTGGGGGAGGATGCCGATCAGACCTGGCAGGCCCAAACGTATTGTGAGGGTCTGCTGGGAGCGTTTGTCAGAATCCCCCGTCAGAAGGAGCTTTAACTCCCACCTCCGGCAGAGCTTCAACCATATTTGAGGTGGGGGACATTGAATGGGCCATGTTCCGTGACTCCATTGCCGAGGCAGCTGGTCGGAGTTGTGGCCGTAAGGTGGTCGGTGCCTGTCGTGGCGGCAACCCTCCAACCTGCTGGTGGACACCAGTGGTGAGGGAAGCCGTCAATCTGAAGAAGGAGTCCTATCGGGCCTTTTTGGCCAGTGGGACCCTGGAAGAAGCTGATAGGTACCGACGGGCCAGACGGGCCACGGCTTCGGCGGTTGCTGAGGCAAAAACTCGGGCCTGGGAGGAGTTCGGTGAGACCATGGAGAATGATTTCCGGACGGCCTCAAAAAGATTCTGGTCCACCATCCGGCGTCTCAGGGGGGGGAAGCGGCTCACAGTCAACACTGTTTACAGTGGGGACGGGGCTTTGCTGACCTCAACTAGGGATGTTGTGAGTCGGTGGGGGGAGTACTTCGAGGAACTCCTCAATCCTACCAACACGTGCTCGGAAGAGGCAGAGTCGGAGAGCTTGGAGACGGGGCCTCCCATTTCTGGGGCTGAGGTTGCCAAGTTGGTTAAAAAGCTCCTCGGTGGCAAGGCCCCGGGGGTGGATGAGGTCCGTCCTGAGTTTCTCAAGGCTCTGGATGTTGTAGGGCTGTCTTGGCTGACACGCCTCTGCAGTATCGCGTGGACATCGGGGACAGTGCCTCTGGACTGGCAGATTGGGGTGGTGGTCCCCCTCTTTAAAAAGGGGGACCGGAGGGTGTGTTCCAACTATAGGGGTATCACACTCCTCAGCCTCCCTGGTAAGGTCTATTCGGGGGTATTGGAGAGGAGGATCCGTCGGATAATCGAGCCTCGGATTCAGGAGATGCAGTGTGGCTTTCGTCCTGGCCGTGGAACAGTGGACCAGCTCTATACCCTCGGCAGGATCCTGGAGGGTGCATGGGAGCTCGCCCAACCAGTCTACATGTGTTTTGTGGACTTGGAGAAAGCGTTCGACCGTGTCCCTCGTGGAGTCCTGTGGGGGGTGCTCCGGGAATATGGAGTGCCGGACCCCTTGATAGGGGCCGTTCGGTCTCTGTATGACCGGTGCCAGAGTTTGGTCCGCATTGCCGGCAGTAAGTCGGATACGTTTCCGGTGAGAGTTGGACTCCGTCAGGGCTGCCCTTTGTCACCGATTCTGTTCCTAACTTTTATGGACAGAATTTCTAGGCGGAGCCAGGGCGTTGAGGGTGTCCCATTTGGCGACCTCAGAATCGGGTCTCTGCTTTTTGCAGATGATGTGGTTCTGTTAGCGTCGTCAGGCCGTGACCTTCAGCTCTCACTGGAGTGATTCGCAGCCGAGTGTGAAGCGGCTGGGATGAGAATCAGCACCTCCAAATCCGAGACTATGGTTCTCAGCCGGAAAAGGGTGGAATGCTCTCTTCGGGTCGGGAATGAGATCCTTCCCCAAGAGGAGGAGTTCAAGACCTATCAACATGGCTAAAGTGTAGCATCCCTTCATGCCCCACACTGTGCATACTGGGTGACTTAGACAACATCAACATAGAAATTAACTCAGCACACATGGTTGTCACAGTGTTATGTATCGCAAAGAAAACTATTCTCATGAACTGGAAAGCGAAGAACAATCTGTGTATTAACCAGTTTAGAAATTTTCTTTTAGATTATATTAGCATGGAAACAATGTCTGCCTCCTCAAAACATCAATTGGCTGAATTTCATTCTCTCTGGTCCCCTCTGATTAGTTTTATCACATAGTGGTGGTGGTGGGTTGCTGGGTGATGGTGGGTCCCGGGCTGCTGCGACTGGTGTGACCGGGTGGTTTGTTTGTTTGTTTTTTGATGTTGTTTGTTTGTTTTTTGTAGAGGTCCTCCTGGGTGGGGTTGGGTTGAGTGGGGTGGGGCGGGATGGGTACCTTCTGGGGGTACAGTAGCTCCCGGAATATGGTCGCTGCAGGCCCCGAGCCTGGTGGACATCAGGCCCTCCTGCCCATTGTTGGCTCCCAGGTAGCGGGGATGCCTATTGCAGCCAGTCCCTGGCTGCCCTCTCTGGGGGAGAGTAGCTCCCCCGGTATATATCCCCATACCCCTCTCCCTTCTGGCTCCTGTACACAGCACACACTCACACATGAAGGGTTTTGGGGGCGTGTGTGTTCGGTGGGGTGTAGTGGATGGGGCCACGTAGGTGGTCCCCTTTGGTTGCACTCTGCAGTTCCCTGCCCCTGTTTTAATTACACCTTAGACATTACTACTTATCAAACACACTCACACACACACATTAGGTCTTGGGGGGTGGTTACACTGAGTGGCATCTGGTGGGCGGGGCTCTTTGGGTATGTAGGCGGCCCAGAGTGCCGCGCTCCCAGTTCTACAAGTTTGGCTGCCCCTCAATTTTAATTGCTCACTATTAGAAAATATTGAAGAGCCAGAAGGGTGAGGGGAGGGGTCTTCTTCGCACACCCCTGCTTCCTGGTGTCTTCTCGGGGCAGGAGGGGCCAGGAGGATTAATTAATTGTTCTGCTGGTTCGGGGTCTGTGGTGGCTGGGGGGTTGCTGGCCTCCTGGTGTGCCCGCTGCACTACACCCCAGCTGAGTCGAGGGAGGTAGGATGTGTGGATGTGTGGATGTATGGGACGTGAAAGTGTGTGTGGTAATGATTGGGCCTGGATCTGGCCTGCCTGTGTTTCTCCCGATGGGGCATCAGCGTTGCCTCTCCCCACTGCTCGCGACTTCACCCACCTGTGGGCACGTCTTGACTCCCAGGGCACTTGACCAGGGGCGCTGGGGCAGGCGCTGACCCACTTTGTGGCTGTCTGGGGCGCTTGGCCCTCCTGGGTATTGGGTGGGGCCTCTGCCGGGGGGTTTGGGGGCGCTCGGGCTCCTGGGGCCCAGGTCCAGTGCATGGCCCATGTCTGGGCGGCTGGGGCCTGGCGGGGTCGGTGGGCTGTTGCCCCTGGTTCCCGGAGTGCCTCTGCCCTATGCTTATGGGGGCTCTTTCCGGGGGCTTCCTCTGCAGTCTTCTGGGTGGATGCGTGGTTGCCCCTGCGGTGGGCTGCCTGGGTTCTGTGCTCTGTGGGGGCTGCTGGTGGCCTGGGTCTTGTGGCCCTCTCTGCCTGCTTCTGATTGCTTGGGGGGGGGCTGTGGATTGTGGCCCTGTACGCTTATACACTCATAACTAAGCACGGTTATCATGTAGGTCCTGTGCCATGGGTGTTGCATGTTCTCACACACACACACACACATTCATTAGTCCAGTAGCATGGTCACTAAGCAGTTGATGTATTATCATGTCGTCTCAGGTCATCTATATCCACAGCTTTGTTGTATGCGATTGCCGCTTCTTGTGCTTGTTTTTGTTTGTTTGTGTGTTTGTTTTTTCTCTGCTTGTCTGCTTTCAGGTGCTGCTGGTGGCGCTAAGGCTGGATTCCCCTCATAGGCCATGGATTGTTGTCTGTTTTGTTTTTTACAGGTGTAGCAGCTGGTTGTCTGGTTTTTGTTTCTATTTTTGTTCTGTTTCCTCTTCTTTCCTCTTCTTCTTTCCTTGTCCCCCGGTCCGGTTCAGTTCAGTTCATGTCATATATTTTAAACAGAAATAAATAAATGGGCATCAAGGGGAGCTTTACATTTATAAAACTTCCCTTGGCAAAACAAATCTGTTTGGCATCAAAGGTATTCAGACTACAATTCTTCTGACATAATGCTGAACAGGACAAGGGGAAAAAAAAGTAAAGAAGACAGTTCTGCCGAAAGCCAGGGATAGACCTGTTCTAAGTTCTATACTTTTTAAAAGGGGCGTGTTTATCAACTATGGAATTAGAAGATTTACAAAAATGGTCAAGTGCTAGATCTTCATCTGGGATTTTAACAGTGTCATATAACTATTCAACAGATCAGTTAAAAAAAAGCCTGCTCATGGAGATGTTTCAGGATCTGGATACCAAGCGTGGACCTAATGTTTTCATTTTTGCAATTCTGATACAGGCTATTGAGCAGTGATAACTAACACCAAGTTCAGATACTGCGGATTTTCTACCTTTGATTTGTTAAGATTGAGCCAATCAGGGACAACCTTGAAGGATCTCTTTGGTTTTGTAGGATCAGTAATTACCTGAGAAAGGTTGATATTGGTACACACCTTTTTTAAATGATCAGAGGCAGAGTTCAACTTGTTTAAATTAAAATTGCCACACAGAGATTGGGTTTAGGCCACATGCACACAGAATGACATCAACAAATATAAGAAATATTAAACATTTACACATATATTTTTGAATATATGTAGAGGAATGATACTTTGAAATGTGCTCATTGCGGAGTTATGATCAGTTGAGTAATGAAGGTTGAACTATTCTGGGAAAGAGGTTCTATTCCCAGCATCATGATGGACACTCCTGATATAGAAGGTTTCGCTAACGCATTGGAATTGTTTTACTATTTTCATATGCATGTGCAATGAAGAATTGCTTGCTGCTGATAAATGCAAAGAAGAACAGCTTACACATAGATGCTCACATATAGGCTGCTGAATGCAATGAAGACCTGCTTATCAAGTAAAGTTCAATGTCAATGTGTAATATTCAATTAGGATTTGCAAAACAGTGAAGTTAAACAATGAATGGGTCCATAGTCGGTATGAGAAGACTACAGGAATATTTACCTGGGTGTACGTTCAAACAGAGATGAGAAAATTGCGATAAATAATTGTTTGTTTGTTTGTTAGTATGTATAGGAATGTTATGTGTATAAACTGTGTTGAGTTATAGTTACTCAGTAGTGTCTCAGTGAAACAACCGACGGGGGAAGCCTTGCGGTGACAACAAAAGCAGTGTTTTACTGATCAGTCAAGTTGCTCCAGTGTACTCCATACAAACTGGTTGGCTACTGAAGGGATAGAAAATGGGGAATACTTGTTTTAAAGCAAACAAGGAATTAGATGGGAAAAATACATGTTTTAACGGGACCCAGACAATATTAAATACTCAGACAGATGGGAGAAGAAGTGTAGTTTTGTAGGAAATCACAAAATTATTACATAGAATTAGTGAAATCAATTTAAGAATGCCTTTCTGAAGAGCTGTTTACCACAGATGAGCAGCTTTGCGACCAAGCACATTGTTGATCGCTTTACTGCCAAAATGATCTAATTTAATGGATTGGTTTAGACATGCATAACAGCATTTTAAGAACAAAGAGAGAAACAAAAAGGGACAACGCTTCATGGTGGAAGGTGATGTATAAATAACTGTGTATATGATGAAGGGGGTGGCAACACCCATTCCGAAATCCCGCCATTCCGACATCCCGCTATTCCGACATCCCACCATTCCGACATCCCACCATTCCGACATACCACCATTCCGACATGCAAACGTCCCACCATTCCGACATCCCACCATTGCGACATCCCGCTATTCTGACGTTCAAATGTCCCACCATTCCGACAAGGCTTTCCGTATAAGGAAATGTGTGTTACTCAACAGGTGAGTCCCTTCTTTCTGTTCATGCAATTTATATGTTTAACACATGTTTATAGACAAGCGTTATTAAAAACACAAAGTCTCGGCAACTGGAGGAGGAGAAGCAGTCCGCGGTGGTTTTCAATCACACACTCCAATGCCACTTGTTTCAACTTCCGAAAATTTAATCCAGGAAAAAAAGGCTTACAAACATGGACCAAAACGGCTCCATAACACGCACAAGAATCCAAAAGAAACGAAAGTTAACTAAAAGAAAGCAAATAAACAGTATGAAGTGGTCAAAATTGGTTTTACGCATGCCTATGTGCGTCTGGCACATGCGTCTTCGGGCTCTCCCACGTTGGTTTGTGGATGAAAGCTATATGTTCAGCTGTAATGTCATGTAAAAACAATCTCTACATGACATTTACTCCCAAGTGTGACCAGTTAGGTCCTTAAGATATCAACAGGCTGTATAAAGCTACAACCGTTGCGGCTGTGTGTTTGTGCCAAATGCGCAAAGCCCATCCGCGCTTCCCAAAATTGGAGTGAGTACTCATAAATCACGTGAATAACATGAATAAACGTTTTTACTGAATTTTGTTGTGTTTTATACGTTCTATGCTGTCATTTCTCTCTTCTCCTATTGGCAAGGCAAGGCAGAGTGCTCGCAACTGTGTCCTGTGCAGTAGCCGTGATATCTGTAATTGCAATTATTACTTTTGCATATGATGACAGCGTGCAAAAGACGCATGGGCTCTGTGGAGAGCTCCGCTCCAGCTGGCTGCTGTGACAGCTCACTGACACTGTATTTCTGCTTAATCAGTTTCAGTCTCGCCAGAGTTACATTAATATCTGTATTTTTATATTTGAAATTCAGGGGATTTTGATAATAGATTATTAAAGTTCGTTTGCGAGGCTTTGGCCTCTGCATGTGCAAAGCTTGTGCGCCAAACTTTAGGGCGTATTTGCGCCGGCATATCATTAGTGCAAAATGTTTTGGGTAAAAAATAGGCTATTAAAAGGAACTGTCGGAATGGCGGTATGTTAAAAAAAACAAAAAACATACCGCCATTCCGACCATAGGAGGAAAAAAGTGTCGGAATGGTGGGACGTTTGATAAAAAATTAAGTGTCGCCATTCCGACAATTGGAGACCCATGTCGGAATGGCGAGATGTCGGAATGGCAGCATGTAACCATGATGAAGGAGAGACCATTTGAGCAGCACAGCCATTTCGCAGCACAGGGACAGCAGTCCAAGTTACAGGATCTCCCACGTGGTATCACCTGTCACATTGTGTCAAGGCATCAAAAGAAGAAAAATCACCAAACTCAAGGACAAAAAGACAGACTCCGGTGAACGAAGACAGAGGACTGACAAACCAGAAATACAAAAGGATTCTCGATATCAAGATCCAGAAGAAGAGGCTAACAATGCCACGAACACTTACGATGCTGGGAATGATGCCAGCAATGAACAGAGAAGAAGATTCAGTGTCATCAATCTGCATTACGTGCCTCTAATGAGGGGGTGAATATAGAATCCTCAACGATTACAACGTCTCTGGGAACTGTGACAACAACAAGGTTTAAACCATTTTGATATATATTGTAACCTATTGGCTAAGGAATAGTGCTGAAAATGAGGTAAATCTAATCCACCACTCTCCTTGGTCTTCTGTAGGGTTTTTAAACTAATACGTGGTGGTTTGTTTTTCCACAGAAATTTGGAGATGCATAAATCTAGTGACTTAAACCAAGTAGCAGATGGTTTTATGGGGATCATTGAGAACAAATAGTTAACTTTTGGTAGTATCATCATGTAACTCTCCCCATAAGTGATATAGGTAAGGACTTCCAACGAGAGAGATCGTCCTCTACTGTCTTTAATAATTGCACATAATTTAGCTTTGTTAGCTCTGAGAGCCTGGAGGAAATGTTTATGCCTAAATATCTAATATTTCCTGACTGTAAAGTGATCGTAGGTATATTATGGACCCTACAGTTAATGGGCAGAACTGTGGTCTTAGACCAGTTGATAGAGTAGTCAGAAAGTGCTGAGAATTTATTTATGAGTGTGATCGTGTGAGTGAGAGACGTCTGTGAGTTCTGAAGGAAAAGTAATACATCATCAGCATAAAGACTTATTTTATGCTCAATATTTTGGGATTAATTATTCACGGGTAAGAAAAGGTAGTATTGCCAGACCATACATGATCAAAACAGGGAGCGGAGGTGGTTCAGCTGCAAGGTGTGAATGTCTGACTATAGTTTGTAAAAAGCGGGTAAGATAAGGTGCGAATGCCCGACAATGTATGATCAAAAGAGGGAGCGGAGGTTTTCGGCTGCAAGAAGGTCTGAATGTCCACCCAAAATTCCTGAAAAATGGGTAAAAAAAGGGTGCGAATGCCAAACCATACATCATCAAAAGCAGGAGTGGATGTGTTCGGCTACAAGAAGATTTGAATGTCCATCAATAATTGCTTTAAAACATGAAAGAAAATTTTCGAATATCAAACCGCACATGATCATAAGCGGGAGAGGAGTTGTTCAGCTGCAAGAAGGTGTGAATGTCCACCCATAATTACTGAAAAATGGGTAAGAAAAGGTGAAAATGCCCAACCATACATCATCAAAAGCAGGAGTGGATGTGTTCGGCTACAAGAAGGTTTGAATGTCCGACCATAGTTTGTAAAAAGCGGGTAAGAAAAGGTTCGAATGCCCGAACATAGACCATCAAAAGAGGGAGCGGAGGTGTTCCGCTGTAAGAAGGTGTAAATGTCCGACCATAGTTGGTAAAAAGCGGGTAAGAAAAGGTTAAAATACCCGACTGTACACAATCAATAGCGGGAGCGGAGTTGTTTGGCTACAAGAAGGTGTGAAAGTCCGACCACGGTTTGTAAAAAGCGGGTAAGAAAAGGTTCGAATGCCCGAATATATACCATCAAAAGTGGAAGTGGATGTGTTCGGCTGCAAGAAGGTGTGAACGTCCGACCAAAGTTTGTAAAAAGCAGTTAAGAAAAGGTTCGAATATCCAACCAAACATAATCAAAAGCGGGAAAAGAGCTGTTCGACTGCAAGTAGGTGTGAATGTCAGATCATAATTTGCAAAAAGCTGATGAGAAAGGGTGAGAATGCCCGGCTATACACCATCAAATGCGGGAGCGGAAGTGTTTGGCTGTGAGTAGGTGTGAATGTCCGACCATATTTGGTAAAAAGCGGGTAAGAAAAGGTTAAAATACCCGACTGTACACAATCAATAGTGGGAGAGGAGGTGTTCAGCTGCAAGAAGGTGTGAATGTCCACCCATAATTACTGAAAAATGGGTAAGAAAAGGTGCGAATGCCCAACCATACATTATCAAAAGCAGGTGTGAATGTCAGATCATAATTTGCAAAAAGCTGATGAGAAAGGGTGAGAATGCCCGACTATACACCATCAAATGCGGGAGCGGAGTTGTTCGGCTGTGAGTAGGTGTGAATCTCCGAGCATAGTATGTAAAAAGGGGGTAAGAATAGGTTCGAATGCCCAAACATACACTATCAAAACAGGGAGCTGAGGTGGCTCAGCTGCAAGGTGTGAATGTCTGACTATAGTTTGTAAATAAGGTGCGAATGCCCAACAATGTATAATCAAAAGAGGGAGCGGAGGTTTTCGGCTACAAGAAGGTTTGAATGTCCGACCATAGCTTGTAAAAAGCGGGTAAGAAAAGGTTCAAGCGCCTGACTATACACCATCAAAAGCGGGAGCAGAGGTGTTCCGCTGTAAGACGGTGTGAATGTCCGACCATATTTGGTAAAAAGCGGGTAAGAAAAGGTTAAAATACCCGACTGTACACAATCAATAGTGGGAGAGGAGGTGTTCAGCTGCAAGAAGGTGTGAATGTCCACCCATAATTACTGAAAAATGGGTAAGAAAAGGTGCGAATGCCCAACCATACATTATCAAAAGCAGGTGTGAATGTCAGATCATAATTTGCAAAAAGCTGATGAGAAAGGGTGAGAATGCCCGACTATACACCATCAAATGCGGGAGCGGAGTTGTTCGGCTGTGAGTAAGTGTGAATCTCCGACCATAATTGCTGAAAAATGTGTTAGAAAAGGTAAGAATGCCGGTCCATACATCATCAAAAGCGGGAGAGGTGGTGTTCGGCTGCAAGTAGGTGTGAATGTCCAGCCATAATTACTAACAAACGGGTAAGAAAAGGTACTATTGCCAGACCATACATGATCAAAACAGGGAGCGGAGGTGGTTCAGCTGCAAGAAGGTGTGAATGTCCGACTAAAGTTCAAATATATTAACAAAAGCGGGAGGAGAGGTCTTCGGATGAGAGTGGTTGAGAATTTCCAACCATAATCTATAAAATGCGGTGAAAAAAAAGGTGTGATAGAACACTAAAAGGTGGAGCGGAAGTGTTTGGCTGCAAGAAGGTGTGAATGTCCGACTATATTTGGTGAAAAGCAGGTGAAGCAAGGTCTGAATGCCCAACCTTACATCATCAAAAGCGAGATCAGAGGTGTTTGGCTGCAAGAAGGCCATAGTTTGCCAAAAGCGGGTAAGCTGCGAATGACCAACTAAATATCAACAAAACTGGGGGTGGAGGTCTTCGGATGCAACTGGGTGTGAACATCCCACCATACAAGTATGGTGGAGAGGAAGCTGTGAACAGCCGACCATAGTTTGCAAAAAGCGGGTGAGACAAGGTGCGAATGTCCAACCATACATGATCAAAACAGGGAGCGGAGGTGTTTGGCTGTGACAAGGTGTGAAAGTCCACCCAAAATTAATGAAAAGCGGGCAAAAAGTAGGTTTGAATGCCCAAGCATACATCATCAAAAGAAGGAGTGGATGTGTTCGGCTACAAGAAGGTTTGAATGTCCGAGCATAGTTTGTAAAAAGCGGGTAAGAAAAGGTTCGAATATCCAACCAAACATAATCAAAAGCGGGAGCAGAGCTGTTCGACTGCAAGTAGGTGTGAATGTCCAGCCATAATTACTCACAAACGGGTAAGAAAAGGTAGTATTGCCAGACCATACATGATCAAAACAGGGAGCGGAGGTGGTTTAGCTGCAAAAAGGGGTGAATGTCCAACTAAAGTTCAAATATATTAACAAAAGCGGGAGGAGAGGTCTTCGGATTAGAGTGGTTGAAATTTCCAACCATAATCTATAAAATGCGGTGAAAAAAAAGGTGTGAAGGAATGAATTTTATAGCAAAATCCGAAATCATGCATAACTCCGCAAAAGGAACGTATTGCTCAACCAAAGGGATGCTTCTTTCTCATTCAGGGTAATATGAGGAACTTTATGCTTGATACATTTTAGACATGGATAACTATGAAGGACAAAGCAATTTTAACTTGGTTTGAGCAAAGCAATTCATTTTATAGGAAAATCCGAAATCGTGCAGGACTCATGAAAGTAAGCTTATTCTCGGATTCCTGATCCTCCAGTGTTGCTCTTTCCTATACTGCAAAATACAGCCTTGTTATTTGTTGAAATCGATATAGACATTGATAAATATGAAGGACAAAGCAGTTTCCACTTTGTTTGAGTGAAGGAATTAATTTTATAGCAAAATCCCAAATCAAGCAGAACGTATGAAAATAAGCTTGTTTTCGGATTCCTGATCCTTCAGTGTTGCTATTTCTTCTACTGCAAAATACAATGTTGTTCTTTGTTGAAGTCAATCTAGACATTGATAAATATGAAGGACAAAGCAGTTTTCACTTGGTTTGAGTGAAGGAATTCATTTTATACATAAAATCCCAAATCATGCAGAACGTATGAAAAGAAGCTTATTCTCGGATTCCTGATCCTTCAGTGTTGCTTTTTCTTCTACTGCAAAATACAATGTTGTTCTTTGTTGAAGTCGATCTAGACATTGATAAATATGAAGGACAAAGCAGTTTTAACTTGGTTTGAGTGAAGGAATTCATTTTATACATAAAATCCCAAATCATGCAGAACGTATGAAAATAAGCTTATTCTCGGATTACTGATCCTTCAGTGTTGCTCTTTCCTCTACTGCAAAATCCAGTGTTGTTCTTTGTTGAAGTCAATCTAGACATTGATAAATATGAAGGACAAAGCAGTTTTAACATAGTTTGAGTGAAGGATTTGCAGCTGAAAACCGGGCTTTCGAGCCTTTTCTTACCCGGTTTTTAGAAATTATGGTTGGACATTCAGACCTTGCAGCCGAAGACCTCCACTCCCTCTTTTGATCATACATTGTCGGGCATTCGCACCTTGTCTTACCCGCTTTTTACAAACTATAGTCAGACATTCACACCTTGCAGCTGAACCACCTCAGCTCCCTGTTTTGATCATGTATGGTCTGGCAATACTACCTTTTCTTACCCGTTTGTGAGTAATTATGGCTGGACATTCACACCTACTTGCAGTCGAACAGCTCTGCTCCCGCTTTTGATGGTATATATTCGGGCATTCGAACCTTTTCTTAGCAGCTTTTTACAAACCATGGTTGAACTTTCACACCGTCTTACAGCGGAACACCTCCGCTCCCGCTTTTGATGGTTTATAGTCAGGCATTTGAACCTTTTCTTACCCGCTTTTTACAAACTATGGTCGGACATTCAAACCTTCTTGTAGCCAAAAACCTCCGCTCCCTCTTTTGATCATACATTGTCGGGCATTCGCACCTTTTCTTACCCGTTTTTTACAAACCATGGTCGGACTTTCACACATTCTTGTAGCCAAACACATCCGCTCCCGCTATTGATTGTGTACAGTCGGGTATTTTAACCTTTTCTTACCCGCTTTTTACAAACCATGGTTGGACATTCAAACCTTCTTGTAGCCGAAAACCTCCGCTCCCTCTTTTGATTATACATTGTTGGGCATTCGCACCTTATTTACAAACTATAGTCAGACCTTCACACCTTGCAGCTGAGCCACCTCAGCTCCCTGTTTTGATAGTGTATGTTCGGGCATTCGAACCTATTCTTACCCCCTTTTTACAAACTATGCTCGGAGATTCACACCTACTCACAGCCGAACAACTCCGCTCCCGCATTTGATTATGTATTGTCCGGCATTCTAGTCTCTTCTAACACATTTTTCAGCAATTATGGTCGGACATTCACACCTACTCACAGCCGAACACTTCCGCTCCCGCATTTGATGGTGTATAGCCGGGCATTCTCACCCTTTCTCATCAGCTTTTTGCAAATTATGATCTGACATTCACACCTACTTGCAGTCGAACAGCTCTGCTCCCGCTTTTGATTATGTTTGGTTGGATATTCGAACCTTTTCTTAACTGCTTTTTACAAATTTTGGTCGGACGTTCACACCTTCTTGCAGCCGAACACATCCACTTCCACTTTTCATGGTATATATTCGGGCATTCGAACCTTTTCTTAACTGCTTTTTACAAATTTTGGTCGGACGTTCACACCTTCTTGCAGCCGAACACATCCACTTCCACTTTTGATGGTATATATTCGGGCATTCGAACCTTTTCTTACCCGCTTTTTACCAACTATGGTCGGACATTTACACCTTCTTACAGCGGAACACCTCCGCTCCCTCTTTTGATGGTCTATGTTCGGGCATTCGAACCTTTTCTTACCCGCTTTTTACAAACTATGGTCGGACATTCAAACCTTCTTGTAGCCGAACACATCCACTCCTGCTTTTGATGATGTATGGTTGGGCATTTTCACCTTTTCTTACCCATTTTTCAGTAATTATGGGTGGACATTCACACCTTCTTGCAGCTGAACAACTCCTCTCCCGCTTATGATCATGTGCGGTTTGATATTCGAAAATTTTCTTTCATGTTTTAAAGCAATTATTGATGGACATTCAAATCTTCTTGTAGCCGAACACATCCACTCCTGCTTTTGATGATGTATGGTTTGGCATTCGCACCCTTTTTTTACCCATTTTTCAGGAATTTTGGGTGGACATTCAGACCTTCTTGCAGCCGTAAACCTCCGCTCCCTCTTTTGATCATACATTGTCGGGCATTCGCACCTTATCTTACCCGCTTTTTACAAACTATAGTCAGACATTCACACCTTGCAGCTGAACCACCTCCGCTCCCTGTTTTGATCATGTATGGTCTGGCAATACTACCTTTTCTTACCCGTTTGTGAGTAATTAATCCCAAAATATTGAGCATAAAATAAGTCTTTATGCTGATGATGTATTACTTTTCCTTCAGAACTCACAGACGTCTCTCAGTCACACGATCACACTCATAAATAAATTCTCAGCACTTTCTGACTACTCTATCAACTGGTCTAAGACCACAGTTCTGCCCATTAACTGTAGGGTCCATAATATACCTGCGATCACTTTACAGTCAGGAAATATTAGATATTTAGGCATAAACATGTCCTCCAGGCTCTCAGAGCTAACAAAGCTAAATTATGTGCAATTATTAAAGACAGTAGAGAACGATCTCTCGTTGGAAGTCCTTACCTCTATCACTTATGGGGAGAGTTACATCCATTAAAATGATGATACTACCAAAAGTCAACTATTTGTTCTCAATGATCCCCATAAAACCATCTGCTACTTGGTTTAAGTCACTAGATTTATGCATCTCCAAATTTCTGTGGAAAAACAAACCACCACGTATTAGTTTAAAAACCCTACAGAAGACCAAGGAGAGTGGTGGATTAGATTTACCTCATTTTCAGCACTATTCCTTAGCCAATAGGTTACAATATATATCAAAATGGTTTAAACCTTGTTGTTGTCACAGTTCCCAGAGACGTTGTAATCGTTGAGGATTCTATATTCACCCCCTCATTAGAGGCACGTAATGCAGATTGATGACACTGAATCTTCTTCTCTGTTCATTGCTGGCATCATTCCCAGCATCGTAAGTGTTCGTGGCATTGTTAGCCTCTTCTTCTGGATCTTGATATCGAGAATCCTTTTGTATTTCTGGTTTGTCAGTCCTCTGTCTTCGTTCACCGGAGTCTTTGTCTTTTTGTCCTTGAGTTTGGTGATTTTTTCTTCTTTTGATGCCTTGACACAATGTGACAGGTGATACCACGTGGGAGATCCTGTAACTTGGACTGCTGTCCCTGTGCTGCGAAATGGCTGTGCTGCTCAAATGGTCTCTCCTTCATCATGGTTACATGCTGCCATTCCGACATCTCGCCATTCCAACATGGGTCTCCAATTGTCGGAATGGCGACACTTAATTTTTTATCAAACGTCCCACCATTCCGACACTTTTTTCCTCCTATGGTCGGAATGGCGGTATGTTTTTTGTTTTTTTTAACATACCGCCATTCCGACAGTTCCTTTTAATAGCCTATTTTTTACCCAAAACATTTTGCACTAATGATATGCCGGCGCAAATACGCCCTAAAGTTTGGCGCACAAGCTTTGCACATGCAGAGGCCACAGCCTCGCAAACAAACTTTAATAATCTATTATCAAAATCCCCTGAATTTCAAATATAATAATACAGATATTAATGTAACTCTGGCGAGACTGAAACTGATTAAGCAGAAATACAGTGTCAGTGAGCTGTCCCAGCAGCCAGCTGGAGCGGAGCTCTCCACAGAGCCCATGCGTCTTTTGCACGCTGTCATCATATGCAAAAGTAATAATTGCAATTACAGATATCACGGCTACTGCACAGGACACAGTTGCGAGCACTCTGCCTTGCCTTGCCAATAGGAGAAGAGAGAAATGACAGCATAGAACGTATAAAACACAACAAAATTCAGTAAAAACGTTTATTCATGTTATTCACGTGATTTATGAGTACTCACTCCAATTTTGGGAAGCGCGGATGGGCTTTGCGCATTTGGCACAAACACACAGCCGCAACGGTTGTAGCTTTATACAGCCTGTTGATATCTTAAGGACCTAACTGGTCACACTTGGGAGTAAATGTCATGTAGAGATTGTTTTTACATGACATTACAACTGAACATATAGCTTTCATCCACAAACCAACGTGGGAGAGCCCGAAGACGCATGTGCCAGACGCACATAGGCATGCGTAAAACCAATTTTGACCACTTCATACTGTTTATTTGCTTTCTTTTAGTTAACTTTCGTTTCTTTTGGATTCTTGTGCGTGTTATGGAGCCGTTTTGGTCCATGTTTGTAAGCCTTTTTTTCCTGGATTAAATTTTCGGAAGTTGAAACAAGTGGCATTGGAGTGTGTGATTGAAAACCACCGCGGACTGCTTCTCCTCCTCCAGTTGCCGAGACTTTATGTTTTTAATAACGCTTGTCTATAAACATGTGTTAAACATATAAATTGCATGAACAGAAAGAAGGGACTCACCTGTTGAGTAACACACATTTCCTTATACGGAAAGCCTTGTCGGAATGGTGGGACATTTGAACGTCAGAATAGCGGGATGTCGCAATGGTGGGATGTCGGAATGGTGGGACGTTTGCATGTCGGAATGGTGGTATGTCGGAATGGTGGGATGTCGGAATGGTGGGATGTCGGAATAGCGGGATGTCGGAATAGCGGGATTTCGGAATGGGTGTTGCCACCCCCTTCATCATATACACAGTTATTTATACATCACCTTCCACCATGAAGCGTTGTCCCTTTTTGTTTCTCTCTTTGTTCTTAAAATGCTGTTATGCATGTCTTAACCAATCCATTAAATTAGATCATTTTGGCAGTAAAGCGATCTACAATGTGCTTGGTTGCAAAGCTGCTCATCTGTGGTAAACAGCTCTTCAGAAAGGCATTCTTAAATTGATTTCACTAATTCTATGTAATAATTTTGTGATTTCCTACAAAACTACACTTCTTCTCCCATCTGTCTGAGTATTTAATATTGTCTGGGTCCCGTTAAAACATGTATTTTTCCCATCTAATTCCTTGTTTGCTTTAAAACAAGTATTCCCCATTTTCTATCCCTTCAGTAGCCAACCAGTTTGTATGGAGTACACTGGAGCAACTTGACTGATCAGTAAAACACTGCTTTTGTTGTCACCGCAAGGCTTCCCCCGTCGGTTGTTTCACTGAGACACTACTGAGTAACTATAACTCAACACAGTTTATACACATAACATTCCTATACATACTAACAAACAAACAAACAATTATTTATCGCAATTTTCTCATCTCTGTTTGAACGTACACCCAGGTAAATATTCCTGTAGTCTTCTCATACAGACGATGGACCCATTCATTGTTTAACTTCACTGTTTTGCAAATCCTAATTGAATATTACACATTGACATTGAACTTTACTTGATAAGCAGGTCTTCATTGCATTCAGCAGCCTATATGTGAGCATCTATGTGTAAGCTGTTCTTCTTTGCATTTATCAGCAGCAAGCAATTCATTGCACATGCATATGAAAATAGTAAAACAATTCCAATGCGTTAGCGAAACCTTCTATATCAGGAGTGTCCATCATGATGCTGGGAATAGAACCTCTTTCCTAGAATAGTTCAACCTTCATTACTCAACTGATCATAACTCCGCAATGATCACATTTCAAAGTATCATTCCTCTACATGTATTCAAAAATCTATCTGTAAATGTTTAATATTTCTTATATTTGTTGATGTCATTCTGTGTGCATGTGGCCTAAACCCAATCTCTGTGTGGCAATTTTAATTTAAACAAGTTGAACTCTGCCTCTCATCATTTAAAAAAGGTGTGTACCAATATCGACCTTTCTCAGGTAATTACTGATCCTACAAAACCAAAGAGATCCTTCAAGGTTGTCCCTGATTGGCTCAATCTTAACAAATCAAAGGTAGAAAATCCGCAGTATCTGAACTTGGTGTTAGTTATCACTGCTCAATAGCCTGTATCAGAATTGCAAAAATGAAAACATTAGGTCCACGCTTGGTATCCAGATCCTGAAACATCTCCATGAGCAGGCTTTTTTTTAAATGATCTGTTGAATAGTTATATGACACTGTTAAAATCCCAGATGAAGATCTAGCACTTGACCATTTTTGTAAATCTTCTAATTCCATAGTTGATAAACACGCCCCTTTTAAAAAGTATAGAACTTAGAACAGGTCTATCCCTGGCTTTCGGCAGAACTGTCTTCTTTACTTTTTTTTCCCCTTGTCCTGTTCAGCATTATGTCAGAAGAATTGTAGTCTGAATACCTTTGATGCCAAACAGATTTGTTTTGCCAAGGGAAGTTTTATAAATGTAAAGCTCCCCTTGATGCCCATTTATTTATTTCTGTTTACAATATATGACATGAACTGAACTGTACCGGACCGGGGGACAAGGAAAGAAGAAGAGGAAAGAAGAGGAAACAGAACAAAAATAGAAACAAAAACCAGACAACCAGCTGCTACACCTGTAAAAAACAAAACAGACAACAATCCATGGCCTATGAGGGGAATCCAGCCTTAGCGCCACCAGGAGCACCTGAAAGCAGACAAGCAGAGAAAAAACAAACACACAAACAAACAAAAACAAGCACAAGAAGCGGCAATCGCATACAACACAGCTGTGGATATAGATGACCTGAGACGACATGATAATACATCAACTGCTTAGTGACCATGCTACTGGACTAATGGATGTGTGTGTGAGAACATGCAACACCCATGGCACAGGACCTACATGATAACCGTGCTTAGTTATGAGTGTATAAGCGTACAGGGCCACAATCCACAGCCCCCCCCAAAACAATCAGAAGCAGGCAGAGAGGGCCACAAGACCCAGGCCACCAGCAGCCCCCACAGAGCACAGAACCCAGGCAGCCCACCGCAGGGGCAACCACGCATCCACCCAGAAGACTGCAGAGGAAGCCCCCGGAAAGAGCCCCCATAAGCATAGGGCAGAGGCACTCCGGGAAGCAGGGGCAACAGCCCACCGACCCCGCCAGGCCCCAGCCGCCCAGACATGGGCCGTGCACTGGACCTGGGCCCCAGGAGCCCGAGCGCCCCCAAACCCCCCGGCAGAGGCCCCACCCAATACCCAGGAGGGCCAAGCGCCCCAGACAGCCACAAAGTGGGTCAGCGCCTGCCCCAGCGCCCCTGGCCAAGTGCCCTGGGAGTCAAGACGTGCCCACAGGTGGGTGAAGTCGCGAGCAGTGGGGAGAGGCAACGCTGATGGCCCATCGGGAGAAACACAGGCAGGCCAGGCAACAGCAAGTCCCAGATCCAGGCCCAATCATTACCACACACACTTTCACGTCCCATACATCCACACATCCACAAATCCTACCTCCCTCGACTCTGCTGGGGTGCAGTGCAGCGGGCACACCAGGAGGCCAGCAACCCCCCAGCCACCACAGACCCCGAACCAGCAGAACAATTAATTAATCCTCCTGGCCCCTCCTGCCCCGAGCAGACACCAGGAAGCAGGGGTGTGCGAAGAAGACCCCTCCCCTCACCCTTCTGGCTCTTCAATATTTTCTAATAGTGAGCAATTAAAATTGAGGGGCAGCCAAACTTGTAGAACTGGGAGCGCGGCACTCTGGGCCGCCTACATACCCAAAGAGCCCCGCCCACCAGATACCACTCAGTGTAACCACCCCCCAAGACCTAATGTGTGTGTGTGAGTGTGTTTGATAAGTAGTAATGTCTAAGGTGTAATTAAAACAGGGGCAGGGAACTGCAGAGTGCAACCAAAGGGGACCACCTACGTGGCCCCATCCACTACACCCCACCGAACACACGCCCCCAAAACCCTTCATGTGTGAGTGTGTGCTGTGTACAGGAGCCAGAAGGGAGAGGGGTATGGGGATATATACCGGGGGAGCTACTCTCCCCCAGAGAGGGCAGCCAGGGACTGGCTGCAATAGGCATCCCCGCTACCTGGGAGCCAACAATGGGCAGGAGGGCCTGATGTCCACCAGGCTCGGGGCCTGCAGCGACCATATTCCGGGAGCTACTGTACCCCCAGAAGGTACCCATCCCGCCCCACCCCACTCAACCCAACCCCACCCAGGAGGACCTCTACAAAAAACAAACAAACAAACCACCCGGTCACACCAGTCGCAGCAGCCCGGGCCTGAGACCCACCATCACCCAGCAACCCACCACCACCACTATGTGATAAAACTAATCAGAGGGGACCAGAGAGATTGAAATTCAGCCAATTGATGTTTTGAGGAGGCAGACATTGTTTCCATGCTAATATAATCTAAAAGAAAATTTCTAAACTGGTTAATACACAGATTGTTCTTCGCTTTCCAGTTCATGAGAATAGTTTTCTTTGCGATACATAACACTGTGACAACCATGTGTGCTGAGTTAATTTCCATGTTGATGTTGTCTAAGTCACCCAGTATGCACAGTGTGGGGCATGCAGGGATGCTACACTTTAGCCATGTTGATAGGTCCTCACAGACTTCAAGCCAGAACTTCTGGACAGGCGCAGAAAACCACAAAGCGTGTGCATAATCATCAGGTGTGTTATCTGTGCAATGTGAGCAGATGTATGAGTGTGTTAGACCCATCCTGAACATCCTTTGTCCTGTATAGTGTGTTCTATGAAGGATTTTGTATTGTATGAGCTGTAAATTAGGATTTCGAGTCTTTATGAAGGTGTTCAAACATATTTGTGGTTAGAAGCTATGACCAGAACTGATGGATAAATCTGCCTCCCATTTTGAGGATGGAAGAGATTGTGTCATCTATCTCAGACAATAATTTATATATTTTTGATAGTAGTTTTGGGGTACAGCTGCTTAGAAATTCTGCTACCCTAGTCGGGGGTTGTAAGTCTGGTTGGTGGAGGATATATCCATCCATCCATCCATCATCTGCCGCTTATCCGGGGGTCGGGTCGCGGGGGCAGCAGCTTGAGCAGAGAAACCCAGACGTCTCTGTCCCCGGCCACTTCCTCCAGCTCTTCCGGGGGGACCCCGAGGCGTTCCCAGGCCAGCCGAGAGACATAGTCTCTCCAACGTGTCCTGGGTCTCCCCCGGGGTCTCCTCCCAGTGGAACGTGCCCGGAACACCTCCCCAGGGAGGCGCCCAGGGGGCATCCTAACCAGATGCCCGAGCCACCTCATCTGACTCCTCTCAATGCGGAGGAGCAGCGGTTCGACTCCGAGCCCCTCCCGGATGACTGAGCTTCTCACCCTATCTCTAAGGGAGAGCCCAGACACCCTGCGGAGGAAACCCATTTCGGCCGCTTGTATTCGCGATCTTGTTCTTTCGGTCACTACCCACAACTCGTGACCATAGGTGAGGATGGGAACGTAGATTGACCAGTAAGTAGAGAGCTTCGCCTTCTGGCTCAGCTCCCTCTTCACAACGACGGGTCGGTGCAGAGCCTGCAACACTGCAGGCGCCGCACCGATCCGCCCGTCAATCTCCCGCTCCATTCGTCCGTCACTCGTGAACAAGACCCCGAGATACTTGAACTCCTCCTCTTGGGGAAGGATCTCATTCCCGACCCGGAGAGAGCATTCCACCCTTTTCCGGCTGAGAACCATAGTCTCGGATTTGGAGGTGCTGATTCTCATCCCAGCCGCTTCACACTCGGCTGCGAATCACTCCAGTGAGAGCTGAAGGTCACGGCCTGACGACGCTAACAGAACTACATCATCTGCAAAAAGCAGAGACCCGATTCTGAGGTCGCCAAATGGGACACCCTCAACGCCCTGGCTCCGCCTAGAAATTCTGTCCATAAAAGTTAGGAACAGAATCGGTGACAAAGGGCAGCCCTGACGGAGTCCAACTCTCACCGGAAACGTATCCGACTTACTGCCGGCAATGCGGACCAAACTCTGGCACCGGTCATACAGAGACCGAACGGCCCCTATCAAGGGGTCCGGCACTCCATATTCCCGGAGCACCCCCCACAGGACTCCACGAGGGACACGGTCGAACGCTTTCTCCAAGTCCACAAAACACATGTAGACTGGTTGGGCGAACTCCCATGCACCCTCCAGGATCCTGCCGAGGGTATAGAGCTGGTCCACTGTTCCACGGAGAGGACGAAAGCCACACTGCATCTCCTGAATCCGAGGCTCGATTATCCGACGGATCCTCCTCTCCAATACCCCCGAATAGACCTTACCAGGGAGGCTGAGGAGTGTGATACCCCTATAGTTGGAACACACCCTCCGGTCCCCCTTTTTAAAGAGGGGGACCACCACCCCAATCTGCCAGTCCAGAGGCACTGTTCCCCATGTCCACGCTATACTGCAGAGGCGTGTCAGCCAAGACAGCCCTACAACATCCAGAGCCTTGAGAAACTCAGGACGGACCTCATCCACCCCCGGGGCCTTGCCACCGAGGAACTTTTTAACCACCTCGGCAACCTCAGTCCCAGAAATGGGAGGCCCCGTCTCCGAGCTCTCCGACTCTGCCTCTTCCAAGCACGTGTTGGTAGGATTGAGGAGTTCCTCGAAGTACTCCCCCCACCGACTCACAACATCCCTAGTTGAGGTCAGCAAAGCCCCGTCCCCACTGTAAACAGTGTTGACTGTGAGCCGCTTCCCCCCCCTGAGACGCTGGATGGTGGACACGAATCTTTTCGAGGCCGTCCGGAAATCGTTCTCCATGGTCTCACCGAACTCCTCCCAGGCCCGAGTTTTTGCCTCAGCAACCGCCGAAGCCGCGGCCCGTCTGGCCCGTCAGTACCTATCAGCTTCTTCCAGGGTCCCACTGGCCAAAAAGGCCCGATAGGACTCCTTCTTCAGCTTGACGGCTTCCCTCACCACTGGTGTCCACCAGCAGGTTCGAGGGTTGCCGCCACGACAGGCACCGACCACCTTACGTCCACAACTCCGACCAGCTGCCTCGGCAATGGAGTCACGGAACATTCAATGTCCCCCACCTCAAATATGGTTGAAGCTCTGCCGGAGGTGGGAGTTAAAGCTCCTTCTGACGGGGGATTCTGACAAACGCTCCCAGCAGACCCTCACAATACGTTTGGGCCTGCCAGGTGTGATCGGCATCCTCCCCCACCAGCGGAGCCAACTCACCACCAGGTGGTGATCAGTTGACAGCTCCGCCCCTCTCTTCACCCGAGTGTCCAGGACATACGGCCGCAAGTCCGATGATACAACCACAAAGTCGATCATCGAACTGCGGCCAAGGGTGTCCTGGTGCCAAGTGCACATATGGACACCCTTATGCCTGAACATGGTGTTCGTTATGGACAGTCTATGACTGGCACAGAAGTCCAACAACATAACACCACTCTGATTCAGATCGGGGGGGCCGTTCCTCCCAATCACACCCCTCCAGGTCTCACTGTCATTGCCCACGTGAGCATTGAAGTCCCCCAGCAGAATGAGGGAGTCTCCGGTAGGAGCATTCTCCAGTGCCTCCCCCAGAGACTCCAAAAAGGGTAGGTACTCTGAACTGCTGTTTGGCGCATAGGCACAAACAACAGTCAGGACTCGTCCCCCCACCCAAGGCGGAGGGAGGCTACCCTCTCGTTCACTGGGGTAAACCCCAATGTACTGGCACACAGCCGGGGGGCAATAAGTATGCCCACACCTGCTCTGCGCCTCTCACCACGGGCAACTCCAGAGTGGAAGAGAGTCCAACCCCTCTCAAGAGTACTGGTTCCAGATCCCAAGCCGTGCGTCGAGGTGAGTCCGACTATATCTAACGGTCTGATGAAGTTTCAACAATAAACAACAAACTTTGTATTATGAGAAAGAACCAGACTCATTCTTTAGGAATCCGAAAATAAGCTCTATTTTACGAGTTATGCACGAATTCGGATTCTCCTATAAAACGAATTCCTTAACTCAAACCAAGTTAAGACTGCTTTGTCCTTCATATTTATTCATGTCTAATAAAGTTTCAATGATAAACAACGTTGTACTTTGTAGAATGAGAAAGAACTTCTTCAACAATAAGCATCTCTCGACAAATGACGAAATACAGATTTTGCTATAAAATTAATTGCTATCAGCCTGACTTAAAACTGTTTGTCTTCCTTATTTATCCACTTCAAATCAAGTTTCAACAATTAAAAAAATTTTGTAGTTTGAGAAAGAACAACTTAATCTTGAGCAATCAGTATAAAAAGAAGGTAAGCAAAGGTGCGAATGTCAAACCATACATGATCAAAACAGGGAGCGGAGGTGTTTGGCTGAGACAAGGTGTGAATGTCCACCCATAATTAATGAAAAGCGGGCAACGAGTAGGTTCGAATGCCCAACCATACATCATCAAAAGCAGGAGTGGATATGTTCGGCTACAAGAAGGTTTGAACGTCTGACCATAGTTTGTAAAAAGGTTCGAATGCCCGAACATACACCATCAAAGGAGGGAGCGGAGGTGTTCCGCTGTAAGAAGGTGTGAATGTCCGACCATAGTTGGTAAAAAACGGGTAAGAAAAGGTTAAAATACCCGACTGTACACAATCAGTAGCGGGAGCGGAGTTGTTCGGCTACTAAAAGGTGTGAAAGTCCGACCATGGTTTGTAAAAAGCGGGTAAGAAAAGGTGCGAATGCCCGAAAATGTATGATCAAAAGAGGGAGCGGAGGTGTTCGGCTGCAAGAAGGTGTGAATGTACACCCATAATTACTGAAAAATGGGTAAGAAAAGGTTCGAATATCCAAACATAATTAAAAGCGAGAGAGATTGTGTTCAGCTGCAAGTAGGTGTGAATATCCAGCCATAATTACTCACAAACGGGTAAGAAAATGTAGTATTGCCAGACCATACATGATCAAAACAGGGAGCGGAGGTGGTTCAGCACCAAGGTGTCAATGTCTGACTATAGTTTGTAAAAAGCGGGTACGATAAGGTGCGAATGCCCGACAATGTATAATCAAAAGAGGGAGCAGAGGTTTTCGGCTACAATAAGGTTTGAATGTCCAACCATAGTTTGTAAAAAGCGGGTAAGAAAAGGTTCAAATGCCTGACTATACACCATCAAAAGCGGGAGTGGAGATGTTCCGCTGTAAGACGGTGTGAATGTCCGACCATAGTTGGTAAAAAAAGGGTAAGAAAAGGTTAAAATACCCGACTGTACACAATCAATAGCGGGAGCGGAGTTGTTCGGCTACAAGAAGGTGTGAAAGTCCAACCATCGTTTGTAAAAAGCTGGTAAGAAAAGGTTTGACTGCCCGAACATACACCATCAAAAGAGGGAGCGGAGGTGTTCCGCTGTAAGAAGGTGTGAATGTCCGACCATAGTTGGTAAAAAGCGGATAAGAAAAGGTTAAAATACCCGACTGTACACAATCAATAGCGGGAGCGGAGTTGTTCGGCTACTAAAAGATGTGAAAGTCCGACTATGGTTTGTAAAAAGAGGGTAAGAAAAGGTGCTAATGCCCGACAATGTATGATCAAAAGAGGGAGTGGAGGTTTTCGGCTGTAAGAAGGTCTGAATGTCCAACTATAATTTGTAAAAACCGGGTAAGAAAAGGCTTGAAAGCCCGACTATACACCATCATAAGCGGGAGAGGAGGTGTTCAGCTGCAAGAAGGTGTGAATGTCCACCCATAATTACTGAAAAATGGGTAAGAAAAGGTGCGAATGCCCAAACATACATCATCAAAAGCAGGAGTGGATGTGTTGGGCTACAAGAAGGTTTGAAAGTCCGACCATGGTTTGTAAAAAACGGGTAAGAAAAGGTGCGAATGCCCGACAATGTATGATCAAAAGAGGGAGCGGAGGTTTTTGGCTACAAGAAGGTTCTAATGTCCGACCATGGTTTGTAAAAAGCGGGTAAGAAAAGGTTCAAATGCCTGACAATACACCATCAAAAGAGGGAGCGGAGGTGTTCCGCTGTAAGACGGTGTGAATGTCCGACCATAGTTGGTAAAAAGCGGGTAAGAAAAGGTTAAAATACCCGACTGTACACAATCAATAGCGGGAGCGGAGTTGTTCGGCTACAAGAAGGTGTGAAAGTCCAACCATGGTTTGTAAAAAGCTGCTAAGAAAAGGTTCGAATGCCCGAATATATACCATCAAAAGCGGAAGCGGAGGTGTTCGGCTGCAAGAAGGTGTGAACGTCCGACCAAAGTTTGTAAAAAGCAGTTAAGAAAAGGTTCGAATATCCAACCAAACATAATCAAAAGCGGGAGCAGAGCTGTTCGACTGCAAGTAGGTGTGAATGTCCAGCCATAATTACTTACAAACGGGTAAGAAAAGGTAGTATTGCCAGACCATACATGATCAAAACAGGGAGCGGAGGTGGTTCAGCACCAAGGTGTGAATGTCTGACTATAGTTTGTAAAAAGCGGGTAAGCTGCGAATGACCGACTAAATATCAACAAAAGGTCTTCGGATGCAAGTGGGTGTGAATATCCCACCATACAAGTATGGTGGAGAGGAAGCTGTGAACAGCCGACCATAGTTTGCAAAAAGCGGGTGAGACAAGGTGCGAATGTCCAACCATACATGATCAAAACAGGGAGCGGAGGTGTTTGGCTGTGACAAGGTGTGAATGTCCACCCAAAATTAATGAAAAGCGGGCAAAAAGTAGGTTTGAATGCCCAAGCATACATCATCAAAAGAAGGAGTGGATGTGTTCGGCTACAAGAAGGTTTGAATGTCCGAGCATAGTTTGTAAAAAGCGGGTAAGAAAAGGTTCAAATGCCTGACTATACACCATCAAAAGAGGGAGCGGAGGTGTTCCGCTGTAAGAAGGTGTGAATGTCCGACCATAGTTGGTAAAAAGTGGGTAAGAAAAGGTTAAAATACCCGACTGTACACAATCAAAAGCGGAAGCGGAGTTGTTCGGCTACAAGAAGGTGTGAAAGTCCAACCATCGTTTTTAAAAAGCTGGTAAGAAAAGGTTCGAATGCCCGAATATATACCATCAAAAGCGGAAGCGGAGGTGTTCGGCTGCAAGAAGGTGTGAACGTCCGACCAAAGTTGGCAAAAAGCAGTAAAGAAAATGTTCAAATATCCAAACATAATTAAAAGCGAGAGAGATTGTGTTCAGCTGCAAGTAGGTGTGAATATCCAGCCATAATTACTCACAAACGGGTAAGAAAATGTAGTTTTGCCAGACCATACATGATCAAAACAGGGAGCGGAGGTGGTTTAGCTGCAAAAAGGGGTGAATGTCCAACTAAAGTTCAAATATATTAACAAAAGCGGGAGGAGAGGTCTTCGGATTAGAGTGGTTGAGAATTTCCAACCATAATCTATAAAATGCGGTGAAAAAAAAAGGTGTGAAGGAATTAATTTTATAGCAAAATCTGAAATCATGCATAACTCCGCAAAAGGAACGTATTGCTCAACCAAAGGGATGCTTCTTTCTCATTCAGGGTAATATGAGGAACTTTATGCTTGATACATTTTAGACATGGATAACTATGAAGGACAAAGCAATTTTAACTTGGTTTGAGCAAAGCAATTCATTTTATAGGAAAATCCGAAATCGTGCAGGACTCATGAAAGTAAGCTTATTCTCGGATTCCTGATCCTCCAGTGTTGCTCTTTCCTATACTGCAAAATACAGCCTTGTTCTTTGTTGAAATCGATATAGACATTGATAAATATGAAGGACAAAGCAGTTTCCACTTTGTTTGAGTGAAGGAATTAATTTTATAGCAAAATCCCAAATCAAGCAGAACGTATGAAAATAAGAGTGTTTTCGGATTCCTGATCCTTCAGTGTTGCTATTTCTTCTACTGCAAAATACAATGTTGTTCTTTGTTGAAGTCAATCTAGACATTGATAAATATGAAGGACAAAGCAGTTTTAACATAGTTTGAGTAAAGGAATTCATTTTATACATAAAATCCCAAATCATGCAGAACGTATGAAAATAAGCTTATTCTCGGATTCCTGTTCCTTCAAGTGTTGCTCTTTCTACTACTGCAAAATACAATGTTGTTTTTTGTTGAAGTAAATCTAGACATTGATAAATATGAAGGACAAAGCAGTTTTCACTTGGTTTGAGTGAAGGAATTCATTTTATACATAAAATCCCAAATCATGCAGAACGTATGAAAATAAGCTTATTCTCGGATTACTGTTCCTTCAAGTGTTGCTCTTTCTTCTACTGCAAAATCCAGTGTTTTTCTTTGTTGAAGTCAATCTAGACATTGATAAATATGAAGGACAAAGCAGTTTTAACATAGTTTGAGTGAAGGCATTCATTTATAGTAAAATCAATAATCGTGCAGAACTCATGAAAATAAGCTTATTCTCGGATTCCTAAAACTTTTGATTTGCTCTTTCTTTACTGCAAAGTACAATGTTGTTCTTTGTTGAAGTCGATCTAGACATTGATAAATATGAAGGACAAAGCAGTTTTCACTTGGTTTGAGTGAAGGATTTGCAGCTGAAAACCTCCCGCTCCCGCTTTTGATTGTGTATAGTCGGGCTTTCGAGCCTTTTCTTACCCGGTTTTTAGAAATTATGGTTGGACATTCAGACCTTGCAGCCGAAGACCTCCACTCCCTCTTTTGATCATACATTGTCGGACATTCGCACCTTGTCTTACCCGCTTTTTACAAACTATAGTCAGACATTCACACCTTGCAGCTGAACCACCTCAGCTCCCTGTTTTGATCATGTTTGGTCTGGCAATACTACCTTTTCTTACCCGTTTGTGAGTATTTATGGCTGGACAATCACACCTACTTGCAGTCGGGCATTCGAACCTTTTCTTAACTGCTTTTTGCAAACTTTGATCGGACGTTCACACCGTCTTGCAACCGAACATCTCCGCTTCCGCTTTTGATGGTATATATTCGGGCATTCGAACCTTTTCTTAGCAGCTTTTTACAAACCATGGTTGAACTTTCACACCTTCTTGTAGCCGAAAACCTCCGCTCCCTCTTTTGATCATACATTGTCGGGCATTTGCACCTTTTCTTACCCGTTTTTTACAAACCATGGTCGGACTGTCACACATTCTTGTAGCCAAACACATCCGCTCCCGCTATTGATTGTGTACAGTCGGGTATTTTAACCTTTTCTTACCCGTTTTTTACCAACTATGGTCGGACATTCACACCTTCTTACAGCGGAACACCTCCGCTCCCTCTTTTGATGGTGTATGTTTGGGCATTCGAACCTTTTCTTACCCGCTTTTTACAAACTATGCTCGGACATTCAAACCTTCTTGTAGCCGAACACATCCACTCCTGCTTTTGATGATGTATGGTTGGGCATTCAAACCTACTTGTTGCCCGCTTTTCATTAATTTTGGGTGGACATTCACACCTTGTCACAGCCAAACACCTCCGCTCCCTGTTTTGATCATGTATGGTTGGACATTCGCACCTTTTCTCACCCGCTTTTTGCCAACTATGGTCGGCTGTTCACAGCTTCCTCTCCACCATACTTGTATGGTGGGATATTCACACCCACTTGCATCCGAAGACCTTTTGTTGATATTTAGTCGGTCATTCGCAGCTTACCCGCTTTTTGCAAACTATGGCCTTCATGCAGCCAAACACCTCTGATCTCGCTTTTGATGATGTAAGGTTGGGCATTCAGACCTTGCTTCACCTGCTTTTCACCAAATATAGTCGGACATTCACACCTTCTGGCAGCCGAACACTTCCGCTCCACCTTTTAGTGTTCTATCACACCTTTTTTTTCACCGCATTTTATAGATTATGGTTGGAAATTCTCAACCACTCTCATCCGAAGACCTCTCCTCCCGCTTTTGTTAATATATTTGAACTTTAGTCGGACATTCACACCTTCTTGCAGCCGAACCACCTCCGCTCCCTGTTTTGATCACGTATGGTCTGGCAATACTACCTTTTCTTACGCGTTTGTTAGTAATTATGGCTGGACATTCACACCTACTTGCAGCCGAACACCACCTCTCCCGCTTTTGATGATGTATGGACCGGCATTCTTACCTTTTCTAACACATTTTTCAGCAATTATGGTCGGAGATTCACACTTACTCACAGCCGAACAACTCCGCTCCCGCATTTGATGGTGTATAGTCGGGCATTCTCACCCTTTCTCATCAGCTTTTTGCAAATTATGATCTGACATTCACACCTGCTTTTGATAATGTATGGTTTGGAATTCGCACCTTTTCTTACCAATTTTTCAGTAATTATGGGTGGACATTCACACCTTCTTGCAGCTGAACACCTCCTCTCCCGCTATTGATTGTGTACAGTCGGGTATTTTAACCTTTTCTTACCCGCTTTTTACCAAATATGGTCGGACATTCACACCTACTTGCAGTCGAACAGCTCTGCTCCCGCTTTTGATGGTATATATTCGGGCATTTGAACCTTTTCTTACCCGCTTTTTACAAACTATGGTCGGACATTCAAACCTTCTTGTAGCCGAAAACCTCCGCTCCCTCTTTTGATCATACATTGTCGGGCATTCGAACCTTTTCTTACCCGTTTTTTACAAACCATGGTCGGACTGTCACACATTCTTGTAGCCAAACACATCCGCTCCCGCTATTGATTGTGTACAGTCGGGTATTTTAACCTTTTCTTACCCGTTTTTTACCAACTATGGTCGGACATTCACACCTTCTTACAGCGGAGGACCTCCGCTCCCTCTTTTGATGGTGTATGTTTGGGCATTCGAACCTTTTCTTACCCGCTTTTTACAAACTATGCTCGGACATTCAAATCTTCTTGTAGCCGAACACATCCACTCCTGCTTTTGATGATGTATGGTAACCTTTTCTTACCCGCTTTTTACTAACTATGGTCGGACATTCAAACCTTCTTGTAGCCAAAAACCTCCGCTCCCTCTTTTGATCATACATTGTCGGGCATTCGCACCTTATCTTACCCGCTTTTTACAAACTATAGTCAGACATTCACACCTTGCAGCTGAACCACCTCCGCTCCCTGTTTTGATCATGTATGGTCTGGCAATACTACCTTTTCTTACCCGTTTGTGAGTAATTAATCCCAAAATATTGAGCATAAAATAAGTCTTTATGCTGATGATGTATTACTTTTCCTTCAGAACTCACAGACGTCTCTCAGTCACACGATCACACTCATAAATAAATTCTCAGCACTTTCTGACTACTCTATCAACTGGTCTAAGACCACAGTTCTGCCCATTAACTGTAGGGTCCATAATATACCTGCGATCACTTTACAGTCAGGAAATATTAGATATTTAGGCATAAACATTTCCTCCAGGCTCTCAGAGCTAACAAAGCTAAATTATGTGCAATTATTAAAGACAGTAGAGGACGATCTCTCGTTGGAAGTCCTTACCTATATCACTTATGGGGAGAGTTACATCCATTAAAATGATGATACTACCAAAAGTTAACTATTTGTTCTCAATGATCCCCATAAAACCATCTGCTACTTGGTTTAAGTCACTAGATTCATGCATCTCCAAATTTCTGTGGAAAAACAAACCACCACGTATTAGTTTAAAAACCCTACAGAAGACCAAGGACAGTGGTGGATTAGATTTACTTCATTTTCAGCACTATTCCTTAGACAATAGGTTACAATATATATCAAAATGGTTTAAACCTTGTTGTTGTCACAGTTCCCAGAGACGTTGTAATCGTTGAGGATTCTATATTCACCCCCTCATTAGAGGCACGTAATGCAGATTGATGACACTGAATCTTCTTCTCTGTTCATTGCTGGCATCATTCCCAGCATCGTAAGTGTTCGTGGCATTGTTAGCCTCTTCTTCTGGATCTTGATATCGAGAATCCTTTTGTATTTCTGGTTTGTCAGTCCTCTGTCTTCGTTCACCGGAGTCTTTGTCTTTTTGTCCTTGAGTTTGGTGATTTTTTCTTCTTTTGATGCCTTGACACAATGTGACAGGTGATACCACGTGGGAGATCCTGTAACTTGGATTGCTGTCCCTGTGCTGCGAAATGGCTGTGCTGCTCAAATGGTCTCTCCTTCATCATGGTTACATGCTGCCATTCCGACATCTCGCCATTCCGACATGGGTCTCCAATTGTCGGAATGGCGACACTTAATTTTTTATCAAACGTCCCACCATTCCGACACTTTTTTCCTCCTATGGTCGGAATGGCGGTATGTTTTTTGTTTTTTTTAACATACCGCCATTCCGACAGTTCCTTTTAATAGCCTATTTTTTACCCAAAACATTTTGCACTAATGATATGCCGGCGCAAATACGCCCTAAAGTTTGGCGCACAAGCTTTGCACATGCAGAGGCCACAGCCTCGCAAACAAACTTTAATAATCTATTATCAAAATCCCCTGAATTTCAAATATAAAAATACAGATATTAATGTAACTCTGGCGAGACTGAAACTGATTAAGCAGAAATACAGTGTCAGTGAGCTGTCACAGCAGCCAGCTGGAGCGGAGCTCTCCACAGAGCCCATGCGTCTTTTGCACGCTGTCATCATATGCAAAAGTAATAATTGCAATTACAGATATCACGGCTACTGCACAGGACACAGTTGCGAGCACTCTGCCTTGCCTTGCCAATAGGAGAAGAGAGAAATGACAGCATAGAACGTATAAAACACAACAAAATGCAGTAAAAACGTTTATTCATGTTATTCACGTGATTTATGAGTACTCACTCCAATTTTGGGAAGCGCGGATGGGTTTTGCGCATTTGGCACAAACACACAGCCGCAACGGTTGTAGCTTTATACAGCCTGTTGATATCTTAAGGACCTAACTGGTCACACCTGGGACTAAATGTCATGTAGAGATTGTTTTTACATGACATTACAGCTGAACATATAGCTTTCATCCACAAACCAACGTGGGAGAGCCCGACGCACATAGGCATGCGTAAAACCAATTTTGACCACTTCATACTGTTTATTTGCTTTCTTTTAGTTAACTTTCGTTTCTTTTGGATTCTTGTGCGTGTTATGGAGCCGTTTTGGTCCATGTTTGTAAGCCTTTTTTTCCTGGACTAAATTTTCGGAAGTTGAAACAAGTGGCATTAGAGTGTGTGATTGAAAACCACCGCGGACTGCTTCTCCTCCTCCAGTTGCCGAGACTTTGTGTTTTTAATAACGCTTGTCTATAAACATGTGTTAAACATATAAATTGCATGAACAGAAAGAAGGGACTCACCTGTTGAGTAACACACATTTCCTTATACGGAAAGCCTTGTCGGAATGGTGGGACATTTGAACGTCAGAATAGCGGGATGTCGCAATGGTGGGATGTCGGAATGGTGGGACGTTTGCATGTCGGAATGGTGGTATGTCGGAATGGTGGTATGTCGGAATGGTGGGATGTCGGAATAGCGGGATGTCGGAATGGCGGGATTTCGGAATGGGTGTTGCCACCCCCTTCATCATATACACAGTTATTTATACATCACCTTCCACCATGAAGCGTTGTCCCTTTTTGTTTCTCTCTTTGTTCTTAAAATGCTGTTATGCATGTCTAAACCAATCCATTAAATTAGATCATTTTGGCAGTAAAGCGATCTACAATGTGCTTGGTCGCAAAGCTGCTCATCTGTGGTAAACAGCTCTTCAGAAAGGCATTCTTCAATTGATTTCACTAATTCTATGTAATAATTTTGTGATTTCCTACAAAACTACACTTCTTCTCCCATCTGTCTGAGTATTTAATATTGTCTGGGTCCCGTTAAAACATGTATTTTTCCCATCTAATTCCTTGTTTGCTTTAAAACAAGTATTCCCCATTTTCTATCCCTTCAGTAGCCAACCAGTTTGTATGGAGTACACTGGAGCAACTTGACTGATCAGTAAAACACTGCTTTTGTTGTCACCGCAAGGCTTCCCCCGTCGGTTGTTTCACTGAGACACTACTGAGTAACTATAACTCAACACAGTTTATACACATAACATTCATATACATACTAACAAACAAACAAACAATTATTCATCGCAATTTTCTCATCTCTGTTTGAACGTACACCCAGGTAAATATTCCTGTAGTCTTGTCATACCGACTAAGGACCCATTCATTGTTTAACTTCACTGTTTTGCAAATCCTAATTGAATATTACACATTGACATTGAACTTTACTTGATAAGCAGGTCTTCATTGCATTCAGCAGCCTATATGTGAGCATCTATGTGTAAGATGTTCTTCTTTGCATTTATCAGCAGCAAGCAATTCTTCATTGCACATGCATATGAAAATAGTAAAACAATTCCAATGCGTTAGCAAAACCTTCTATATCAGGAGTGTCCATCATGATGCTGGGAATAGAACCTCTTTCCCAGAATAGTTCAACCTTCATTACTCAACTGATCATAACTCCACAATGAGCACATTTCAAAGTATCATTCCTCTACATATATTCAAAAATCTATGTGTAAATGTTTAATATTTCTTATATTTGTTGATGTCATTCTGTGTGCATGTGGCCTAAACCCAATCTCTGTGTGGCAATTTTAATTTAAACAAGTTGAACTCTGCCTCTGATCATTTAAAAAAGGTGTGTACCAATATCAACCTTTCTCAGGTAATTACAGATCCTACAAAACCAAAGAGATCCTTCAAGGTTGTCCCTGATTGGCTCAATCTTAACAAATCAAAGGTAGAAAATCCGCAGTATCTGAACTTGGTGTTAGTTATCACTGCTCAATAGCCTGTATCAGAATTGCAAAAATGAAAACATTAGGTCCACGCTTGGTATCCAGATCCTGAAACATCTCCATGAGCAGGCTTTTTTTTAACTGATCTGTTGAATAGTTATATGACACTGTTAAAATCCCAGATGAAGATCTAGCACTTGACCATTTTTGTAAATCTTCTAATTCCATAGTTGATAAACACGCCCCTTTTAAAAAGTATAGAACTTAGAACAGGTCTATCCCTGGCTTTCGGCAGAACTGTCTTCTTTACTTTTTTTTCCCCTTGTCCTGTTCAGCATTATGTCAGAAGAATTGTAGTCTGAATACCTTTGATGCCAAACAGATTTGTTTTGCCAAGGGAAGTTTTATAAATGTAAAGCTCCCCTTGATGCCCATTTATTTATTTCTGTTTACAATATATGACATGAACTGAACTAAACCGGACCGGGGGACAAGGAAAGAAGAAGAGGAAAGAAGAGGAAACAGAACAAAAATAGAAACAAAAACCAGACAACCAGCTGCTACACCTGTAAAAAACAAAACAGACAACAATCCATGGCCTATGAGGGGAATCCAGCCTTAGCGCCACCAGGAGCACCTGAAAGCAGACAAGCAGAGAAAAAACAAACACACAAACAAACAAAAACAAGCACAAGAAGCGGCAATCGCATACAACACAGCTGTGGATATAGATGACCTGAGACGACATGATAATACATCAACTGCTTAGTGACCATGCTACTGGACTAATGAATGTGTGTGTGTGTGTGTGAGAACATGCAACACCCATGGCACAGGACCTACATGATAACCGTGCTTAGTTATGAGTGTATAAGCGTACAGGGCCACAATCCACAGCCCCCCCCGAAGCAATCAGAAGCAGGCAGAGAGGGCCACAAGACCCAGGCCACCAGCAGCCCCCACAGAGCACAGAACCCAGGCAGCCCACCGCAGGGGCAACCACGCATCCACCCAGAAGACTGCAGAGGAAGCCCCCGGAAAGAGCCCCCATAAGCATAGGGCAGAGGCACTCCGGGAACCAGGGGCAACAGCCCACCGACCCCGCCAGGCCCCAGCCGCCCAGACATGGGCCGTGCACTGGACCTGGGCCCCAGGAGCCCGAGCGCCCCCAAACCCCCCGGCAGAGGCCCCACCCAATACCCAGGAGGGCCAAGCGCCCCAGACAGCCACAAAGTGGGTCAGCGCCTGCCCCAGCGCCCCTGGCCAAGTGCCCTGGGAGTCAAGACGTGCCCACAGGTGGGTGAAGTCGCGAGCAGTGGGGAGAGGCAACGCTGATGCCCCATCGGGAGAAACACAGGCAGGCCAGGCGACAGCAAGTCCCAGATCCAGGCCCAATCATTACCACACACACTTTCACGTCCCATACATCCACACATCCACACATCCTACCTCCCTCGACTCTGCTGGGGTGTAGTGCAGCGGGCACACCAGGAGGCCAGCAACCCCCCAGCCACCACAGACCCCGAACCAGCAGAACAATTAATTAATCCTCCTGGCCCCTCCTGCCCCGAGCAGACACCAGGAAGCAGGGGTGTGCGAAGAAGACCCCTCCCCTCACCCTTCTGGCTCTTCAATATTTTCTAATAGTGAGCAATTAAAATTGAGGGGCAGCCAAACTTGTAGAACTTGGAGCGCGGAACTCTGGGCCGCCTACATACCCAAAGAGCCCCGCCCACCAGATGCCACTCAGTGTAACCACCCCCCAAGACCTAATGTGTGTGTGTGAGTGTGTTTGATAAGTAGTAATGTCTAAGGTGTAATTAAAACAGGGGCAGGGAACTGCAGAGTGCAACCAAAGGGGACCACCTACGTGGCCCCATCCACTACACCCCACCGAACACACACGCCCCCAAAACCCTTCATGTGTGAGTGTGTGCTGTGTACCGGAGCCAGAAGGGAGAGGGGTATGGGGATATATACCGGGGGAGCTACTCTCCCCCAGAGAGGGCAGCCAGGGACTGGCTGCAATAGGCATCCCTGCTACCTGGGAGCCAACAATGGGCAGGAGGGCCTGATGTCCACCAGGCTCGGGGCCTGCAGCGACCATATTCCGGGAGCTACTGTACCCCCAGAAGGTACCCATCCCGCCCCACCCCACTCAACCCAACCCCACCCAGGAGGACCTCTACAAAAAACAAACAAACAAACCACCCGGTCACACCAGTCGCAGCAGCCCGGGCCTGAGACCCACCATCACCCAGCAACCCACCACCACCACTATGTGATAAAACTAATCAGAGGGGACCAGAGAGAATGAAATTCAGCCAATTGATGTTTTGAGGAGGCAGACATTGTTTCCATGCTAATATAATCTAAAAGAAAATTTCTAAACTGGTTAATACACAGATTGTTCTTCGCTTTCCAGTTCATGAGAATAGTTTTCTTTGCGATACATAACACTGTGACAACCATGTGTGCTGAGTTAATTTCCATGTTGATGTTGTCTAAGTCACCCAGTATGCACAATGTGGGGCATGCAGGGATGCTACACTTTAGCCATGTTGATAGGTCCTCACAGACTTCAAGCCAGAACTTCTGGACAGGCGCAGAAAACCACAAAGCGTGTGCATAATCATCAGGTGTGTTATCTGTGCAATGTGAGCAGATGTTTGAGTGTGTTAGACCCATCCTGAACATCCTTTGTCCTGTATAGTGTGTTCTATGAAGGATTTTGTATTGTATGAGCTGTAAATTAGGATTTCGAGTCTTTATGAAGGTGTTCAAACATAAATAGTGGTTAGAAGCTATGACCAGAACTGATGGATAAATCTGCCTCCCATTTTGAGGATGGAAGAGACATTGTGTCATCTATCTTAGACAATAATTTATATATTTTTGATAGTAGTTTTGGGGTACAGCTGCTTAGAAATTCTGCTACCCTAGTCGGGGGTTGTAAGTCTGGTTGGTGGAGGATATATCCATCCATCCATCCATCATCTGCCGCTTATCCGGGGGTCGGGTCGCGGGGGCAGCAGCTTGAGCAGAGATACCCAGACGTCTCTGTCCCCGGCCACTTCCTCCAGCTCTTCCGGGGGGACCCCGAGGCGTTCCCAGGCCAGCCGAGAGACATAGTCTCTCCAACGTGTCCTGGGTCTCCCCCGGGGTCTCCTCCCAGTGGGACGTGCCCGGAACACCTCCCCAGGGAGGCGCCCAGGAGGCATCCTAACCAGATGCCCGAGCCACCTCATCTGACTCCTCTCAATGCGGAGGAGCAGCGGTTCTACTCCGAGCCCCTCCCGGATGACTGAGCTTCTCACCCTATCTCTAAGGGAGAGCCCAGACACCCTGCGGAGGAAACCCATTTCGGCCGCTTGTATTCGCGATCTTGTTCTTTCGGTCACTACCCACAACTCGTGACCATAGGTGAGGATGGGAACGTAGATTGACCAGTAAGTAGAGAGCTTCGCCTTCTGGCTCAGCTCCCTCTTCACAACGACGGGTCGGTGCAGAGCCTGCAACACTGCAGGCGCCGCACCGATCCGCCCGTCAATCTCCCGCTCCATTCGTCCGTCACTCGTGAACAAGACCCCGAGATACTTGAACTCCTCCTCTTGGGGAAGGATCTCATTCCCGACCCGGAGAGAGCATTCCACCCTTTTCCGGCTGAGAACCATAGTCTCGGATTTGGAGGTGCTGATTCTCATCCCAGCCGCTTCACACTCGGCTGCGAATCACTCCAGTGAGAGCTGAAGGTCACGGCCTGACGACGCTAACAGAACCACATCATCTGCAAAAAGCAGAGACCCGATTCTGAGGTCGCCAAATGGGACACCCTCAACGCCCTGGCTCCGCCTAGAAATTCTGTCCATAAAAGTTAGGAACAGAATCGGTGACAAAGGGCAGCCCTGACGGAGTCCAACTCTCACCGGAAACGTATCCGACTTACTGCCGGCAATGCGGACCAAACTCTGGCACCAGTCATACAGAGACCGAACAGCCCCTATCAAGGGGTCCGGCACTCCATATTCCCGGAGCACCCCCCACAGGACTTCACGAGGGACACGGTCGAACGCTTTCTCCAAGTCCACAAAACACATGTAGACTGGTTGGGCGAACTCCCATGCACCCTCCAGGATCCTGCCGAGGGTATAGAGTTGGTCCACTGTTCCACGGCCAGGACGAAAGCCACACTGCATCTCCTGAATCCGAGGCTCGATTATCCGACGGATCCTCCTCTCCAATACCCCCGAATAGACCTTACCAGGGAGGCTGAGGAGTGTGATATCCCTATAGTTGGAACACACCCTCCGGTCCCCCTTTTTAAAGAGGGGGACCACCACCCCAATCTGCCAGTCCAGAGGCACTGTCCCCGATGTCCACGCGATACTGCAGAGGCGTGTCAGCCAAGACAGCCCTACAACATCCAGAGCCTTGAGAAACTCAGGACGGACCTCATCCACCCCCGGGGCCTTGTTGGTAGGATTGAGGAGTTCCTCGAAGTACTCCCCCCACCGACTCACAACATCCCTAGTTGAGGTCAGCAAAGCCCCGTCCGCACTGTAAACAGTGTTGACAGTGAGCCGCTTCCCCCCCCTGAGACGCCGGATGGTGGACCAGAATCTTTTCGAGGCCGTCCGGAAATCGTTCTCTATGGTCTCACCGAACTCCTCCCAGGCCCGAGTTTTTGCCTCAGCAACCGCCGAAGCCGCGGCCCGTCTGGCCCGTCGGTACCTATCAGCTTCTTCCAGGGTCCCACTGGCCAAAAAGGCCCGATAGGACTCCTTCTTCAGCTTGACGGCTTCCCTCACCACTGGTGTCCACCAGCAGGTTCGAGGGTTGCCGCCAAGACAGGCACCGACCACCTTACGGCCACAACTCCGACCAGCTGCCTCGGCAATGGAGTCACGGAACATTCAATGTCCCCCACCTCAAATATGGTTGAAGCTCTGCCGGAGGTGGGAGTTAAAGCTCCTTCTGACGGGGGATTCTGACAAACGCTCCCAGCAGACCCTCACAATACGTTTGGGCCTGCCAGGTCTGATCGGCATCCTCCCCCACCAGCGGAGCCAACTCACCACCAGGTGGTGATCAGTTGACAGCTCCGCCCCTTTCTTCACCCGAGTGTCCAGGACATATGGCCGCAAGTCCGATGATACAACCACAAAGTCGATCATCGAACTGCGGCCAAGGGTGTCCTGGTGCCAAGTGCACATATGGACACCCTTATGCCTGAACATGGTGTTCGTTATGGACAGTCTATGACTGGCACAGAAGTCCAACAACATAACACCACTCTGATTCAGATCGGGGGGGCCGTTCCTCCCAATCACACCCCTCCAGGTCTCACTGTCATTGCCCACGTGAGCATTGAAGTCCCCCAGCAGAATGAGGGAGTCTCCGGTAGGAGCATTCTCCAGTGCCTCCCCCAGAGACTCCAAAAAGGGTAGGTACTCTGAACTGCTGTTTGGCGCATAGGCACAAACAACAGTCAGGACTCGTCCCCCCACCCAAGGCGGAGGGAGGCTACCCTCTCGTTCACTGGGGTAAACCCCAATGTACTGGCACACAGCCGGGGGGCAATAAGTATACCCACACCTGCTCTGCGCCTCTCACCACGGGCAACTCCAGAGTGGAAGAGAGTCCAACCCCTCTCAAGAGTACTGGTTCCAGATCCCAAGCCGTGCGTCGAGGAGAGTCCGACTATATCTAACGGTCTGATGAAGTTTCAACAATAAACAACAAACTTTGTATTATGAGAAAGAACCAGACTCATTCTTTAGGAATCCGAAAATAAGCTCTATTTTACGAGTTATGCACGAATTCGGATTCTCCTATAAAACGAATTCCTTAACTCAAACCAAGTTAAGACTGCTTTGTCCTTCATATTTATTCATGTCTAATCAAGTTTCAATGATAAACAACGTTGTACTTTGTAGAATGAGAAAGAACTTCTTCAGCAATAAGCATCTCTCGACAAATGACGAAATACAGATTTTGCTATAAAATTAATTGCTATCAGCCTGACTTAAAACTGTTTGTCGTCCTTATTTATCCACTTCAAATCAAGTTTCAACAATTAAAAAAATTTTGTAGTTTGAGAAAGAACAACTTAATCTTGAGCAATCAGTATAAAAAGAAGGTAAGCAAAGGTGCGAATGTCAAACCATACATGATCAAAACAGGGAGCGGAGGTGTTTGGCTGAGACAGGGTGTGAATGTCCACCCATAATTAATGAAAAGCGGGCAACAAGTAGGTTCGAATGCCCAACCATACATCATCAAAAGCAGGAGTGGATATGTTCGGCTACAAGAAGGTTTGAACGTCTGACCATAGTTTGTAAAAAGCGGGTAAGAAAAGGTTCGAATGCCCGAACATACACCATCAAAGGAGGGAGCGGAGGTGTTCCGCTGTAAGAAGGTGTGAATGTCCGACCATAGTTGGTAAAAAACGGGTAAGAAAAGGTTAAAGTACCCGACTGTACACAATCAGTAGCGGGTGCGGAGTTGTTCGGCTACTAAAAGGTGTGAAAGTCCGACCATGGTTTGTAAAAAGCGGGTAAGAAAAGGTGCGAATGCCCGAAAATGTATGATCAAAAGAGGGAGCGGAGGTGTTCGGCTGCAAGAAGGTGTGAATGTACACCCATAATTACTGAAAAATGGGTAAGAAAAGGTGCGAATGCCTAACTATACATAATCAAAAGCAGGAGTGGATGTGTTCGGCTCCAAGAAGGGTTGAATGTCTGACCATAGTTTGTAAAAAGCAGGTAAGAAAAGGTTTGACTGCCCGAACATACACCATCAAAAGAGGGAGCGGAGGTGTTCCGCTGTAAGAAGGTGTGAATGTCCGACCATAGTTGGTAAAAAGCGGGTAAGAAAAGGTTAAAATACCCGACTGTACACAATCAATAGCGGGAGCGGAGTTGTTCGGCTACTAAAAAATGTGAAAGTCCGACTATGGTTTGTAAAAAGCGGGTAAGAAAAGGTGCTAATGCCCGACAATGTATGATCAAAAGAAGGAGTGGAGGTTTTCGGCTGTAAGAAGGTCTTAATGTCCAACTATAATTTGTAAAAACCGGGTAAGAAAAGGCTTGAAAGCCCGACTATACACCATCATAAGCGGGAGAGGAGGTGTTCAGCTGCAAGAAGGTGTGAATGTCCACCCATAATTACTGAAATATGGGTAAGAAAAGGTGCGAATGCCCAAACATACATCATCAAAAGCAGGAGTGGATGTGTTGGGCTACAAGAAGGTTTGAAAGTCCGACCATGGTTTGTAAAAAACGGGTAAGAAAAGGTGCGAATGCCCGACAATGTATGATCAAAAGAGGGAGCGGAGGTTTTTGGCTACAAGAAGGTTTGAATGTCCGACCATAGTTTGTAAAAAGCGGGTAAGAAAAGGTTCAAATGCCTGACAATACACCATCAAAAGCGGGAGCGGAGGTGTTCCGCTGTAAGACGGTGTGAATGTCCGACCATAGTTGGTAAAAAGCGGGTAAGAAAAGGTTAAAATACCCGGCTGTACACGATCAATAGCGGGAGCGGAGTTGTTCGGCTACAAGAAGGTGTGAAAGTCCAACCATGGTTTGTAAAAAGCTGCTAAGAAAAGGTTCGAATGCCCGAATATATACCATCAAAAGCGGAAGCGGAGGTGTTCGGCTGCAAGAAGGTGTGAACGTCCGACCAAAGTTTGTAAAAAGCAGTTAAGAAAAGGTTAGAATATCCAACCAAACATAATCAAAAGCGGGAGCAGAGCTGTTCGACTGCAAGTAGGTGTGAATGTCCAGCCATAATTACTCACAAACGGGTAAGAAAAGGTAGTATTGCCAGACCATACATGATCAAAACAGGGAGCTGAGGTGGTTCAGCACCAAGGTGTGAATGTCTGACTATAGTTTGTAAAAAGCGGGTAAGATAAGGTGCGAATGCCCGACAATGTATGATCAAAAGAGGGAGCGGAGGTTTTTGGCTACAAGAAGGTTTGAATGTCCGACCATAGTTTGTAAAAAGCGGGTAAGAAAAGGTTCAAATGCCTGACTATACACCATCAAAAGCGGGAGCGGAGGTGTTCCGCTGTAAGACGGTGTGAATGTCCGACCATAGTTGGTAAAAAGCGGGTAAGAAAAGGTTAAAATACCCGACTGTACACAATCAATAGCGGGAGCGGAGTTGTTCGGCTACAAGAAGGTGTGAAAGTCCAACCATGGTTTGTAAAAAGCTGGTAAGAAAAGGTTCGAATGCCCGACAATGTATGATCAAAAGAGGGAGCGGAGGTGTTCGGCTGCAAGAAGGTCTGAATGTCCAACCATAATTTGTAAAAACCGGGAAGGAAAGGCTCGAAAGCCCGACTATACACCATCAAAAGCGGGAGCAGAGTGGTTCAGCTGCAAGAAGGTCTGAGTGTCCATCAATAATTGCTTTAAAACATGAAAGAAAATTTTCGAATATCAGCCGCACATGATCATAAGAAGGAGAGGAGGTGTTCAGCTGCAAGAAGGTGTGAATGTCCACCCATAATTCCTGAAAAATGGGTAAAAAAAGGTGCGAATGCCCAACCATACATTATCAAAAGCAGGTGTGAATGTCAGATCATAATCTGCAAAAAGCTGATGCGAAAGGGTGAGAATGCCCGACTATACACCATCAAATGCGGGAGCGGAGGTGTTCGGCTCTGAGTAGGTGTGAATGTCCGACCATAATTGCTGAAAAATGTGTTAGAAAAGGAAAGAATGCCGGACCATACATCATCAAAAGCGAGAGAGGTGGTGTTCGGCTGCAAAAAGGTGTAAATGTTCGACTAAAGTTTGTAAAAAGCGGGTAAGACATGGTGTGAATGCCTGACAAGGTATGATCAAAAGCAGGAGCGGAGGTGTTCAGCTGCAAGAAGGTCTAAATGTCCATCAATAATTGCTAGAAAACATGAAAGAAAATTTTCGAAAATCAAACCGCACATGATCATAAGTGGGAGAGGAGGTGTTCAGCTGCAAGAAGGTGTGAATGTCCACCCATTATTCCTGACAAATGGGTAAAAAAAAGGTGCGAATGCCCAACCATACATCATCAAAAGCAGGAGTGGATGTGTTCGGCTACAAGAAGGTGTGAACGTCCAACCAAAGTTTGTAAAAAGCAGTTAAGAAAAGGTTTGAATATCCAACCAAACATAATCAAAAGCGGGAGCATAGCTTTTCGACTGCAAGTAGTTGTGAATGTCAGATCATAATTTGCAAAAAGCTGATGAGAAAGGGTGAGAATGGCCGACTGTTTTTTACAAACCATGGTCGGACTTTCACACATTCTTGTCGCCAAACACATCCGCTCCCACTATTGATTGTGTACAGTCGGGTATTTTAACCTTTTCTTACCCACTTTTTACCAACTATGGTTGGACATTCACACCGTCTTACAGCGGAAAATCTCCGCTCCCGCTTTTGATGGTGTATAGTCAGGCATTTGAACCTTTTCTTACCCGCTTTTTACAAACTATGGTCAGACATTCGAACCTTCTTGTAGCCGAAAACCTCTGCTCCCTCTTTTGATTATACATTGTCGGGCATTCGCACCTTATCTTACCCGCTTTTTACAAACTATAGTCAGACATTCACACCTTGGTGCTGAACCACCTCAGCTCCCTGTTTTGATCATGTATGGTCTGGCAATACTACCTTTTCTTACCCGTTTTTGAGTAATTATGGCTGGACATTCACACCTACTTGCAGTCGAACAGCTCTGCTCCCGCTTTTGATTATGTTTGGTTGGATATTCGAACCTTTTCTTAACTGCTTTTTACAAACTTTGGTCGGACGTTCACACCTTCTTGCAGCCGAACACTTCCGCTTCCGCTTTTGATGGTATATATTCGGGCATTCGAACCTTTTCTTACCAGCTTTTTACAAACCATGGTCGGACTTTCAAACATTCTTGTAGCCAAACACATCCGCTCCCGATATTGATTGTGTACAGTCGGGTATTTTAACCTTTTCTTACCCACTTTTTACCAACTATGGTCGGACATTCACACCTTCTTACAGCGGAACACCTCCGCTCCCTCCTTTGATGGTGTATGTTCGGGCATTCAAACCTTTTCTTACCCGCTTTTTACAAACTATGCTCGGACATTCAAACCTTCTTGTAGCCAAACACATCAACTCCTTCTTTTGATGATGTATGCTTGGGCATCCAAACCTACTTTTTACCCGCTTTTCATTAATTTTGGGTGGACATTCACACCTTGTCACAGCCAAACACCTCCGCTCCCTGTTTTGGTCATGTATGGTTGGACATTCGCACCTTTTCTCACCCGCTTTTTGCAAACTATGGTTGGCTGTTCACAGCTTCCTCTCCATCATACTTGTATGGTGGGATGTTCACACCCAGTTGCATCTGAAGACCTCCGCCCCCACTTTTGTTGATATTTAGTTGGTCATTCGCAGCTTACCCGCTTTTGGCAAACTATGGCCTTCTTGCAGCCAAACACCTCTGATCTCGCTTTTGATAATGTAAGGTTGGGCATTCAGACCTTGCTTCACCTGCTTTTCACCAAATATAGTCGGACATTCACACCTTCTTGCAGCCGAACACTTCCGCTCCACCTTTTAGTGTTCTATCACACCTTTTTTTCACCGAATTTTATAGATTATGGTTGGAAATTCTCAACCACTCTCATCTGAAGACCTCTCCTCCCGCTTTTGTTAATATATTTGAACTTTAGTCGGACATTCACACCTTCTTGCAGCTGAACCACCTCCGCTCCCTGTTTTGATCATGTATGGTCTGGCAATACTACCTTTTCTTACCCGTTTGTGAGTAATTATTGCTGGACATTCACACCTACTTGCAGCCGAACACCACCTCTCTCGCTTTTGATGATGTATGGACCGGCATTCTTACCTTTTCTAACACATTTTTCAGAAATTACAGTCGGAGATTCACACCTACTCACAGCCGAACAACTCCGCTCCCGCATTTGATGGTGTGCAGTCGGACATTCTCACCCTTTCTCATCAGCTTTTTGCAAATTATGATCTGACATTCACACCTACTTGCAGTCGAAAAGCTATGTTCCCGCTTTTGATTATGTTTGGTTGGATATTCAAACCTTTTCTTAACTGCTTTTTACAAACTTTGGTTGGACGTTCACACCTTCTTGTAGCCGAACACATCCACTCCTGCTTTTGATGATGTATGGTTGGGCGTTCGCACCTTTTTTTTACCCATTTGTCAGGAATAATGGGTGGACATTCACACCTTCTTGCAGCTGAACACCTCCTCTCCCACTTAAGATCATGTGCGGTTTGATTTTCGAAAATTTTCTTTCATGTTTTCTAGAAATTATTGATGGACATTTAGACCTTCTTGCAGCTGAACACCTCCGCTCCTGCTTTTGATCATACCTTGTCAGGCATTCGCACCATGTCTTACCCGCTTTTTACAAACTTTAGACGAACATTTACACCTTTTTGCAGCCGAACACCACCTCTCTCGCTTTTGATGATGTATGGTCCGGCATTCTTTCCTTTTCTAACACATTTTTCAGCAATTATGGTCGGACATTCACACCTACTCAGAGCCGAACACCTCCGCTCCCGCATTTGATGGTGTATAGTCGGGCATTCTCACCCTTTCGCATCAGCTTTTTGCAGATTATGATCTGACATTCACACCTGCTTTTGATAATGTATGGTTGGGCATTCGCACCTTTTTTTACCCATTTTTCAGGAATTATGGGTAGACATTCACACCTTCTTGCAGCTGAACACCTCCTCTCCTTCTTATGATCATGTGCGGATGATATTCGAAAATTTTCTTTCATGTTTTAAAGCAATTATTGATGGACACTAAGACCTTCTTGCAGCTGAACCACTCTGCTCCCGCTTTTGATGGTGTATAGTCAGGCATTTGAACCTTTTCTTACCCGCTTTTTACAAACTATGGTCGGACATTCAAACCTTCTTGTAGCCGAACACATCAACTCCTTCTTTTGATGATGTATGCTTGGGCATTCAAACCTACTTTTTACCCGCTTTTCATTAATTTTGGGTGGACATTCACACCTTGTCACAGCCAAACACCTCCGCTCCCTGTTTTGGTCATGTATGGTTGGACATTCGCACCTTTTCTCACCCGCTTTTTGCAAACTATGGTCGGCTGTTCACAGCTTCCTCTCCACCATACTTGTATGGTGGGATGTTCACACCCAGTTGCATCCGAAGACCTCCGCCCCCACTTTTGTTGATATTTAGTTGGTCATTCGCAGCTTACCCGCTTTTGGCAAACTATGGCCTTCTTGCAGCCAAACACCTCTGATCTCGCTTTTGATAATGTAAGGTTGGGCATTCAGACCTTGCTTCACCTGCTTTTCACCAAATATAGTCGGACATTCACACCTTCTTGCAGCCGAACACTTCCGCTCCACCTTTTAGTGTTCTATCACACCTTTTTTTTCACCGCATTTTATAGATTATGGTTGGAAATTCTCAACCACTCTCATCTGAAGACCTCTCCTCCCGCTTTTGTTAATATATTTGAACTTTAGTCGGACATTCACACCTTCTTGCAGCTTAACCACCTCCGCTCCCTGTTTTGATCATGTATGGTATGGCAATACTACCTTTTCTTACCCGTTTGTTAGTAATTATGGCTGGACATTCACACCTACTTGCAGCCGAACACCACCTCTCCCGCTTTTGATGATGTATGGACCGGCATTCTTACCTTTTTTCACACATTTTTCAGAAATTACAGTCGGAGATTCACACTTACTCACAGCCGAACAACTCCGCTCCCGCATTTGATGGTGTATAGTCGGGCATTCTCACCCTTTCTCATCAGCTTTTTGCAAATTATGATCTGACATTCACACCTGCTTTTGATAATGTATGGTTGGGCATTCGCACCTTTTCTTACCCATTTTTCAGTAATTATGGGTGGACATTCACACCTTCTTGCAGCTGAACACCTCCTCTCCCGCTATTGATTGTGTACAGTCGGGTATTTTAACCTTTTCTTACCCACTTTTTACCAAATATGGTCGGACATTCACACCGTCTTACAGCGGAACACCTCCGCTCCCGCTTTTGATGGTGTATAGTCAGGCGCTTGAACCTTTTCTTACCCGCTTTTTACAAACTATGGTCAGACATTCAAACCTTCTTGTAGCCGAAAACCTCCGCTCCCTCTTTTGATTATACATTGTTGGGCATTCGCACCTTATTTACAAACTATAGTCAGACATTCACACCTTGCAGCTGAGCCACCTCAGCTCCCTGTTTTGATAGTGTATGTTCGGGCATTCGAACCTATTCTTACCCCCTTTTTACAAACTATGCTCGGAGATTCACACCTACTCACAGCCGAACAACTCCGCTCCCGCATTTGATGATGTCGTGTCCGGCATTCTAGTCTCTTCTAACACATTTTTCAGCAATTATGGTCGGACATTCACACCTACTCACAGCCAAACACTTCCGCTCCCGCATTTGATGGTATATATTCGGGCATTCGAACCTTTTCTTACAAGCTTTTTACAAACCATGGTTGGACTTTCACACCTTCTTGTAGCCGAACAACTCCGCTCCCCCTATTTATTGTGTACAGTCGGGTATTTTAACCTTTTCTTACCCGCTTTTTATCAACTATGGTCGGACATTCACACCGTCTTACAGCGGAACACCTCCGCTCCCGCTTTTGATGGTGTATAGTCAGGCATTTGAACCTTTTCTTACCCGCTTTTTACAAACTATGGTCGGACATTCAAACCTTCTTGTAGCCAAAAACCTCCGCTAAAACTTTTGATTTGCTCTTTCTTTACTGCAAAGTACAATGTTGTTCTTTGTTGAAGTCGATCTAGACATTGATAAATATGAAGGACAAAGCAGTTTTCACTTGGTTTGAGTGAAGGATTTGCAGCTGAAAACCTCCCGCTCCCGCTTTTGATTGTGTATAGTCGGGCTTTCAAGCCTTTTCTTACCCGGTTTTTACAAACTATGGTCAGACATTCACACCTTGCAGCTGAACCACCTCAGCTCCCTGTTTTGATCATGTATGGTCTGGCAATACTACCTTTTCTTACCCGTTTGTGAGTAATTATGGCTGGACATTCACACCTACTTGCAGTCGAACAGCTCTGCTCCCGCTTTTGATTATGTTTGGTTGGATATTCGAACCTTTTCTTAACTTCTTTTTACAAACTTTGGTCGGACGTTCACAGCTTCTTGTGGCCGAACACCTTCGCTTCCGCTTTTGATGGTATATATTCGGGCATTCGAACCTTTTCTTAGCAGCTTTTTACAAACCATGGTTGGACTTTCAAACCTTCTTGTAGCCCAACACATCCACTCCTGCTTTTGATGATGTATGTTTGGGCATTCGCACCTTTTCTTACCCATTTTTCAGTAATTATGGGTGGACATTCACACCTTCTTGCAGCTGAACACCTCCTCTCCCGCTTATGATGGTGTATAGTCGGGCTTTCAAGCCTTTTCTTACCCGGTTTTTACAAATTATAGTTGGACATTCAGACCTTCTTACAGCCGAAAACCTCCACTCCCTCTTTTGATCATACATTGTCGGGCATTAGCACCTTTTCTTACCCGCTTTTTACAAACCATGGTCGGACTTTCACACCTTTTAGTAGCCGAACAACTCCGCACCCGCTACTGATTGTGTACAGTCGGGTACTTTAACCTTTTCTTACCCGCTTTTTACCAACTATGGTCGGACATTCACACCTTCTTACAGCGGAACACCTCCGCTCCCTCTTTTGATGGTGTATATTCGGGCAGTCAAACCTTTTCTTACCTGCTTTTTACAAACTATGGTCAGACATTCAACCCTTCTTGGAGCCGAACACATCCACTCCTGCTTTTGATTATGTATAGTTAGGCATTCGCACCTTTTCTTACCCATTTTTCAGTAATTATGGGTGGACATTCACACCTTCTTGCAGCTGAACACCTCCTCTCCCGCTTATGATGGTGTATAGTCGGGCTTTCAAGCCTTTTCTTACCCGGTTTTTACAAATTATAGTCGGACATTCACACCTTCTTACAGCAGAACACCTCCGCTCCCTCCTTTGATGGTGTATGTTCGGGCATTCGAACCTTTTCTTACCCGCTTTTTACAAACTATGGTCAGACGTTCAAACCTTCTTGTAGCCGAACATATCCACTCCTGCTTTTGATGATGTATGGTTGGGCATTCGAACCTACTTGTTGCCCGCTTTTCATTAATGGACATTCACACCCTGTCTCAGCCAAACACCTCCGCTCCCTGTTTTGATCATGTATGGTTTGACATTCGCACCTTTGCTTACCTTCTTTTTATACTGATTGCTCAAGATTAAGTTGTTCTTTCTCAAACTACAAAATTTTTTTAATTGTTGAAACTTGATTTGAAGTGGATAAATAAGGACGACAAACAGTTTTAAGTCAGGCTGATAGCAATTAATTTTATAGCAAAATCTGTATTTCGTCATTTGTCGAGAGATGCTTATTGCTGAAGAAGTTCTTTCTCATTCTACAAAGTACAACGTTGTTTATCATTGAAACTTGATTAGACATGAATAAATATGAAGGACAAAGCAGTCTTAACTTGGTTTGAGTTAAGGAATTCGTTTTATAGGAGAATCTGAATTCGTGCATAACTCGTAAAATAGAGCTTCTTTTCGGATTCCTAAAGAATGAGTCTGGTTCTTTCTCATAATACAAAGTTTGTTGTTTATTGTTGAAACTTCATCAGACCGTTAGATATAGTCGGACTCACCTCGACGCACGGCTTGGGATCTGGAACCAGTACTCTTGAGAGGGGTTGGACTCTCTTCCACTCTGGAGTTGCCCGTGGTGAGAGGCGCAGAGCAGGTGTGGGCATACTTATTGCCCCCCGGCTGTGTGCCAGTACATTGGGGTTTACCCCAGTGAACGAGAGGGTAGCCACCCTTCGCCTTGGGTGGGGGGACGAGTCCTGACTGTTGTTTGTGCCTATGCGCCAAACAGCAGTTCAGAGTACCTACCCTTTTTGGAGTCTCTGGGGGAGGCACTGGAGAATGCTCCTACCGGAGACTCCCTCATTCTGCTGGGGGACTTCAATGCTCACGTGGGCAATGACAGTGAGACCTGGAGGGGTGTGATTGGGAGGAACGGCCCCCCCGATCTGAATCAGAGTGGTGTTATGTTGTTGGACTTCTGTGCCAGTCATAGACTGTCCATAACGAAAACCATGTTCAGGCATAAGGGTGTCCATATGTGCACTTGGCACCAGGACACCCTTGGCCGCAGTTCGATGATCGACTTTGTGGTTGTATCATCGGACTTGCGGCCGTATGTCCTGGACACTCGGGTGAAGAGAGGGGCGGAGCTGTCAACTGATCACCACCTGGTGGTGAGTTGGCTCCGCTGGTGGGGGAGGATGCCGATCACACCTGGCAGGCCCAAACGTATTGTGAGGGTCTGCTGGGAGCGTTTGTCAGAATCCCCCGTCAGAAGGAGCTTTAACTCCCACCTCCGGCAGAGCTTCAACCATATTTGAGGTGGGGGACATTGAATGTTCTGTGACTCCATTGCCGAGGCAGCTGGTCGGAGTTGTGTCTGTAAGGTGGTCGGTGCCTGTCGTGGCGGCAACCCTCGAACCTGCTGGTGGACACCAGTGGTGAGGGAAGCCGTCAAGCTGAAGAAGGAGTCCTATCGGGCCTTTTTGGCCAGTGGGACCCTGGAAGAAGCTGATAGGTACCGACGGGCCAGACAGGCCTTGGCTTCGGCGGTTGCTGAGGCAAAAACTCGGGCCTGGGAGGAGTTCGGTGAGACCATGGAGAACGATTTCCGGACGGCCTCGAAAAGATTCTGGTCCACCATCCGGCGTCTCAGGGGGGGGAAGCGGCTCACAGTCAACACTGTTTACAGTGCGGACGGGGCTTTGCTGACCTCAACTAGGGATGTTGTGAGTCGGTGGGGGGAGTACTTCGAGGAACTCCTCAATCCTACCAACACGTGCTCGGAAGAGGCAGAGTCGGAGAGCTCGGAGACGGGGCCTCCCATTTCTGGGGCTGAGGTTGCCGAGGTGGTTAAAAAGTTCCTCGGTGGCAAGGCCCCGGGGGTGGATGAGTTCCGTCCTGAGTTTCTCAAGGCTCTGGATGTTGTAGGGCTGTCTTGGCTGACACGCCTCTGCAGTATCGCGTGGACATGGGGGACAGTGCCTCTGGACTGGCAGATTGGGGTGGTGGTCCCCCTCTTTAAAAAGGGGGACCAGAGGGTGTGTTCCAACTATAGGGGTATCACACTCCTCAGCCTCCCTGGTAAGGTCTATTCGGGGGTATTGGAGAGGAGGATCCGTCGGATAATCGAGCCTCGGATTCAGGAGATGCAGTGTGGCTTTCGTCCTGGCCGTGGAACAGTGGACCAGCTCTATACCCTCGGCAGGATCCTGGAGGGTGCATGGGAGTTCGCCCAACCAGTCTACATGTGTTTTGTGGACTTGGAGAAAGCGTTCGACCGTGTCCCTCGTGGAGTCCTGTGGGGGGTGCTCCGGGAATATGGAGTGCCGGACCCCTTGATAGGGGCCGTTCGGTCTCTGTATGACCGGTGCCAGAGTTTGGTCCGCATTGCCGGCAGTAAGTCGGATACGTTTCCGGTGAGAGTTGGACTCCGTCAGGGCTGCCCTTTGTCACCGATTCTGTTCCTAACTTTTATGGACAGAATTTCTAGGCGGAGCCAGGGCGTTGAGGGTGTCCCATTTGGCGACCTCAGAATCGGGTCTCTGCTTTTTGCAGATGATGTGGTTCTGTTAGCGTCGTCAGGCCGTGACCTTCAGCTCTCACTGGAGTGATTCGCAGCCGAGTGTGAAGCGGCTGGGATGAGAATCAGCACCTCCAAATCCGAGACTATGGTTCTCAGCCGGAAAAGGGTGGAATGCTCTCTCCGGGTCGGGAATGAGATCCTTCCCCAAGAGGAGGAGTTCAAGTATCTCGGGGTCTTGTTCACGAGTGACGGACGAATGGAGCGGGAGATTGACGGGCGGATCGGTGCGGCGCCTGCAGTGTTGCAGGCTCTGCACCGACCCGTCGTTGTGAAGAGGGAGCTGAGCCAGAAGGCGAAGCTCTCTACTTACTGGTCAATCTACGTTCCCATCCTCACCTATGGTCAAGAGTTGTGGGTAGTGACCGAAAGAACAAGATCGCGAATACAAGCGGTCGAAATGGGTTTCCTCCGCAGGGTGTCTGGGCTCTCCCTTAGAGATAGGGTGAGAAGCTCAGTCATCCGGGAGGGGCTCGGAGTAGAACCGCTGCTCCTCCGCATTGAGAGGAGTCAGATGAGGTGGCTCGGGCATCTGGTTAGGATGCCCCCTGGGCGCCTCCCTGGGGAGGTGTTCCGGGCACGTCCCACTGGGAGGAGACCCCGGGGGAGACCCAGGACACGTTGGAGAGACTATGTCTCTCGGCTGGCCTGGGAATGCCTCGGGGTCCCCCCGGAAGAGCTGGAGGAAGTGGCCGGGGACAGAGACGTCTGGGTTTCTCTGCTCAAGCTGCTGCCCCCGCGACCCGACCCCCGGATAAGCGGCAGATGATGGATGGATGGATGGATATATCCTCCACCAACCAGACTTACAACCCCCGACTAGGGTAGCAGAATTTCTAAGCAGCTGTACCCCAAAACTACTATCAAAAATATATAAATTATTGTCTAAGATAGATGACACAATGTCTCTTACATCCTCAAAATGGGAGGCAGATTTATCCATCAGTTCTGGTCATAGCTTCTAACCACAAATATGTTTGAACACCTTCATAAAGACTCGAAATCCTAATTTACAGCTCATACAATACAAAATCCTTCATAGAACACACTATACAGGACAAAGGATGTTCAGGATGGGTCTAACACACTCAAACATCTGCTCACATTGCACAGATAACACACCTGATGATTATGCACACGCTTTGTGGTTTTCTGCGCCTGTCCAGAAGTTCTGGCTTGAAGTCTGTGAGGACCTATCAACATGGCTAAAGTGTAGCATCCCTGCATGCCCCACACTGTGCATACTGGGTGACTTAGACAACATCAACATGGAAATTAACTCAGCACACATGGTTGTCACAGTGTTATGTATCGCAAGAAAAATATTCTCATGAACTGGAAAGCGAAGAACAATCTGTGTATTAACCAGTTTAGAAATTTTCTTTTAGATTATATTAGCATGGAAACAATGTCTGCCTCCTCAAAACATCAATTGGCTGAATTTGTTTCTCTCTGGTCCCCTCTGATTAGTTTTATCACATAGTGGTGGTGGTGGGTTGCTGGGTGATGGTGGGTCTCAGGCCCGGGCTGCTGCGACTGGTGTGACCGTGTGGTTTGTTTGTTTGTTTTTTGTAGAGGTCCTCCTGGGTGGGGTTGGGTTGAGTGGGGTGGGATGGGTACCTTCTGGGGGTACAGTAGCTCCCGGAATATGGTCGCTGCAGGCCCCGAGCCTGGTGGACATCAGGCCCTCCTGCCCATTGTTGGCTCCCAGGTAGCGGGGATGCCTATTGCAGCCAGTCCCTGGCTGCCCTCTCTGGGGGAGAGTAGCTCCCCCGGTATATATCCCCATACCCCTCTCCCTTCTGGCTCCTGTACACAGCACACACTCACACATGAAGGGTTTTGGGGGCGTGTGTGTTCGGTGGGGTGTAGTGGATGGGGCCACGTAGGTGGTCCCCTTTGGTTGCACTCTGCAGTTCCCTGCCCCTGTTTTAATTACACCTTAGACATTACTACTTATCAAACACACTCACACACACACATTAGGTCTTGGGGGGTGGTTACACTGAGTGGCATCTGGTGGGCGGGGCTCTTTGGGTATGTAGGCGGCCCAGAGTTCCGCGCTCCCAGTTCTACAAGTTTGGCTGCCCCTCAATTTTAATTGCTCACTATTAGAAAATATTGAAGAGCCAGAAGGGTGAGGGGAGGGGTCTTCTTCGCACACCCCTGCTTCCTGGTGTCTGCTCGGGGCAGGAGGGGCCTCCTGGTGTGCCCGCTGCACTACACCCCAGCAGAGTCGAGGGAGGTAGGATGTGTGGATGTATGGGACGTGAAAGTGTGTGTGGTAATGATTGGGCCTGGATCTGGGACTTGCTGTCGCTTGGCCTGCCTGTGTTTCTCCCGATGGGGCATCAGCGTTGCCTCTCCCCACTGCTCGCGACTTCACCCACCTGTGGGCACGTCTTGACTCCCAGGGCACTTGGCCAGGGGCGCTGGGGCAGGCGCTGACCCACTTTGTGGCTGTCTGGGGCGCTTGGCCCTCCTGGGTATTGGGTGGGGCCTCTGCCGGGGGGTTTGGGGGCGCTCGGGCTCCTGGGGCCAAGGTCCACTGCACGGCCCATGTCTGGGCGGCTGGGGCCTGGCGGGGTCGGTGGGCTGTTGCCCCTGGTTCCCGGAGTGCCTCTGCCCTATGCTTATGGGGGCTCTTTCCGGGGGCTTCCTCTGCAGTCTTCTGGGTGGATGCGTGGTTGCCCCTGCGGTGGGCTGCCTGGGTTCTGTGCTCTGTGGGGGCTGCTGGTGGCCTGGGTCTTGTGGCCCTCTCTGCCTGCTTCTGATTGCCCTGGGGGGGGGCTGTGGATTGTGGCCCTGTACGCTTATACACTCATAACTAAGCACGGTTATCATGTAGGTCCTGTGCCATGGGTGTTGCATGTTCTCACACACACACACACACATTCATTAGTCCAGTAGCATGGTCACTAAGCAGTTGATGTATTATCATGTCGTCTCAGGTCATCTATATCCACAGCTGTGTTGTATGCGATTGCCGCTTCTTGTGCTTGTTTTTGTTTGTTTGTGTGTTTGTTTTTTCTCTGCTTGTCTGCTTTCAGGTGCTCCTAGTGGCGCTAAGGCTGGATTCCCCTCATAGGCCATGGATTGTTGTCTGTTTGGTTTTTTACAGGTGTAGCAGCTGGTTGTCTGGTTTTTGTTTCTATTTTTGTTCTGTTTCCTCTTCTTTCCTCTTCTTCTTTCCTTGTCCCCCGGTCCGGTTCAGTTCAGTTCATGTCATATATTGTAAACAGAAATAAATAAATGGGCATCAAGGGGAGCTTTACATTTATAAAACTTCCCTTGGCAAAACAAATCTGTTTGGCATCAAAGGTATTCAGACTACAATTCTTCTGACATAATGCTGAACAGGACAAGGGGAAAAAAAAGTAAAGAAGACAGTTCTGCCGAAAGCCAGGGATAGACCTGTTCTAAGTTCTATACTTTTTAAAAGGGGCGTGTTTATCAACTATGGAATTAGAAGATTTACAAAAATGGTCAAGTGCTAGATCTTCATCTGGGATTTTAACAGTGTCATATAACTATTCAACAGATCAGTTAAAAAAAAGCCTGCTCATGGAGATGTTTCAGGATCTGGATACCAAGCGTGGACCTAATGTTTTCATTTTTGCAATTCTGATACAGGCTATTGAGCAGTGATAACTAACACCAAGTTCAGATACTGCGGATTTTCTACCTTTGATTTGTTAAGATTGAGCCAATCAGGGACAACCTTGAAGGATCTCTTTGGTTTTGTAGGATCAGTAATTACCTGAGAAAGGTTGATATTGGTACACACCTTTTTTAAATGATCAGAGGCAGAGTTCAACTTGTTTAAATTAAAATTGCCACACAGAGATTGGGTTTAGGCCACATGCACACAGAATGACATCAACAAATATAAGAAATATTAAACATTTACAGATAGATTTTTGAATACATGTAGAGGAATGATACTTTGAAATGTGATCATTGCGGAGTTATGATCAGTTGAGTAATGAAGGTTGAACTATTCTAGGAAAGAGGTTCTATTCCCAGCATCATGATGGACACTCCTGATATAGAAGGTTTCGCTAACGCATTGGAATTGTTTTACTATTTTCATATGCATGTGCAATGAAGAATTGCTTGCTGCTGATAAATGCAAAGAAGAACATCTTACACATAGATGCTCACATATAGGCTGCTGAATGCAATGAAGACCTGCTTATCAAGTAAAGTTCAATGTCAATGTGTAATATTCAATTAGGATTTGCAAAACAGTGAAGTTAAACAATGAATGGGTCCATAGTCGGTATGAGAAGACTACAGGAATATTGACCTGGGTGTACGTTCAAACAGAGATGAGAAAATTGCGATGAATAATTGTTTGTTTGTTTGTTAGTATGTATATGAATGTTATGTGTATAAACTGTGTTGAGTTATAGTTACTCAGTAGTGTCTCAGTGAAACAACCGACGGGGGAAGCCTTGCGGTGACAACAAAAGTAGTGTTTTACTGATCAGTCAAGTTGCTCCAGTGTACTCCATACAAACTGGTTGGCTACTGAAGGGATAGAAAATGGGGAATACTTGTTTTAAAGCAAACAAGGAATTAGATGGGAAAAATACATGTTTTAACGGGACCCAGACAATATTAAATACTCAGACAGATGGGAGAAGAAGTGTAGTTTTGTAGGAAATCACAAAATTATTACATAGAATTAGTGAAATCAATTGAAGAATGCCTTTCTGAAGAGCTGTTTACCACAGATGAGCAGCTTTGCGACCAAGCACATTGTAGATCGCTTTACTGCCAAAATGATCTAATTTAATGGATTGGTTTAGACATGCATAACAGCATTTTAAGAACAAAGAGAGAAACAAAAAGGGACAACGCTTCATGGTGGAAGGTGATGTATAAATAACTGTGTATATGATGAAGGGGGTGGCAACACCCATTCCGAAATCCCGCCATTCCGACATCCCGCTATTCCGACATCCCACCATTCCGACATACCACCATTCCGACATACCACCATTCCGACATGCAAACGTCCCACCATTCCGACATCCCACCATTGCGACATCCCGCTATTCTGACGTTCAAATGTCCCACCATTCCAACAAGGCTTTCCGTATAAGGAAATGTGTGTTACTCAACAGGTGAGTCCCTTCTTTCTGTTCATGCAATTTATATGTTTAACACATGTTTATAGACAAGCGTTATTAAAAACACAAAGTCTCGGCAACTGGAGGAGGAGAAGCAGTCCGCGGTGGTTTTCAATCACACACTCCAATGCCACTTGTTTCAACTTCCGAAAATTTAATCCAGGAAAAAAAGGCTTACAAACATGGACCAAAACGGCTCCATAACACGCACAAGAATCCAAAAGAAACGAAAGTTAACTAAAAGAAAGCAAATAAACAGTATGAAGTGGTCAAAATTGGTTTTACGCATGCCTATGTGCGTCTGGCACATGCGTCTTCGGGCTCTCCCACGTTGGTTTGTGGATGAAAGCTATATGTTCAGCTGTAATGTCATGTAAAAACAATCTCTACATGACATTTACTCCCAGGTGTGACCAGTTAGGTCCTTAAGATATCAACAGGCTGTATAAAGCTACAACCGTTGGGGCTGTGTGTTTGTGCCAAATGCGCAAAACCCATCCGCGCTTCCCAAAATTGGAGTGAGTACTCATAAATCACGTGAATAACATGAATAAACGTTTTTACTGCATTTTGTTGTGTTTTATACGTTCTATGCTGTCATTTCTCTCTTCTCCTATTGGCAAGGCAAGGCAGAGTGCTCGCAACTGTGTCCTGTGCAGTAGCCGTGATATCTGTAATTGCAATTATTACTTTTGCATATGATGACAGCGTGCAAAAGACATATGGGCTCTGTGGAGAGCTCCGCTCCAGCTGGCTGCTGTGACAGCTCACTGACACTGTATTTCTGCTTAATCAGTTTCAGTCTCGCCAGAGTTACATTAATATCTGTATTTTTATATTTGAAATTCAGGGGATTTTGATAATAGATTATTAAAGTTTGTTTGCGAGGCTGTGGCCTCTGCATGTGCAAAGCTTGTGCGCCAAACTTTAGGGCGTATTTGCGCCGGCATATCATTAGTGCAAAATGTTTTGGGTAAAAAATAGGCTATTAAAAGGAACTGTCGGAATGGCGGTATGTTAAAAAAAACAAAAAACATACCGCCATTCCGACCATAGGAGGAAAAAAGTGTCGGAATGGTGGGACGTTTGATAAAAAATTAAGTGTCGCCATTCCGACAATTGGAGACCCATGTCGGAATGGCGAGATGTCGGAATGGCAGCATGTAACCATGATGAAGGAGAGACCATTTGAGCAGCACAGCCATTTCGCAGCACAGGGACAGCAGTCCAAGTTACAGGATCTCCCACGTGGTATCACCTGTCACATTGTGTCAAGGCATCAAAAGAAGAAAAAATCACCAAACTCAAGGACAAAAAGACAAAGACTCCGGTGAACGAAGACAGAGGACTGACAAACCAGAAATACAAAAGGATTCTCGATATCAAGATCCAGAAGAAGAGGCTAACAATGCCACGAACACTTACGATGCTGGGAATGATGCCAGCAATGAACAGAGAAGAAGATTCAGTGTCATCAATCTGCATTACGTGCCTCTAATGAGGGGGTGAATATAGAATCCTCAACGATTACAACGTCTCTGGGAACTGTGACAACAACAAGGTTTAAACCATTTTGATATATATTGTAACCTATTGTCTAAGGAATAGTGCTGAAAATGAAGTAAATCTAATCCACCACTGTCCTTGGTCTTCTGTAGGGTTTTTAAACTAATACGTGGTGGTTTGTTTTTCCACAGAAATTTGGAGATGCATGAATCTAGTGACTTAAACCAAGTAGCAGATGGTTTTATGGGGATCATTGAGAACAAATAGTTAACTTTTGGTAGTATCATCATTTTAATGGATGTAACTCTCCCCATAAGTGATATAGGTAAGGACTTCCAACGAGAGATCGTCCTCTACTGTCTTTAATAATTGCACATAATTTAGCTTTGTTAGCTCTGAGAGCCTGGAGGAAATGTTTATGCCTAAATATCTAATATTTCCTGACTGTAAAGTGATCGCAGGTATATTATGGACCCTACAGTTAATGGGCAGAACTGTGGTCTTAGACCAGTTGATAGAGTAGTCAGAAAGTGCTGAGAATTTATTTATGAGTGTGATCGTGTGACTGAGAGACGTCTGTGAGTTCTGAAGGAAAAGTAATACATCATCAGCATAAAGACTTATTTTATGCTCAATATTTTGGGATTAATTACTCACAAACGGGTAAGAAAAGGTAGTATTGCCAGACCATACATGATCAAAACAGGGAGCGGAGGTGGTTCAGCTGCAAGGTGTGAATGTCTGACTATAGTTTGTAAAAAGCGGGTAAGATAAGGTGCGAATGCCCGACAATGTATGATCAAAAGAGGGAGCGGAGGTTTTTGGCTACAAGAAGGTTTGAATGTCCGACCATAGTTAGTAAAAAGCGGGTAAGAAAAGGTTACCATACATCATCAAAAGCAGGAGTGGATGTGTTCAGCTACAAGAAGATTTGAATGTCCATCAATAATTGCTTTAAAACATGAAAGAAAATTTTCGAATATCAAACCGCACATGATCATAAGCGGGAGAGGAGTTGTTCAGCTGCAAGAAGGTGTGAATGTCCACCCATAATTACTGAAAAATGGGTAAGAAAAGGTAAAAATTCCCAACCATACATCATCAAAAGCAGGAGTGGATGTGTTCGGCTACAAGAAGGTTTGAATGTCCGACCATAGTTTGTAAAAAGCGGGTAAGAAAAGGTTCGAATGCCCGAACATAGACCATCAAAAGAGGGAGCGGAGGTGTTCCGCTGTAAGAAGGTGTAAATGTCCGACCATAGTTGGTAAAAAGCGGGTAAGAAAAGGTTAAAATACCCGACTGTACACAATCAATAGCGGGAGCGGAGTTGTTTGGCTACAAGAAGGTGTGAAAGTCCGACCACGGTTTGTAAAAAGCGGGTAAGAAAAGGTTCGAATGCCCGAATATATACCATCAAAAGTGGAAGTGGATGTGTTCGGCTGCAAGAAGGTGTGAACGTCCGACCAAAGTTTGTAAAAAGCAGTTAAGAAAAGGTTCGAATATCCAACCAAACATAATCAAAAGCGGGAGCAGAGCTGTTCGACTGCAAGTAGGTGTGAATGTCAGATCATAATTTGCAAAAAGCTGATGAGACAGGGTGAGAATGCCCGGCTATACACCATCAAATGCGGCAGCGGAAGTGTTCGGCTGTGAGTAGGTGTGAATGTCCAACCATAATTTCTGAAAAATGTGTTAGAAGAGACTAGAATTCCGGACAAGACATCATCAAATGCGGGAGCGGAGTTGTTCGGCTGTGAGTAGGTGTGAATCTCCGAGCATAGTTTGTAAAAAGGGGGTAAGAATAGGTTCGAATGCCCGAACATACACTATCAAAACAGGGAGCTGAGGTGGCTCAGCTGCAAGGTGTGAATGTCTGACTATAGTTTGTAAATAAGGTGCGAATGCCCAACAATGTATAATCAAAAGAGGGAGCGGAGGTTTTCGGCTACAAGAAGGTTTGAATGTCCGACCATAGTTTGTAAAAAGCGGGTAAGAAAAGGTTCAAATGCCTGACTATACACCATCAAAAGCGGGAGCAGAGGTGTTCCGCTGTAAGACGGTGTGAATGTCCGACCATATTTGGTAAAAAGCGGGTAAGAAAAGGTTAAAATACCCGACTGTACACAATCATAAGCGAGAGAGGAGGTGTTCAGCTGCAAGAAGGTGTGAATGTCCACCCATAATTACTGAAAAATTGGTAAGAAAAGGTGCGAATGCCAAACCATACATTATCAAAAGCAGGTGTGAATGTCAGATCATAATTTGCAAAAAGCTGATGAGAAAGGGTGAGAATGCCCGACTATACACCATCAAATGCGGGAGCGGAGTTGTTCGGCTGTGAGTAAGTGTGAATCTCCGACCATAATTGCTGAAAAATGTGTTAGAAAAGGTAAGAATGCCGGTCCATACATCATCAAAAGCGGGAGAGGTGGTGTTCGGCTGCAAGTAGGTGTGAATGTCCAGCCATAATTACTAACAAACGCGTAAGAAAAGGTAGTATTGCCAGACCATACATGATCAAAACAGGGAGCGGAGGTGGTTCAGCTGCAAGAAGGTGTGAATGTTCGACTAAAGTTCAAATATATTAACAAAAGCGGGAGGAGAGGTCTTCGGATGAGAGTGGTTGAGAATTTCCAACCATAATCTATAAAATGCGGTGAAAAAAAAGGTGTGATAGAACACTAAAAGGTGGAGCGGAAGTGTTCGGCTGCAAGAAGGTGTGAATGTCCGACTATATTTGGTGAAAAGCAGGTGAAGCAAGGTCTGAATGCCCAACCTTACATCATCAAAAGCGAGATCAGAGGTGTTTGGCTGCATGAAGGCCATAGTTTGCCAAAAGCGGGTAAGCTGCGAATGACCGACTAAATATCAACAAAAGGTCTTCGGATGCAAGTGGGTGTGAATATCCCACCATACAAGATTGGTGAGAGCAAACTGTGAACAGCCGACCATAGTTGGCAAAAAGCGGGTGAGAAAAGGTGCGAATGTCCAACCATACATGATCAAAACAGGGAGCGGAGGTGTTTGGCTGTGACAAGGTGTGAATGTCCACCCAAAATTAATGAAAAGCGGGCAACAAGTAGGTTTGAATGCCCAACCATACATCATCAAAAGCAGGAGTGGATGTGTTCGGCTACAAGAAGGTTTGAATGTCCGACCATAGTTTGTAAAAAGCGGGTAAGAAAAGGTTCGAATGCCCGAACATAGACCATCAAAAGAGGGAGCGGAGGTGTTCCGCTGTAAGAAGGTATAAATGTCGGACCATAGTTGGTAAAAAGCGGGTAAGAAAAGGTTAAAATACCCGACTGTACACAATCAATAGCGGGAGCGGAGTTGTTCGGCTACAAGAAGGTGTGAAAGTCCGACCACGGTTTGTAAAAAGCGGGTAAGAAAAGGTTCGAATGCCCGAATATATACCATCAAAAGTGGAAGTGGATGTGTTCGGCTGCAAGAAGGTGTGAACGTCCGACCAAAGTTTGTAAAAAGCAGTTAAGAAAAGGTTCGAATATCCAACCAAACATAATCAAAAGCGGGAGCAGAGCTGTTCGACTGCAAGTAGGTGTGAATGTCAGATCATAATTTGCAAAAAGCTGATGAGACAGGGTGAGAATGCCCTGCTATACACCATCAAATGCGGGAGCGGAAGTGTTCGGCTGTGAGTAGGTGTGAATGTCCAACCATAATTTCTGAAAAATGTGTTAGAAGAGACTAGAATGCCGGACAAGACATCATCAAATGCGGGAGCGGAGTTGTTCGGCTGTGAGTAGGTGTGAATCTCCGAGCATAGTTTGTAAAAAGGGGGTAAGAATAGGTTCGAATGCCCGAACATACACTATCAAAACAGGGAGCCGAGGTGGCTCAGCTGCAAGGTGTGAATGTCTGACTATAGTTTGTAAATAAGGTGCGAATGCCCAACAATGTATAATCAAAAGAGGGAGCGGAGGTTTTCGGCTACAAGAAGGTTTGAATGTCCGACCATAGTTTGTAAAAAGCGGGTAAGAAAAGGTTCAAATGCCTGACTATACACCATCAAAAGCGGGAGCAGAGGTGTTCCGCTGTAAGACGGTGTGAATGTCCGACCATATTTGGTAAAAAGCGGGTAAGAAAAGGTTAAAATACCCGACTGTACACAATCAATAGCGGGAGAGGAGGTGTTCAGCTGCAAGAAGGTGTGAATGTCCACCCATAATTACTGAAAAATTGGTAAGAAAAGGTGCGAATGCCAAACCATACATTATCAAAAGCAGGTGTGAATGTCAGATCATAATTTGCAAAAAGCTGATGAGAAAGGGTGAGAATGCCCGACTATACACCATCAAATGCGGGAGCGGAGTTGTTCGGCTGTGAGTAAGTGTGAATCTCCGACCATAATTGCTGAAAAATGTGTTAGAAAAGGTAAGAATGCCGGTCCATACATCATCAAAAGCGGGAGAGGTGGTGTTCGGCTGCAAGTAGGTGTGAATGTCCAGCCATAATTACTAACAAACGCGTAAGAAAAGGTAGTATTGCCAGACCATACATGATCAAAACAGGGAGCGGAGGTGGTTCAGCTGCAAGAAGGTGTGAATGTCCGACTAAAGTTCAAATATATTAACAAAAGCGGGAGGAGAGGTCTTCGGATGAGAGTGGTTGAGAATTTCCAACCATAATCTATAAAATGCGGTGAAAAAAAAGGTGTGATAGAACACTAAAAGGTGGAGCGGAAGTGTTCGGCTGCAAGAAGGTGTGAATGTCCGACTATATTTGGTGAAAAGCAGGTGAAGCAAGGTCTGAATGCCCAACCTTACATCATCAAAAGCGAGATCAGAGGTGTTTGGCTGCATGAAGGCCATAGTTTGACAAAAGCGGGTAAGCTGCGAATGACCGACTAAATATCAACAAAAGGTCTTCGGATGCAAGTGGGTGTGAATATCCCACCATACAAGTATGGTGGAGAGGAAGCTGTGAACAGCCGACCATAGTTGGCAAAAAGCGGGTGAGAAAAGGTGCGAATGTCCAACCATACATGATCAAAACAGGGAGCGGAGGTGTTTGGCTGTGACAAGGTGTGAATGTCCACCCAAAATTAATGAAAAGCGGGCAACAAGTAGGTTTGAATGCCCAACCATACATCATCAAAAGCAGGAGTGGATGTGTTCGGCTACAAGGTTTGAATGTCCGAGCATAGTTTGTAAAAAGCGGGTAAGAAAAGGTTCGAATGCCCAAACATACACCATCAAAAGAGGGAGCGGAGGTGTTCCGCTGTAAGAAGGTGTGAATGTCCGACCATAGTTGGTAAAAAACGGGTAAGAAAAGGTTAAAATACCCGACTGTACACAATCAATAGCGGGAGCGGATGTGTTTGGCTACAAGAATGTGTGACAGTCCGACCATGGTTTGTAAAAAAACGGGTAAGAAAAGGTGCGAATGCCCGACAAAGTATGATCAAAAGAGGGAGCGGAGGTTTTCGGCTACAAGAAGGTTTGAATGTCCGACCATAGTTTGTAAAAAGCGGGTAAGAAAAGGTTCAAATGCCTGACTATACACCATCAAAAGCGGGAGCGGAGGTGTTCCGCTACAAGAAGGTGTGAAAGTTCAACCATGGTTTGTAAAAAGCTGCTATGAAAAGGTTCGACTGCCCGAATATATACCATCAAAAGCTGAAGTGGAGATGTTCGGTTGCAAGACCGTGTGAACGTCCGATCAAAGTTTGCAAAAAGCAGTTAAGAAAAGGTTCGAATGCCCGAATATATACCATCAAAAGCGGGAGCAGAGCTGTTCGACTGCAAGTAGGTGTGAATGTCCAGCCATAATTACTCACAAACGGGTAAGAAAAGGTAGTATTGCCAGACCATACATGATCAAAACAGGGAGCTGAGGTGGTTCAGCTGCAAGGTGTGAATGTCTGACCATAGTTTGTAAAAACCGGGTAAGAAAAGGCTCGAAAGCCCGACTATACACAATCAAAAGCGGGAGCGGGAGGTTTTCAGCTGCAAATCCTTCACTCAAACCAAGTGAAAACTGCTTTGTCCTTCATATTTATCAATGTCTAGATCGACTTCAACAAAGAACAACATTGTACTTTGCAGTAAAGAAAGAGCAAATCAAAAGTTTTAGGAATCCGAGAATAAGCTTATTTTCATGAGTTCTGCACGATTATTGATTTTACTATAAATGAATGCCTTCACTCAAACTATGTTAAAACTGCTTTGTCCTTCATATTTATCAATGTCTAGATTGACTTCAACAAAGAAAAACACTGGATTTTGCAGTAGAAGAAAGAGCAACACTGAAGGATCAGTAATCCGAGAATAAGCTTATTTTCATACGTTCTGCATGATTTGGGATTTTATGTATAAAATGAATTCCTTCACTCAAACCAAGTTAAAACTGCTTTGTCCTTCATATTTATCAATGTCTAGATTTACTTCAACAAAGAACAACATTGTATTTTGCAGTAGTAGAAAGAGCAACACTTGAAGGAACAGGAATCCGAGAATAAGCTTATTTTCATACGTTCTGCATGATTTGGGATTTTATGTATAAAATTAATTCCTTCACTCAAACCAAGTGAAAACTGCTTTGTCCTTCATATTTATCAATGTCTAGATTTACTTCAAGAAAGAACAACATTGTATTTTGCAGTAGTAGAAAGAGCAACACTTGAAGGAACAGGAATCCGAGAATAAGCTTATTTTCATACGTTCTGCATGATTTGGGATTTTATGTATAAAATGAATTCCTTTACTCAAACTATGTTAAAACTGCTTTGTCCTTCATATTTATCAATGCCTAGATTGACTTCAACAAAGAACAACATTGTATTTTGCAGTAGAAGAAATAGCAACACTGAAGGATCAGGAATCCGAAAACACGCTTATTTTCATACGTTCTGCTTGATTTGGGATTTTGCTATAAAATTAATTCCTTCACTCAAACAAAGTGGAAACTGCTTTGTCCTTCATATTTATCAATGTCTATATCGATTTCAACAAAGAACAAGGCTGTATTTTGCAGTATAGGAAAGAGCAACACTGGAGGATCAGGAATCCGAGAATAAGCTTACTTTCATGAGTCCTGCACGATTTCGGATTTTCCTATAAAATGAATTGCTTTGCTCAAACCAAGTTAAAATTGCTTTATCCTTCATAGTTATCCATGTCTAAAATGTATCAAGCATAAAGTTCCTCATATTACCCTGAATGAGAAAGAAGCAACCCTTTGGTTGAGCAATACGTTCCTTTTGCGGAGTTATGCATGATTTCAGATTTTGCTATAAAATTCATTCCTTCACACATTTTTTTTTCACCGCATTTTATAGATTATGGTTGGAAATTTCAACCACTCTAATCCGAAGACCTCTCCTCCCGCTTTTGTTAATATATTTGAACTTTAGTTGGACATTCACCCCTTTTTGCAGCTAAACCACCTCCGCTCCCTGTTTTGATCATGTATGGTCTGGCAATACTACATTTTCTTACCCGTTTGTGAGTAATTATGGCTGGATATTCACACCTACTTGCAGCTGAACACAATCTTTCTCGCTTTTAATTATGTTTGGATATTCGAACCTTTTCTTTACTGCTTTTTGCCAACTTTGGTCGGACGTTCACACCTTCTTGCAGCCGAACACCGCTTCCGCTTTTGATGGTATATATTCGGGCATTCGAACCTTTTCTTACCAGCTTTTTACAAACGATGGTTGGACTTTCACACCTTCTTGTAGCCAAACAACTCCGCTCCCGCTATTGATTGTGTACAGTCGGGTATTTTAACCTTTTCTTACCCGCTTTTTACCAACTATGGTCGGACATTCACACCGTCTTACAGCGGAACATCTCCGCTCCCGCTTTTGATGGTGTATAGTCAGGCATTTGAACCTTTTCTTACCCGCTTTTTACAAACTATGGTCGGACATTCAAACCTTATTGTAGCCGAAAACCTCTGCTCCCTCTTTTGATTATACATTGTCGGGCATTCGCACCTTATCGTACCCGCTTTTTACAAACTATAGTCAGACATTCACACCTTGGTGCTGAACCACCTCAGCTCCCTGTTTTGATCATGTATGGTCTGGCAATACTACCTTTTCTTACCCGTTTGTGAGTAATTATGGCTGGACATTCACACCTACTTGCAGTCGAACAGCTCTGCTCCCGCTTTTGATTATGTTTGGTTGGATATTCGAACCTTTTCTTAACTGCTTTTTACAAACTTTGGTCGGACGTTCACACCTTCTTGCAGCCGAACACCTCCATTTCCGCTTTTGATGGTATATATTCGGACATTCGAACCTTTTCTTACCAGCTTTTTACAAACCATGGTTGGACTTTCACTCCTTCTTGTAGCCGAACAACTCCGCTCCCCCTATTGATTGTGTACAGTCGGGTATTTTAACCTTTTCTTACCTACTTTTTACCAACTATGGTCAGACATTCACACCTTCTTACAGCGGAACACCTCCGCTCCCTCTTTTGATGGTGTATGTTTGGGCATTCGAACCTTTTCTTACCCGCTTTTTACAAACTATGCTCGGACATTAATTTTTGGTGGACATTCACACCTTGTCACAGCCAAACACCTCCGCTCCCTTTTTTGATCATGTATGGTTGGACATTCGCACCTTGTCTCACCCGCTTTTTGCAAACTATGGTCGGCTGTTCACAGCTTCCTCTCCACCATACTTGTATGGTGGGATATTCACACCCACTTGCATCCGAAGACCTTTTGTTGATATTTAGTCGGTCATTCGCAGCTTACCCGCTTTTTACAAACTATAGTCAGACATTCACACCTTGGTGCTGAACCACCTCAGCTCCCTGTTTTGATCATGTATGGTCTGGCAATACTACCTTTTCTTACCCGGTTGTGAGTAATTATGGCTGGACATTCACACCTACTTGCAGTCGAACAGCTCTGCTCCCGCTTTTGATTATGTTTGGTTGGATATTCGAACCTTTTCTTAACTGCTTTTTACAAAGTTTGGTCGGACGTTCACACCTTCTTGCAGCCGAACACCTCCGCTTCCGCTTTTGATGGTATATATTCGGGCATTCGAACCTTTTCTTAGCAGTTTTTTACAAACCATGGTTGGACTTTCACACCTTCTTGTAGCCGAACAACTCCGCTCCCGCTATTGATTGTGTACAGTCGGGTATTTTAACCTTTTCTTACCTGCTTTTTACCAACTATGGTCAGACATTCACACCGTCTTACAGCGGAACACCTCCACTCCCGCTTTTGATGGTGTATAGTCAGGCATTTGAACCTTTTCTTACCCGCTTTTTACAAACTATGGTCGGACATTCAAACCTTCTTGTAGCCGAAAACCTCCGCTCCCTCTTTTGATCATACATTGTCGGGCATTCGGACCTTTTCTTACCCGTTTTTTACAAATCATGGTCGGACTGTCACACATTCTTGTAGCCAAACACATCCGCTCCCGCTATTGATTGTGTACAGTCGGGTATTTTAACCTTTTCTTACCCGTTTTTTACCAACTATGGTCGGACATTCACACCTTCTTACAGCGGAACACCTCCTCTCCCTCTTTTGATGGTGTATGTTTGGGCATTCGAACCTTTTCTTACCCGCTTTTTACAAACTATGCTCGGACATTCAAACCTTCTTGTAGCCGAACACATCCACTCCTGCTTTTGATGATGTATGGTTGGGCATTCAAACCTACTTGTTGCCCGCTTTTCATTAATTTTGGGTGGACATTCACACCTTGTCACAGCCAAACACCTCCGCTCCCTGTTTTGATCATGTATGGTTGGACATTCGCACCTTTTCTCACCCGCTTTTTGCCAACTATGGTCGGCTGTTCACAGCTTGCTCTCACCAATCTTGTATGGTGGGATATTCACACCCACTTGCATCCGAAGACCTTTTGTTGATATTTAGTCGGTCATTCGCAGCTTACCCGCTTTTGTCAAACTATGGCCTTCATGCAGCCAAACACCTCTGATCTCGCTTTTGATGATGTAAGGTTGGGCATTCAGACCTTGCTTCACCTGCTTTTCACCAAATATAGTCGGACATTCACACCTTCTTGCAGCCGAACACTTCCGCTCCACCTTTTAGTGTTCTATCACACCTTTTTTTTCACCGCATTTTATAGATTATGGTTGGAAATTCTCAACCACTCTCATCCGAAGACCTCTCCTCCCGCTTTTGTTAATATATTTGAACTTTAGTCGGACATTCACACCTTCTTGCAGCTGAACCACCTCCGCTCCCTGTTTTGATCATGTATGGTCTGGCAATACTACCTTTTCTTACGCGTTTGTTAGTAATTATGGCTGGACATTCACACCTACTTGCAGCCGAACACCACCTCTCCCGCTTTTTATGATGTATGGACCGGCATTCTTACCTTTTCTAACACATTTTTCAGCAATTATGGTCGGAGATTCACACTTACTCACAGCCGAACAACTCCGCTCCCGCATTTGATGGTGTATAGTCGGGCATTCTCACCCTTTCTCATCAGCTTTTTGCAAATTATGATCTGACATTCACACCTGCTTTTGATAATGTATGGTTTGGCATTCGCACCTTTTCTTACCAATTTTTCAGTAATTATGGGTGGACATTCACACGTTCTTGCAGCTGAACACCTCCTCTCCCGCTATTGATTGTGTACAGTCGGGTATTTTAACCTTTTCTTACCCGCTTTTTACCAAATATGGTCGGACATTCACACCGTCTTACAGTGGAACACCTCTGCTCCCGCTTTTGATGGTGTATAGTCAGGCATTTGAACCTTTTCTTACCCGCTTTTTACAAACTATGGTCGGACATTCAAACCTTCTTGTAGCCGAAAACCTCCGCTCCCTCTTTTGATTATACATTGTTGGGCATTCGCACCTTATTTACAAACTATAGTCAGACATTCACACCTTGCAGCTGAGCCACCTCAGCTCCCTGTTTTGATAGTGTATGTTCGGGCATTCGAACCTATTCTTACCCCCTTTTTACAAACTATGCTCGGAGATTCACACCTACTCACAGCCGAACAACTCCGCTCCCGCATTTGATGATGTCTTGTCCGGCATTCTAGTCTCTTCTAACACATTTTTCCGCAATTATGGTTGGACATTCACACCTACTCACAGCCGAACACTTCCGCTCCCGCATTTGATGGTGTATAGCCGGGCATTCTCACCCTGTCTCATCAGCTTTTTGCAAATTATGATCTGACATTCACACCTACTTGCAGTCGAACAGCTCTGCTCCCGCTTTTGATGGTATATATTCGGGCATTCAAACCTTTTCTTAACTGCTTTTTGCAAACTTTGATCGGACGTTCACACCGTCTTGCAACCGAACATCTCCGCTTCCGCTTTTGATGGTATATATTCGGGCATTCGAACCTTTTCTTAGCAGCTTTTTACAAACCATGGTTGAACTTTCACACCTTCTTGTAGCCGAACACCTCCGCTCCCGCTTTTGATGGTGTATAGTCAGGCATTTGAACCTTTTCTTACCCGCTTTTTACAAACTATGGTCGGACATTCAAACCTTCTTGTAGCCGAAAACCTCCGCTCCCTCTTTTGATCATACTTTGTCGGGCATTCGCACCTTTTCTTACCCGTTTTTTTACAAACCATGGTCGGACTGTCACACATTCTTGTAGCCAAACACATCCGCTCCCGCTATTGATTGTGTACAGTCGGGTATTTTAACCTTTTCTTACCCGTTTTTTACCAACTATGGTCGGACATTCACACCTTCTTACAGCGGAACACCTCCGCTCCCTCTTTTGATGGTGTATGTTTGGGCATTCGAACCTTTTCTTACCCGCTTTTTACAAACTATGCTCGGACATTCAAACCTTCTTGTAGCCGAACACATCCACTCCTGCTTTTGATGATGTATGGTTGGGCATTCAAACCTACTTGTTGCCCGCTTTTCATTAATTTTGGGTGGACATTCACACCTTGTCACAGCCAAACACCTCCGCTCCCTGTTTTGATCATGTATGGTTGGACATTCGCACCTTTTCTCACCCGCTTTTTGCCAATTATGGTCGGCTGTTCACAGTTTGCTCTCACCAATCTTGTATGGTGGGATATTCACACCCACTTGCATCCGAAGACCTTTTGTTGATATTTAGTCGGTCATTCGCAGCTTACCCGCTTTTGGCAAACTATGGCCTTCATGCAGCCAAACACCTCTGATCTCGCTTTTGATGATGTAAGGTTGGGCATTCAGACCTTGCTTCACCTGCTTTTCACCAAATATAGTCGGACATTCACACCTTCCTGCAGCCGAACACTTCCGCTCCACCTTTTAGTGTTCTATCACACCTTTTTTTTCACCGCATTTTATAGATTATGGTTGGAAATTCTCAACCACTCTCATCCGAAGACCTCTCCTCCCGCTTTTGTTAATATATTTGAACTTTAGTCGAACATTCACACCTTCTTGCAGCTGAACCACCTCCGCTCCCTGTTTTGATCATGTATGGTCTGGCAATACTACCTTTTCTTACGCGTTTGTTAGTAATTATGGCTGGACATTCACACCTACTTGCAGCCGAACACCACCTCTCCCGCTTTTGATGATGTATGGACCGGCATTCTTACCTTTTCTAACACATTTTTCAGCAATTATGGTCGGAGATTCACACTTACTCACAGCCGAACAACTCCGCTCCCGCATTTGATGGTGTATAGTCGGGCATTCTCACCCTTTCTCATCAGCTTTTTGCTAATTATGATCTGACATTCACACCTGCTTTTGATAATGTATGGTTTGGCATTCGCACCTTTTCTTACCAATTTTTCAGTAATTATGGGTGGACATTCACACCTTCTTGCAGCTGAACACCTCCTCTCTCGCTTATGATTGTGTACAGTCGGGTATTTTAACCTTTTCTTACCTACTTTTTACCAACTATGGTCGGACATTCACACCTTCTTACAGCGGAACACCTCCGCTCCCTCTTTTGATGGTGTATGTTTGGGCATTCGAACCTTTTCTTACCCGCTTTTTACAAACTATGCTCGGACATTAATTTTTGGTGGACATTCACACCTTGTCACAGCCAAACACCTCCGCTCCCTGTTTTGATCATGTATGGTTGGACATTCGCACCTTGTCTCACCCGCTTTTTGCAAACTATGGTCGGCTGTTCACAGCTTCCTCTCCACCATACTTGTATGGTGGGATATTCACACCCACTTGCATCCGAAGACCTTTTGTTGATATTTAGTCGGTCATTCGCAGCTTACCCGCTTTTTACAAACTATAGTCAGACATTCACACCTTGGTGCTGAACCACCTCAGCTCCCTGTTTTGATCATGTATGGTCTGGCAATACTACCTTTTCTTACCCGTTTGTGAGTAATTATGGCTGGACATTCACACCTACTTGCAGTCGAACAGCTCTGCTCCCGCTTTTGATAATGTTTGGTTGGATATTCGAACCTTTTCTTAACTGCTTTTTACAAACTTTGGTCGGACGTTCACACCTTCTTGCAGCCGAACACCTCCGCTTCCGCTTTTGATGGTAAATATACGGGCATTCGAACCTTTTCTTAGCAGTTTTTTACAAACCATGGTTGGACTTTCACACCTTCTTGTAGCCGAACAACTCCGCTCCCGCTATTGATTGTGTACAGTCGGGTATTTTAACCTTTTCTTACCTGCTTTTTACCAACTATGGTCAGACATTCACACCGTCTTACAGCGGAACACCTCCACTCCCGCTTTTGATGGTGTATAGTCAGGCATTTGAACCTTTTCTTACCCGCTTTTTACAAACTATGGTCGGACATTCAAACCTTCTTGTAGCCGAAAACCTCCGCTCCCTCTTTTGATCATACATTGTCGGGCATTCGGACCTTTTCTTACCCGTTTTTTACAAACCATGGTCGGACTGTCACACATTCTTGTAGCCAAACACATCCGCTCCCGCTATTGATTGTGTACAGTCGGGTATTTTAACCTTTTCTTACCCGTTTTTTACCAACTATGGTCGGACATTCACACCTTCTTACAGCGGAACACCTCCTCTCCCTCTTTTGATGGTGTATGTTTGGGCATTCGAACCTTTTCTTACCCGCTTTTTACAAACTATGCTCGGACATTCAAACCTTCTCGTAGCCGAACACATCCACTCCTGCTTTTGATGATGTATGGTTGGGCATTCAAACCTACTTGTTGCCCGCTTTTCATTAATTTTGGGTGGACATTCACACCTTGTCACAGCCAAACACCTCCGCTCCCTGTTTTGATCATGTATGGTTGGACATTCGCACCTTTTCTCACCCGCTTTTTGCCAACTATGGTCGGCTGTTCACAGCTTGCTCTCACCAATCTTGTATGGTGGGATATTCACACCCACTTGCATCCGAAGACCTTTTGTTGATATTTAGTCGGTCATTCGCAGCTTACCCGCTTTTGGCAAACTATGGCCTTCATGCAGCCAAACACCTCTGATCTCGCTTTTGATGATGTAAGGTTGGGCATTCAGACCTTGCTTCACCTGCTTTTCACCAAATATAGTCGGACATTCACACCTTCTTGCAGCCGAACACTTCCGCTCCACCTTTTAGTGTTCTATCACACCTTTTTTTTCACCTCATTTTATAGATTATGGTTGGAAATTCTCAACCACTCTCATCCGAAGACCTCTCCTCCCGCTTTTGTTAATATATTTGAACTTTAGTCGGACATTCACACCTTCTTGCAGCTGAACCACCTCCGCTCCCTGTTTTGATCATGTATGGTCTGGCAATACTACCTTTTCTTACGCGTTTGTTAGTAATTATGGCTGGACATTCACACCTACTTGCAGCCGAACACCACCTCTCCCGCTTTTGATGATGTATGGACCGGCATTCTTACCTTTTCTAACACATTTTTCAGCAATTATGGTCGGAGATTCACACTTACTCACAGCCGAACAACTCCGCTCCCGCATTTGATGGTGTATAGTCGGGCATTCTCACCCTTTCTCATCAGCTTTTTGCAAATTATGATCTGACATTCACACCTGCTTTTGATAATGTATGGTTTGGCATTCGCACCTTTTCTTACCAATTTTTCAGTAATTATGGGTGGACATTCACACGTTCTTGCAGCTGAACACCTCCTCTCCCGCTATTGATTGTGTACAGTCGGGTATTTTAACCTTTTCTTACCCGCTTTTTACCAAATATGGTCGGACATTCACACCGTCTTACAGCGGAACACCTCTGCTCCCGCTTTTGATGGTGTATAGTCAGGCATTTGAACCTTTTCTTACCCGCTTTTTACAAACTATGGTCGGACATTCAAACCTTCTTGTAGCCGAAAACCTCCGCTCCCTCTTTTGATTATACATTGTTGGGCATTCGCACCTTATTTACAAACTATAGTCAGACATTCACACCTTGCAGCTGAGCCACCTCAGCTCCCTGTTTTGATAGTGTATGTTCGGGCATTCGAACCTATTCTTACCCCCTTTTTACAAACTATGCTCGGAGATTCACACCTACTCACAGCCGAACATTTCCGCTCCCGCATTTGATGATGTCTTGTCCGGCATTCTAGTCTCTTCTAACACATTTTTCAGAAATTATGGTTGGACATTCACACCTACTCACAGCCGAACACTTCCGCTCCCGCATTTGATGGTGTATAGCCGGGCATTCTCACCCTGTCTCATCAGCTTTTTGCAAATTATGATCTGACATTCACACCTACTTGCAGTCGAACAGCTCTGCTCCCGCTTTTGATGGTATATATTCGGGCATTCGAACCTTTTCTTAACTGCTTTTTGCAAACTTTGATCGGACGTTCACACCGTCTTGCAACCGAACATCTCCGCTTCCGCTTTTGATGGTATATATTCGGGCATTCGAACCTTTTCTTAGCAGCTTTTTACAAACCATGGTTGAACTTTCACACCTTCTTGTAGCCGAACACCTCCGCTCCCGCTTTTGATGGTGTATAGTCAGGCATTTGAACCTTTTCTTACCCGCTTTTTACAAACTATGGTCGGACATTCAAACCTTCTTGTAGCCGAAAACCTCCGCTCCCTCTTTTGATCATACTTTGTCGGGCATTCGCACCTTTTCTTACCCGTTTTTTTACAAACCATGGTCGGACTGTCACACATTCTTGTAGCCAAACACATCCGCTCCCGCTATTGATTGTGTACAGTCGGGTATTTTAACCTTTTCTTACCCGTTTTTTACCAACTATGGTCGGACATTCACACCTTCTTACAGCGGAACACCTCCGCTCCCTCTTTTGATGGTGTATGTTTGGGCATTCGAACCTTTTCTTACCCGCTTTTTACAAACTATGCTCGGACATTCAAACCTTCTTGTAGCCGAACACATCCACTCCTGCTTTTGATGATGTATGGTTGGGCATTCAAACCTACTTGTTGCCCGCTTTTCATTAATTTTGGGTGGACATTCACACCTTGTCACAGCCAAACACCTCCGCTCCCTGTTTTGATCATGTATGGTTGGACATTCGCACCTTTTCTCACCCGCTTTTTGCCAACTATGGTCGGCTGTTCACAGTTTGCTCTCACCAATCTTGTAAGGTGGGATATTCACACCCACTTGCATCCGAAGACCTTTTGTTGATATTTAGTCGGTCATTCGCAGCTTACCCGCTTTTGGCAAACTATGGCCTTCATGCAGCCAAACACCTCTGATCTCGCTTTTGATGATGTAAGGTTGGGCATTCAGACCTTGCTTCACCTGCTTTTCACCAAATATAGTCGGACATTCACACCTTCTTGCAGCCGAACACTTCCGCTCCACCTTTTAGTGTTCTATCACACCTTTTTTTTCACCGCATTTTATAGATTATGGTTGGAAATTCTCAACCACTCTCATCCGAAGACCTCTCCTCCCGCTTTTGTTAATATATTTGAACTTTAGTCGAACATTCACACCTTCTTGCAGCTGAACCACCTCCGCTCCCTGTTTTGATCATGTATGGTCTGGCAATACTACCTTTTCTTACGCGTTTGTTAGTAATTATGGCTGGACATTCACACCTACTTGCAGCCGAACACCACCTCTCCCGCTTTTGATGATGTATGGACCGGCATTCTTACCTTTTCTAACACATTTTTCAGCAATTATGGTCGGAGATTCACACTTACTCACAGCCGAACAACTCCGCTCCCGCATTTGATGGTGTATAGTCGGGCATTCTCACCCTTTCTCATCAGCTTTTTGCAAATTATGATCTGACATTCACACCTGCTTTTGATAATGTATGGTTTGGCATTCGCACCTTTTCTTACCAATTTTTCAGTAATTATGGGTGGACATTCACACCTTCTTGCAGCTGAACACCTCCTCTCTCGCTTATGATTGTGTACAGTCGGGTATTTTAACCTTTTCTTACCCGCTTTTTACCAAATATGGTCGGACATTCACACCGTCTTACAGCGGAACACCTCTGCTCCCGCTTTTGATGGTGTATAGTCAGGCATTTGAACCTTTTCTTACCCGCTTTTTACAAACTATGGTCGGACATTCAAACCTTCTTGTAGCCGAAAACCTCCGCTCCCTCTTTTGATTATACATTGTTGGGCATTCGCACCTTATTTACAAACTATAGTCAGACATTCACACCTTGCAGCTGAGCCACCTCAGCTCCCTGTTTTGATAGTGTATGTTCGGGCATTCGAACCTATTCTTACCCCCTTTTTACAAACTATGCTCGGAGATTCACACCTACTCAAAGCCGAACAACTCCGCTCCCGCATTTGATGATGTCTTGTCCGGAATTCTAGTCTCTTCTAACACATTTTTCAGAAATTATGGTTGGACATTCACACCTACTCACAGACGAACACTTCCGCTGCCGCATTTGATGGTGTATAGCCGGGCATTCTCACCCTGTCTCATCAGCTTTTTGCAAATTATGATCTGACATTCACACCTACTTGCAGTCGAACAGCTCTGCTCCCGCTTTTGATTATGTTTGGTTGGATATTCGAACCTTTTCTTAACTGCTTTTTACAAACTTTGGTCGGACGTTCACACCTTCTTGCAGCCGAACACATCCACTTCCACTTTCGATGGTATATATTCGGGCATTCGAACCTTTTCTTACCCGCTTTTTACAAACCGTGGTCGGACTTTCACACCTTCTTGTAGCCAAACAACTCCGCTCCCGCTATTGATTGTGTACAGTCGGGTATTTTAACCTTTTCTTACCCGCTTTTTACCAACTATGGTCGGACATTTACACCTTCTTACAGCGGAACACCTCCGCTCCCTCTTTTGATGGTCTATGTTCGGGCATTCGAACCTTTTCTTACCCGCTTTTTACAAACTATGGTCGGACATTCAAACCTTCTTGTAGCCGAACACATCCACTCCTGCTTTTGATGATGTATGGTTGGGCATTTTTACCTTTTCTTACCCATTTTTCAGTAATTATGGGTGGACATTCACACCTTCTTGCAGCTGAACAACTCCTCTCCCGCTTATGATCATGTGCGGTTTGATATTCGAAAATTTTCTTTCATGTTTTAAAGCAATTTTTGATGGACATTCAAATCTTCTTGTAGCTGAACACATCCACTCCTGCTTTTGATGATGTATGGTAACCTTTTCTTACCCGCTTTTTACTAACTATGGTCGGACATTCAAACCTTCTTGTAGCCAAAAACCTCCGCTCCCTCTTTTGATCATACATTGTCGGGCATTCGCACCTTATCTTACCCGCTTTTTACAAACTATAGTCAGACATTCACACCTTGCAGCTGAACCACCTCCGCTCCCTGTTTTGATCATGTATGGTCTGGCAATACTACCTTTTCTTACCCGTTTGTGAGTAATTAATCCCAAAATATTGAGCATAAAATAAGTCTTTATGCTGATGATGTATTACTTTTCCTTCAGAACTCACAGACGTCTCTCAGTCACACGATCACACTCATAAATAAATTCTCAGCACTTTCTGACTACTCTATCAACTGGTCTAAGACCACAGTTCTGCCCATTAACTGTAGGGTCCATAATATACCTGCGATCACTTTACAGTCAGGAAATATTAGATATTTAGGCATAAACATTTCCTCCAGGCTCTCAGACCTAACAAAGCTAAATTATGTGCAATTATTAAAGACAGTAGAGGACGATCTCTCGTTGGAAGTCCTTACCTATATCACTTATGGGGAGAGTTACATCCATTAAAATGATGATACTACCAAAAGTTAACTATTTGTTCTCAATGATCCCCATAAAACCATCTGCTACTTGGTTTAAGTCACTAGATTCATGCATCTCCAAATTTCTGTGGAAAAACAAACCACCACGTATTAGTTTAAAAACCCTACAGAAGACCAAGGACAGTGGTGGATTAGATTTACTTCATTTTCAGCACTATTCCTTAGACAATAGGTTACAATATATATCAAAATGGTTTAAACCTTGTTGTTGTCACAGTTCCCAGAGACGTTGTAATCGTTGAGGATTCTATATTCACCCCCTCGTTAGAGGCACGTAATGCAGATTGATGACACTGAATCTTCTTCTCTGTTCATTGCTGGCATCATTCCCAGCATCGTAAGTGTTCGTGGCATTGTTAGCCTCTTCTTCTGGATCTTGATATCGAGAATCCTTTTGTATTTCTGGTTTGTCAGTCCTCTGTCTTCGTTCACCGGAGTCTTTGTCTTTTTGTCCTTGAGTTTGGTGATTTTTTCTTCTTTTGATGCCTTGACACAATGTGACAGGTGATACCACGTGGGAGATCCTGTAACTTGGACTGCTGTCACTGTGCTGCGAAATAGCTGTGCTGCTCAAATGGTCTCTCCTTCATCATGGTTACATGCTGCCATTCCGACATCTCGCCATTCCGACATGGGTCTCCAATTGTCGGAATGGCGACACTTAATTTTTTATCAAACGTCCCACCATTCCGACACTTTTTTCCTCCTATGGTCGGAATGGCGGTATGTTTTTTGTTTTTTTTAACATACCGCCATTCCGACAGTTCCTTTTAATAGCCTATTTTTTACCCAAAACATTTTGCACTAATGATATGCCGGCGCAAATACGCCCTAAAGTTTGGCGCACAAGCTTTGCACATGCAGAGGCCACAGCCTCGCAAACAAACTTTAATAATCTATTATCAAAATCCCCTGAATTTCAAATATAAAAATACAGATATTAATGTAACTCTGGCGAGACTGAAACTGCTTCTCCTCCTCCAGTTGCCGAGAGTTTGTGTTTTTAATAACGCTTGTCTATAAACATGTGTTAAACATATAAATTGCATGAACAGAAAGAAGGGACTCACCTGTTGAGTAACACACATTTCCTTATACGGAAAGCCTTGTCGGAATGGTGGGACATTTGAACGTCAGAATAGCGGGATGTCGCAATGGTGGGATGTCGGAATGGTGGGACGTTTGCATGTCGGAATGGTGGTATGTCGGAATGGTGGGATGTCGGAATGGTGGGATGTCGGAATGGTGGGACGTTTGCATGTCGGAATGGTGGTATGTTGGAATGGTGGTATGTCGGAATGGTGGGATGTCGGAATAGCGGGATGTCGGAATGGCTGGATTTCGGAATGGGTGTTGCCACCCCCTTCATCATATACACAGTTATTTATACATCACCTTCCACCATGAAGTGTTGTCCCTTTTTGTTTCTCTCTTTGTTCTTAAAATGCTGTTATGCATGTCTAAACCAATCCATTAAATTAGATCATTTTGGCAGTAAAGCGATCTACAATGTGCTTGGTCGCAAAGCTGCTCATCTGTGGTAAACAGCTCTTCAGAAAGGCATTCTTCAATTGATTTCACTAATTCTATGTAATAATTTTGTGATTTCCTACAAAACTACACTTCTTCTCCCATCTGTCTGAGTATTTAATATTGTCTGGATCCCGTTAAAACATGTATTTTTCCCATCTAATTCCTTGTTTGCTTTAAAACAAGTATTCCCCATTTTCTATCCCTTCAGTAGCCAACCAGTTTGTATGGAGTACACTGGAGCAACTTGACTGATCAGTAAAACACTGCTTTTGTTGTCACCGCAAGGCTTCCCCCGTCGGTTGTTTCACTGAGACACTACTGAGTAACTATAACTCAACACAGTTTATACACATAACATTCATATACATACTAACAAACAAACAAACAATTATTCATCGCAATTTTCTCATCTCTGTTTGAACGTACACCCAGGTCAATATTCCTGTAGTCTTCTCATACCGACTATGGACCCATTCATTGTTTAACTTCACTGTTTTGCAAATCCTAATTGAATATTACACATTGACATTGAACTTTACTTGATAAGCAGGTCTTCATTGCATTCAGCAGCCTATATGTGAGCATCTATGTGTAAGATGTTCTTCTTTGCATTTATCAGCAGCAAGCAATTCTTCATTGCACATGCATATGAAAATAGTAAAACAATTCCAATGCGTTAGCGAAACCTTCTATATCAGGAGTGTCCATCATGATGCTGGGAATAGAACCTCTTTCCCAGAATAGTTCAACCTTCATTACTCAACTGATCATAACTCCGCAATGAGCACATTTCAAAGTATCATTCCTCTACATATATTCAAAAATCTATGTGTAAATGTTTAATATTTCTTATATTTGTTGATGTCATTCTGTGGCCTAAACCCAATCTCTGTGTGGCAATTTTAATTTAAACAAGTTGAACTCTGCCTCTGATCATTTAAAAAAGGTGTGTACCAATATCAACCTTTCTCAGGTAATTACAGATCCTACAAAACCAAAGAGATCCTTCAAGGTTGTCCCTGATTGGCTCAATCTTAACAAATCAAAGGTAGAAAATCCGCAGTATCTGAACTTGGTGTTAGTTATCACTGCTCAATAGCCTGTATCAGAATTGCAAAAATGAAAACATTAGGTCCACGCTTGGTATCCAGATCCTGAAACATCTCCATGAGCAGGCTTTTTTTTAACTGATCTGTTGAATAGTTATATGACACTGTTAAAATCCCAGATGAAGATCTAGCACTTGACCATTTTTGTAAATCTTCTAATTCCATAGTTGATAAACACGCCCCTTTTAAAAAGTATAGAACTTAGAACAGGTCTATCCCTGGCTTTCGGCAGAACTGTCTTCTTTACTTTTTTTTCCCCTTGTCCTGTTCAGCATTATGTCAGAAGAATTGTAGTCTGAATACCTTTGATGCCAAACAGATTTGTTTTGCCAAGGGAAGTTTTATAAATGTAAAGCTCCCCTTGATGCCCATTTATTTATTTCTGTTTACAATATATGACATGAACTGAACTGAACCGGACCGGGGGACAAGGAAAGAAGAAGAGGAAAGAAGAGGAAACAGAACAAAAATAGAAACAAAAACCAGACAACCAGCTGCTACACCTGTAAAAAACCAAACAGACAACAATCCATGGCCTATGAGGGGAATCCAGCCTTAGCGCCACTAGGAGCACCTGAAAGCAGACAAGCAGAGAAAAAACAAACACACAAACAAACAAAAACAAGCACAAGAAGCGGCAATCGCATACAACACAGCTGTGGATATAGATGACCTGAGACGACATGATAATACATCAACTGCTTAGTGACCATGCTACTGGACTAATGAATGTGTGTGTGTGTGTGTGTGAGAACATGCAACACCCATGGCACAGGACCTACATGATAACCGTGCTTAGTTATGAGTGTATAAGCGTACAGGGCCACAATCCACAGCCCCCCCCCCAAGCAATCAGAAGCAGGCAGAGAGGGCCACAAGACCCAGGCCACCAGCAGCCCCCACAGAGCACAGAACCCAGGCAGCCCACCGCAGGGGCAACCACGCATCCACCCAGAAGACTGCAGAGGAAGCCCCCGGAAAGAGCCCCCATAAGCATAGGGCAGAGGCACTCCGGGAACCAGGGGCAACAGCCCACCTATGAAAAGCGGGCAACAAGTAGGTGCGAATGCCCAACCATACCTCATCAAAAGCAGGAGTGGATATGTTCGGCTACAAGAAGGTTTGAACGTCTGACCATAGTTTGTAAAAAGCGGGTAAGAAAAGGTTCGAATGCCCGAACATTCACCATCAAAGGAGGGAGCGGAGGTGTTCCGCTGTAAGAAGGTGTGAATGTCCGACCATAGTTGGTAAAAAGCGGGTAAGGAAAGGTTAAAATACCCGACTGTACACAATCAACAGTGGGAACGGAGTTGTTCGGCTACTAAAAGATGTGAAAGTCTGACTATGGTTTGTAAAAAGCGGGTAAGAAAAGGTGCTAATGCCCGACAATGTATGATCAAAAGAGGGAGTGGAGGTTTTCGGCTGTAAGAAGGTCTGAATGTCCAACTATAATTTGTAAAAACCGTGGAAGAAAAGGCTTGAAAGCCCGACTATACACCATCATAAGCGGGAGAGGAGGTGTTCAGCTGCAAGAAGGTGTGAATGTCCACCCATAATTACTGAAAAATGGGTAAGAAAAGGTGCGAATGCCCAAACATACATCATCAAAAGCAGGAGTGGATGTGTTGGGCTACAAGAAGGTTTGAAAGTCCGACCATGGTTTGTAAAAAACGGGTAGGAAAAGGTGCGAATGCCCAACAATGTATGATCAAAAGAGGGAGCGGAGGTTTTTGGCTACAAGAAGGTTTGAATGTCCGACCATAGTTTGTAAAAAGCAGGTAAGAAAAGGTTCGAATGCCCAAACATACACCATCAAAAGAGGGAGCGGAGGTGTTCCGCTGTAAGAAGGTGTGAATGTCCGACCATAGTTGGTAAAAAGTGGGTAAGAAAAGGTTAAAATACCCGACTGTACACAATCAATAGCGGGAGCGGAGTTGTTCGGCTACAAGAAGGTGTGAAAGTCCAACCATGGTTTGTAAAAAGCTGCTAAGAAAAGGTTCGAATGCCCGAATATATACCATCAAAAGCGGAAGCGGAGGTGTTCGGCTGCAAGAAGGTGTGAACGTCCGACCAAAGTTTGTAAAAAGCAGTTAAGAAAATGTTCGAATATCCAACCAAACATAATCAAAAGCGGGAGCAGAGCTGTTCGACTGCAAGTAGGTGTGAATGTCCAGCCATAATTACTCACAAACGGGTAAGAAAAGTTAGTATTGCCAGACCATACATGATCAAAACAGGGAGCTGAGGTGGTTCAGCACCAAGGTGTGAATGTCTGACTATAGTTTGTAAAAAGCAGGTAAGATTAGGTGCGAATGCCCGACAATGTATAAATGTCCGACCATAGTTTGTAAAAAGCGGGTAAGAAAAGGTTCAAATGCCTGACTATACACCATCAAAAGCGCGGAGCGGAGGTGTTCCGCTGTAAGACGGTGTGAATGTCCGACCATAGTTGGTAAAAAGCGGGTAAGAAAAGGTTAAAATACCCGACTGTACACAATCAATAGCGGGAGCGGAGTTGTTCAGCTACAAGAAGGTGTGAAAGTCCAACCATGGTTTGTAAAAAGCTGGTAAGAAAAGGTTCGAATGCCCGACAATGTATGATCAAAAGAGGGAGCGGAGGTGTTCGGCTGCAAGAAGGTCTGAATGTCCAACCATAATTTGTAAAAACCGGGAAGGAAAGGCTCGAAAGCCCGACTATACACCATCAAAAGCGGGAGCAGAGTGGTTCAGCTGCATTAAGGTCTGAGTGTCCATCAATAATTGCTTTAAAACATGAAAGAAAATTTTCGAATATCATCCGCACATGATCATAAGAAGGAGAGGAGGTGGTTCAGCTGCAAGAACGTGTGAATGTCCACCCATAATTCCTGAAAAATGGGTAAAAAAAGGTGTGAATGCCCAACCATACATTATCAAAAGCAGGTGTGAATGTCAGATCATAATCTGCAAAAAGCTGATGCGAAAGGGTGAGAATGCCCGACTATACACCATCAAATGCGGGAGCGGAGGTGTTCGGCTCTGAGTAGGTGTGAATGTCCGACCATAATTGCTGAAAAATGTGTTAGAAAAGGAAAGAATGCCGGACCATACATCATCAAAAGCGAGAGAGGTAGTGTTCGGCTACAAAAAGGTGTAAATGTTCGACTAAAGTTTGTAAAAAGCGGGTAAGACATGGTGCGAATGCCTGACAAGGTATGATCAAAAGCAGGAGCAGAGGTGTTCAGCTGCAAGAAGGTCTAAATGTCCATCAATAATTGCTAGAAAACATGAAAGAAAATTTTCGAAAATCAAACCGCACATGATCATAAGTGGGAGAGGAGGTGTTCAGCTGCAAGAAGGTGTGAATGTCCACCCATTATTCCTGACAAATGGGTAAAAAAAAGGTGCGAATGCCCAACCATACATCATCAAAAGCAGGAGTGGATGTGTTCGGCTACAAGAAGGTGTGAACGTCCAACCAAAGTTTGTAAAAAGCAGTTAAGAAAAGGTTTGAATATCCAACCAAACATAATCAAAAGCGGGAGCATAGCTTTTCGACTGCAAGTAGGTGTGAATGTCAGATCATAATTTGCAAAAAGCTGATGAGAAAGGGTGAGAATGTCCGACTGCACACCATCAAATGCGGGAGCGGAGTTGTTCGGCTGTGAGTAGGTGTGAATCTCCGACCGTAATTTCTGAAAAATGTGTTAGAAAAGGTAAGAATGCCGGTCCATACATCATCAAAAGCGATAGAGGTGGTGTTCGGCTGCAAGTAGGTGTGAATGTCCAGCCATAATTACTCACAAACGGGTAAGAAAAGGTAGTATTGCCAGACCATACATGATCAAAACAGGGAGCGGAGGTGGTTCAGCTGCAAGAAGGTGTGAATGTCCGACTAAAGTTCAAATATATTAACAAAAGCGGGAGGAGAGGTCTTCAGATGAGAGTGGTTGAGAATTTCCAACCATAATCTATAAAATTCGGTGAAAAAAAGGTGTGATAGAACACTAAAAGGTGGAGCGGAAGTGTTCGGCTGCAAGAAGGTGTGAATGTCCGACTATATTTGGTGAAAAGCAGGTGAAGCAAGGTCTGAATGCCCAACCTTACATTATCAAAAGCGAGATCAGAGGTGTTTGGCTGCAAGAAGGCCATAGTTTGCCAAAAGCGGGTAAGCTGCGAATGACCAACTAAATATCAACAAAAGTGGGGGCGGAGGTCTTCGGATGCAACTGAGTGTGAACATCCCACCATACAAGTATGGTGGAGACGAAGCTGTGAACAGCCGACCATAGTTTGCAAAAAGCGGGTGAGAAAAGGTGCGAATGTCCAACCATACATGACCAAAACAGGGAGCGGAGGTGTTTGGCTGTGACAAGGTGTGAATGTCCACCCAAAATTAATGAAAAGCGGGTAAAAAGTAGGTTTGAATGCCCAAGCATACATCATCAAAAGAAGGAGTTTATGTGTTCGGCTACAAGAAGGTTTGAATGTCCGACCATAGTTTGTAAAAAGCGGGTAAGAAAAGGTTCAAATGCCTGACTATACACCATCAAAAGCGGGAGAGAAGGTCTTAGTGTCCATCAATAATTGCTTTAAAACATGAAAGAAAATTTTCGAATATCATCCGCACATGATCATAAGAAGGAGAGGAGGTGTTCAGCTGCAAGAAGGTGTGAATGTCCACCCATAATTCCTGAAAAATGGGTAAAAAAAGGTGCGAATGCCCAACCATACATTATCAAAAGCAGGTGTGAATGTCAGATCATAATCTGCAAAAAGCTGATACGAAAGGGTGAGAATGCCCGACTATACACCATCAAATGCGGGAGCGGAGGTGTTCGGCTCTGAGTAGGTGTGAATGTCCGACCATAATTGCTGAAAAATGTGTTAGAAAAGGAAAGAATGCCGGACCATACATCATCAAAAGCGAGAGAGGTAGTGTTCGGCTACAAAAAGGTGTAAATGTTCGACTAAAGTTTGTAAAAAGCGGGTAAGACATGGTGCGAATGCCTGACAAGGTATGATCAAAAGCAGGAGCAGAGGTGTTCAGCTGCAAGAAGGTCTAAATGTCCATCAATAATTGCTAGAAAACATGAAAGAAAATTTTCGAAAATCAAACCGCACATGATCATAAGTGGGAGAGGAGGTGTTCAGCTGCAAGAAGGTGTGAATGTCCACCCATTATTCCTGACAAATGGGTAAAAAAAAGGTGCGAATGCCCAACCATACATCATCAAAAGCAGGAGTGGATGTGTTCGGCTACAAGAAGGTGTGAACGTCCAACCAAAGTTTTAAAAAGCAGTTAAGAAAAGGTTTGAATATCCAACCAAACATAATCAAAAGCGGGAAAATAGCTTTTCGACTGCAAGTAGGTGTGAATGTCAGATCATAATTTGCAAAAAGCTGATGAGAAAGGGTGAGAATGTCCGACTGCACACCATCAAATGCGGGAGCGGAGTTGTTCGGCTGTGAGTAGGTGTGAATCTCCGACTGTAATTTCTGAAAAATGTGTTAGAAAAGGTAAGAATGCCGGTCCATACATCATCAAAAGCGAGAGAGGTGGTGTTCGGCTGCAAGTAGGTGTGAATGTCCAGCCATAATTACTCACAAACGGGTAAGAAAAGGTAGTATTGCCAGACCATACATGATCAAAACAGGGAGCGGAGGTGGTTCAGCTGCAAGAAGGTGTGAATGTCCGACTAAAGTTCAAATATATTAACAAAAGCGGGAGGAGAGGTCTTCAGATGAGAGTGGTTGAGAATTTCCAACCATAATCTATAAAATTCGGTGAAAAAAAGGTGTGATAGAACACTAAAAGGTGGAGCGGAAGTGTTCGGCTGCAAGAAGGTGTGAATGTCCGACTATATTTGGTGAAAAGCAGGTGAAGCAAGGTCTGAATGCCCAACCTTACATTATCAAAAGCGAGATCAGAGGTGTTTGGCTGCAAAAAGGCCATAGTTTGCCAAAAGCGGGTAAGCTGCGAATGACCAACTAAATATCAACAAAAGTGGGGGCGGAGGTCTTCGGATGCAACTGAGTGTGAACATCCCACCATACAAGTATGGTGGAGAGGAAGCTGTGAACAGCCGACCATAGTTTGCAAAAAGCGGGTGAGAAAAGGTGCGAATGTCCAACCATACATGACCAAAACAGGGAGCGGAGGTGTTTGGCTGTGACAAGGTGTGAATGTCCACCCAAAATTAATGAAAAGCGGGTAAAAAGTAGGTTTGAATGCCCAAGCATACATCATCAAAAGAAGGAGTTGATGTGTTCGGCTACAAGAAGGTTTGAATGTCCGACCATAGTTTGTAAAAAGCGGGTAAGAAAAGGTTCAAATGCCTGACTATACACCATCAAAAGCGGGAGCAGAGTGGTTCAGCTGCAAGAAGGTCTTAGTGTCCATCAATAATTGCTTTAAAACATGAAAGAAAATTTTCGAATATCATCCGCACATGATCATAAGAAGGAGAGGAGGTGTTCAGCTGCAAGAAGGTGTGAATGTCCACCCATAATTCCTGAAAAATGGGTAAAAAAAGGTGCGAATGCCCAACCATACATTATCGAAAGCAGGTGTGAATGTCAGATCATAATCTGCAAAAAGCTGATGCGAAAGGGTGAGAATGCCCGACTATACACCATCAAATGCGGGAGCGGAGGTGTTCGGCTCTGAGTAGGTGTGAATGTCCGACCATAATTGCTGAAAAATGTGTTAGAAAAGGAAAGAATGCCGGACCATACATCATCAAAAGCGAGAGAGGTGGTGTTCGGCTGCAAAAAGGTGTAAATGTTCGTCTAAAGTTTGTAAAAAGCGGGTAAGACATGGTGCGAATGCCTGACAAGGTATGATCAAAAGCAGGAGCGGAGGTGTTCAGCTGCAAGAAGGTCTAAATGTCCATCAATAATTTCTAGAAAACATGAAAGAAAATTTTCGAAAATCAAACCGCACATGATCATAAGTGGGAGAGGAGGTGTTCAGCTGCAAGAAGGTGTGAATGTCCACCCATTATTCCTGACAAATGGGTAAAAAAAAGGTGCGAATGCCCAACCATACATCATCAAAAGCAGGAGTGGATGTGTTCGGCTACAAGAAGGTGTGAACGTCCAACCAAAGTTTTAAAAAGCAGTTAAGAAAAGGTTTGAATATCCAACCAAACATAATCAAAAGCGGGAAAATAGCTTTTCGACTGCAAGTAGGTGTGAATGTCAGATCATAATTTGCAAAAAGCTGATGAGAAAGGGTGAGAATGTCCGACTGCACACCATCAAATGCGGGAGCGGAGTTGTTCGGCTGTGAGTAGGTGTGAATCTCCGACTGTAATTTCTGAAAAATGTGTTAGAAAAGGTAAGAATGCCGGTCCATACATCATCAAAAGCGAGAGAGGTGGTGTTCGGCTGCAAGTAGGTGTGAATGTCCAGCCATAATTACTCACAAACGGGTAAGAAAAGGTAGTATTGCCAGACCATACATGATCAAAACAGGGAGCGGAGGTGGTTCAGCTGCAAGAAGGTGTGAATGTCCGACTAAAGTTCAAATATATTAACAAAAGCGGGAGGAGAGGTCTTCAGATGAGAGTGGTTGAGAATTTCCAACCATAATCTATAAAATTCGGTGAAAAAAAGGTGTGATAGAACACTAAAAGGTGGAGCGGAAGTGTTCGGCTGCAAGAAGGTGTGAATGTCCGACTATATTTGGTGAAAAGCAGGTGAAGCAAGGTCTGAATGCCCAACCTTACATTATCAAAAGCGAGATCAGAGGTGTTTGGCTGCAAAAAGGCCATAGTTTGCCAAAAGCGGGTAAGCTGCGAATGACCAACTAAATATCAACAAAAGTGGGGGCGGAGGTCTTCGGATGCAACTGAGTGTGAACATCCCACCATACAAGTATGGTGGAGAGGAAGCTGTGAACAGCCGACCATAGTTTGCAAAAAGCGGGTGAGAAAAGGTGCGAATGTCCAACCATACATGACCAAAACAGGGAGCGGAGGTGTTTGGCTGTGACAAGGTGTGAATGTCCACCCAAAATTAATGAAAAGCGGGTAAAAAGTAGGTTTGAATGCCCAAGCATACATCATCAAAAGAAGGAGTTGATGTGTTCGGCTACAAGAAGGTTTGAATGTCCGACCATAGTTTGTAAAAAGCGGGTAAGAAAAGGTTCAAATGCCTGACTATACACCATCAAAAGCGGGAGCAGAGTGGTTCAGCTGCAAGAAGGTCTTAGTGTCCATCAATAATTGCTTTAAAACATGAAAGAAAATTTTCGAATATCATCCGCACATGATCATAAGAAGGAGAGGAGGTGTTCAGCTGCAAGAAGGTGTGAATGTCCACCCATAATTCCTGAAAAATGGGTAAAAAAAGGTGCGAATGCCCAACCATACATTATCAAAAGCAGGTGTGAATGTCAGATCATAATCTGCAAAAAGCTGATGCGAAAGGGTGAGAATGCCCGACTATACACCATCAAATGCGGGAGCGGAGGTGTTCGGCTCTGAGTAGGTGTGAATGTCCGACCATAATTGCTGAAAAATGTGTTAGAAAAGGAAAGAATGCCGGACCATACATCATCAAAAGCGAGAGAGGTGGTGTTCGGCTGCAAAAAGGTGTAAATGTTCGTCTAAAGTTTGTAAAAAGCGGGTAAGACATGGTGCGAATGCCTGACAAGGTATGATCAAAAGCAGGAGCGGAGGTGTTCAGCTGCAAGAAGGTCTAAATGTCCATCAATAATTTCTAGAAAACATGAAAGAAAATTTTCGAAAATCAAACCGCACATGATCATAAGTGGGAGAGGAGGTGTTCAGCTGCAAGAAGGTGTGAATGTCCACCCATTATTCCTGACAAATGGGTAAAAAAAAGGTGCGAATGCCCAACCATACATCATCAAAAGCAGGAGTGGATGTGTTCGGCTACAAGAAGGTGTGAACGTCCAACCAAAGTTTGTAAAAAGCAGTTAAGAAAAGGTTTGAATATCCAACCAAACATAATCAAAAGCGGGAAAATAGCTTTTCGACTGCAAGTAGGTGTGAATGTCAGATCATAATTTGCAAAAAGCTGATGAGAAAGGGTGAGAATGTCCGACTGCACACCATCAAATGCGGGAGCGGAGTTGTTCGGCTGTGAGTAGGTGTGAATCTCCGACTGTAATTTCTGAAAAATGTGTTAGAAAAGGTAAGAATGCCGGTCCATACATCATCAAAAGCGAGAGAGGTGGTGTTCGGCTGCAAGTAGGTGTGAATGTCCAGCCTTAATTACTCACAAACGGGTAAGAAAAGGTAGTATTGCCAGACCATACATGATCAAAACAGGGAGCGGAGGTGGTTCAGCTGCAAGAAGGTGTGAATGTCCGACTAAAGTTCAAATATATTAACAAAAGCGGGAGGAGAGGTCTTCGGATGAGAGTGGTTGAGAATTTCCAACCATAATCTATAAAATTCGGTGAAAAAAAGGTGTGATAGAACACTAAAAGGTGGAGCGGAAGTGTTCGGCTGCAAGAAGGTGTGAATGTCCGACTATATTTGGTGAAAAGCAGGTGAAGCAAGGTCTGAATGCCCAACCTTACATTATCAAAAGCGAGATCAGAGGTGTTTGGCTGCAAGAAGGCCATAGTTTGCCAAAAGCTGGTAAGCTGCGAATGACCAACTAAATATCAACAAAAGTGGGGGCGGAGGTCTTCAGATGCAACTGGGTGTGAACATCCCACCATACAAGTATCGTGGAGAGGAAGCTGTTAACAGCCAACCATAGTTTGCAAAAAGCGGGTGAGTAAAGTTGCGAATGTCCAACCATACATGATCAAAACAGGGAGCGGAGGTGTTTGGCTGTGACAAGGTGTGAATGTCCACCCAAAATTAATGAAAAGCGGGTAAAAAGTAGGTTTGAATGCCCAAGCACACATCATCAAAAGAAGGAGTTGATGTGTTCGGCTACAAGAAGGTTTGAATGTCCGAGCATAGTTTGTAAAAAGCGGGTAAGAAAAGGTTTGAATGCCCGAACATACACCATCAAAGGAGGGAGCGGAGGTGTTCCGCTGTAAGAAGGTGTGAATGTCCGACCATAGTTGGTAAAAAGTGGGTAAGAAAAGGTTAAAATACCCGACTGTACACAATCAATAGCGGGAGCGGATGTGTTTGGCTACAAGAATGTGTGAAAGTCCGACCATGGTTTGTAAAAAGCTGGTAAGAAAAGGTTCGAATGCCCGAATATATACTATCAAAAGCGGAAGCGGAAGTGTTCGGCTGCAAGAAGGTGTGAACGTCCGACCAAAGTTTGTAAAAAGCAGTTAAGAAAAGGTTCGAATATCCAACCAAACATAATCAAAAGCGGGAGCAGAGCTGTTCGACTGCAAGTAGGTGTGAATGTCCAGCCATAATTACTCAAAAACGGGTAAGAAAAGGTAGTATTGCCAGACCATACATGATCAAAACAGGGAGCTGAGGTTGTTCAGCACCAAGGTGTGAATGTCTGACTATAGTTTGTAAAAAGCGGGTAAGATAAGGTGCGAATGCCCGACCATGTATAATCAAAAGAGGGAGCAGAGGTTTTCGGCTACAAGAAGGTTTGAATGTCCGACCATAGTTTGTAAAAAGCGGGTAAGAAAAGGTTCAAATGCCTGACTATACACCATCAAAAGCGGGAGCGGAGATGTTCCGCTGTAAGACGGTGTGAATGTCCAACCATAGTTGGTAAAAAGTGGGTAAGAAAAGGTTAAAATACCCGACTGTACACAATCAATAGCGGGAGCGGATGTGTTTGGCGACAAGAATGTGTGAAAGTCCGACCATGGTTTGTAAAAAACAGTCGGCCATTCTCACCCTTTCTCATCAGCTTTTTGCAAATTATGATCTGACATTCACACCTACTTGCAGTCGAAAAGCTATGCTCCCGCTTTTGATTATGTTTGGTTGGATATTCAAACCTTTTCTTAACTGCTTTTTACAAACTTTGGTTGGACGTTCACACCTTCTTGTAGCCGAACAACTCCGCTCCCGCTATTGATTGTGTACAGTCGGGTATTTTAACCTTTTCTTACCCGCTTTTTACCAACTATGGTCGGACATTCACACCTTCTTACAGCGGAACACCTCCGCTCCCTCTTTTGATGGTGTATGTTCGGGCAGTCAAACCTTTTCTTACCTGCTTTTTACAAACTATGGTCAGACATTCAACCCTTCTTGGAGCCGAACACATCCACTCCTGCTTTTGATTATGTATAGTTAGGCATTCACAACTTTTCTTACCCATTTTTCAGTAATTATGGGTGTACATTCACACCTTCTTGCAGCCGAACACCTCCGCTCCCTCTTTTGATCATACATTTTCGGGCATTCGCACCTTTTCTTACCCGCTTTTTACAAACCATGGTCGGACTTTCACACCTTTTAGTAGCCGAACAACTCCGCACCCGCTACTGATTGTGTACAGTCGGGTACTTTAACCTTTTCTTACCCGTTTTTTACCAACTATGGTCGGACATTCACACCTTCTTACAGCGGAACACCTCCGCTCCCTCCTTTGATGGTGTATGTTCGGGCATTCGAACCTTTTCTTACCCGCTTTTTACAAACTATGGTCAGACGTTCAAACCTTCTTGTAGCCGAACATATCCACTCCTGCTTTTGATGATGTATGGTTGGGCATTCGAACCTACTTGTTGCCCGCTTTTCATTAATTATGGGTGGACATTCACACCTTGTCTCAGCCAAACACCTCCGCTCCCTGTTTTGATCATGTATGGTTTGACATTCGCACCTTTGCTTACCTTCTTTTTATACTGATTGCTCAAGATTAAGTTGTTCTTTCTCAAACTACAAAATTTTTTTAATTGTTGAAACTTGATTTGAAGTTGATAAATAAGGAAGACAAACAGTTTTAAGTCAGGCTGATAGCAATTAATTTTATAGCAAAATCTGTATTTCGTCATTTGTCGAGAGATGCTTATTGCTGAAGAAGTTCTTTCTCATTCTACAAAGTACAACGTTGTTTATCATTGAAACTTGATTAGACATGAATAAATATGAAGGACAAAGCAGTCTTAACTTGGTTTGAGTTAAGAAATTCGTTTTATAGGAGAATCCGAATTCGTGCATAACTCGTAAAATAGAGCTTATTTTCGGATTCCTAAAGAATGAGTCTGGTTCTTTCTCATAATACAAAGTTTGTTGTTTATTGTTGAAACTTCATCAGACCGTTAGATATAGTCGGACTCTCCTCGACGCACGGCTTGGGATCTGGAACCAGTACTCTTGAGAGGGGTTGGACTCTCTTCCACTCTGGAGTTGCCCGTGGTGAGAGGCGCAGAGCAGGTGTGGGCATACTTATTGCCCCCCGGCTGTGTGCCAGTACATTGGGGTTTACCCCAGTGAACGAGAGGGTAGCCTCCCTCCGCCTTGGGTGGGGGGACGAGTCCTGACTGTTGTTTGTGCCTATGCGCCAAACAGCAGTTCAGAGTACCTACCCTTTTTGGAGTCTCTGGGGGAGGCACTGGAGAATGCTCCTACCGGAGACTCCCTCATTCTGCTGGGGGACTTCAATGCTCACGTGGGCAATGACAGTGAGACCTGGAGGGGTGTGATTGGGAGGAACGGCCCCCCGATCTGAATCAGAGTGGTGTTATGTTGTTGGACTTCTGTGCCAGTCATAGACTGTCCATAACGAACACCATGTTCAGGCATAAGGGTGTCCATATGTGCACTTGGCACAGGACACCCTTGGCCGCAGTTCGATGATCGACTTTGTGGTTGTATCATCGGACTTGCGGCCGTATGTCCTGGACACTCGGGTGAAGAAAGGGGCGGAGCTGTCAACTGATCACCACCTGGTGGTGAGTTGGCTCCGCTGGTGGGGGAGGATGCCGATCAGACCTGGCAGGCCCAAACGTATTGTGAGGGTCTGCTGGGAGCGTTTGTCAGAATCCCCCGTCAGAAGGAGCTTTAACTCCCACCTCCGGCAGAGCTTCAACCATATTTGAGGTGGGGGACATTGAATGTTCCGTGACTCCATTGCCGAGGCAGCTGGTCGGAGTTGTGGCCGTAAGGTGGTCGGTGCCTGTCGTGGCGGCAACCCTCGAACCTGCTGGTGGACACCAGTGGTGAGGGAAGCCGTCAAGCTGAAGAAGGAGTCCTATCGGGCCTTTTTGGCCAGTGGGACCCTGGAAGAAGCTGATAGGTACCGACGGGCCAGACGGGCCGCGGCTTCGGCGGTTGCTGAGGCAAAAACTCGGGCCTGGGAGGAGTTCGGTGAGACCATGGAGAACGATTTCCGGACGGCCTCGAAAAGATTCTGGTCCACCATCCGGCGTCTCAGGGGGGGGAAGCGGCTCACAGTCAACACTGTTTACAGTGCGGACGGGGCTTTGCTGACCTCAACTAGGGATGTTGTGAGTCGGTGGGGGGAGTACTTCGAGGAACTCCTCAATCCTACCAACACGTGCTCGGAAGAGGCAGAGTCGGAGAGCTCGGAGACGGGGCCTCCCATTTCTGGGGCTGAGGTTGCCGAGGTGGTTAAAAAGTTCCTCGGTGGCAAGGCCCCGGGGGTGGATGAGGTCCGTCCTGAGTTTCTCAAGGCTCTGGATGTTGTAGGGCTGTCTTGGCTGACACGCCTCTGCAGTATCGCGTGGACATCGGGGACAGTGCCTCTGGACTGGCAGATTGGGGTGGTGGTCCCCCTCTTTAAAAAGGGGGACCGGAGGGTGTGTTCCAACTCTAGGGGTATCACACTCCTCAGCCTCCCTGGTAAGGTCTATTCGGGGGTATTGGAGAGGAGGATCCGTCGGATAATCGAGCCCCGGATTCAGGAGATGCAGTGTGGCTTTCGTCCTGGCCGTGGAACAGTGGACCAGCTCTATACCCTCGGCAGGATCCTGGAGGGTGCATGGGAGTTCGCCCAACCAGTCTACATGTGTTTTGTGGACTTGGAGAAAGCGTTCGACTGTGTCCCTCGTGGAGTCCTGTGGGGGGTGCTCCGGGAATATGGAGTGCCGGACCCCTTGATAGGGGCCGTTCGGTCTCTGTATGACTGGTGCCAGAGTTTGGTCCGCATTGCCGGCAGTAAGTCGGATACGTTTCCGGTGAGAGTTGGACTCCGTCAGGGCTGCCCTTTGTCACCGATTCTGTTCCTAACTTTTATGGACAGAATTTCTAGGCGGAGCCAGGGCGTTGAGGGTGTCCCATTTGGCGACCTCAGAATCGGGTCTCTGCTTTTTGCAGATGATGTGGTTCTGTTAGCGTCGTCAGGCCGTGACCTTCAGCTCTCACTGGAGTGATTCGCAGCCGAGTGTGAAGCGGCTGGGATGAGAATCAGCACCTCCAAATCCGAGACTATGGTTCTCAGCCGGAAAAGGGTGGAATGCTCTCTCTGGGTCGGGAATGAGATCCTTCCCCAAGAGGAGGAGTTCAAGTATCTCGGGGTCTTGTTCACGAGTGACGGACGAATGGAGCGGGAGATTGACGGGCGGATCGGTGCGGCGCCTGCAGTGTTGCAGGCTCTGCACCGACCCGTCGTTGTGAAGAGGGAGCTGAGCCAGAAGGCGAAGCTCTCTACTTACTGGTCAATCTACGTTCCCATCCTCACCTATGGTCACGAGTTGTGGGTAGTGACCGAAAGAACAAGATCGCGAATACAAGCGGCCGAAATGGGTTTCCTCCGCAGGGTGTCTGGGCTCTCCCTTAGAGATAGGGTGAGAAGCTCAGTCATCCGGGAGGGGCTCGGAGTAGAACCGCTGCTCCTCCGCATTGAGAGGAGTCAGATGAGGTGGCTCGGGCATCTGGTTAGGATGCCCCCTGGGCGCCTCCCTGGGGAGGTGTTCCGGGCACGTCCCACTGGGAGGAGACCCCGGGGGAGACCCAGGACACGTTGGAGAGACTATGTCTCTCGGCTGGCCTGGGAACGCCTCGGGGTCCCCCCGGAAGAGCTGGAGGAAGTGGCCGGGGACAGAGACGTCTGGGTTTCTCTGCTCAAGCTGCTGCCCCCGCGACCCGACCCCCGGATAAGCGGCAGATGATGGATGGATGGATGGATATATCCTCCACCAACCAGACTTACAACCCCCGACTAGGGTAGCAGAATTTCTAAGCAGCTGTACCCCAAAACTACTATCAAAAATATATAAATTATTGTCTAAGATAGATGACACAATGTCTCTTCCATCCTCAAAATGGGAGGCAGATTTATCCATCAGTTCTGGTCATAGCTTCTAACCACAAATATGTTTGAACACCTTCATAAAGACTCGAAATCCTAATTTACAGCTCATACAATACAAAATCCTTCATAGAACACACTATACAGGACAAAGGATGTTCAGGATGGGTCTAACACACTCAAACATCTGCTCACATTGCACAGATAACACACCTGATGATTATGCACACGCTTTGTGGTTTTCTGCGCCTGTCCAGAAGTTCTGGCTTGAAGTCTGTGAGGACCTATCAACATGGCTAAAGTGTAGCATCCCTGCATGCCCCACATTGTGCATACTGGGTGACTTAGACAACATCAACATGGAAATTAACTCAGCACACATGGTTGTCACAGTGTTATGTATCGCAAAGAAAACTATTCTCATGAACTGGAAAGCGAAGAACAATCTGTGTATTAACCAGTTTAGAAATTTTCTTTTAGATTATATTAGCATGGAAACAATGTCTGCCTCCTCAAAACATCAATTGGCTGAATTTCATTCTCTCTGGTCCCCTCTGATTAGTTTTATCACATAGTGGTGGTGGTGGGTTGCTGGGTGATGGTGGGTCTCAGGCCCGGGCTGCTGCGACTGGTGTGACCGGGTGGTTTGTTTGTTTGTTTTTTGTAGAGGTCCTCCTTGGTGGGGTTGGGTTGAGTGGGGTGGGGCGGGATGGGTACCTTCTGGGGGTACAGTAGCTCCCGGAATATGGTCGCTGCAGGCCCCGAGCCTGGTGGACATCAGGCCCTCCTGCCCATTGTTGGCTCCCAGGTAGCGGGGATGCCTATTGCAGCCAGTCCCTGGCTGCCCTCTCTGGGGGAGAGTAGCTCCCCCGGTATATATCCCCATACCCCTCTCCCTTCTGGCTCCTGTACACAGCACACACTCACACATGAAGGGTTTTGGGGGCGTGTGTGTTCGGTGGGGTGTAGTGGATGGGGCCACGTAGGTGGTCCCCTTTGGTTGCACTCTGCAGTTCCCTGCCCCTGTTTTAATTACACCTTAGACATTACTACTTATCAAACACACTCACACACACACATTAGGTCTTGGGGGGTGGTTACACTGAGTGGCATCTGGTGGGCGGGGCTCTTTGGGTATGTTGGCGGCCCAGAGTGCCGCGCTCCCAGTTCTACAAGTTTGGCTGCCCCTCAATTTTAATTGCTCACTATTAGAAAATATTGAAGAGCCAGAAGGGTGAGGGGAGGGGTCTTCTTCGCACACCCCTGCTTCCTGGTGTCTGCTCGGGGCAGGAGGGGCCAGGAGGATTAATTAATTGTTCTGCTGGTTCGGGGTCTGTGGTGGCTGGGGGGTTGCTGGCCTCCTGGTGTGCCCGCTGCACTACACCCCAGCAGAGTCGAGGGAGGTAGGATGTGTGGATGTATGGGACGTGAAAGTGTGTGTGGTAATGATTGGGCCTGGATCTGGGACTTGCTGTCGCCTGGCCTGCCTGTGTTTCTCCCGATGGGGCATCAGCGTTGCCTCTCCCCACTGCTCGCGACTTCACCCACCTGTGGGCACGTCTTGACTCCCAGGGCACTTGGCCAGGGGCGCTGGGGCAGGCGCTGACCCACTTTGTGGCTGTCTGGGGCGCTTGGCCCTCCTGGGTATTGGGTGGGGCCTCTGCCGGGGGGTTTGGGGGCGCTCGGGCTCCTGGGGCCCAGGTCCAGTGCACGGCCCATGTCTGGGCGGCTGGGGCCTGGCGGGGTCGGTGGGCTGTTGCCCCTGGTTCCCGGAGTGCCTCTGCCCTATGCTTATGGGGGCTCTTTCCGGGGGCTTCCTCTGCAGTCTTCTGGGTGGATGCGTGGTTGCCCCTGCGGTGGGCTGCCTGGGTTCTGTGCTCTGTGGGGGCTGCTGGTGGCCTGGGTCTTGTGGCCCTCTCTGCCTGCTTCTGATTGCTTCGGGGGGGGCTGTGGATTGTGGCCCTGTACGCTTATACACTCATAACTAAGCACGGTTATCATGTAGGTCCTGTGCCATGGGTGTTGCATGTTCTCACACACACACACACACATTCATTAGTCCAGTAGCATGGTCACTAAGCAGTTGATGTATTATCATGTCGTCTCAGGTCATCTATATCCACAGCTGTGTTGTATGCGATTGCCGCTTCTTGTGCTTGTTTTTGTTTGTTTGTGTGTTTGTTTTTTCTCTGCTTGTCTGCTTTCAGGTGCTCCTGGTGGCGCTAAGGCTGGATTCCCCTCATAGGCCATGGATTGTTGTCTGTTTTGTTTTTTACAGGTGTAGCAGCTGGTTGTCTGGTTTTTGTTTCTATTTTTGTTCTGTTTCCTCTTCTTTCCTCTTCTTCTTTCCTTGTCCCCCGGTCCGGTTCAGTTCAGTTCATGTCATATATTGTAAACAGAAATAAATAAATGGGCATCAAGGGGAGCTTTACATTTATAAAACTTCCCTTGGCAAAACAAATCTGTTTGGCATCAAAGGTATTCAGACTACAATTCTTCTGACATAATGCTGAACAGGACAAGGGGAAAAAAAAGTAAAGAAGACAGTTCTGCCGAAAGCCAGGGATAGACCTGTTCTAAGTTCTATACTTTTTAAAAGGGGCGTGTTTATCAACTATGGAATTAGAAGATTTACAAAAATGGTCAAGTGCTAGATCTTCATCTGGGATTTTAACAGTGTCATATAACTATTCAACAGATCAGTAAAAAAAAAGCCTGCTCATGGAGATGTTTCAGGATCTGGATACCAAGCGTGGACCTAATGTTTTCATTTTTGCAATTCTGATACAGGCTATTGAGCAGTGATAACTAACACCAAGTTCAGATACTGCGGATTTTCTACCTTTGATTTGTTAAGATTGAGCCAATCAGGGACAACCTTGAAGGATCTCTTTGGTTTTGTAGGATCTGTAATTACCTGAGAAAGGTTGATATTGGTACACACCTTTTTTAAATGATCAGAGGCAGAGTTCAACTTGTTTAAATTAAAATTGCCACACAGAGATTGGGTTTAGGCCACATGCACACAGAATGACATCAACAAATATAAGAAATATTAAACATTTACACATAGATTTTCGAATATATGTAGAGGAATGATACTTTGAAATGTGCTCATTGCGGAGTTATGATCAGTTGAGTAATGAAGGTTGAACTATTCTGGGAAAGAGGTTCTATTCCCAGCATCATGATGGACACTCCTGATATAGAAGGTTTCGCTAACGCATTGGAATTGTTTTACTATTTTCATATGCATGTGCAATGAAGAATTGCTTGCTGCTGATAAATGCAAAGAAGAACATCTTACACATAGATGCTCACATATAGGCTGCTGAATGCAATGAAGACCTGCTTATCAAGTAAAGTTCAATGTCAATGTGTAATATTTAATTAGGATTTGCAAAACAGTGAAGTTAAACAATGAATGGGTCCATAGTCGGTATGAGAAGACTACAGGAATATTTACCTGGGTGTACGTTCAAACAGAGATAAGAAAATTGCGATGAATAATTGTTTGTTTGTTTGTTAGTATGTATATGAATGTTATGTGTATAAACTGTGTTGAGTTATAGTTACTCAGTAGTGTCTCAGTGAAACAACCGACGGGGGAAGCCTTGCGGTGACAACAAAAGCAGTGTTTTACTGATCAGTCAAGTTGCTCCAGTGTACTCCATACAAACTGGTTGGCTACTGAAGGGATAGAAAATGGGGAATACTTGTTTTAAAGCAAACAAGGAATTAGATGGGAAAAATACATGTTTTAACGGGACCCAGACAATATTAAATACTCAGACAGATGGGAGAAGAAGTGTAGTTTTGTAGGAAATCACAAAATTATTACATAGAATTAGTGAAATCAATTGAAGAATGCCTTTCTGAAGAGCTGTTTACCACAGATGAGCAGCTTTGCGACCAAGCACATTGTAGATCGCTTTACTGCCAAAATGATCTAATTTAATGGATTGGTTTAGACATGCATAACAGCATTTTAAGAACAAAGAGAGAAACAAAAAGGGACAACGCTTCATGGTGGAAGGTGATGTATAAATAACTGTGTATATGATGAAGGGGGTGGCAACACCCATTCCGAAATCCCGCCATTCCGACATCCCGCTATTCCGACATCCCACCATTCCGACATCCCACCATTCCGACATACCACCATTCCGACATGCAAACGTCCCACCATTCCGACATCCCACCATTGCGACATCCCGCTATTCTGACGTTCAAATGTCCCACCATTCCGACAAGGCTTTCCGTATAAGGAAATGTGTGTTACTCAACAGGTGAGTCCCTTCTTTCTGTTCATGCAATTTATATGTTTAACACATGTTTATAGACAAGCGTTATTAAAAACACAAAGTCTCTGCAACTGGAGGAGGAGAAGCAGTCCGCGGTGGTTTTCAATCACACACTCCAATGCCACTTGTTTCAACTTCCGAAAATTTAATCCAGGAAAAAAAGGCTTACAAACATGGACCAAAACGGCTCCATAACACGCACAAGAATCCAAAAGAAACGAAAGTTAACTAAAAGAAAGCAAATAAACAGTATGAAGTGGTCAAAATTGGTTTTACGCATGCCTATGTGCGTCTGGCACATGCGTCTTCGGGCTCTCCCACGTTGGTTTGTGGATGAAAGCTATATGTTCAGCTGTAATGTCATGTAAAAACAATCTCTACATGACATTTAGTCCCAGGTGTGACCAGTTAGGTCCTTAAGATATCAACAGGCTGTATAAAGCTACAACCGTTGCGGCTGTGTGTTTGTGCCAAATGCGCAAAACCCATCCGCGCTTCCCAAAATTGGAGTGAGTACTCATAAATCCCGTGAATAACATGAATAAACGTTTTTACTGCATTTTGTTGTGTTTTATACGTTCTATGCTGTCATTTCTCTCTTCTCCTATTGGCAAGGCAAGGCAGAGTGCTCGCAACTGTGTCCTGTGCAGTAGCCGTGATATCTGTAATTGCAATTATTACTTTTGCATATGATGACAGCGTGCAAAAGACGCATGGGCTCTGTGGAGAGCTCCGCTCCAGCTGGCTGCTGTGACAGCTCACTGACACTGTATTTCTGCTTAATCAGTTTCAGTCTCGCCAGAGTTACATTAATATCTGTATTTTTATATTTGAAATTCAGGGGATTTTGATAATAGATTATTAAAGTTTGTTTGCGAGGCTGTGGCCTCTGCATGTGCAAAGCTTGTGCGCCGAACTTTAGGGCGTATTTGTGCAAATGTTTTGGGTAAAAAATAGGCTATTAAAAGGAACTGTCGGAATGGCGGTATGTTAAAAAAAACAAAAAACATACCGCCATTCCGACCATAGGAGGAAAAAAGTGTCGGAATGGTGGGACGTTTGATAAAAAATTAAGTGTTGAACAGAGGTGTTCCGCTGTAAGACGGTGTGAATGTCCGACCATATTTGGTAAAAAGCGGGTAAGAAAAGGTTAAAATACCCGACTGTACACAATCAATAGCGGGAGAGGAGGTGTTCAGCTGCAAGAAGGTGTGAATGTCCACCCATAATTACTGAAAAATGGGTAAGAAAAGGTGCGAATGCCAAACCATACATTATCAAAAGCAGGTGTGAATGTCAGATCATAATTTGCAAAAAGCTGATGAGAAAGGGTGAGAATGCCCGACTATACACCATCAAATGCGGGAGCGGAGTTGTTCGGCTGTGAGTAAGTGTGAATCTCCGACCATAATTGCTGAAAAATGTGTTAGAAAAGGTAAGAATGCCGGTCCATACATCATCAAAAGCGGGAGAGGTGGTGTTCGGCTGCAAGTAGGTGTGAATGTCCAGCCATAATTACTAACAAACGGGTAAGAAAAGGTAGTATTGCCAGACCATACATGATCAAAACAGGGAGCGGAGGTGGTTCAGCTGCAAGAAGGTGTGAATGTCCGACTAAAGTTCAAATATATTAACAAAAGCGGGAGGAGAGGTCTTCGGATGAGAGTGGTTGAGAATTTCCAACCATAATCTATAAAATGCGGTGAAAAAAAAGGTGTGATAGAACACTAAAAGGTGGAGCGGAAGTGTTCGGCTGCAAGAAGGTGTGAATGTCCGACTATATTTGGTGAAAAGCAGGTGAAGCAAGGTCTGAATGCCCAACCTTACATCATCAAAAGCGAGATCAGAGGTGTTTGGCTGCATGAAGGCCATAGTTTGCCAAAAGCGGATAAGCTGAGAATGACCGACTAAATATCAACAAAAGGTCTTCGGATGCAAGTGGGTGTGAATATCCCACCATACAAGTATGGTGGAGAGGAAGCTGTGAACAGCCGACCATAGTTGGCAAAAAGCGGGTGAGAAAAGGTGCGAATGTCCAACCATACATGATCAAAACAGGGAGCGGAGGTGTTTGGCTGTGACAAGGTGTGAATGTCCACCCAAAATTAATGAAAAGCGGGCAAAAAGTAGGTTTGAATGCCCAACCATACATCATCAAAAGCAGGAGTGGATGTGTTCAGCTACAAGAAGGTTTGAATGTCCGAGCATAGTTTGTAAAAAGCGGGTAAGAAAAGGTTCGAATGCCCAAACATACACCATCAAAAGAGGGAGCGGAGGTGTTCCGCTGTAAGAAGGTGTGAATGTCCGACCATAGTTGGTAAAAAACGGGTAAGAAAAGGTTAAAATACCCGACTGTACACAATCAATAGCGGGAGCGGATGTGTTTGGCTACAAGAATGTGTGACAATCCGACCATGGTTTGTAAAAAACGGGTAAGAAAAGGTGCGAATGCCCGACAATGTATGATCAAAAGAGGGAGCGGAGGTTTTCGGCTACAAGAAGGTTTGAATGTCCGACTATAGTTTGTAAAAAGCGGGTAAGAAAAGGTTCAAATGCCTGACTATACACCATCAAAAGCGGGAGCGGAGGTGTTCGGCTACAAGAAGGTGTGAAAGTTCAACCATGGTTTGTAAAAAGCTGCTAAGAAAAGGTTCGAATGCCCGAATATATACCATCAAAAGCGGAAGCGGAGATGTTCGGTTGCAAGACAGTGTGAACGTCCAATCAAAGTTTGCAAAAAGCAGTTAAGAAAAGGTTCGAAAGCCCGACTATACACAATCAAAAGCGGGAGCGGGAGGTTTTCAGCTGCAAATCCTTATGTATAAAATGAATTCCTTTACTCAAACCAAGTGAAAACTGCTTTGTCCTTCATATTTATCAATGTCTAGATCGACTTCAACAAAGAACAACATTGTACTTTGCAGTAAAGAATGAGCAAATCAAAAGTTTTAGGAATCCGAGAATAAGCTTATTTTCATGAGTTCTGCACGATTATTGATTTTACTATAAATGAATGCCTTCACTCAAACTATGTTAAAACTGCTTTGTCCTTCATATTTAACAATGTCTAGATTGACTTCAACAAAGAAAAACACTGGATTTTGCAGTAGAAGAAAGAGCAACACTGAAGGATCAGTAATCCGAGAATAAGCTTATTTTCATACGTTCTGCATGATTTGGGATTTTATGTATAAAATGAATTCCTTCACTCAAACCAAGTTAAAACTGCTTTGTCCTTCATATTTATCAATGTCTAGATTTACTTCAACAAAGAACAACATTGTATTTTGCAGTAGTAGAAAGAGCAACACTTGAAGGAACAGGAATCCGAGAATAAGCTTATTTTCATACGTTCTGCATGATTTGGGATTTTATGTATAAAATGAATTCCTTCACTCAAACCAAGTGAAAACTGCTTTGTCCTTCATATTTATCAATGTCTAGATTTACTTCAACAAAGAACAACATTGTATTTTGCAGTAGTAGAAAGAGCAACACTTGAAGGAACAGGAATCCGAGAATAAGCTTATTTTCATACGTTCTGCATGATTTGGGATTTTATGTATAAAATGAATTCCTTTACTCAAACTATGTTAAAACTGCTTTGTCCTTCATATTTATCAATGTCTAGATTGACTTCAACAAAGAACAACATTGTATTTTGCAGTAGAAGAAATAGCAACACTGAAGGATCAGGAATCCGAAAACACGTTTATTTTCATACGTTCTGCTTGATTTGGGATTTTGCTATAAAATTAATTCCTTCACTCAAACAAAGTGGAAACTGCTTTGTCCTTCATATTTATCAATGTCTATATCGATTTCAACAAAGAACAAGGCTGTATTTTGCAGTATAGGAAAGAGCAACACTGGTGGATCAGGAATCCGAGAATAAGCATACTTTCATGAGTCCTGCACGATTTCGGATTTTCCTATAAAATGAATTGCTTTGCTCAAACCAAGTTAAAATTGCTTTGTCCTTCATAGTTATCCATGTCTAAAATGTATCAAGCATAAAGTTCCTCATATTACCCTGAATGAGAAAGAAGCATCCCTTTGGTTGAGCAATACGTTCCTTTTGCGGAGTTATGCATGATTTCAGATTTTGCTATAAAATTCATTCCTTCACACCTTTTTTTTTCACCGCATTTTATAGATTATGTTTGGAAATTTCAACCACTCTAATCCGAAGACCTCTCCTCCCGCTTTTGTTAATATATTTGAACTTTAGTTGGACATTCACCCCTTTTTGCAGCTAAACCACCTCCGCTCCCTGTTTTGATCATGTATGGTCTGGTAATACTACATTTTCTTACCCGTTTGTGAGTAATTATGGCTGGATATTCACACCTACTTGCAGCTGAACACAATCTCTCTCGCTTTTAATTATGTTTGGATATTCGAACCTTTTCTTTACTGCTTTTTGCCAACTTTGGTCGGACATTCACACCTACTTGCAGTCGAACACCTCTGCTCCCGTTTTTGATTATGTTTGGTTGGATATTCGAACCTTTTCTTAACTGCTTTTTACAAACTTTGGTCGGACGTTCACACCTTCTTGCAGCCGAACACCTCCGCTTCCGCTTTTGATGGTATATATTCGGGCATTCGAACCTTTTCTTACCAGCTTTTTACAAACCATGGTTGGACTTTCACACCTTCTTGTAGCCGAACAACTCCGCTCCCCCTATTGATTGTGTACAGTCGGGTATTTCAACCTTTTCTTACCCACTTTTTACCAACTATGGTCGGACATTCACACCTTCTTACAGCGGAACACCTCCGTTCCCTCTTTTGATGGTGTATGTTTGGGCATTCGAACCTTTTCTTACCCGTTTTTTACAAACTATGGTCGGACATTCAAACCTTCTTGTAGCCGAACACATCCACTCCTTCTTTTGATGATGTATGCTTGGGCATTCAAACCTACTTTTTGCCCGCTTTTCATTAATTTTGGGTGGACATTCACACCTTGTCACAGCCAAACACCTCCGCTCCCTGTTTTGATCATGTATGGTTGGACATTCGCACCTTGTCTCACCCGCTTTTTGCAAACTATGGTCGGCTGTTCACTGCTTCCTCTCCACCATACTTGTATGGTGGGATATTCACACCCACTTGCATCCGAAGACCTTTTGTTGATATTTAGTCGGTCATTCGCAGCTTACCCGCTTTTTACAAACTATAGTCAGACATTCACACCTTGGTGCTGAACCACCTCAGCTCCCTGTTTTGATCATGTATGGTCTGGCAATATGCCTTTTCTTACCCGTTTGTGAGTAATTATGGCTGGACATTCACACCTACTTGCAGTCGAACAGCTCTGCTCCCGCTTTTGATTATGTTTGGTTGGATATTCGAACCTTTTCTTAACTGCTTTTTACAAACTTTGGTCGGACGTTCACACCTTCTTGCAGCCGAACACCTCCGCTTCCGCTTTTGATGGTATATATTCGGGCATTCGAACCTTTTCTTAGCAGCTTTTTACAAACCATGGTTGGACTTTCACACCTTGTAGCCGAACAACTCCGCTCCCGCTATTGATTGTGTACAGTCGGGTATTTTAACCTTTTCTTACCCGCTTTTTACCAACTATGGTCGGACATTCACACCTTCTTACAGCGGAACACCTCCGCTCCCTCCTTTGATGGTGTATGTTCGGGCATTCGAACCTTTTCTTACCCATTTTTCAGTAATTATGGGTGGACATTCACACCTTCTTGCAGCTGAACACCTCCTCTCCCGCTTATGATGGTGTATAGTCGGGCTTTCAAGCCTTTTCTTACCCGGTTTTTACAAATTATAGTTGGACATTCAGACCTTCTTACAACCGAAAACCTCCACTCCCTCTTTTGATCATACATTGTCGGGCATTAGCACCTTTTCTTACCCTCTTTTTACAAACCATAGTCGGACTTTCACATCTTTTAGTAGCCGAACAACTCCGCTCCCGCTATTGATTGTGTACAGTCGGGTATTTTAACCTTTTCTTACCCGCTTTTTACCAACTATGTTCGGACATTCACACCTTCTTACAGCGGAACACCTCTGCTCCCTCTTTTGATGGTGTATGTTCGGGCAGTCAAACCTTTTCTTACCTGCTTTTTACAAACTATGGTCAGACATTCAACCCTTCTTGGAGCCGAACACATCCACTCCTGCTTTTGATTATGTATAGTTGGGCATTCGCACCTTTTCTTACCCATTTTTCAGTAATTATGGGTGTACATTCACACCTTCTTGCAGCCGAACACCTCCGTTCCCTCTTTTGATCATACATTTTCGGGCATTCGCACCTTTTCTTACCCGCTTTTTACAAACCATGGTCGGACTTTCACACCTTTTAGTAGCCGAACAACTCCGCACCCGCTACTGATTGTGTACAGTCGGGTATTTTAACCTTTTCTTACCCGTTTTTTACCAACTATGGTCGGACATTCACACCTTCTTACAGCAGAACACCTCCGCTCCCTCCTTTGATGGTGTATGTTCGGGCATTCGAACCTTTTCTTACCCGCTTTTTACAAACTATGGTCAGACGTTCAAACCTTCTTGTAGCCGAACATATCCACTCCTGCTTTTGATGATGTATGGTTGGGCATTCGAACCTACTTGTTGCCCGCTTTTCATTAATTATGGGTGGACATTCACACCTTGTCTCAGTCAAACACCTCCGCTCCCTGTTTTGATCATGTATGGTTTGACATTCGCACCTTTGCTTACCCTCTTTTTATACTGATTGCTCAAGATTAAGTTGTTCTTTCTCAAACTACAAAATTTTTTTAATTGTTGAAACTTGATTTGAAGTGGATAAATAAGGAAGACAAACAGTTTTAAGTCAGGCTGATAGCAATTAATTTTATAGCAAAATCTGTATTTCGTCATTTGTCGAGAGATGCTTATTGCTGAAGAAGTTCTTTCTCATTCTACAAAGTACAACGTTGTTTATCATTGAAACTTGATTAGACATGAATAAATATGAAGGACAAAGCAGTCTTAACTTGGTTTGAGTTAAGGAATTCGTTTTATAGGAGAATCCGAATTCGTGCATAACTCGTAAAATAGAGCTTATTTTCGGATTCCTGAAGAATGAGTCTGGTTCTTTCTCATAATACAAAGTTTGTTGTTTATTGTTGAAACTTCATCAGACCGTTAGATATAGTCGGACTCTCCTCGACGCACGGCTTGGGATCTGGAACCAGTACTCTTGAGAGGGGTTGGACTCTCTTCCACTCTGGAGTTGCCCGTGGTGAGAGGCGCAGAGCAGGTGTGGGCATACTTATTGCCCCCCGGCTGTGTGCCAGTACATTGGGGTTTACCCCAGTGAACGAGAGGGTAGCCTCCCTCCGCCTTCGGGTGGGGGGACGAGTCCTGACTGTTGTTTGTGCCTATGCGCCAAACAGCAGTTCAGAGTACCTACCCTTTTTGGAGTCTCTGGGGGAGGCACTGGAGAATGCTCCTACCGGAGACTCCCTCATTCTGCTGGGGGACTTCAATGCTCACGTGGGCAATGACAGTGAGACCTGGAGGGGTGTGATTGGGAGGAACGGCCCCCCCGATCTGAATCAGAGTGGTGTTATGTTGTTGGACTTCTGTACCAGTCATAGACTGTCCATAACGAACACCATGTTCAGGCATAAGGGTGTCCATATGTGCACTTGGCACCAGGACACCCTTGGCCGCAGTTCGATGATCGACTTTGTGGTTGTATCATCGGACTTGCGGCCGTATGTCCTGGACACTCGGGTGAAGAGAGGGGCGGAGCTGTCAACTGATCACCACCTGGTGGTGAGTTAGCTCTGCTGGTGGGGGAGGATGCCGATCAGACCTGGCAGGCCCAAACGTATTGTGAGGGTCTGCTGGGAGCGTTTGTCAGAATCCCCCGTCAGAAGGAGCTTTAACTCCCACCTCCGGCAGAGCTTCAACCATATTTGAGGTGGGGGACATTGAGTCCAAATGGGCCATGTTCCGTGACTCCATTGCCGAGGCAGCTGGTCGGAGTGGTGGCCGTAAGGTGGTCGGTGCCTGTCGTGGCGGCAACCCTCGAACCTGCTGGTGGACACCAGTGGTGAGGGAAGCCGTCAAGCTGAAGAAGGAGTCCTATCGGGCCTTTTTGGCCAGTGGGACCCTGGAAGAAGCTGATAGGTACCGACGGGCCAGACGGGCCACGGCTTCGGCGGTTGCTGAGGCAAAAACTCGGGCCTGGGAGGAGTTCGGTGAGACCATGGAGAACGATTTCCGGACGGCCTCGAAAAGATTCTGGTCCACCATCCGGCGTCTCAGGGGGGGGGAAGCGGCTCACAGTCAACACTGTTTACAGTGGGGACGGGGCTTTGCTGACCTCAACTAGGGATGTTGTGAGTCGGTGGGGGGAGTACTTCGAGGAACTCCTCAATCCTACCAACACGTGCTCGGAAGAGGCAGAGTCGGAGAGCTCGGAGACGGGGCCTCCCATTTCTGGGGCTGAGGTTGCCGAGGTGGTGAAAAAGCTCCTCGGTGGCAAGGCCCCGGGGGTGGATGAGGTCCGTCCTGAGTTTCTCAAGGCTCTGGATGTTGTAGGGCTGTCTTGGCTGACACGCCTCTGCAGTATCGCGTGGACATCGGGGACAGTGCCTCTGGACTGGCAGATTGGGGTGGTGGTCCCCCTCTTTCAAAAGGGGGACCGGAGGGTGTGTTCCAACTATAGGGGTATCACACTCCTCAGCCTCCCTAGTAAGGTCTATTCGGGGGTATTGGAGAGGAGGATCCGTCGGATAATCGAGCCTCGGATTCAGGAGATGCAGTGTGGCTTTCGTCCTGGCCGTGGAACAGTGGACCAGCTCTATACCCTCGGCAGGATCCTGGAGGGTGCATGGGAGTTCGCCCAACCAGTCTACATGTGTTTTGTGGACTTGGAGAAAGCGTTCGACCGTGTCCCTTGTGGAGTCCTGTGGGGGGTGCTCCGGGAATATGGAGTGCCGGACCCCTTGATAGGGGCCGTTCGGTCTCTGTATGACCGGTGCCAGAGTTTGGTCCGCATTGCCGGCAGTAAGTCGGATACGTTTCCGGTGAGAGTTGGACTCCGTCAGGGCTGCCCTTTGTCACCGATTCTGTTCCTAACTTTTATGGACAGAATTTCTAGGCGGAGCCAGGGCGTTGAGGGTGTCCCATTTGGCGACCTCAGAATCGGGTCTCTGCTTTTTGCAGATGATGTGGTTCTGTTAGCGTCGTCAGGTCGTGACCTTCAGCTCTCACTGGAGTGATTTGCAGCCGTGTGTGAAGCGGCTGGGATGAGAATCAGCACCTCCAAATCCGAGACTATGGTTCTCAGCCGGAAAAGGGTGGAATGCTCTCTCCGGGTCGGGAATGAGATCCTTCCCCAAGAGGAGGAGTTCAAGTATCTCGGGGTCTTGTTCACGAGTGACGGACGAATGGAGCGGGAGATTGACAGGCGGATCGGTGCGGCGCCTGCAGTGTTGCAGGCTCTGCACCGACCCGTCGTTGTGAAGAGGGAGCTGAGCCAGAAGGCGAAGCTCTCTACTTACTGGTCAATCTACGTTCCCATCCTCACCTATGGTCACGAGTTGTGGGTAGTGACCGAAAGAACAAGATCGCGAATACAAGCGGCCGAAATGGGTTTCCTCCGCAGGGTGTCTGGGCTCTCCCTTAGAGATAGGGTGAGAAGCTCAGTCATCCGGGAGGGGCTCGGAGTAGAACCGCTGCTCCTCCGCATTGAGAGGAGTCAGATGAGGAGTCAGATGAGGAGACCCCGGGGGAGACCCAGGACACGTTGGAGAGACTATGTCTCTCGGCTGGCCTGGGAACGCCCCGGGGTCCCCCCGGAAGAGCTGGAGGAAGTGGCCGGGGACAGAGACGTCTGGGTTTCTCTGCTCAAGCTGCTGCCCCCGCGACCCGACCCCCGGATAAGCGGCAGATGATGGATGGATGGATGGATATATCCTCCACCAACCAGACTTACAACCCCCGACTAGGGTAGCAGAATTTCTAAGCATCTGTACCCCAAAACTACTATCAAAAATATATAAATTATTGTCTAAGATAGATGACACAATGTCTCTTCCATCCTCAAAATGGGAGGCAGATTTATCCAGCAGTTCTGGTCATAGCTTCTAACCACAAATATGTTTGAACACCTTCATAAAGACTCGAAATCCTAATTTACAGCTCATACAATACAAAATCCTTCATAGAACACACTATACAGGACAAAGGATGTTCAGGATGGGTCTAACACACTCAAACATCTGCTCACATTGCACAGATAACACACCTGATGATTATGCACACGCTTTGTGGTTTTCTGCGCCTGTCCAGAAGTTCTGGCTTGAAGTCTGTGAGGACCTATCAACATGGCTAAAGTGTAGCATCCCTGCATGCCCCACACTGTGCATACTGGGTGACTTAGACAACATCAACATGGAAATTAACTCAGCACACATGGTTGTCACAGTGTTATGTATCGCAAAGAAAACTATTCTCATGAACTGGAAAGCGAAGAACAATCTGTGTATTAACCAGTTTAGAAATTTTCTTTTAGATTATATTAGCATGGAAACAATGTCTGCCTCCTCAAAACATCAATTGGCTGAATTTCATTCTCTCTGGTCCCCTCTGATTAGTTTTATCACATAGTGGTGGTGGTGGGTTGCTGGGTGATGGTGGGTCTCAGGCCCGGGCTGCTGCGACTGGTGTGACCGGGTGGTTTGTTTGTTTGTTTTTTGATGTTGTTTGTTTGTTTTTTGTAGAGGTCCTCCTGGGTGGGGTTGGGTTGAGGGGGTTGGGGCGGGATGGGTACCTTCTGGGGGTACAGTAGCTCCCGGAATATGGTCGCTGCAGGCCCCGAGCCTGGTGGACATCAGGCCCTCCTGCCCATTGTTGGCTCCCAGGTAGCGGGGATGCCTATTGCAGCCAGTCCCTGGCTGCCCTCTCTGGGGGAGAGTAGCTCCCCCGTTATATATCCCCATACCCCTCTCCCTTCTGGCTCCTGTACACAGCACACACTCACACATGAAGGGTTTTGGGGGCGTGTGTGTTCGGTGGGGTGTAGTGGATGGGGCCACGTAGGTGGTCCCCTTTGGTTGCACTCTGCAGTTCCCTGCCCCTGTTTTAATTACACCTTAGACATTACTACTTATCAAACACACTCACACACACACATTAGGTCTTGGGGGGTGGTTACACTGAGTGGCATCTGGTGGGCGGGGCTCTTTGGGTATGTAGGCTGCCCAGAGTGCCGCGCTCCCAGTTCTACAAGTTTGGCTGCCCCTCAATTTTAAATGCTCACTATTAGAAAATATTGAAGAGCCAGAAGGGTGAGGGGAGGGGTCTTCTTCGCACACCCCTGCTTCCTGGTGTCTGCTCGGGGCAGGAGGGGCCAGGAGGATTAATTAATTGTTCTGCTGGAGTCTGTGGTGGCTGGGGGGTTGCTGGCCTCCTGGTGTGCCCGCTGCACTACACCCCAGCAGAGTCGAGGGAGGTAGGATGTGTGGATGTGTGGATGTATGGGACGTGAAAGTGTGTGTGGTAATGATTGGGCCTGGATCTGGTACTTGCTGTCGCCTGGCCTGCCTGTGTTTCTCCCGATGGGGCATCAGCTTTGCCTCTCCCCACTGCTCGCGACTTCACCCACCTGTGGGCACGTCTTGACTCCCAGGGCACTTGGCCAGGGGCGCTGGGGCAGGCGCTGACCCACTTTGTGGCTGTCTGGGGCGCTTGGCCTTCCTGGGTATTGGGTGGGGCCTCTGCCGGGGGGTTTGGGGGCGCTCGGGCTCCTGGGGCCCAGGTCCAGTGCACGGCCCATGTCTGGGCGGCTGGGGCCTGGCGGGGTCGCTGGGCTGTTACCCCGTGTTCCCGGAGTGCCTCTGCCCTATGCTTATGGGGGCTCTTTCCGGGGGCTTCCTCTGCAGTCTTCTGGGTAGATGCGTGGTTGCCCCTGCGGTGGGCTGCCTGGGTTCTGTGCTCTGTGGGGGCTGCTGGTGGCCTGGGTCTTGTGGCCCTCTCTGCCTGCTTCTGATTGCTTGGGGGGGGGGGCTGTGGATTGTGGCCCTGTACGCTTATACACTCATAACTAAGCACGGTTATCATGTAGGTCCTGTGCCACGGGTGTTGCATGTTCTCACACACACACACACACATTCATTAGTCCAGTAGCATGGTCACTAAGCAGTTGATGTATTATCATGTCGTCTCAGGTCATCTATATCCACAGCTGTGTTGTATGCGATTGCCGCTTCTTGTGCTTGTTTTTGTTTGTTTGTGTGTTTGTTTTTTCTCTGCTTGTCTGCTTTCAGGTGCTCCTGGTGGCGCTAAGGCTGGATTCCCCTCATAGGCCATGGATTGTTGTCTGTTTTGTTTTTTACAGGTGTAGCAGCTGGTTGTCTGGTTTTTGTTTCTATTTTTGTTCTGTTTCCTCTTCTTTCCTCTTCTTCTTTCCTTGTCCCCCGGTCCGGTTCAGTTCAGTTCATGTCATATATTGTAAACAGAAATAAATAAATGGGCATCAAGGGGAGCTTTAAATTTATAAAACTTCCCTTGGCAAAACAAATCTGTTTGGCATCAAAGGTATTCAGACTACAATTCTTCTGACATAATGCTGAACAGGACAAGGGGAAAAAAAAGTAAAGAAGACAGTTCTGCCGAAAGCCAGGGATAGACCTGTTCTAAGTTCTATACTTTTTAAAAGGGGCGTGTTTATCAACTATGGAATTAGAAGATTTACAAAAATGGTCAAGTCCTAGATCTTCATCTGGGATTTTAACAGTGTCATATAACTATTCAACAGATCAGTTAAAAAAAAGCCTGCTCATGGAGATGTTTCAGGATCTGGATACCAAGCGTGGACCTAATGTTTTCATTTTTTCAATTCTGATACAGGCTATTGAGCAGTGATAACTAACACCAAGTTCAGATACTGCGGATTTTCTACCTTTGATTTGTTAAGATTGAGCCAATCAGGGACAACCTTGAAGGATCTCTTTGGTTTTGTAGGATCAGTAATTACCTGAGAAAGGTTGATATTGGTACACACCTTTTTTAAATGATCAGAGGCAGAGTTCAACTTGTTTAAATTAAAATTGCCACACAGAGATTGGGTTTAGGCCACATGCACACAGAATGACATCAACAAATATAAGAAATATTAAACATTTACAGATAGATTTTTGAATACATGTAGAGGAATGATACTTTGAAATGTGATCATTGCGGAGTTATGATCAGTTGAGTAATGAAGGTTGAACTATTCTAGGAAAGAGGTTCTATTCCCAGCATCATGATGGACTCTCCTGATATAGAAGGTTTCGCTAACGCATTGGAATTGTTTTACTATTTTCATATGCATGTGCAATGAATTGCTTGCTGCTGATAAATGCAAAGAAGAACAGCTTACACATAGATGCTCACATATAGGCTGCTGAATGCAATGAAGACCTGCTTATCAAGTAAAGTTCAATGTCAATGTGTAATATTCAATTAGGATTTGCAAAACAGTGAAGTTAAACAATGAATGGGTCCATAGTCGGTATGAGAAGACTACAGGAATATTTACCTGGGTGTACGTTCAAACAGAGATGAGAAAATTGCGATAAATAATTGTTTGTTTGTTTGTTAGTATGTATAGGAATGTTATGTGTATAAACTGTGTTGAGTTATAGTTTCTCAGTAGTGTCTCAGTGAAACAACCGACGGGGGAAGCCTTGCGGTGACAACAAAAGCAGTGTTTTACTGATCAGTCAAGTTGCTCCAGTGTACTCCATACAAACTGGTTGGCTACTGAAGGGATAGAAAATGGGGAATACTTGTTTTAAAGCAAACAAGGAATTAGATGGGAAAAATACATGTTTTAACGGGACCCAGACAATATTAAATACTCAGACAGATGGGAGAAGAAGTGTAGTTTTGTAGGAAATCACAAAATTATTACATAGAATTAGTGAAATCAATTTAAGAATGCCTTTCTGAAGAGCTGTTTACCACAGATGAGCAGCTTTGCGACCAAGCACATTGTAGATCGCTTTACTGCCAAAATGATCTAATTTAATGGATTGGTTTAGACATGCATAACAGCATTTTAAGAACAAAGAGAGAAACAAAAAGGGACAACGCTTCATGGTGGAAGGTGATGTATAAATAACTGTGTATATGATGAAGGGGGTGGCAACACCCATTCCGAAATCCCGCCATTCCGACATCCCGCTATTCCGACATCCCACCATTCCGACATACCACCATTCCGACATACCACCATTCCGACATGCAAACGTCCCACCATTCCGACATCCCACCATTGCGACATCCCGCTATTCTGACGTTCAAATGTCCCACCATTCCGACAAGGCTTTCCGTATAAGGAAATGTGTGTTACTCAACAGGTGAGTCCCTTCTTTCTGTTCATGCAATTTATATGTTTAACACATGTTTATAGACAAGCGTTATTAAAAACACAAAGTCTCGGCAACTGGAGGAGGAGAAGCAGTCCGCGGTGGTTTTCAATCACACACTCCAATGCCACTTGTTTCAACTTCCGAAAATTTAATCCAGGAAAAAAAGGCTTACAAACATGGACCAAAACGGCTCCATAACACGCACAAGAATCCAAAAGAAACGAAAGTTAACTAAAAGAAAGCAAATAAACAGTATGAAGTGGTCAAAATTGGTTTTACGCATGCCTATGTGCGTCTGGCACATGCGTCTTCGGGCTCTCCCACGTTGGTTTGTGGATGAAAGCTATATATTCAGCTGTAATGTCATGTAAAAACAATCTCTACATGACATTTACTCCCAGGTGTGACCAGTTAGGTCCTTAAGATATCAACAGGCTGTATAAAGCTACAACCGTTGCGGCTGTGTGTTTGTGCCAAATGCGCAAAGCCCATCCGCGCTTCCCAAAATTGGAGTGAGTACTCATAAATCACGTGAATAACATGAATAAACGTTTTTACTGAATTTTGTTGTGTTTTATACGTTCTATGCTGTCATTTCTCTCTTCTCCTATTGGCAAGGCAAGGCAGAGTGCTCGCAACTGTGTCCTGTGCAGTAGCCGTGATATCTGTAATTGCAATTATTACTTTTGCATATTACTCCTGCTCTCCCCCCTGAGCTGTCACCTTATCGTGGTGGGGGAGTTTGCGTGCCCCAATGAGTCTGGGAGCTATGTTGCCCGGGGCTTTAAGCCCCTGGTAGGGTCACCCAAGGCAAACAGATCCTAGATGAGGGACCAGACAAAGAACAGCTCAAAAGACTCCTTATGATGAACAAAAAATTTGGACCTCGTGATCCCTTGCCCGGATATGGGACACCGGGGCCTCCCCCCGGAGCCAGGCCCGGGGGTGGGGCCCGGCAGCGGGCGCCTGGTGGCCGGGTCTCTGCCCATGGGGCTCGGTCGGGCATAGCCCGAAATGATGACGTGGGTCCCCCTTCCGACGGGCTCACCACCCGTGGGAGGGGCCAAGGGGGTCGGGTGCGATGTGAGCTGGGTAGCAGCCGAAGGCAGAGGCCTTGGCGGTCTGATCCTCGGCTACTGAAGCTAGCTCTTGGGACGTGGAATGTCACCTCTCTGTTGGGGAAGGAGCCGGAGCTGGTGCGCGAGGCTGAGCGGTTCCGGCTAGATATAGTCGGACTCACCTCGACGCACGGCTTGGGCTCTGGAACCAGTCCTCTTGAGAGGGGTTGGACTCTCTTCCACTCTGGAGTTGCCCGTGGTGAGAGGCGCAGAGCAGGTGTGGGCATACTTATTGTCCCCCGGCTGTGTGCCAGTACATTGGGGTTTACCCCAGTGAACGAGAGGGTAGCCTCCCTCCGCCTTCGGGTGGGGGGACGAGTCCTGACTGTTGTTTGTGCCTATGCGCCAAACAGCAGTCCAGAGTACCCACCCTTTTTGGAGTCTCTGGAGGAGGCACTGGAGAATGCTCCTACCGGAGACTCCCTCGTTCTGCTGGGGGACTTCAATGCTCACGTGGGCAATGACACCATGTTCAGGCATAAGGGTGTCCATATGTGCACTTGGCACCAGGACACCCTTGGCCGCAGTTCGATGATCGACTTTGTGGTTGTATCATCGGACTTGCGGCCGTATGTCCTGGACACTCGGGTGAAGAGAGGGGCGGAGCTGTCAACTGATCACCACCTGGTGGTGAGTTGGCTCCGCTGGTGGGGGAGGATGCCGATCAGACCTGGCAGGCCCAAACGTATTGTGAGGGTCTGCTGGGAGCGTTTGTCAGAATCCCCCGTCAGAAGGAGCTTTAACTCCCACCTCCGGCAGAGCTTCAACCATATCCCGGGGGAGGTGGGGGACATTGAGTCCGAATGGGCAATGTTCCGTGACTCCATTGCCGAGGCAGCTGATCGGAGTTGTGGCCGTAAGGTGGTCGGTGCCTGTCGTGGCGGCAACCCTCGAACCTGCTGGTGGACACCAGTGGTGAGGGAAGCCGTCAAGCTGAAGAAGGAGTCCTATCGGGCCTTTTTGGCCAGTGGGACCCTGGAAGCAGCTGATAGGTACCGACGGGCCAGAAGGGCTGCGGCTTCGGCGGTTGCTGAGGCAAAAACTCGGGCCTGGGAGGAGTTCGGTGAGACCATGGAGAACGATTTCCGGACGGCCTCGAAGAGATTCTGGTCCACCATCCGGCGTCTCAGGGGGGGGAAGCGGCTCACAGTCAACACTGTTTACAGTGGGGACGGGGCTTTGCTGACCTCAACTAGGGATGTTGTGAGTCGGTGGGAGGAGTACTTCGAGGAACTCCTCAATCCTACCAACACGTGCTCGGAAGAGGCAGAGTCGGAGAGCTCGGAGACGGGGCCTCCCATTTCTGGGGCTGAGGTTGCCGAGGTGGTCAAAAAGCTCCTCGGTGGCAAGGCCCCGGGGGTGGATGAGGTCCGTCCTGAGTTTCTCAAGGCTCTGGATGTTGTAGGGCTGTCTTGGCTGACACGCCTCTGCAGCATCGCGTGGACATCGGGGACAGTGCCTCTGGACTGGCAGATTGGGGTGGTGGTCCCCCTCTTTAAAAAGGGGGACCGGAGGGTGTGTTCCAACTATAGGGGTATCACACTCCTCAGCCTCCCTGGTAAGGTCTATTCGGGGGTATTGGAGAGGAGGATCCGTCGGATAATCGAGCCTCGGATTCAGGAGATGCAGTGTGGCTTTCGTCCTGGCCGTGGAACAGTGGACCAGCTCTATACCCTCGGCAGGATCCTGGAGGGTGCATGGGAGTTCGCCCAACCAGTCTACATGTGTTTTGTGGACTTGGAGAAAGCGTTCGACCGTGTCTCTCGTGGAGTCCTGTGGGGGGTGCTCCGGGAATATGGAGTGCCGGACCCCTTGATAGGGGCCGTTCGGTCTCTGTATGACCGGTGCCAGAGTTTGGTCCGCATTGCCGGCAGTAAGTCGGATACGTTTCCGGTGAGAGTTGGACTCCGTCAGGGCTGCCCTTTGTCACCGATTCTGTTCCTAACTTTTATGGACAGAATTTCTAGGCGCAGCCAGGGCGTTGAGGGTGTCCGATTTGGCGACCTCAGAATCGGGTCTCTGCTTTTTGCAGATGATGTGGTTCTGTTAGCGTCGTCAGGCCGTGACCTTCAGCTCTCACTGGAGCGATTCGCAGCCGAGTGTGAAGCGGCTGGGATGAGAATCAGCACCTCCAAATCCGAGACTATGGTTCTCAGCCGGAAAAGGGTGGAATGCTCTCTCCGGGTCGGGAATGAGATCCTTCCCCAAGTGGAGGAGTTCAAGTATCTCGGGGTCTTGTTCACGAGTGAGGGACGAATGGAGCGGGAGATTGACGGGCGGATCGGTGTGGCGTCTGCAGTGTTGCGGGCTCTGCACCGACCCGTCGTTGTGAAGAGGGAGCTGAGCCAGAAGGCGAAGCTCTCTACTTACTGGTCAATCTACGTTCCCATCCTCACCTATGGTCACGAGTTGTGGGTAGTGACCGAAAGAACAAGATCGTGAATACAAGCGGCCGAAATGGGTTTCCTCCGCAGGGTGTCTGGGCTCTCCCTTAGAGATAGGGTGAGAAGCTCAGTCATCCGGGAGGGGCTCGGAGTAGAACCGCTGCTCCTCCGCATTGAGAGGAGT